>NC_045561.1:14160801-14767468 GCF_009819795.1 Aythya fuligula | reverse complement strand
TTAATGACCAAGGAGACAGCTCCATTTTTCAGTGCAAGATTGACATAATCAGCTGATTTTCCTGTGTGAAGCATCAGTCCATTCCTCTGAAGTGTTTTAAATGAGAGAGTTATTTCATCACTGCTACTTTGTATGGGATTCTGAGATAAATCATAGCAGAAGTATTCTGATCCCTTGAACGTTGCAATATACTCTTCTTTTCCTGGGGAAACATAAATAAATATATAAATAAATCATTGGCACTTACTAAAAAGCTGTTTTCATTTATTATTTTTATATAGCTATTAAACTATATAGCTAATTCAACAGTATTACTGTAAGCACTATATCAAAAAGTGCTTATATCATTTAAAACACATAAAATCCATGAAGTAAAAAAGATAACTAAGATTTTTTATGAACATAGTATTTTCTTACAGAACCTTTATGGGTACAATTAAACTTAGAAAATATACTGCATCAACAATGTGATCCGGAATGCATCTAAACACATAGCATTTACCTGAATGCGCAAATTAATATGTTATTTCAGTCAAAACCTGGATCTTTTCCTTCCTCACCCTCACTAAAATCACAGTGTCTCAAAAGGAATCAACCTAGATATCCTGAAGTGCTTTGGCCTAAGGTCTTGAATAACTACAAAACATTTATTTAAGAATATAACTCATCCAAACCTACATTTAGTACCATATCAAATAGCAAGTTAAGATGAACTAGTAAATAAATGTACTTTTACTAGCACGTATGTGCCATACAGGGTATTTCTTAGATTATCCTAAAGGTGATTAAGAAACACAAAAAGGACAAGTGTAGTCTCAGACTCATCAGAAAAGTGTAACAACATATATGGAGATTATGTTTTCTCTGCAGTCCTTACAGACAAATATATATACCAACCTTACAAAATTGGTACAGTGTTTGGAGATATGCAAAGTCAGAATTTGTTTATGTTTAGTTAATAAAAAATGGTAGTAAAAATTCAAAGGAAATCTGTAAATATTGGAGTAGTGTAATGATGGATACAAGTATGAAAATCTGAGGATGTCAAATTTCATAGTATGTAAGAGCTATAAACTCAGGCTCCAGAATATAGTTGCAAACACCAGTCTGTAATACCATCAGCACAAGACCCAAACGTAAATACATGAATAAAGGAGATAATAACAGCATGAATTTAAAAGAGAACAGTTAATGACAGAGCAGACAAAAAGCAGGTGTGAGAACATAGGTTTTGGAAAATTCCCCAGGCATATCTGTCTGCTGCTGTTCTATCTCATCTGCTTAGGTCCCCCTACACTAGACTGGAAAAAAAAAAAAAAAAAAAAAAAAAAAGCGCTAGATATTTGCAATGCCTATTTTACTTTCAATAGTACAGCACTGTAAAATCAGATAAATAGGACTCCAGTGATTACTTTTTTGTTGAACTTTTTTTTTTTTAATTAAAAATTAAAAATTAATGGTCTACAATTATTTTGAGGTGCTATCTTACTGGTTTGATGCAGCTATTTTGAGTTGTTTTTTATAATAAAGCAGTAGGCAAATCCTATTAGGCCATTATATGTATATGTATAAACATAAAATTGTAATAAATAAAATAATATATATATGAAGATATTTATATATATAATATACATTTAAAATGGTCTAGTAGCCTCTACTTATCTAATAAGCTCCACATAATGACTAAATCAGGCTTCAGAAGTATCTTACCCTAAATAAAACTACTAGGATTTGTAAAAGGAAATTCACACCTGGGTTTACCAAGCTAAGCCTATTTTGTAATTAAATACTTTAAAAAATAAACAAACAAACACCTCTATGAGTACCATTACGGAGGGTTTTCCCCTCTCTTTTGCTAGCGGTGTTCTCAAAAGATACAACCACCAAACAAAAAACCCTAGTTCTTCTAGTGATCTTGAGTTCCAGATTAAGTGATGTTCCCTCTATTTTAACAAGCAGATGATGATACACAATATACAGACTGCTTCCTACATTGGCCATTCCTTATGTACCATAAATATGCAGTAGGTGATATGTATCATGAAAACGTTGCTACATCCTACCCAGGCTTCCTATGGTCTGTAATATTCAGAGAACTGCTACCTCAATGGACAAACACTATCACGTTTCTAGGGAAGAACTCAGATAAATATAGGCTTAGAAATATAAACAGTTGCATGTTGAAGGGTTACAACATAACTGCTGTCTCACCCTCCCAAGCTTTAGGAGAACAGCAATCCTGAGAAAGACTTTTTTTTTCCCCCCACAGGCTCCATTCTGAACAAAAATTACATTCTTACAGGAGTTCTGACTAATGCTTATTATGGAGAAAAAGCAGTTAAATTAGTCTGGTTTTAAAAATACCTTTGGCATTTTTCCAGACTTCTTTTTATCAAGCATAAGTTTTTTACATTTAGGACAAATTTTACCCCCTGTCGAACTTGATTGAAATGTGAGTTAGATTTTACTTACATGACTGAGGCCAAAAATCAGTCTGTTTAATCTGTCCAAAAATTATTTATTTATTTATTTATTTGCATAGCCAAGAACACAGAAGCAAGAAAATACCTATTTATCATCCAAGTCCATCAGAAACAGCAGGTCAAGAGACATAGTGCAGATATACTCTTAAGGACATACAGAATTTGTTGTATCCATTCTCCGTGTCTTAAAAAGGCTCAGTCTTGTGTGTAGAACCCAACACTAGACTAAGAGCCCTGGGCCCTGGACCCTAACATGTTTCAGTAGAGGAGGGAAATCATGGCTCATTTTGTTTTAAAAAATTTACAAACAATGCATTTTCTAGGGTTTCAATACACTAAGCAGTGGACCGCATGACTACCATGCCTCCCATTTAATGAATAGTTAATAAAAGAGTAAAATGCTCAAGAGCAAATTTATTTGGTATGGATGCTTAATGCAAAGGCATACTAAAACAGCATGAATAGCTGCACTGAATAGATGATAAATCTTAAATGCAGCAACTTGGGACAGAACTACATCTACCACGTATTTAATGACTCAAACACAAAAAGCTAAAGAACATAAATGAATCAACATGCAGTATATTTATGTATAAATATTATGCAATATAAACTACTTCTGTAAAACCAGATCACTTACACAGATGTGAAAATGAATAGAACTGTAACAGCATGCCAGGCACATTTTTTAGAACTTCCCCAAAGAAGGGCCTGAAGGAGCAAGCTCATTCAAAAGCAAAATTACAGTCTCATATTGTAATCAGAACCACAATTTACACAGACTTTAAAAAGCCTTTTAAATGTTGGATTGACCTTGGCTGGCTGCCAGACACCCACCCACCCAGCTGTTCTCTCACTCCCCCTCATCAAGGGGACAGCAGGGGTAAATAAGATAGAAAAGCTTGCGGATTAAATAAAGACAGGGAGATCACTTACCAATTACTATCACAAGCCAAACATACTCAGCTTGGAGAAAATCAATTTCATTTATTGCTATTTAAATAGTTTTGGAAGGTGAGAAACAAAAACAAAAATTAAAACAAAGCCTTCTCCCCATTATTTTTTTTCCACTGGATCAACTTCATTCCCTTCACTGTTTCATTCTTGCCTCCTCTACATCTCCCTGTCCTGCCCTGAGGAGTACAGGGGGATGGGGAATGGAGGTTGAAGGCAGTCCACACCAGCTCCTGTGCGCTGCTCCCTCCTCCTCAGTCTTTTCCCCTCTTCCACCATGTGTCCTCTCCATGGGCTGCAGTCCTTTAGGATAAATTTGCTAAAGCATCAGATATTTCACAGGCAACAGCTCCTGGAGGAAATATCCACCTGCTCTGGCATGGGGCGCTCCACAAGCTGCAGAGAAATACCTATTCCAACACGGGCTGCAGTTAAATCTCTGCTACAGTAATTGGAGCATCTCCCTTCTTATTTTCCATTTTCCATTCCCCTCCTTCTGACAGGTAGTATTTTGCCCTCTCTTTAATGCTTTTAGAAGCACCAGTAATTTGGCTGATGGACTCAACTTTGCCCTGTGGTGGGGCCATTGAAGCCAGCTATGTCTACCATGGACAGTCCTGACTTCTTCTCAGGGAGGTCACCACCTGCAGCTCTCCTTGCTACAGACATCCAATACAGAGGTTAACATTTATGTGTCTATTATGTTATCTTGTAAGTATTCAATTATGTCAAGAAGTTTAGTCTTGCATTTTCCTTAAGGGAGAAAATAAAAGGCCAAATTAGTAGCCCTTTACCTCTTCAATGGAAAAGGAAAAAAAAAAAAAAAAAAGAAAAAGAAAAAAAAAAAAGCTCAAGTTGTTATTGGAAAGATCAAATCAGCTTCACAGATTGGAAAACATCTGTTGAATATGGGTCCAATCTGACTAACTTTCAGGAAGATTACTAATGGCAAACTATGGATTCTTCTTGTTCTGCAGCATCTTCAATCAATATAATGATGGTATGTACACTGCTTAATTCACTATTTGATCTCTTGCCCATTTCTTGCAGCTTCAATAATAAGGTCTGTACTACTTTTTAGTAATGTCACCGAAAAAAAAGTCATTAAATGATACATATTATGATGTTCATATAAGCTATTTAAACAAATGTTATGGAAATACTGTAGTGCTTTCCTTCACATTACATGTCATCACTTCGACACATGAGCTGATCAAAATCAACGTGTGTATGAAGGTTCTCCCAATTCATATGGCAGAGACTAGAATGAAGAGCACTACTAAATAATCATGATTTACAACATTGGGATGATTAGGTATCCCATTTGGTGAATTTCTGTAAAGAATTTGTAAAGGGAAGTTTAATTTAACCACTAATTTTGGCAAGAAAGTGGCATGTAAAGTTTGAGTCTGGAGTGTTGGGAGTTTTTAGCATATCTTTTTCTTTAGGTTATGCTGAAACATTTAATTTTTAAAAAATCTATTTGGCGTTGCATCAAAATAGCATTATTTTGTTTCAAAACTGGCCTAAATGGGAAAAATAAAAATAAAAATAAGAAATTAAAGTCAAAATTGATCATAACATTTTATGTCAGAAACATGTTTTGGTTGGAAAAAAATGCAGAAAAAGCTTATAATTTCATACTTATCCCAAACTCTTTTTTTTTTTTTTTTTTTTTTTTTTTACCAACCAAAACAAACACGTCCATTATTTGCTATTTTTACATTGTAGGGTTTCATTTTGCTTATTCAGTTTTCAGAATTCATTGTAGTATTACCACATGGCCCCTGACCGCTCTGACATTGCATTGTAAATCCATAACAGGACTCCATTAGGTTATGATAATAGTGCATCAGAGCACAGACATATATCAATTAGGTCGAATCCATACTTCAGATAACTGGGAAAGTTATCCAACAACAGTGTGTTCACGCATTGTAGTCAGGAGACAAACCCTCCCTTCTGCGGGATACAAGACAACTTCACCTTCAGAATCTCTACCTGGCTCACCAGTCACTCCATCCTCTGGCATTTCATATGCATTTCATATCAGAAATGTCATGCATTCAAATATGGTCAGAAAAAAAAAATATTCTCACTTGGACAAACACAGTACATCTCTAAAACACAAATCTAACCAGCTGTATACAGATGCTGTATAATACTTGCACAGCTCTACTACTTCAGATCTAATTTGGAAAATGTATACAATACTGCTTTGTAGGCTTACCAACAGCATTTGCTCTAATTTGAAGTCAGTTAACACCACGTTCACATCATGATGTTAGATAATGTCACGGTTTTTGATATTGTAGTCTTGTCTTAAAATATCTAACTGGGATCATGGATTACTTTGCAGAGTTGGTAGTTCTTCACATCAAATCACTTTTAACATTATAAATCTTCAAATGCAATTGAAGTGTTTTAAGATAGCATCTACAGAAGGTAGCATTTTAACAGCTCTAATAAAAACATTGATTAAGAAAGAAAAAAGCAAGCAAAACCCATAATTTAGCTGAAGGTTCTTGACTATATAATGTATTTCCTTATTTGGTAGCTTTTGTATTTGACAGTCATTTGGGTAAGTGTGAAGGTATATGATATGCTAGATAAACATGGACAAAACTACTGCATTCTATAAACCTAATTACAAATAAATAAATAAATAAATAAATAAATAAAAATTCAGCTTTTCATGCTTAATTCAGTATGTTCGTAGATCTGTTTCATTTCTGTTTCATTTTCTAGTCTAGATTCTTCACTGTTATGGAATTCACCATTTATCAAATGCTTATCAAAATGTTCTCAGTAGCAACAGATAATCAGAAATTCAGTACTGCAGTGTACAAATATTCCCCACCATCTATCTTTGAAAACATATTATCATCAATCTTTCTCATTAAAATCATGTTAAAAACTTACAAATCAATTCAAACTTAACAATCCTGCCTTCTATGAAATATTCTGTCTGAATGGCTAACAATAGCAGTAGTGAAATATAACATGATAATATAAGTTAAATTACTTTGCAAACAAATACCTGTCAAGATGTGTGTGTCTTTTTATATTTTTAAAGAAACAACTTAATGCAACAGTGGGTGCTAAGGGAAAAGGCAGACATCATTGTAAGGCCATCTTGATAATTTTTGATAAAATGTGGTGATTATGAGAAACTAGAGGAAAGCAAGCATCACTCCTAACTTCAAGAACAACAAGAAGAAAAATCCAGGAAGCTACAAATGAGTCAGCCTCCCCACGATCATCCTTGGGGATAAATAAATGTAAATTCCTGAATGAGGATACAAAGAAGACAGAGACAGACTCTTTTTCAGTGATATACCCAATGCCAGGAAAAATGGTAATGAGCACAAACAGGAACATGAGAGGTTCCATCTAAACATCAGGAAAACATTCTTTATTGTGAGTGTGACAGAGCACTGGCACAGATTGCCCAGAGAGGGTGTAGGGTCACCCTCCTTGGAGATATCCAAAAGCTACACGGACCTAGGCAACCTGCTCTAGGTGTCCCTTCTTGAGCAAGAGGGTTGGGCCAGATGACCTTCCAACTTCAACCATCCTGTGGCTCTGTTATTGTTCCTGCATCACTCATCCTTAAAAACATAATTTTCCATGTTTTTGTTTCTCCTCACAGCAAAAACTTCACTCTTTCGTCAGTAATACTAGCAACCTCAACAAATTACTTGCTGACTTGGCAAACCTCAGTGACCATTTCACTATTTTATTTCAAAAGGGAAATCAAACTTCACCTATAGTCCAAGCATGTTCCAGCTGCTGCTACAGAAGCACTTGCATTTCTTTTTACACTAGTTACTATGTTTTCAGTAAAACTCATTCAGTTGAGCTTGCTGATGTAAATGGCTTTTAGGAAACTAAGGCCAGAAACACTGAAATGATTCAACAACATTTTGGTAAATAAGAATATTCACTTCTGGTATCAATACTTAAAAAATAATATTTGTTTATTTATTTATTTTTCTTCAAGTGAGTTTCACTGCTATTAATAATGTGACAGAAAAATGGTCTCAGGGTTTGACTAGTACCTAACAAGATACTCATTAGTCTCTGTCTGGTTACTCAACTAGATACTCATCACATTTTCCAGTAGGTGCTGCCAGTGAAGAACTACTGAAGAACTCTTTCACAGGCAGCTGGTATTCATGAAAACACACTTAGTGTTATAGAAGAATGAAAACTGCTGGTTTCAAACTGATTGAAGGGTGGGAAAAGCATATAATAACTTTCCAATGGAAGTATCTTAACACAGCTGTTTCCATATAGTTTGAAGAGACATCTATGGTGTGAACTCAAATAATAACTTTGACATTATTCTTGTTTGGCCAAAATGTACAAAATACAGAAATTGTGCAAGAGGAGGCAGTCATAATCCATCTCTGCATTTCTCCAGACTTCAGAGTAATGCACTCCTCATGAGAAACTAAAATTCCTCTCATGATCACTTAGATTCAAGCTCAGTCATCTTTGCCCTCGAAAGAGCATTGAAAAAGTGATGAGAAACACAGCAACTGCAATGCTGTTTGCCATACCTGGCTATGAAATGGGAAAATAGAAGGTAAAAGAACCACAGGTATGCCATTGTACAGTTTCAGTGTAAATTAACAAAGACACACACACACACAAAAAAAAAAAGGGGGGGGGGGGGGGGAATTGGCTTACAGAATTGTACTGCATTTTGCTTTGACATTTTATAAGACATATGCAAGTCAAAATGTTTTGTCCAAAAGCTGTAAAGCGTTACTGTTAATTAACCATCCCAAGATCTTGTTGCTGGAACATGTTCAGAGAAGAGCAATGAAGCCGATAAAGGCACTAAAAATAAGACTCATGAGGAATGGCTGAAGGAACTGGGATTGTTTAATCTGGAGAAAAGGAGGATCAGAGGAGTTGTGATCTCTACAACTACTTGAAAAGAGGTTGTAGTGAGGTGGGTGTTGGTCTCTCCTCTCATATGACAAGTGATAGGATATGAGGAAACGGCCTCAAGTCGCACCGGGGGAGGTTCAGATTATATATCAGAAATAATTTCTTCATGGAAAAAAAGGTTATGCATTGGAACAGGCTGCTCAGGAAAGCAGTAGAGTTGCCATCTCTTTAAGAGATACATGGATGTGGTGCTTAGGGACATGGCTTAGCGGTGGACTTCATAGTGTTAGGTGATGGTTGGACTTGATGATCTAAGGGTCTTTTTCAATCTAAATGAGTCTATGATACCAGTATCAACTCTCTAGTTCTACCATGCAGATGTAGTCTTTTACTGTTATTAAGAAAAGCATTTAGAATGAACAGATTCAACAAAATTATTAAAATATATTTGTATGTTTTATATAAGCAGTTATAATCTATCACTACAGCATTTCATAGCACCCTTTTGTTGTTTTTAAAAGCAAGTTGAGAACAGACTTTATTAATAATGAATTGTGTCTATTGATGGGTGTTTATTTATTTATTTTTTCAAATTATCACTTAATGACACTTAGAGAAACCATTAAAAATGCATGGCAGTCATTCTAGCCAGCATGAAGTGTTGCACTTCATTTAATGATTAAAATGTAATTACCTACATAGAAAAGCACTAGATAATATAAACCCAATAACTGAGTATAACATGTTTTCATTATGAATTCTGAGTACTGTAAATTATTGTATATTACCGCAGTTACAATCCCAAATAGCTGATTATGAATATATAAAGACATGGGATCTATTGGTATCATAGAAAGACTTCAGACAAGAAGCATGTCTCATAGCACGCACAAGCGCAGGAAGCGTATATTTTTTATTTCCTTAGAATTTACCTTATTTCCCACTAAAATCAACAATAATTTTAATATTCACTGCTCTTGAGGTTCATTTAGGTTTTTAGGGTTTGATCAAATGTCCAGACTACTTCCACAGGCTTTAGCAGATTTCTCGTAGCAGATTCTGCACTCCTATATAAGCACTATGTTTAGCTTTACTGCATGTGTAGCTTACTTCCTGGCAGTATTAAATCACAGAATAAGTCTGGCTGATTTGATAATAATTTGATCCCGTACCCTTGCCTGATTCAAATCAAATGCATACCACTGGATGCTTTGACCTTATTATGTATCAAAAGTAATAGGATCACAGACCAGAGAAATAAAATCATCCAGACAGGATAAATCAAAGTTATTTGATAATGACTACAACATTTCTTTAAGGAAAAAGAAACCAGAAATCTTAAAATAAGATTATTAAACAAATTTCAAGGATCCATATCATGTGACAAACCATTATTCAAACAATACAAACATATAACTATACAAACAATAACTAGTGAAGTGCTGTCTATTCTATTGTCTACCAACCAAAAGAATTATTTTCAGAGGAAATAAGCTGAAGCCATTGATAGTCTATTTCTAAAAGCCATATTCCTGCTACAAAATCTCCAAAATATTAAATATGGGCTGAATAAGTGAATTATTCCAAACCAGAGTCTAGTATGTTGCCAGATGTACTGTTTTGTGCTCCATTTCATGGTAATTTAAAATTCAAAAATTTATCTATTGTGCCACCTTCTTATTTACAGTCTTCCACAGAGTAGTGTAACTAGGGAAAACTACACCAAAACAGCATGTAAACAAAATAATTAACAAGGATGCCTAATACTACAAAGCAAGGCATTCTGAACTGCTACTTCTGTAGTAAACATCAAAAGCTGGAAACTTCACAATAACAGGAAAATAATGGCTTGCCATTACACAGAGGGTCTGCACATGGATGCATGACTGAACCCAGAACTATCTCAGGATGCATCATGCACAAGGTTTCTCAGCAAACTGCCGTTTGAGAAGGCCAACCTAAATCCTTTCCTTAATTTATCAGTCACCGGACAGAAAATTCAAATATAATGTATTTATTCTCCAAATTTTATACCTAAATTTGTCCTCAATTTGTTTCCCACTTGCATAAAATAGGTTTTCTGCGCTACTTATATAAATGAATCACAAAGGCATTCGAAGAAAACAAATAAGTACTGTCTGCTTAACAAATTTAATATTTAAGTACAAAACCAAATTATATAACAGCAAATGATTAAATTATGATAATGCCAAAGAAATTATTAGTTCAAATGGAGTACAGGTGTGTACTTCACTGATATGGGTTGAATTTATTTGAAAAAGTATTGACGTTGCTATAGATGATCAATTTTCTGTTCCCATGTCATTTAAGCACAGATTTTATTTATTTATTTATTTTAAACATGAGAATCTCACACTCTTCCTTTGTTCTTTTCCAACAGCTGTTGGCCTACAGAAATCCTGTAAGAGAAGTCCTAGGAAACAATTAGAGGAAGAAATGAGATTCATCATTTCATGAATCTAGGAACTGGCTCCTGTTTCTTCACAAATTTTGCTCTCCCTGGCTCTCTCCCCTATTAATACGGCATGACACTGAAAGGAATACAGGATGCTGTAACAGATTCTCTATCTGGAACTGAAATTGCTGTTGAGTGTCTTGTTTGTCACCATACCCTCAAACATATTGTATAACCTACTGCTGTAATATTTAAGCGAACTTTGAATATGGATAAGCTTTTATTATATGTAAATCAGCAAATAAAGAAAAGTCATACTCATAGAGTGTTAAAAGCAAATAACAACACTTACACTTTGAATAGCAATTTTCTTTCTAATTTGAAAATAGCTATTGTTACAGAATGATGAGATACAGAGTATCATTCCCCCCTCTCCCCCTCCTCCCCCCCCCCCCCAAAAAAAAAAAAAAAAAAAAGTAGTTACCAGCTCCAGAAAACATTCTAAGACATGTTTTGATTTTAGTGGTCACTTTATTCTCTAATAAAGTAAGAAGGGAGGGAGAAGTAGTGCACATCCATTAGGAGTAAGTCATGACTGGCATAACACAAGAACAGAACATTTGAGAAACATGGGCAACTTATTCTGAAAGAATGTAGAATCATTTCTCTAGGATTTTTTATTAAATTATTTATTAAAAGTATTATTAAAAAAAAAAAAAAAAAAAAAGACAAGGGAAGTCAGAATTTGATTAGGTACTTGTGTTAACCAATTACTTTGGACTACCATAATCTGTTTATAAACTGTTTTATTTTTTAAAAGGATACTACAACTGAAATTGTAGGCGACAAAGATGCACTACTTGTATCCATCATAAAAATAAAGCTATTATATACCTGAGTGGACTGAAGTGTAAATTAAAATTCCACCTGGAAGCAAGGATTTAACTGCATAAATGATATAAAGTCATGTATAATACCATGTTCCAGTAGAAGACAAATTCTGTGAAAGGTTTTCTAGGTCCTGTTTTATTTTATAAACAAATCATGATTAAATTAATTGCTATTTACAAGAGGTATGAACACTGAAATGTAAGCCTCTGATCCCACCCTCTCAAATTAAAATAAAACAATGATACTTGCCACTCATGATAAATGAGTTACAGGGAACACTAGGTAATTTATCACTTAGTGATAAATTACTCCATTTTGCTAAACAGCTATTTTAGTTCTTCTATTAAATAGGCTAGATCATGTAATTTCTTCACTCATTTTCAGTTTCCTTTATTTAATCACATACATTATGCACTTCAAAAACAAATTTGCAGTTGGGTAGGGAGAGTAGAATGAGTAGGAATTTTTTAGGAATTATGCTTTTTTAGGATACGATAAGTATTAGACTGATAAAAGCTGAAAATAAACGAATCTTTTCCACATGAATAGTCATCTCATTAATAAGTGTATTAGAAAGTCCTGTATCATTTTTCCATCAAAAGAGTAATGCTTTTCCTATAATTACTAAAAAAAAAAAAAAAAGATGGCCACATTAAGTTTAAAGACATTCCTGTTGAATTAAGAATAAACTGCAATATATATATATACATCTACAGAAAATGAAATAGCTTTTACTCTACATGACTGTAGCTTCTAAACTCAGTGAACTCAAATGTTCTAAAACCAGGCTACTGTTATACAGGCAAATAAATACAGGCATCAGTTACTATGCCAAGGTACATGTTGAACTCATAAAGGACTTTTCCAGGCCTCAGAACTCCATTCCCAGTGACTTAGAAGCAAAACTGCAAAGTGCAGATTCAGCTTTCAAAGGATCCCAAGGCAGTCCTTGAGGTTTCTGATATTCTAGTCCACCCATAAAGCATTAATGCTGGATAAGAATATGCTATATTCTTATTGGTAACCTGCACTCATTTCTACCTCAAGTAATCATACAATCACACAGGAGCACAAAGGCTTTTGACACAAGATTGCTTAAAGGAATCAATCAGAGTTGGTAGAAAAACTGACAGTGCAATAGTAAAGTAACGTTTTTGTTTTTTTTTTTTTTTTTTTTTCTTTCCTCTGTAACTAAAACTCCTGCAAATGCACTTTTTAATATGTGATGATACAGGAAAGGTGGGGTTCTATTTCCCTGTCCTGTGCTGGCTCTCTTCTGCCTGCAGCATCCAGGCAAGAACTACATGAAAGACAGATGCACTTATTCATGTGAAACTGGAAAGCAGAGTGTGCACCAGATTAAATAAATAAGAATAAATTACAAAATCCATTTCTGGCCTGTTCCTTGGGCACCCGAGCCCTTTGCTGAAGGCTTTCAGTAAGATTTGCATTCATTCTTAAGTATCATTAGTAAAAACATGATTAGGAGAGGAAATCCTTAAAATTGCTTTGACTCTCTTGGTATTATATTTAATGTACACTTCAAGCCAAATAAGGCAGAGAATAGTTCCAATCTAACACGTTATATTAATTTCATCTCAAGTAGGTAGTGATATAATTAGCTAAATTATCTGATAAAGAACATCTCCAGTGCTAATAAACTTCTGAAACATCAACTGAATATCTCTCACAGTGCCACACAGCTCTACTGGATTAGTACAGCATATCCTGGGGTTTGGATGCAGTAAAAACAAACAAACAAACAAGAAGTAATGTTGAGCAAAAAACTTAGGAGTTCTAGCTGCTACAAGAAGCGCTGTGTAACAATAGGTTCTGCAGAGAGGAAGGCAGGCCAGAGACTGGAAGTGGTTCTTCCACAGGGGGAAGACCACTGCAATGTTACTATGTGTATGAAGAAGCATTTTTTAAAAAACAGCTTTGCACTGATAACAGAAAGGAATATGTAACATTTGTCTCTTTCATTTATTGTACAAGCTCTTTCATTTATCTTTGCATTTATGCTCACTAGATTAGCCACAATATTTTACCTGTAAACGCTTTCTGAATTCTTATTTATCTTGTCCAATGTATCATCAAAAATGAACCCCCCAAACATTCCTATATGCTCCTTCTCTTAATTTTTAGTATTTAAAACACAGTATACATTTAATATTTACACTGAAGTGATGAGATCTTTATTAACTGTCTGTAGCAACATCTTTGAACTCCAAAAGGTTTTTGCAAATTTAAATTGTTCACTACTCAAAAGTAATTGAAAAACAGATTTTGATTGACTATAATTTTGGAATTTATTTCTGGTTCATGAAAGAACATACTATTTTGTTTTTGCCTTTTCTTTTTTTTAAAAACTGACAAGTTTAAATTAAGATTGTAAGAAACAGAGTTTTCTCGTGAACAAAGACATAGGTTCTTTCAAAGAAAGACAAAGGTTAAAAAAAATAAAACTCCTAGTGAGTAAACTAATATTGCAAAATTAGGGATTTGGTTTGTTTTAATTTGTATGTTTTAAACAACTGGTATCATATTCTAATGTTTAATTACTTAAAGTTCAAATTACCTTTATCCAAAAGTTGATTAACGTTCACTACACCTTGATTATATTTATCATCTTTATAAATGCATTTGGTGGACAAAATTAAGAACAACACAGACATTTAAGTGACAAGTGCTGCACAGTCCATTCTTGATATGGGATAAGAACAGACATTCTTCTCTGGAATGAAAAATCAACTATGTATCAATATTTATTTTTTTTAATTTTTTTTTTTTTTTTTTTTTTTTTAAGGACACAGAAAATGGGTATTTTAGAATGGAAGTAAATGAAATATTATTAGTAAATATTTGTGTGACAATAGTGTCTCCAGATCATTACCATAAAAACAGCTAAACTGTCTCTATATTTTATAGAGAATAACAATCATGCAGTTATTTTATTTATATATTGCATATATGTTTTAAGAGACAAATTTGTTTAAGACACATTGTGTCTTAAACATTATGTACATGTGCTATTATGTAAATAGCACATGTACATAATCATGAAATAATTATTTCAATTAATATTTCAAAATCCACAAAAATTACTCATATGGCTTCCCAATATGTATAAAACTTTTATGGTTAGGATTATATTGCAATAAAACTGTCATATTTGTGATATCAATATGTGATATTCTGCCTAGAAACAGTCAGTCCTATATTACTATAGGTAAGTACAATTATTATATTCCTTTGTTTGTTTGTTTCAATTCTGCCCTCCACTCCTTTCTTTCCTCTATCTTAGATTCTGTTCTCCTTCAGAGGCCCTTCCTACTGCATGGAAATTCCTGCTGAGAGGAACAGATATGCTTCTCGGTGACCTTAGTAACCAGCAGCCACTGAGAATGCCAAATCACATCTAAAGATCAGAATAGTCTTTAACAACAACAACAACAAAAAGATCCATTGTGGGTGCAGCACCCAGATAGAAAAAATAAAAAATAGAACTAGGAACACATCAAAAATCTGGGTAAAAGGCAGGCCAATTGAATTCGAAAATAATTCGACTTTTTTTTTATTTTGAAAAAATATACTAAACTCTGATGAAATCCATAGAAGGCTGACATATCACACTGCATACTGATGTATTGTAGATATTTTTTTCTGTCTGGCATGCTAGGAATGTCTTAGGAATTACTTTACTGCTACCTCTTGCTGGTGAATTGGTAGATGAACTAACATTATTACTTATTCTTAACTAACACTCATTTTTCAGGACTATAAACACAACACAAAATACCAGATATATCTGTAATAGTTTGATAGGATAACAATTGTTTTTCAACATTCTTCCCCTTTTTGAACCTGAATCAAAATTTAGGGGAAAATATTTTGGAAGAAGGGAGTTACTTTATAAAGAACTCTGGAGATGTAAAGGAGAACATGTCTGGAGAATATAACATGAGAGTTTTAAGCAAATAATCACCATAAAGATTCATTAATTTCACATGTGACTGAATCTCAAAATCTGGGTTTACCTGATTACAAATCCAAAAGTATGTAAGCAATTTTTTGCTAATGAGCATAGACAGCTGTCACTGTAATTTCCATTAGCTTGTGAAGGAGCAGCAGCAGCTAACCTAATGCTTGTTTTCTAAAATCACAGTTTGTTACCAAAACAAATGCCTTAAATCTAAGTTTCAGAGCTCTGCCATTTTTTTTGTGAAACAAGCCTACTTATAGAGGTCCATATACAAAGAGTTCAATATGATATTAAAGATCTCAAACATTTCCCTACCTCTTTTCCAGTATGTTTGCCTAAAACTTACCCTCCTAAAGTGACAGAGATAATTTAAAGAAACTTGATGGAAGTTTCAAGTAACAACTATAAGGGTTTTTTTTCTATATTAAATACAATTCTTTCTATCTTTTCCTCCCTCCTCTTCGTTACAATATGTACCAGAACTTCACAATATGCACTCTTTGAGAGTCTTAAGACATACTATTGATACTTATTTTAAATAGACTTTAAATATTTATTAAAATCATGCTGCCTTTAAATGATCAGTAGGTTTCTTGATCTAAACATATTTTTAAAATTTTATTTAGCAATGTGTAATTTATTTTTGGCCATGAATATTAAAAAGGCCCTATCTTTGAAGGGCCATTTTATGCACGTGTTGTAAAAATAGGACAATTTCTAACTACAGTAAAGTCTCATTACCAAATCTGAGAAAATCCAAGAAAATTTCTGCAAGCAGCAGAATAACCAGGACTACATTATGCATTTATAGATTGTATTTATTTATTTATTTATTTATTTATTAATACCGACTAACTTTTTTCATGAATTCAGCATTACCTACTGATCTTTATTTTTTCAGAAGCCAGTAAGACTTTGAAAATGCTCAATAAAGAGGCATCCCCACTGAGATGTTACCAATAGCCTTTTTATAGAAGCCTGCGGTAACACTGTAAAAAATGAAAGAGGATTAGCAGAGTATAAAAATAATTGGACTCCAGTGCAATATTGACATTTTAGAGGAAAGATTTGCTGTCATGTCTGGGCCAAATTATCTGCTGGTAAATTCCACTGAAAACAGCACATTTACACCACAGATACTTTATCCTGTTATTTATGCAATAAATATGACTAATACAGTGAGATTCAGTATGGTAGATAATTTGACACATTTGAATCTTTGTATGCATCTAAAAAAACTTCAGATCTCATCTCTCAGGTGAGGGAAAGGGTCGAAAAAAAATATATAGATAAAAAGATGATGACACTGTCAGCCAAAATGTTGGCTCATTTTAGGAACATTAGACATCAACAAATAATTCCAATTCTTGAAGAATTTGTATCTAAAATAACTGTTGAATGTATTTGGATATTTATAATTACTGTACAGGAGTTTTTTTTGTTGTTTGTTTTTTCCTAGTTACAGACTCATGCCTGGGCTTATAAAGAAATATAATGAAACATTTATCCAAAGAATACTTACATGAAAACACAATCAAAAAATAATTTAACTAATGATAATCATAAAAAGAGAGAGTGAGATGATACTCAGCTGACAGTATAGTACATAACTTCCAGATTTGTTTAATCCCTCTTTTTCAATAATCTGCTAAGCAACCAGCAGGAAAACTAATCATGGAGTCTCTATCCTTCGACCACAGGTTTTGGAAACTGACATCTGTTCTCTACAAATTTTTTTCTCCCAGCTGACGAGAACAGCTCCAAGACTGCTGAGTCACTGACAGCAGAAGTCAGAGGCTGGTTCCTCTGGCACAGCTTGGACCTGACTGTTGGTCCCACACGACGACACTGTTGGACTGGGGAGCAAAGGGTAGAGCTGGATTGAATACTACAACAAAGCCTGCAAAATGCTGAAGTTTTTACATGGACTGTAGGTATAATAAACCACTTTCATTTCACTCAGAAGAAATGAATTGTATTTTTGTTCTTTCCTATAGCATAACTAAAATTTTACTTCAAATTACTCAAATACTAATGTTCTTACCAGTCACCTTCACTCCCCTCTGGCCATGCCTCAAGGGTCCCCTATAATTACTGCTCAGCTGTTTAGACACACAGCCCCAGAGGCTGGCTAGGTCTTACATTTATTATGTTAAGAAAATGCCATGATGCGGTAGCCAGAGTGACAGGATCACTGTACATTCAGAAAATGTTCATACTGTAAATTCTATAAGCTAGTAATTCAGCCTTATTCTACAAGCTAGTTCTTCTTTTTTGTATTGATGAATATGGTTTTGTTTTTCTAAAAATCTTTCTATTTTATACCACCCTGAGAAAATGTGTAAAGTACTCAATGTACATACACAGGGTATTTGATCCTGCAGAATACATGTCATTAGACTTTTTTAAAGCTATTTGATGACTATTCTGGATAGCTTCAAATTAAATTTGAAGTGTTCTTCACAGAAAACACTGGCAGTCATCACTGAAACATCAGGTTGGTCATTACATTCATAAAATTATTTAAATCTTTTTGAACTTCCAGGGAAGAAAGGGAATTATCACAGTTATCAATCAACCAAGCAATCTACACTTGTTTTCTATATTTCTCCTCAAGAATCCAACACCCTACAGATATGCTAAGAGTTTTGATTGTAATCCTTATAACATTCAGTATTGGTATTAATAAAATGCATTGTTCAAAATATATTATAATCTCACTCCTCTACTATTGCTGCATAGTATTATACCCCTGTATTTAAATAAAATAGTGTCACAGTTGAAAGTTGTTTAAAATAAGAAGCATGTTCATCTATAAAAATTTTTTCAAGTATCGTTAAATAACAAATCTGCAGACTACTCCACTCTTTCCTAATTCTCTTCTTGTCTCCATTTCCATCGTATTCCTAAACTGAAACTTCAAGCACAATTTTGGAGAGAAAACACGATTCAGCTCCAGGATAATTTGATTTTATTACTTAAAGATTCTTTGTTTGTACATTAGCCTATAGCTACAGAAACAATATGCACTTTCAAGTATTTCCATTTCATAAGTGAAAGCAAGTGATGTGCACCAATCTTCTAGCCACAAAATTATGATTGTTGGATGCATCCAAGTGTAGCTCATGTAACTCCTGTTTTGTCTTGTTATGCCCCCACCTCCCAACTCAGAGTTAGTAGGCAAGTTTTACATGCTGCCAGAAAAGAAACAGGCTGAGCTAAGAACACTTTCTGCACTCTCTCATTGATTTAGGCAAACTCACTGTCATGTGTTCTGTCTACCCCTCCCCACCACCACCATCCTGGCACAATTTTTATTTTCTTTCCACATGTTCCACTTTTTTGAGACTGTTTGTAGAACCACAACCACAGCTGAACAAGAGTTTGCACTGGCTGCTCAGAATATTTGTACTGGGTCTGGCTAGTCTCTTAACTGTCTCCACAGCAGCCCATATAGTGCTGTGCTTTGCAACTGTAGCTAGAACAGTGTTCATAGAATCATTTAAATTGGAAAAGACCTCTAAGATTACCTAGTCCAACTGTTAACCTAGTACTAAAGCTCATGACCATACCATGCTACTAAGTCCTAAATCTACAAATTTCTCGAAGACCTCTAGGGATGGTGACTCAACCACTTCCCTGGGCAGCCTATTCCTATGCCACACAAAGAAATTTATCCTAATATCCAGCCTAAACCTCCCCTGGTGCAACTTTAGCCCATTCCCCCTTGCCTTATCACTTGGTGCCTAGGAGAAGAGCCCCTACATCACTATATCATCCTTTAAGATAATTATACAGTGCAAATTATACATTATATTAAAAGCTTCCCTTTCCTCTAGGCTAAGCAACCCCAGGTTCCCTCAGCCACCCCCATAAGACCTGTTTTCTAGAGCCCTCACCAGCTTCGTAGCCCTTTTCTGGACATGGTCAAGAACTTCGATGTCCTTCTTGTACTGACAGGCCCAAAACTGAACACAGTACTCGAGGTGCAGCCTCACCAGAGCAGAGTACAGGGGGACAATCACCTCTCTGCTCCTGCTGGCTGCACTATTCCTTATACAAGCCAGGATGCCATTGGCCTTTATGGCCACCTGAGCACAATGCTGGCTCATGTTCAGGCGAGCATCAACCAACACCCCCACGGCTTTTTCCACCAGGCAGCTTTCCCCTCTTCCTCTAACCTTTAGCACTGCATGGGGTTGTTGTGCCCCAAGTGCAGGACCTGACACTTAGCCTTGAACTTCATACAGTTGGCCTCAGCCCATCAGTCCAGCCTATCCAGATCCCGCTGCAGAGCAAATCTTACCCTCAGGCAGATAAACACTCATGCCTAACTTGGTGTCATCTGCAAACTTACTGAGGGAAAAACATCACTGATATCACACTAATGTTTTGCCTGTTGCTGAGCAGAGCTGCCACAGCAACAAGGCTGTTTTTTCCAACAGCCTTTCCACCAAAAGTCAGGGAGTGGGCAAGAGATGGGAGGGGACACAGCCGGGACAGCTGACCTAAACTGACCAAATCGATATTCCATATTATCTGACATCATACTCAGCAATAAAAGCTGTGTGAGGGTGGGGGGAAGAAAGAGGCAGGACTCTTGTAAGGAAAGCATTCATCTTCCCAAGCAACCACTATGTGCATTGCAGCCCTGCTTCCCAAGAAGTTGCTGAACATTGTTTGTTGATGGGAGGTAGAGAATAATCTTTATTCTCCTGTTGCTTCTGTGCAGCCTTTTCTTTTTCCTTTCATCAAACTGCTCTTATTTCAAACCCACAAGGTGTTTTTTTTGTTTTGTTTTGTTTTGTTTTGTTTTTTTTTTGTGTTGCTCTTTTGTTTTGTTTTTTCCCTCCATCTCATTTTCTTTCCCACTTTCTATCCTGCTGAAGAGGAGTGAGAGAGTGGTGGTGTGGTACTTGGCTGCCTCAGTGTTAAACCACAACAATACTATAATACAAGTAACAGAGAACTTCTGCAGAACATAACATTTTCTTCACTCATTCTGTGTGTGTGCTATTTTTTTGCTTGTTTTTTTGTTTTGATGAGTGAATTCCTGTAACAATAAATTAGCCATTAAATGACAATCTACTTACCCTATAATAGTAAAAAAAAAAAAAAAAAAAAAAAAAAAAAAAAAAAAAAGTAAAGGAAACAGGAAAAAGGAGAAAGAAAAAAAAAGCACACAAGAACAACAAACAAAACTACTAATAAATATTCCACTGAAATTCAGGATTTACCCTAGATTTCCAAAGTGGTTTCAAGATAGGTGGAAATTATTTCTGATGGTATGGTAATTATTTCTGATGGTATGGTAATCAACATGTAGATTTTTTTTCCCCCCCTGCAAGTGTGAAGTGCTAGTACAAAATAATTTTGAATTTTCATTGGCTTATCTCAACCCTCAAAAAGACATGAAATCTTCCACTTAATGTCAAGCAATTTTTAAGCCTGGCATTATGTTTAGAAAAATACACTTTCACTCCCCCATAAACATGTAGTGGTTTTGTAAGTATTCACCCCCTCCCACACACAGACGCACACAAGAGTAATTTTGACCAGACATACTGAATTTCATGCATTCCATGATTTCCATGCATTCCATGAATTCCAGTCCAGTGCTCTGACTGTTATTTTTCCTACAGTAGTAGCTGACCATAGGCAATGGAATATGATCCCCCAAGTCCCAGATTCTTAAGTGGGCAGATGCAGAATAATTCTTTATTTTGGCTCTTACATCCCTACAGCTTTCTCTCATTAAATGAGCTATAACATGAGTAGTGATCATATTCTGGTGTATCTTTTATTTTTAGAACAAAACCAAATATGAACAGCTCCCAACAAAGCTAAATCTTTTTCACAGCTTTCTTAAAACTCTTCTCATTTCTGATACACTTAAGTTTAATTCAGTCTCTGTAGACCTCCCCATGCCTTGAATGTACACAGATGAATGCAGAAAGATTAAACATTTTCTTACTGTGACCTACTACAATTTGCTGAAACATTAATTATTATGTTAATTCAAGCATTGGTCCCAATTGGTTTATTATATTGCAGAAGCTAATACAATCTACTCTGAAGTGAGATGTGGGCATTAGTTGCCTCTCTGTATTTTGTCTACAAATATTTAGGCAAAGTAACTAAGGGATAGGCACTAAAACAAATATTCTTAGAGCTAATCTTCATTTTGGAGCATTATCATCAAATAGATATATAGCTCCTCAGGAAAAATACCAAAAAGGCAGTTGCTTGTAAGAGCAAAAGATTGTGACTTGACCAAATGTCATCACCTCAAAGTCTAGCCTTTTGAAGCACAACTGGTATTTATTTTTTCTTCATTTTACTTGTCAGGACTCCATATTTTATGCAGATACATACCACATAGGATGACATTTGGGAAACAACCCATTTTTCCCACTGCAATACATGACTGGGTATTGTCTATGCTGTATTAGGAATCAGAACAAGAACAGCCAACTCCAAAAGCAATACTGCCTTTGCAATAAATATGGCTCATTTTTAAAGAGAAGAAATTTCCCAAGCCTTGATAATGTAATGGACCAGCATTAAAGAAACATCAGTAATTGAAAATTAAGGCTTGGTCTTAAGTGCAATTGTTTCTGATCAGCTATGCAGTACATCATACTTACCACTTATCAAGGGAAAAAAAAGCCACTCTACTAAAATTTGTTAACATTTTCCTTTGCAAAGCAACACAATTGTTTACCAAAATAAAACTCAAATTTTAGATAGTTTAGAAGAGAAAAAAAGCAACAAACCTCAGCAGTATGAACTTGTTAGACCCTGGTAAAACCTGTTGAACTTTGCCGAGTACACAAACCTTTTCTTCAAGGATGGAATTGGAGTTAGCTTATATAGTCTTATGTCTCTTTGATTAATATGAATGATCATTTTCTATTAAAACATCAGAAAAGTACCTGTGTTTTAATTAGCAGCAACATGACTTTTATCAAATGAAAATTAAAAAATAAATATTTAGAATAATACAGGCAAGTAGGAATTTTTGCAAGCTTTTAGGTTTTATGCTGCCGAATAAACCAGAGATTCTATCCTCTGTTCATTTTTGATTATACATATTAATTGCTTACTACCATATTGGCTTGATAACCATCACAAAGAGTTTCATAATTACCAGATTATCTTTATGTTCTTAAGAGGGAGAAAAAAAAAAAAAAAAAAGGAATTAAAAAGGAATTATTTTATCAATATTTATTGAAGTTGATACAAATAAATTGAGGTAAAAGCTTTCAAGCTGAGAAGGCTTTGAAGACTATGGATAGATCAAATATATTTTTATATTATTTCTAAGCAATGTGGCCACAATTATTATTTCTAAGCAATGTGGCCATAATTTTTTTTTCCTGCATTATTTTTAACATTTCCCCAACAGCAAGACCATCTATTAGAATATCAGAATCCATATTAGAATCCATTCAAATTATTCTAATAAATTTCTTTTTCTACTCAAAACTCAAACTCCACTTGTGATTCTATCCAGGATAGAGGCAGCATATGCCTCATATGAGAACAGACTTACTACCCTGGGACATTTTTAAACTTCAAAATCTAATCACACTACGAGGATAATCTTTCCAATTTACAGAACCTTTACAGTTTATGACATAAATGTAATGTAATTCCTATGTCCAAGTTTATAACCAGGGAATCATTTCCTAAGAAAGCATTTTAATTAAGTTGCTTCCTCCCTTTCCATTTCAGCAATTTTTTTTAGGTACTTAAATTACAAAATCCAAAGCATTTTAAAATACCTCTTTAAGAATACAAGTTTATCCACTGTAACTTCTTCAAAAACAAACAAACAAACAAAACAAAACAAAAAAAAAAACACTGAAAAACTGTCTTTCTTCCTCAAAAAATACACAAACATTTTTTTCTTCATCGAGCAAAAAATTTTAGAAGCTTTCTCCACAGCTAGAGAGAGTTGAAAGTTGCCATGGTAACTGAACAAAAAGTCACTAAGTACCTGCTACCACAGACCTTTACAGTGCATACAAGGTGCATGCAGTAAGAGGTACTGAAAAACATTTTATTGATAATTTAAATATACAGAACTAGCAAGCCGTGTTGATTTTTATAAACAAGTATTAATATTATACTTTTTGACTATTTTTGTGGTAAGGTTCATAGAAAGGCTCACTAAGTAAAGGTCTGTCACATCAAATTACCTAAACATACAATACTATATTTTCCAGTATTCTGATATGAAACCTGTTACACTAAATTTTCTCAGTAAAAAATTTTGTTGTGGTGAAAAAAATATCCATTACCGTATAGATCAAATGACTCAACTAACTTTCTGCTTTTGAAGGGCTTAATGCAGCAAGTTAATAAAATAACCAGTACAGCATTAAATGTGTGAGAAAATTAGGCAGTGAAAAAACACTACCTTAAAGTTGCTGCATGTCTCCCAATATTAAGATTATATAGATAGTAGATAATTAACCACAATTACTTGCTGATTAGAAATCAACACATACAATTTTGAAAAAAAAAAAAAAAGAATGTTTCAAGTTAGACTCTTTGGATAATACTTTTCAGTGTAAACTGTGTCTAGAACAGAGAGAGGAATGGAAAGTAAACTTTACTATGTAAAACTGCTGTTCAAAAATAATCATCTTGGCAATAACAAATAATAAATTTTGGATCATATATTCACAGAAAACTCAGTTGACTTCTTGTCCCTTCTGAACTGCATTGTCTCAAATACATAAATACATATGTATAGTTTGATCTTGTAAGATATACTAATATATTAGTACATTTCTATTTCAGATACAATCTATTTCAAATAATTCAGTGCGACAGTGTTACTCACATACTTCTCAGAGACAGACCCCAAACTTTCATTAGCATTCCCAGGGGGTTGCCATCCTACCCAGGGAATTGTCAAATAAAACGTAATTAACATCTTAATGAAACAAGTTTTAACTATTGCTCATAGTTGATATTGCATTATTCTACTCTATTCAGGTCAGCAGTTGAGCAATTCAACCTGCAGTAAGCAGGACAGAAAGGAATTTGTTCACACACTCCTAAGTTTACTGTGAAATGTTACTAAGCCTTTAATCAACAAAGAAGGAATAAACAACCTTCCCCAGCCCTCTACTACACATACCACTACACGTACTTCTGTTTCTCTGTCTTTCTAATAGCTGGATGTATTTTACTCATTCTTTTCCAAAGTCTCACCACAGGATGCCAAAGCTTGCAAAGCCATTCAGGAAATTTCAATTATAAACAAGTAATTGACTCAGAGAACAAAATCCCACATTGGCATGCTGTTATTGAGCCCTTCAAAAAAGCAAAATAATTACATACTTCTAAGCTGTATCCTGTTAGTCAATGCACTTCACATACAGGCCTTACAACTTTACTCCTTGTATTAAGATAGGCTCTAGAGCACTCTGCTCATTATTTTGGGATTGCATTTTAAAAGATACCTAGAATATTTTCTTAAACCCTTTAATAAAGTGTAGAAATTACAGCACATTCATTTTAGGTTATATTTTATACAATCCTTTATATTTTTTGTCCTAGTTTCAGGAATTTTAAGATTTGCACGGCAGTGGTGTCCAGCACTATATAGACCGTGACATGCAAGAACAACCACCTCAACTAAGTAAAATTCCTAAACATATTTTTGAAACTTGCAATTAATCACCTTGTAGCACCTGTGTCATGTTTTTTTAAAGTATGTACACATCAATGCTGAATTTGCTTCTGGATTTATCTTCTTCCTGAGCAGAAAGACGTGAGTGACAACATTTCAGCCATGGGATAGATGTAACACAAGCTCATGTACACCAACTTTTGTATGTTAATATTTTGAAGATGTGACTTAGAAGATGTGTCCACCATTTGTTCCTTGGAAGACCATTATTCTTACATTCAACTATGCTAATTATTTTAACATATGAATGTATGGTATGTTAATTGATTAATCCTGAAATAAAATAGTTAAGATCTGTGGATTTGAATGTTTCTTTTTACATTCTATTATATATAATTATTATCAAAGCAGATGGGAACATACTGAGGGGAGATGTCATATGCCACAGCACATCTTGTGGTTCTGTTCCCTTAATAAGCCAGACTAGGGACCTATCTGGACCTCCTAGGATCTACATATTACAGTCAACAACCCCAGATTTATTTTCTTCTTACATGGTGTGAGGGAGGACAGGAGATCATGACTAAGTCTCACACAGCATGGATATGAATGACACACACTTCTGGATCCAGTTACTGTAAAGTCTTCATATCTAAAAGTTTAGGCACCAATTCCAGGTCACACAGAGCAAAATATTTTCTGATATTTCATACTGTTCCACCTCCAAAACACTCTGAGATATCCTACATGTAGCAGAAGCACTAAACTTAAGAGTGGAATTCAGACCTGGTAATTTATTCTCAGCACTTTGCATTTCACTTAGATTTGAAAATGACAAGCTGTTGGTTCAATTTTTGTCAACATGTTTTTAATTAGTTCTGAATTTATAACAATTAAAGCTCACAGTTGTTTTTAAAATGAAGTTACTGAATTTTCCTTAATTCATTTTCATTGCTCAGTGCTGCGTGCATTTTAATTCACCATGGAAATATTCCATCATCTCTGCTTTCTGCAGGAAGGGCACTACAATCAGTGCTATCAATTTTTTTTCTGTGAAACGTATTGACTAGAAAATAGACTGAAAATATAACTCAGAAATACTGGCTATACTCCACATTTGACTGGCTCCATCTATGTCTTAGCTGACTCAAAGACCCCAATGTATTCCAGGTTTTCTAAGAAGAAAAAAAAAAAAAAGTGAAACATTGTGCCACAACACAGATTTTCTCTATTATTTATATCTGCAGCTGCAGTTTCACTTTTAAATATGATATATCTATATATCATATAGATATCATATATATATATGATATAGATATTTCACTCTTATTCATTTTTTAGAGCCATACACAACAAAAATTTACAAACCATAATTCATTTAATAGATGAGAATCTACTCAACAACAAATTGGCACTTGTCAAACTTTTGGGGGGACAGGAAATGTTGAAGTGGGATTGTCATTCTTATGAAGAAATAGTTCCAGGAAATTCTTAGAACCTTAATAAACGGAAAAATTATCTATATTAGAAAAAATCTTGTTCAACCTCATATGCCTCAAACACATTTCTAACTTCTCCCTTGTTTTCATTTTCCAGCTAGAAAGCCATTTTCTCTTCACAGGTCCTCTGTGAATTTGTATTGTTCATGCACCATTTCTTCCACAAATGGCTATAGACTGATCTACACTGAGTATCTGTAGACTACATGTCTTAATCTGAAATTGCACAAAGATTTTCCTTCATTAATGTGCTTTCAAAAAAAGTCTGTAACGGATGAAATTAATAATAAAGTATATTAACAGAGGTACAGAGTGACAACCTCTTTTCTACTTAAACTAACATGTCTACTCAATAAAATAAATAAATAAGTCAGAAGACCTTTTTTTTTTTTTTTTTTTTTTTTTTTTTTTGGTAACAGTTCTAATCTCAGTTTGGTTGTCTGAAGGTTTCCCTCCTGCCGCTAGCCTGTTAATATTTTTTCTCTTTTAAAATAAACTTAGCATTTGTACTAAGCAGTTTTACTTGCAGCAGTAAAACAGTAATTCAACAGCACTCTAAAAGAATTCAGATATTATAATTAGGAAAAAAAAAAAATAAAAACATTTTGATGATAGGTTATTGCTTTTCTACTTTAACTATTTGTTGTTATTTAGCCTGTCAGGCTGTTAAGCACCACACAGCCATTCGCTCACTCCCCCTGTACTTTGACTGCAATGGGAGGATGGGTGAGAGAATCAGAAGGAAAAAAAAAAGTTCTTACTCATGGACTGAGATAAAAAGTTTAATAAAGTAGAAACGGAAGGGAAAATAGTACTGTATATAGTAATAGTAATGTATCTGTAATAGTAATGATAATAAGGATAATTTTTTAAATATAAAAGTGATACATCACGTTGCTGCTCACTACCTGCTGACCAATGCCCAGACAGCAGTCCCCCCTGACAGCCAGCCCTCCCAGATGTTATTGTCCCACAGGATGTCATACAGTATGGAATATCCCTTTGGTTTCTTTGGGCCAGCTGTCCTGGTTCTGTCCCCTCCCAGCTTCTTGGGCACCCCCAGCCTCCTCACTGGCAGGGCGGCAGGAGAAGCTGAACAGTCCTTGACTCTGTGTAAGCACTGCTCTGCAGCAACTATAACATTGGTGTTATCAGCATTAATTTTCTCCTATATCCCAAACATGGCACATACCAGCCACTATAAAGAAAATTAACTCTATCCCAGCTGAAAACAGGACACTATTAATGTAAAAATATCTGTAATCTAAGAGCCAATTAAAATGACAAAAGAGAAATATGAATGACTTCCCCACAGCCCAACCATATCTCCATGCTTTAAAAAACATTACCTTAAGTGAATGCCTAACAAATTATGGTAAAAAAAAAATCAAATAGATATTAGTTTAACAGTAACATCTGTTGCTTACTTTTCACAATGCATGCTCAAGTTAGATATTAATTATAATTTTTTGACAATAGATTCAGTATCATTGTTCCTTGCCTACTTTATACTGGTTAAAGGTTAACTACTACTAAGAAGATTACATTTCTCAGTTACTGTATGTACTCTGCCTACACTAAAATCATGGAAATCAAGAAACTTTTTCACATGTTTGTTAACCACTTATATGTAAATGTTTGTTTACTTTTTAATTCACCCTATTGTGTTGCTGTTCAGAGACACAGTAGTTCCTGATGACTTATCAAAGACAACTGTTAAGTCAGCAAAGCACTGGCTGCGGTACTCCATATGGAGAAGCCCTCTTCCCAAGAGCATGGCAGTGTTTTCTTCACGCCTGTCCTGTAATCAGTGCAGTCAAGTCAGAGTAATGTGCTGGAATTCTATTCTTCTCTTCCATGCCTCCCATCAGAGCCAGGCTTTGTAATGTGTTTGAAATGTGGATTACTTGTTCAAAGGAGGAGGCCAAGTGGAAGCTAAATAACCCTGACCTTACTGAGCCTGAAGAAAAAACAAAACAAAACAAAAACAAACAAACAAACAAAAAAACACAACAACAATCAAAAAAGATGCCAAAAAAACCAACCACTACTCAGGAGGAGGAAGAAAAAAAAAAAAAAAGGGAAAGAAAAGGATTCATAACTGGAACAGGATCTTTTAATCTTCTTCAGCTGCATATTCAGTGGTCTCATAAAAAACAAAAGTTGGTAAATATATATTTTTTTCTAAAATACATTGGAAAGGTTGCAAGATTTGGAAAGCAGTCACTACAAAAAACATAACTGATGCAAGAAATCCTGGTAAATGATGATCAGGACAAAGAATGAGCAGAATGTGCTTCTACACTGAATCTATACATATGGTTTTGAGCTTCATATTCTTCTTTTATTGACTCACCTCTGAATCACAAGCTTTCTTGCATAGGTTTAATGAATGTGAATGTAATTTAAAAACAGTAAATGCACTTCCTGGTCAAAAGGTTATTCTCTTAGCTCACCACCTGGACCACAGGCTCTTTTTGTAATATAGCTTCAAAAAGAAGCTGTTAGCTGCTACTGTTGTCTAAATATTCCCATTGCTTGAGAAAGGTTACCATTTCTGACCTGCCCATTAAACAGCTTGCAGTACCCCATTTATTTACTCCATTGTTGATCCTTCTCTCTAGGAGGGCCTTGACATAAACAATTCCTTCAAATTTTCTTCAAATAATTCTCCTTTGCAGTAATGCACAAAAAAATAAAAGTTGTTCATAACAAAAAAAACATAACAAAGACGATGTTCCACGCATATTATCATAACGTGGTAAGTTTACAAGGTGTTATGTCACAGGATGCTGCAATATCAGTCTTTGCTTTCCAGCTTGAATAGAATTGTTAGGCCTATTATGTACCAGTGTAATGCCAGAATGTTTTGTGACAATGAAGTCACAACACTTGAGGGCAAAATTAGTCTGAATTCAGGATTCTTCAGCCTATGTTAAAATAAGATATTACTGTGGCATGGATAGCATTTAATACCACTTTTACTCTGTATCATACCAGAGGTAAAAAATTTAAAGGAGGCACTAACAAGCACGAAACACATTATTGTCCTTGTTACTGGGAGGTAACACTACTGCACTGCTATAGGCTGGCAGGAGTTGTCACTTCCACTTGCCATTGCTTCCAGTTACTCCAGTCTGATGAGACATGGTGCAAGATCACTTGTCACATCTCCTGAATTGCAATACTAATGCAAGTGATTTATTTAATGCAGAAATAGTTTCATAGGGAAATTTGTATATATGAGAATTTATTTTCTTGAAGGGTAAGGAGGAGGAGCAGACCAGACATATGTCTGATGCTGGCAGGTTTTTCTTAAACAACATGATACTGGGATGGTTTAGTTTGGATTCTCTACCTGATGCTCTCTTATTTTCTAAGTCCCACTTTGGTAATTGTATTACTCAAGCTGATTGCCTGTATTTGTTTATGTGTTTGAATTAGGGAAACATTTTGGAAACTTTAGAGAAATTAGGGAAACTTTACTTATAATTGTGTTACAACTGTGCTACAACTAAAGTTTTGCATTTTTTCATTGATGCATTGAAGAATGTTTACATATTTTTGAAATGAAAAAAAAAATCAATATTTTTTTCTTAAAATACTCTCTATAAAGTTCAGTTCAACAGCATCTTTTAATAATTAAAAATCTTGTATTCTTCTATAACCTGGTAAAAGCACAGGTAATTCAGTTGGCCAGCACCCTGATGGTCAACTTAGCAGAATTCTACAACATCAACTTTTCCGTCTTTCACATGCATTAAAAATCTCAGTTTATTGTGGTTGCTGTAATGAGTTCTCCTGATAAAACTGCAAAATCCACTTTTCCAAATCAAATTAAAGAACTACATCTTTTTAGATGTAATTCACCAATTTTGAAAGAATTACATATATTTCACCAGCAGAAAACACAGCTTTAAACATTGTCTTGCAATGCAACAGCATTACTTGATCTAAAAAACAATGTAGTATGATGTCTGAGACGTATTAGCTCAAAACGTTTTAGATGACCAGAGATTAACTGTCTAACAATGCCATGACGAATGTTGTAACAATTTTGTGAGCTGTGACTTTGGCCTAAGTCCTCGGTGTGTTTATCTGGTTTAGCAGAACCATACTGGAAACTACAAAGGGACCGGGAAAGTTTTAAATACTTATGTATGTTTTAGTTATCTAAAGGTGATTCAGACTAAGAGATTTGACCTGAAGAACCACTGATTAAAAAAAGCAAAAGGTGTTAAGTGCAAAGATGTTACTGCATGCAAGCTTTCCATTTAACCTACTAACATCAGAAACATTTTCTCTTTCATCTCATACTTACACACCCTGTACAGTAAATGCTGTGCTGGCTCATAAATCTGCATTTGTAGATTTCTTGCACATGAAAGCTTCTTTATGAGGATATTTTTATTCCCTGCCATCATCAACTTTCTTCCTACATGCATGTTATAATCACATAATACGTAGTCTCTAGAATTAACCATGGAAGTAAATTAACTTTTTGAAAGTGGAACGTGCTGTGAATCTCTGAAATCATGGCACACCTAACAAACATGCCAACAGCATCATGTTATCTTTAACAGAACAATGGATTTACATTCTGCACATGATAGTGCCAAGTTATCTTTGATACTTCATTCATCTAATTATTCTTCAGACAAGTTCTTGCTTGCTGTAAAATATTCAAATTAACACTTAGTAGCTTCTAAACAATCCCTGTGAACACTATGCATGAGCTGCAAGTTCTCTAGAGAAATAGGCAAGAACCTGATCTCTTTTGCTTTCAGATTTTACTGCAAAATGTAGAATGATATTATTGGTAGTATCAAATTGATGCACTATCTGTAACATGAGAATATGCTGCAATTACATTGAAATTTTAAAATGTCAGTCTGAGAATGGACTGACAGTAACACACTATTGTGGTATCTATTGTAGTAGATGCATTCAATGTTTGATTATTGGAATGGTAAAGTATTAGCATATACAAGAAGGAATATTTAATTTGCTTAAGATTAATATATGATTATTCAGTAATATGAATCCAGTTAGCACAATAAAACAATATTCTTTGTGAAATATTTGCTATGGAACAAATAGCACTCACGGGTCCAATATTTTTAACGGATTTTTAGGACTCATGCCTGAACCTGTGCTAACTATTTTGCTGTTTGCCACATGTTACTTACTTTTACTTTTTATTTAAAAGTCACTTGAATATAAATAAAATAATAATAAAAATAACAACAGCAACATTCTCTGAAGGTTATATATTCACTTTCAGTATCCTACATTTTTGAGGGCACACATGATACCCAAAAAACGTTCACCATCCCCGTTAAATTTTGCAAAACTGAAGTCAAGTTAGTACTTTGGCTTCAGTTTCTTGTCCATGAATTATTTCACTTATGATTTTAAACAGCCTTTGATTCACTGAGTAAACTCTGCATTATATTTAATAGCCTCTATATCACCAGTGATATTAAATACTTAGTCACCAGATTTGAAAAACTTTTTTTTTTTCCTCTTTTTGCTAATTGCACCTCAGCTCAACAAACAGGAATGGTGATTACTCAACATTGTTCTGTGAAGTTCCCAAAGATAAACAAGAGCAATTCTTACAGTTGTAGGAGACAAGTTCAGACACTCAATCTGACTTCCTTCTTTCCTAGAAAGTTTGCTCAATCTCTATCCCACTTGGTGTGAAGATGGAAGTCTCAGGGTTCAGTAAATTCTAACTACTTAAAAATCTTTCACCCAGTTGAAACAGATGAGTAGAAGCTGAAAGACCACTTAAGTGGTCAAGAATAAAGTCTCTTGCTATCTCTATTCAAAGTGTTTGAGTGGAGGGAGAGAAGATATTTTCTTTATTAGAATGGACTTAAAACAGCAATTAAAACGTTAACACTCTGTCTAGGTTTTATATAGGAATATAAACCTTGCTGTTGTACATGTGTTGAAAAAATGGTTGCTACAGCTGTGCTGCAGTTCTCACTCCCCAAATAATAAAGCTTTGCTCCCCAGATGATTCCTTTAAACTTTCAGTGATCCTTGCCATACAGATGAATTCATCTAAAGCAGTCTTCATAGTAACGAGGAACTCATACTGATTACTGTAGCTGTAAGAACAGATCCTGAAAATCTCTGTGATACTGTGATACAAAGTGGCAGCTAAAGATCCTAGCTTGTTCATGAAGCCACACATAGTGCTCTAGCTTTTTTCCAGCACTGATATTTGATATTGTATTTATGTAACGTCACTGTAGTACCCTTAACACCAGTCATTCTTCTAGTCTTAATAACAGTAATGATTTACTGCTTGTGCTGTTCACATTCCAGTCACTTTACAATGTGCAGCACAGGAACCAGCTGTAGCAGTTCAGACCACGGGTCTGTCTTTCCTAATATCTGAGGCTTTTCCAGACATCCAAGGAAGATAATGGCACATAGTAGATAATTCTGGATACTTCTATGTTTGTACTCTCACAGCCTTCCAAGTATTTTAAGTATAGGGAATTTTAAAGTTTATGGTCTTTTAGGCTCTCTCAGTTGAAATCTAGCATGAGCAACTACAGTTGGTCCCAAATCTCCTGAAGTTTACACAGCTCCCTGCATCAAAGCCCTTCAGCAAGGAGTTCCACAAAGTTGCTGACACATAAAGAGCTAGCTCTTTTTGTTTGTCCTGAAGCACCCTCAGATCAACTTTTTTTTTTTTTTTTGTATTGGAAGAGAGAGTGAACAGACAATCCTCATTAACCCTTTACATGCAATTCCTGATTTTGTATTATTGCATCTTTCTTCCCTTGTCATCACCTTTTTAAGCTTGAGAACCATCTTTTACATCTCATATAGAAGCCAAAAAATTATCATTTTTAAAATTAATGGAAATGACCTCACTACAGTAAGTACAGTAAGTAACAACATCAGGAAAAGGTTATTTACTGTGTCAAAATTGATCTACATAATCACAGCATGCATACAGCCTTGTCTAAGACTCACAAATAGCTTTTACCAGGAGAAAAAAAAAATAAAAAGTCTGGGGAAGCCTACTAATTTTCAGGGGGAAAGCATCTTAGAAGTAGTTTTTCAAAAGTCTAAAATTTTGTTTCAGATTTTAATAAAAAGTATTAGAAATTGTCTGAAAAATCGTTGAAGAAATACACTATACTCTGGTTTCCATTTTATTTTTTTCTCCCCATTATATTTCAAGATTTTCAGCTACATCCAGAGTAAAATAGCAGGAAAGGGCTTCTCTAGTCTGTGTTGCCTTTGGCTCTTTCAAAAAGGAGAATATAGGAGAGTAATAATCCTTGACTTCAAGAAATATCAGTGCCATTAGAATTACTACTTCCTGACAGCTCTGGGGAATCCAGTGAATATTCCTGGTCATCACAACACTATATAGCTACTATATAGCTACATATTTTATTTGAAGTAAACAGAAAGTAGGCCTGTACCACTAGTAATTCAACAACAGAAGCCAAAAAGAAGACCACAAAAAAATCTGAAAAGCAAACCTAAACATATCGTAAATGTCTTTTCTTGAAGAAAGTTACTAAACTCTGACTTTAAGAAGGCACAAGAGAGGTTAATTTAATCCACTGTGCCTAGTAGCACACTGTTATGTTACAGATGTGCCCTAGAAATGGGATATTTTGCTGAGGTTATAAAAAAAAAAAAATCAGATCTTTTACTTCCAATGTTAGACTGCAAAAAGAGATATTGTCATTATGTTTGCAAAACTTAGCTTTTCATTTTAGTGAATTATCTTCAGCAACAGTCCCACACAGACCTGATAATACCTTCCCATTACAAACTTATTCAAGAACAGAATTTCTATGAAATAGGGTAGTTGAATACTGATGGCATAACTGATCTCCAACTTGAAATCACCTGAAAACACCAGACCCCCAAAGGTTCAAGCCTGACATAACAAATATAAAGGCTAGGAAAAAACACATACTTCTCTTTCTGAAGAGAACATCTCCTGATGATGACAACATCATCAGGATGTTGTGATGTTTGTGAGTATTTCCTTTAAGAGGTATTATGAAGTTAAACTACAATAAAATTATTTTAATAAAAAAAAAAAAAATAAGTTAAAAATATGAAGAATCAGCAGAAAAGCTGAATAAGCTTTTTTTTTTTTTTTTTTTTTTTTTTTTTTCTTCAGTGAATTCACTGAATAAAGCAGTGAATAAGAAAATGCTTGGTGAAGCGTTCAGTATGTGAACTTACACTCATAACCATCACTAATTTAATATTTATTCAACACCCACATTTGCAAGCAAGAACTTTGTTTGTTTCCATGTTGCTTTATTACTTTCATATAATTGAAGTATTTAAGATTAACCAATACAAAAATCATATTCTCTCCTTTAATATTAAATAACCACTATAAAAACTCATAAGTAAATTTCTAAAATAAAATAAAATAATAATATACCAGTTAGCTTGCTTCCCACTACAGTTTCACAGCTACTTTTTTATTTCAAGACATGGGCCATCATGGTTTCATATTTTTTTCTGAACAAGTATTAAAACATCATAGAAAGAGACCTGAAAGATTCCAAAGGGAAAAAAAGAAAGAGACAAACAAACAACAAAAAAACAGGTTTTCTAGATCATTGTATTGGTTTTTGTGTGTGTCGTGTGGTTATTTTTCCTTGCTTAAATCCTCAGAAGATTTGAAGACTGCATATTAAGTAATGTTCTACTAAAGAAACACAGATTGCCATCTTTTGTTTCTTCATGGCTCTTCTCTTGATGGTTACACTGACATTGAAAACTCAGGACTTCATATCAGTCAAAAACAATCTGGAAATCCATTGCTGTATGTAATGGATTAATGCACACATTTCTCAAATAATACACTTAAAGGGACTTAACATCATCCAGTTTGACCAAAGATGTTACAGATGTTACAGATGCTGCCAGCATTGGTAAGTAGTCTATTTATATATAAAAGTGTCTATTTGAGGTTTCATGGAAAACAAAACCAGCTAAGTGGTACTATGAGTTCACATACAGTTTATATAAAACTTGATATTGATGATTCCACTCTAAGTGCAAGAGCTGAGTAGCTATACAAACACAGCAGTATCATTTTGAGTGGGACAACATGCTGCACAACTTGAGATGATTTGGAAAGAGCTTTTGTAAAAGCTTTTGTAACCAACTTGTTAAAACCAGACCTGACAACTCAATCCTTCACTCAATCTTCACAAAGTTGAAGAAGGATATATTGCAGAATCCCATAATTCTCAACACCATATTAAGGAATTTTCAAATAAAGTCTGGACTGACATATGGACTGTCAAAGCAGAGGTACATCTTTTGCCCAGCTTTTATCTCCTTTTTGTATTAAAAATAAATAAATAAATGAATAAATAAATTTTACTCTGCAGAAGAGAAAAGCTCTGGAGAGGAACCTACTTAGAAGTAACTTGTTAGTTAAAGACTGTAGAAATAATTGTCTTGTCAATTAACACCTTTGTTACAAGAAAATATACTGAACATAGACCACAAAGTATACATCAGCTGATAATGCTGCACTACTTTTGCATATATCTAAAACTTTTTAGTCTCTTATTTTTCACTTGTGGCTAAAGAAGTAAGTATAACTAATAGCCTAAATTCAGCAATGATATCAATAAAAATTATGACAGAAACAATTTCTAGCTTTCAAAGTTTATACGACTATGAATGGGGGGGGAAATAAAAATGTAACATTTTTATAGAATATCCCACCATTACAAAATGCATCCTTTCCTTACACTCTAAGTGACTCAGTTTAAAATACCTAGAGAATTTGATGCCCTCAGAACTCACAGCAAAGGCTATCAGGTTAACTGATCATACATAATCTTCACACTAGTCAAAATCATCCCAGTCATTTTACCTGCTTTTGCTACAATGACTAGACACACACAATGAATGACATATGTAACCCCCAAGTAACTGGTCTCCCAACTATGATCTTCAAGCCATATGAAGTATATTGTCCCAAGTTCTGATTCAAATATTAAAAACAGCTAAAAGATTAAGCTAAAATATACAGTTATTTTGCTGACTACACCAAGTGTATCGAATAGTTTGGTTATTTTAAGGCAGAAGCAATTCTTAAGGAATGCACTATGAAATGCATTATTCCCATGAACTACCTGCACAACAGAGAGGTACAAGAGGTGAGATGCATTTAACATCATGTTTCAACCATGATGTTACTTCAATAACTTCATTTCCCAAATAAACTAAGTTCATCAGGGAACATATTAATTGATAGACAACAGCTATTTTCTTGTCTTCTTAATTCAAACTTAAAATTGCAACATTAAGCTAAACATACTAAATACCAAAAACACTAACTTTATGTTGGTAGCCAAATCAATACTAACTTCAGTCAAGTGAACCCGAGGGACTCTCCCTGTTCACAACTATATGAAATCAATATATGAATTTTTACACATATTCTGTCTACTCTCAGAGAGACATTGGAATATCTTCATTATAATAAATTTCCAGGCTCAGACAGTTTTTCATTTTTATTTAATGCAGTCATTGATCTGCTTCTCATTTCACAATCTTGCATCGTTTGCTGTAATGCTTGTAAAAAGTATTTTTGTGATATAATACGAATATAACAAGACACTAAAATAGGGCATTTTGGAATCTAAAACAACAACTACAGAAATATTTGGAAATACTTCATAAAATTTCCATCTGCCAGTGGTTCTAGGCCCTTGGAATCTTTTATTTCCCTGTTAACTTAGAATAGATTAAAAATAAAATCTTACAATCTTAAAATTAATTAGACTATAGGGGAAAAAAAAAAAACAACTACACACAAAACAAGTAATTTCTACTTAATAGATCTTCGTGTCTGACTGCTATCAATATTGTCCTCTTACCTAATTGTTTCCTTAATTCTTTTGCTGGTTTTGCTTTGTTACACACTGTCTTAGTACTTCATTAATAGCAGTTTTATTGCTTCAAGGTCAAAATGCAAAATGTTGTCTCTAAGAAGCTGCTCTGGAGACTTTTTTTTTTTTTTAACCATGTTTAAAATTCTAATCAGACTGTGAAAATCCACATCCTATTAGAATCTAACACAAAGAATAAAATTCACTCATCTAACTTTATTTTATTCTTGTTTATTTTATGGACTCTCCACAGAAATTTAACTTTGCATCCTTAGATTTGTAAGTAATAACAACCAGAGATAAGAAAATAGAGAAGGATTTATGCTTTATAATCTAACTGTTCAGTGATTTAATTGAACTACTACCAACAGCTTGCTCCCATGTCACACAGCTTGCATCATGCTTTATAGTAACACAACCCCCCAAAAGCTTCCTAGGCTGAGAAAGGTGTCTATGTTAGTATCACACTCTTCCATTATGAAAAGCTGGTACAACTACCATTATTAATATTTAGGGCAGACAGAATATTGCTCGAGTTGGGCTGTCACTCTGACAAATCTAAAGAGAACATGGAAAAAAAAGTCTGTTCTCTAAAATCCATGACATTATTTCTATTAGCTTCAAAAGAATCAAGATATCTTTTCTGTGAATCACACTCGAACATTTTTCATACTTCCATAAAACTGACATTCAAGCACGCACTTTTAGAATATCTTGTAAGATGTAAGAATCATGTTAAGAATCTTACTTTATTGCATTTAAATCATTATTTGGAGATGCTTACTACAAATTGATAAAGCTACAGTTTTACAATAATTATGAATATTAAAATATTGTTTTCAATGGCCCTCCATATTAAAAATATTAACATGTCCACTTGCCTTGGAATTGGAAAAGCTCTGTCAGAACTTAAAAAGGACAAGAACATCATAAAAATCCTTCACAAAGTAGCTTCATTAGTGCATTCGGCTGCTTCAGAAAGCATAGTGAATGGAAGCTCACAGTCTGGCTTTTGAATACCAAAGGAGAATGCTATCTTGGCCAGAATAATGTTCTGCTCCCAGAAACAATAATGTTCCTGTAAATCTTCCCACGTGAGATTAATTTGACACCTGGGGTTTGCTGCTTCATTTTTTAGGCTGAAGAGAAAGTTCACCCATCCTCTAGACTGATTCAACAGAACTATTTTCTTCACAGTTAATGATCTAATTCAGTGGTGAACTAGAAATGGAAGAAGAATGAAAAAAGGGCATCACTAAGAAGCTGTAAGTAAAAGCCAACCTAATAAGTGGTACAGTGTGGATGTTGTACCTTTTTCCTATAATGTGTTATATATACATATAAATATATATATATAATTCAACTGCTCTTGTAACAAAATCATTCTGAAACTTCATTCTGGACATAAACTCTTTCAGGCTAGCATCCATAATCCTACCCTTCTAGTATCTCAAATAACATCAAATAATGATAATAAAATAATAATAAAAATACTTGCTGTCAAACTCTAGGAACTAAATTAACAAAACCTTGTTTCTATACAGGTTTCTAAAAGTAGCGTTTGTACCTCTAGAGTTAAATATTAGGCATAAGTACATCACATAACATAGCTTTAAAAAGTAACCACACTTTCTGGGTAAAAGCTCTTGCATACAATTTGTTTACATGAGAATCTGCAGTTATGATCGTTTTATTTCAGACAAAACAGCAGTTTTTATACAAGTTTATAACTGAATCCATATCCTGCTATGACATTGCAGTTTCACTTTTCTAATGCAATAGCATTTTTAATGTACTTATATGCTTGGCTCATTTATAGTTTTACGAAACTATCAGGAAGACTCGTCTGCAACTTTATATGCAATGGCGCATATAAAAAAGTGGAAAAAATACACCATTATTATTGGAAAAAAAAATGCTTGCTATTATATATTTTATACAGAGTTTGAACTCAGTCTCTCTGTCCAAACTAAAATGTTATTTCTTGCTGAATTTTTAAATCCTAGTCTTTACTTTGCTATTTTTAGTTAATTATTAATGCTAGTAAATTAGCTGTTGTATGCTTAATATGACAACTACATGGATTACTGAAGTCTGTTCTTTTATAATTAACTTTTAAATATTAAGGGTTTGATTATAAATCAAGACATAATTGCGAATCCATGGAAGGTCCATGGGGGACCTATGTTGGATCTTGCTCCTGATGGATGGACCCTGTGGTATGGACCCATATTGGAACAGTTCCTGAAGAGCTGCTGCTTATGGAAAGCGCATATACGATCAGTTCTGGAAGGACGGCACCCCGTGGGAGGGACCCTACACTGGAGCATGGAAAAAAGTGTTAGGAAGGCACAGCAGAGACAATGTGGTATGAACTGACTGCACCCCTCCCTTCATTTCCCTGCAACACCCTGCATCACTTGGGGAAAGGAGGCAGAAGAAGGTGGCCAGGGCAGGAAGGTGTTTTTAGTTTGCTTTTAGTTTCTCACAGCTCTAGTCTCTTAGTAATAGGCAATACATTTTATTAATCTGCCTATGCTGAGTCTGTTTTGCCTATTACAATAATTGTTGAGTGATCTCCCTGTCCTCATCTCAACTCCCGAGCCCTTTCCATCATATTTTCTCCCCCTTTCTCTTTGAGGAGGGAGAGTGAGAGAGCAGTGTGGTAGAGTTTAGCTAGCCATCAAGGTGAATTCACCACTGTGTGTTTACAGACACACACACTTTTACTGAGACTTAAAAGACAGAGTTCTCTGCACTGGTGGACCTGCCCTTAGAAGGAATTTTGCTGGCTGTTTCCAAATTTGAAGAGGCAGGTGTGCAGCAACTCAAACTAAAGAAAAAAAAAATTCAAGGTCCTTTACAATCAAGTGGTCATTTTGCTAAGTATACAATTTTCCATCTGGGTACTACTAACACTTGAATAATGAATTATCCATGATGTTCTTGTTATACTCTTTTAAAGCTAATTGCATTGTGTCTACTTAAAAGGTTTTTGTATTCTGTAACAATTTCAGCAAAGTATTTATGAATAAAAGCATGGTAAAGACTAACTATACTCTACGTATACTCTACGTAAGTGTAACAGACGATTTAAAGAAAGCATGATTGCCAAAGCTAGAAAATCCACAGGCTGGCAAGACTTCACCTTGTTGCAGAGATAGGAAAAGTTATGCAAAGATATAAGTTTGATCATGTAATTTCCAAACTTTTATCTATACATATATATACACATTTACTAAAATTAAAAAAAAAAAAAAAAAAAAAAAGCAATGCCAAATCCCTCATATAATGTCACTTAAAAAAAGAAAAAATAGATGTCAAATGTGTAACAATAGGGAGTTTAATGTTTGTGTGTGGAAACATACATTTCAGTTTCTCTCCCAAGAACCCCAAAAACTTGTTTTAACACGATGTCTCGCTTGCTTACTCAGTTCATGACCATTAAGATGATCATATGCCATCTGAGAGTTTGCATACTGGAGTATCTAAAACACTGATGTACTCAGTTACTTGCAACTTGTTTGAACATAATTATATGTTGTTTTGTTGTGTTGTTTGTTTTTTTTTTTCCTCCTTTTTAAATTGAATTTTAAGTATTTGCCTCTGAGTTTCATCAACTCCTCTGACCATTAATGAGAGACTGAAGTTATCTGAACCTTCCAGGAGTTGCAAGCTGTTTTATTGCTTGATGTTGTCACCCTTTTCCTCTAAGCCCCATGCAAACACTAAGATACTAAATCAGGTAACAGGTGAATCTGAACCCCCCCCAAAAAAATGAATCAAACTTTTTTCTTTTTTTTTTTTATGACATTTAAAGTGCTTGGCTGGAAGAGTTTGACAAGGAGTTTTTCCATTTAATTGTAAATAAGGTGGTATTTTAGTGCAGTGATCAGAGAAAAACCTTTACAGAAAATTTAAAGGTCTGTGTGCAATAATGCATACCACATTATGCATGAGAAAACAGCATTTCACTTCTTCATCTGTCAGAAATACTCATTAGAGACAGACACAGGAAGATTGTTTGGAACACTGGTGGGGAGAAAAGTACCAAATTCTCTTTGTAAGGGCAACTTGGTAACACCCCGTCAGGGGTAGCTTCAGGCCAACCATCCTAAGGGATGGAACTTTTATTTTGACTAAAACAATTTTTGTTGTTGATGCTGATGTTCTTTCCCATTTCAAATCTTCAATATGTAACTCTGAGAGAGGCAATTATTCAAGTACCTGAAATAACAAACTTACAATTCCACCCAATTATGATAAGGATTTGGCTCACTTCAGCAAAGCATGTAATTGATGAAGAGTTTTAAGGACATTGCTTTCTGATACAGCAGACCCTGTCCTCTCCACAAAAATAATGTTATAGATACAGTATTTTTATATGCTTGGTTATTAGAGACATTTAATTCTTCACACTGTCAGTATCAGATACAAAAATATTTTAAAAGTTGAAATAAAAATAAGAAAACTACCCTTTTAAAAGATTATCTTGACAGGACAAATACAAAGTGGGAGTAAAATAGCAACATGTCATTCCCACAGAAGCTCTGGTGCTCACCTCATCCATATGATACCCAGGTTTGCAGAGAGGAGTGCTGATCTCTTCCTACTTGCAGTTCAGCCTTACACATACACCCACTTTCATACATAGAAATACTCATATTGCCAGTCTTCACTTAAATGTGTTCGCACAAGAACATTGACCAACTCCAACTCTTTTTTTTTTTTTTTTTTTTTTTTTTTTTTTTTAATTATGTAATGCTTTATTTGAAGGTACTTTATTGTTTTTTTTCACAAACATTCAATCCTGGGTACCTACCAGAAGAGATATTTCAGTAAGTATGAAATATATAACATAATGCTTTGTTATGAAAACACTTAAGTACCCAGATGAAAAGGTAAGCTTCAACAGTTTGTTCACTGAATCCTAGAAAGGCTGCAATATTCTTACTAGGAAATACTTACTGAGTAAATATGCTGCTGTGGCCAAACCTTACTGCCTGGTCTAGTTCATGATTTCTCTACAGTTAATGTGGTTTGGTTTTGTTTTCATTGTTTGCTTTATTGTGGTTGCAATGTTTTTTGTTTTTTAGGGGGAGAGGGGAAGAAGTGTTGAGTATATGGTATAATTTTTACTTTGTCCCAAACAGATTTCATTCTATTAAAAGAAAAAAAGGAAATCAATACACTCAACAATTGTTACATCATCAGTAAATAAACATTGAAGACAATTAAGCTGCCATTTAAAAACCAGAACACAACCCCTAAATGCAGTATTATTCACCAAATTGCATACATTCCCAGTGATAGTATAGTCACATTCAACACAAACATTTAGCAGTTATTAAATAGATATACAAAATTAGAGCTCAGATCTGTAATAAACACAGAAGTAGGACTCCAAAATGCACTTAGGAAAAGCGTTCTTCAACCTCTAAACTCCCATTTTAGAAAGTGCTGATCACTGGGGCAGGGTTGAGCTTTTTATTTCAACTGTTTGATCTACGAAAAAAAAAAAAAAAAAAACCACTAACTTATCTTCTTTAATATATTATTTATAGAAGCACTTCAAAGAATCTATTGGTTCTTCAACAGTTTAGGACAGAAGGCATGATATTTAGGATCAAATCATTTCAAGAAAAACTGGAGTGTTCCGATTTACAAAGACAACTGTACTGGGTCTGGCTGGGATGGAGTTACCTTTCCCTGCAGCAGCCCATGCAGTGCTGTGCTCTGCACTTGTAGCTAGAACAGCATTAGTATCACACTGGTGTTGTGTCTGCTGCTGAGCAGTGCTGGTACCACATCAGGACTCCCTCCAACACCACAAGAGCCAGCAGGCTGGGGGTGGGCAAGACGTGGGGAGGGGACATCACTAGGTCAGCCAACCTAAAACAACCAAAGAGATATTTCATACCATGTGGTGTCACACTCAGCAATAACAGCTGGGAAAGAGGAAGGAAAAGCGGAAGGGTTTTCATTGTCCTCCCAAACAACTGCTACATGTATTGAGGAACTGCTTCCCAGGACATGGCAAAAATGTTGCTTGTTGATGGGAAGAATTTTTTTTTCTCCCGTTTTCTTCATTGCAGCCTTTGCTTGCCCCCCACCTTTACCCCCCCCCCCCCTTTCTTCTTGCTTTTCCCTTTAATTAAGTTATCCTTATTTCTACTTGTGAGCTGTTTTTATCCTTTCTGTCATACCTTCTTCTTCCCTGAATCTTTTTGAGGAGAGGAGGTTACAGAGCAATTGTGGTGTTTATCTGTTCAGTAGGGTGTAACCACCACAGCAACTTAAATTCTGTGTTTAGCTAACAAAAAACAAAACAAAACAAAACAAAACAAAACTGTCAGAAAATTTAAATCTGACAGAGCCAAGTAGTAGAATTGAGTATTCAAATGGATAAAGTCTGCAAACTATGTGGGAAACAAACATCACCCAATTCTATAAATAACATACCCAGTGAAAGTATAAATCTCAGTGATTCCTATCGTTAAATAAGAACAGTTAGTACATGACAACCACTGTTGCTACATTCCCAGGCTTAGCTGCACTGAAATATAATCCTTTTAAAACAAGGGGGTATCAATTTTTAAATAATATATATTCAAATATGAATGCATAACCTGGAGTAAAGTACAAATCCAGACTGATTTCCATACATGTTCACTGAGAAAATTGCAATGTTATTCTGGAATAACTGCATTTATGAATAAAATGTGGTGGGGCTACGGATACCCCCTGCAGTTCTAAGTTATTGTATGCTAAAATTCTATGTTTAGGAAATGTGATAGCTACTAGCTAAAGAAGAGAGCTAGCATTTCCACATCTTTGAATAAACTCATACAGATTGCTTAAGGCAAGCTTGAGTCAAAAACCCAAACCTTAAGCAGATGATATAGTATCAGAAACCAAGATGGGAAACACCATTGAGCCTAGGCTGTCCAGGAAACAAGCAACAAGAAAAGGCTTGACCATAAAGTACCAAAGCCCACGATTTTTGCATTAGATTGAATACCATGGTCATGTCCGCATTTAACTTCAGGTATTCTATCTTAAATTAATACAGTCACATGCCCCGTGCTCTTTCCCTGTAACTGTGCTCTTTTGATGTTCCCATTTTGCAGATACCCAAAACCCACCCTGAAATCTAGTTGTACTCCTGTAATTCTCTATTACCTCTTATCTGAAATAAAGTCTATCTTTCTTTTACGTGTTAGCTTTTACTTTCATTCCGTATGTCTAGAATCAAACATTTTCAAAGCACGTGTGCATAAATGTGCATCTGCCTTATCTGTAGCATTTTTTTTTTTTTTAAACAAACTGATCATGCAATAGAAAGAATAAAAAAAAAAGATTTTCTTCCTCTACCAACACCTTCTGTTTTGATAACATGCTTGTCAGCACTTGCATTTAAGAGTCATACAGGCCTTGGACAATATATTAGATGAAACTTCAAAACTTTCTTCCATGACTTCTTGGGAATTAACAGCTTTTCCTTGGGAAGCTTTGACTCAAGGGTATTCCCATCATAGCTGTTTTTTGATACCGTATCATCTGTTTATTTCAACATTAACTTTAGGATCTTGGGATAAATCATTGTTTTTCACACAAGGAATAGCAATCGGTCTCAAGAGAAGCTTGAGAAGCAGTCAAGTTGAGAAGAACTCAACAAGGATGAGTTCTTTAAAACAACTCAGACTTACATACAATTGACTAGAGATATGATTTTATCCCCCACATCTGAAGTAAACAGTGACATCATTTGTGTCTGTTTGATTATAAATATTTTTCCAGTAAGAAGAGGAGAACTTTAAAGAAAGCAAGCTTTTGGTCTTTTCTTCCTTTCTTCCCTCACATCCCTCCAAATATTATTATTATTATTTTTTTTTTTACTTTTCATAGGGTCAGTAGTTATCTACTAAGTCTGTTCAATAATATTTGAAACAAACAAAAACAAAAAAATACCCAAACACACAAAAACAAAGAAAACCATCCTCACTTCCTTAGTAAACAGCAGAATTTAATTTAAATCCTTAAAATTTCTACCTGAAAACCAAGATATTTGTTCAAAATAACACCACAGGTCATAGGCTCTGCTTTTCGTAGAGGTCTTTTCCAACCTTAATGAATCTATGATTAACAATTCTAATGATTCTACTTCCAGACACTCATGAGATGGACCCTATTTGTTTCCTATTTCCAGTGAGGTATTGCAGTCAAAATTCATGAGACAGAACTTACAAAGAAAAAATAAGTTCTGTTAATTATGCATGAAGTATCAAGAAACAGTCAAAGCACTTCAGCTCTATTTTGTTCTTAGGATATGGATCATAGGTTTCTGTCATTCCTAAAGCTCCTATTCATTAAATTGTTCTTTATTCCCTACTTAAGAATATTGCAATATTTTTGCACAGAATACCTAATGCAAAACAGATACAATAAACAAGATATATCCTTCTATTTCAATAATACAAACTGTAAGAAATGAGTAGTGACTCTTCCTATCAAGATTAGAGCTAAGTAAAACATTTGAAAAAGAGGTGCCATTTTCACAGAATTTTGTCTTTCATCTTGCTTCAGTATTCATCAAACAGCAGCAAAATCCTTTTTGCTGCCTTTGTGAAAAATGCTTTTTACTTCTATGTAAAAAGAAAAAAGACTATGTTCCACAATCTATTTTACCATACAACAGAAATTATTCCTTGAGTCTAAAACCCAGGAATCCGCAAGCCACCTGAGCGGCACTCTACATATTTTCTTCCTGTTTTCCCTTTTATCAGCTTCAGCAAAGGCTCTGACATTGATCAGCTGCAATATTCAGTCAATGCTTTCGCCTCTCCCTTTCTGAGCTCTGTTGAGAGTATTTCCTTTGTCCTTCTCTATTTTTCACTTTCCCAATGCAGGACTTTGCTGAAGCACCAAAATATCAGTGGGGTTCCACAACAGTTCTTATATTAAAAACATTCCATACCATCATGAGATGTTCAGATTGTCTCATACTCAATATGCACATGAAAGATGAGAACAAGGAGTCCTTCTCTGAATAACTTAACAGACCAAGAGTTACAGCGAGCGGTTACAGGAAAACTGCACCCGAAACTCCTATCAAGCACAACAGGAAACACTTTTGGCAATAATTCAGATACTCATCTTCAGCCCAGATATAGACCCAGTACAGTGAAATCGGATAAGAGCCCAACAGCAGTGGTATGAGTCAGGCCTAAGGTGCACCAAAGACTCAGCATCACACCTCGTGCTGAAAAGTTACTGAAGCAAATATCAATACAGGACCAGTGCAGAGCAGTACTTTTCCCTACAGCCACATCTTTTGTTGGTATCCTACAATTTCAAAACTGTCTTGACTGGTGCTCATTCATACCTCTGTTTTTCATAGACTTAGAATATTTTCTTTCAAGAATCCATCAAACCATTTACTGATCTGTATTTTTGGTACTTGTAAGGCACATGATCACAAGGCTTGATAACAAGCATCATTTCTTTCTGGAATATTTTTTTAACATCAAGCTTCTACTACATTTTCTTTAGATGAAGTAAATTTCACTTCTCTTGGAGAAACAGAAGCCATGCAACACCTTCTTGCCCTTTTCTGATTCTTTTTATTCTGTAATGTCTTTGAAGTGGCACACCAAACTATGCTGTGCTAATATAAATGCAACATGACATTGTGCAGGAGACTTTAATCATGAAATCTGCATAGGTTTCCAGCTACGTTCTTTACTCCCTGCAGAATCCACTAGTGTGCTATTTGTTTATTTCTTGCTGGCTGAACTTGGACTGTGTGTAAATTCTGGTAGCTCCAAGCAAATTCAAAGGGTAAGACCCACCTTTATTGATGGATCTACATTCATACCATCCTGATCTTTCTGCCTACATGGGTGGTTCAATGACTATCATTTATTGCCTCCTCTTGTCATCTACATACATAGAATCATAGAAACACAAGGTTGAAAAGGACCTAGAAGATCATCTAGTCCAACCATCCTCCTATCACCAATACTACCCACTAAGCTACCAAATCAGATCTCGTAGCACCTTGTCCAGGCGCTTCTTGAACCACGAGGGACGGTGACTCCACCAGCTCCCTGGGAAGGCCATTCCTGTACCTGACCACTCTTTGAGAGAAAGGGTTTTTCCCGGTATCTAATCTAAGTCTCCCCAGGCTCTACTGGCAGCCATTCCCTCGAGTCCTATCATTAGTTATCTAAGAGAAGAGGTTGACGCCCTCCTCATCACAACCTCCCTTCAGGAAGCTGTAGAGTGCAATGACGTCTCCCCTGAGCCTCCTCTTTTCCAGACTAAACAACCCCAGCTCCCTCAGCTGCTCCTCACAGGACTTGTGCTCCAGAACTCTCACCAGTTTTGTTGCCCTTCTCTGGACACACTCCAAGGCCTCTATGTCCTTCTTGTAGTGAGGGGCCCAAAACTGAACACAGTACTCATGGCATGGCCTCACCAGAGCTAAGTACAGGGAGACAATCACCTCCCTGCTCCTGCTGGCTACATTATTTTTAATACAGGCCAGGATGCCATTGGCCATCTTGGCCACCTGAGCACACCACCAGCTCACATTCAGCCGAGCATTGATCAAAACTCCCAGGTCCCTTTCCTCTTCAATCTTCTAGCCATTCTGACCCAAGCCTATAGCATTGCATGGGGTTATTGTGGCCAAAGTGCAGAACCCAGCACTTGGCCTTGTTACACCACATCCCATTCACCTCAGCCCAGCAGTCCAGCGTACCCAGATCCCTCTGAAGGGCCACCCTACGCTCAAGTAGATTGACAGTACCCCCCAGCTTGTCGTCCCAGCACGTCGTCTGCAAACTTACTGAGGGTATACAATCTCCTTGTCCAGGTCATCAATAAAGATATTAAACAAGATAGGCCCCAGTACCAACCCCTGGGGGACACCACTTGTAACGGGACACCAGCTAGACTTAACTCCATAACCACTACCCACTGGGCACAGCCTTCCAGCCAGTTCTTTACCCAGAGAAGAGCGTACCTGTCCAGGCCACGGGTAGCCAGTTTCCCCAGGAGAATACCGTAGGAAACCACGTCAAAGGCTTTGCTGAAGTCTAAGTAGACCACATCAACAGCCCTTCCCTCATCTACCAGTCTGGTCACAGAATCATAGAAGGAGATGAGACAGGACAAGCACAACCTGCCTTTTGTGAACCTGTGCTAGCTGGACCTGATCCCCTGGATGCCACGCAAGTGCTGGGTGATCTCACCCAAGATGATTTGCTCCATAACTTTCCGTGGAACCAAGATCAGGCTGACAGGCCTGTAGTTCCCTGGGTTCTCCTTATTGCCCTTCTTGTAGATGGGCAAGCCTCCAATCCTCCAGGCTACATTTTTTAAATGGCAGTCACAGAATCAACTAGATTATCCTTATTGCATGCTAAGTGATACCTGAATACTCTGAAACATTGTAAGACATGATATTGCAGGAACAGACATTTAGAATATTTTACTTTCAGCCTAAACTGACTTTTAATCTAGCTTTAGTGAAACAAGTAATTTGAACTTTTTTCTTCTTCATTAGTATCTGCACTCAAAGTAACTTTGTAAATGTTTTTCAATCCCTGGTGAAAGGCCTACAGGTAGCCTAAGAAATATGATCCCTTTATAAAGTCATACAAAATGCTGTACTTCTACTCGGAAATGTGCAGAGTATAAATGGATAGACAAGTGCATGGCTGAAAATCATGTTTGTTACTTATGCTTTTATACAGAATTTACATATGCCTATAACTGAGACTCCCTGCTCCATTTCAGACATACTAATCATCTGATACAATTCTGCTTTAAAGGTGCATGTCATATCCACAAATAAATCAGTGGTCCGTGCTTTCTGACTAATACCACAGTCCTTCCATACTAAACTGCCATGCTCTCATCTTCCAAACCAAGAAAATACAGCAATGTTCAATGACTTCAATGTGTCCACGCAGTAAGGGAAAGAATGAAACCCTCTTTACTCAATACATAGTTTACACTGTAGAATGAGTTTTAACTCCTTAGTCAAAGCTAGATTATACGTACATGTTAAAACAATTTCCCATTAATGACAAGCAAAATTCATTTCTTAGTGTTTTGTGTCCCACATGCTATTTTGAAGTCACATTTAACAGTGACTAAAGAGGCTTGCAGAAATGTGGAGCTTTTACCCTTTGGCAGACATTAATCTTTCTGTTATTATAACTATTGTTAATTTTATTCCTAATTATAGTCAGCAAAATAAGAACTAAGAACAAAACAAATCAAGCTGCCCTGGAGCTTAGTTTAGGATCCCACATGATAGATTTGGAAAACAAACAAACAAACGAATCATACTTGAGAAGAGACTTCCCACACTATCCTTCTATATAGAAATGTGTATGCATACTTATTTATACATATATCTTTGTATATATAAGATTTGCAAGAATGAAACCATTGGGCACGATATTTTAGTACATGAAGCACTTGTCTGTTAATTAAGTCCATTAATTAATACCAATTAAATTTTTAAAAAAGCAAACAACAAAATACAACAAAATAAATTCTTTTCAGTGTAGGCAGTATGAATATCAAAAATCTTGTGCTTCATGACCAAACACTATGACACAGTGTATTCCCTGTCTAGTAAACTAGCTGTTCAGTTACACATGCATGCACTTAAGCTACAGGTAACAAAAGAAAACAATTAAAGAGGGGCTTTTGGTTTCTCCACACACAATGACTGCAGAGTTCTCTACCACAACTGCAAAATTAAAAGGAGGTCCACAGGTACTTTTTTTTTTTTTTTTTTTTTTTCCAGATTGTGTTTACAAGATATAGGCAGAAACCACTCAAGCCCTTGAAGAGCCCCTCCTAATCTGATGTCTTTAGACAGAAGACACATAGGCTTGACAGTTGGCCACATGGTGGATAAGGAATTGGCTCGATGGACACGCTCAAAGAGTTATGGTCAATAGTTTGATGTCCAAGTGGAGAGCAGTAACAAGCGACATTCCTCAGAGGGTCAGTATTAGCACCAGACCTTCTTTAACATCTTTGTCAGTGACATAGACAGTGGGATTGAGTGTACCCTCAGCAAGTCTGCTGATGACACCAAGCTGTGTGGTACAGCTGACATGCTAGAGGGAAGGGATGCTGTGCAGAGGAACCTTGACAGACTTGAGAGGTGGGCCTGTGCCAACTTCATGAAGTCCAACAAGGCCAAGTATAAGGTCCTGTATCTTGGTCTGGGGCAATCCCAAGCACAAATTCAGGCTGGGTGTAGAATGGATTGAAAGCAGGCCTGATGAAAAGGACCTGGGGGTGCTGGTTGATAAAGCTCATCATGAGCTGGCAACATTATGTTTGCAGCCCAGAAAGCCAACTGTGTCCTGGACTACATCAAAAGAAGCATGGCCAACAAGTTGAGGGATGTGATTGTGCCCCCATACTCTGCTCACTTGAGACCCCACCTGGAGTCCTGTGTTCAACTCAAGGGACCCCAGCACAAGAAGGACATGGATCTATTAAAATGAGTCCAGAGGAGGCCCACAAAAATGTTCAGCGGGCTGAAGCACCTCTCCTGTGCTGAGGGAGACAAGCTGAGGGAGTTGGGGTTGTTCAGGCTGGAGAAAGCTCTGGGGAGACATTATAGAGACCTTCCAGTACTTAAAGGAGGCCAACAAGAAAGTTAGAGATGAACTCTTTATCAGGGAGCAGTGACAGGACAAGGAGTAATGGCTTTAAACTTAAAAAAAGGAAAAGTTAGATTGGATATTAGGAAGAAATTCTTTACTTTGAGAGTGGTGAGGCAATGGAAGAGGTTGCCCAGAGAAGTTGTGGTTTCCCCTTCTCTGGAGGTGTTTAAGGCCAGGTTGGCAGGGTCTTTGAGCAACATGATCTAGTAGAAGGCGTTCTTGCTGGGGGATTGGAATTAAATCTGCTTAAATGAACTTTAAGAGCCATTACAGGCTCCTCCACGTCATTCCCCTTCACTGAAAGGATTAATACTATTTCAAAAGGATTAATACTATTTCAAAAAATGATCAAAACTCATTTACTCCAAGATCCTAAAAGAATTCTTTAATGACTCAGAAAACTTTTCTGTCAAAGTCAGCTATATAAAAGCGATTTTCAGATGCTGTAAAGTTTCAGAACTCATTACAGAGGCGGTGGTGACAAATCAGAATGGTTGATGTCTAAGGTGTGCAAACAAGCCTCTTTAACAGCCAATTCAAGTGCAAGTAGTCATCTATTTCATGATCCCATCTATTTCACGATCCTTATTCTACAGTACATACATGTATTTCTTTCTTCACCTTTCCTACTAACCTACAAATGAATAGGCTTTATCTGCCTGAACATATACCACTTGATACCCTTGCCATACACCACAGTAGAACAGAAAACATTTTTTGAATTTGGGCAAAGAAAGCACACCAAAATTACATTGCACAAACAGCGTTGGATGCTAGTAATCATCATTCTCTAAGTACTCTTCAACTAACTACAAATACTTGCAGGGCTCATTTTTTGTTGCAGTTCTCTTGAGAGCTACTGAAAAAGATCTTCACAAAGGCTCATGGGTGAAAAAAAAAATGAATAATAACATTAATAATAAAAGAAAAATCTATCCTTAGCTGTAATGTGCATCGTCTTTCAAAATCTATACTTAAGTTTTCTCCTCCAGAACTACTTATCTCCTAAAATGTGCTCAAAGTGAAATTGTACAAGCTCCTTAGTCCTTCTAATCCATGCTATCCATCCTAGTATTTGTTATGAAGATTAGTTCCCTCAAAACTCCTTGATTTCTGTTTTCATTCTGTGAGATAGATTCAGTTCAATCTCCTCTTTGACTCTCAAAGAAACATCTACCTAGAATGAATAAATTTTAACTTTATGACCACCTGAAACATTTAGTAGAGTTCATTGCTACTGGATCAGTTTGTGGGCACTACAATTATCTATCTGATTAGTCTTAAATATATCTTAGATTTTATTTTATTTTTTTTTTTCCCAAAACTGCATGCTGAGGGAAAAAATTGTTTTCTTTCTACGTTTAAAATATCTTTTATCTCAAGAGTGAGTTAACCAAATTTGCCTCTTTGTAGCATCCTTAGCAGAACAGAAGAAAATATGTTTATAAAAAAAAAAAAAAAAAAAGTTCATTTTAAAAAAAGCAAAAACAGGATGTAATGCTTTTGTGGGGGATTACTCCGAATGAAAACCTTTTTTTTTTTTTTTTCCCCCAAATATTTAATGTGCATTAAGAAACCAGTTTTTACATATGGTTAACAAAAAGGCACTTTCATAGCTTCATTTGGGGAAGGGTGGGTGGGTGATTTTATTTTATTTTTTTCTGGAAAGTCCTGATCTAGACATGGTTTTATCCTCCAGAAAGCTGTTAAATTTGTGAACTGGAAAAACAAAGTAACTAGGAAATTTTTCATGAAAATACATCTTCCCCTTTCAATAAAAAGGACTAAGAAACAAGTCTGTATGGGATGTAAGACTGAAGTGCAGTATTTTGATTGCAATAACAGGAACAGATCCTCAGAAAAACAATATACAGAAAATAAAGGAATAAGTAGAAACCTAATAAAAGTAGTTTCTACCATTGTATCTGGTATTCAACCTCTCTGAGATCAGTAGGAAACTATCTTACCAATGCCTTAAGTGGGACTGAACAAGGAGCAGATGCCTAGCTGTGTAGCATTAATCAAGTCAGAACTGCAGAGCATGCATATCTTGAGGGATTTTTCAGTTTTCAAAACTTTTGGTTTTAAAAACTTAAGCAGAAGGAAAAAAGCAGATGGTTTAGGTCATTACTGTAAAATGAATTAAAAGAAATAGTTCAGAGAGTGTAGCTCCCAAGAATGAAATACCTGAGAAAATTAGAATTATGTAAGATAAGTATTCTCTACAATTTAAGAATTTAAAACAGGATTCTAACTCTGATGATTTCCTTGGACTATCTGAAATTCAAATATTTAAAAATGATGTGTTTTTTTAATCGGAAAATACTTTTTGTTCCTCTACTTATGCTGTTACAATTCCATCATGGCCAGGAGTCTCAATTTTGTTTGTGAATGAATTATTACACATCTCTAAGTTTGTAAAACTAGAAGAACAAACTGTATTTGCTTTCTCCATATAGTCTTACAAAGATAAGCTGTTTGTAAAATGAGAATCCTTCTAAATAATATTCAGATATTATAGATGAAACCTCACCGTTTCAACAAAAACACCTTTTCCCGAAGGCTACATGACTACGCATGCAGAAAGAACTCTCCATGTTCTGTGAGACAAGCATGTAAGTCTATAGGGCCCAATGGGATTCTTCCCAGGGTACTGAAAGAGCTGGCTGATGTCATCATGAGGCCTCCCTCAATTATTTTTCAATGATCTCAGGAATCTGGATTGGTCCCCGTGGACTGGAAGCTGGCAAATGTTGTCTCAGTTTTCAAGAAAGATAAGATGACCCTAGTAAACGTAGGCCTGGTAAAATTATGGAGAAAATTATTCTAGGGGTAAAAATTATGGAGAAAATTATTCTAGGAGTTACTGAAAAACACTTGAAAGACAGTGCAGCCACACAGGTTCACAAAGGGAAATTGTTGATTAACCTTTTCAAAAAAAAGGAAATTTAGTTACCCATCTGATTGATCAAGGGAAGCCAGTTGACGTAATCTTTTTGGAGTTCAGTAAAGCTTTTGATAGTGGTTCTCGTAGTATCCTTCTGGACAAAATGTCCAGCATACAGCTAGACAAGTACATAATATAATGGGCGAACAATTGGCTGATGGGTCAAGCCTGAAGAGTTATAGTAAAGGTGGATTACAGCATGCTGGTATCTAGTCACTAGTGGGGTTTTGCTCCATTTTAGGGCCAGTTTTCTTTGTTCTCTTTATGTTTTTATAAATGATCTGGACACAAGCCTCAAATGCATACTAAGTACGTTTGCAGATGATAAGTTAGGAGAAGCTGTTGACTCCCTTGAGGGTGCAGTGGCCTTGCAGAGAAATCTTTACAAATTGAGAGGCTGGACAATCACTGCCAATATGAAATTTAACAAGAATACCTGGGACAGAGCAATCTTGGATGTATCTACAGAATGGTGGACAGGAGGCTGGAGAGCAACCCCACAGAAAGGAACTTGGTTGTTCTGCTTGATGGCAAGTTGAATACAATTCTGCTTGATGGCAAGTTGAATACTACATCCCCCTCCTTCCCTGAGCAGTGCAGGGGAGTAGGAAACTGGGGCTGCAGTCAGCCTGTAATGCTTCATCTCTGCTGCTCCTTCATAGTCACTCTGTCCCTGCTTCTTCAGTCCGCTCTCCCAGAGGCCCAACCAACATTGCTCATTAACTTGGCTCTGGCCAGCAGTGGGTTCCTTTTTGGAGCTGGCTGTGATCTGACATGAAGCAGATTCTGAACTCTTCTCACAGTGCCCTGCTGCCAAGGCTTCGCCATGTAAACCCAGTACAAACGGGAAGGAGACCTGGGGGCTTTCGTTATGAACACATCTATCTTCTCAAGCAACTGCTATGCGTATTGAGGCCCTGTTTATCAAGACATGGTTGAACATACTTGCTGATAGGAAGCAGAGGATAATTGTCTTCTTTCTTTGCTTCAGAATGGCCTTTGTTCAGTTCCACCCAACTCCCCCCCCCCCTTAAACTGTTCATCTCAACCCATGAGCCTTCTTCCTGTCCCCCCCGCCAACCCTCCCAACCATATTTTCTTCCCCTGATCTTCTGAGGAGAGGGAATAAGAGAGAGCTGCAGTGGAATTTAGCTAGCCATCAGTGTGAAACCACCACAGAAGCCTGACTGCAGCACTGCAAAGCTTTTGAGGGTAGAAGTAAATTAATCATGCAGAGATCCATGCTGTCACAGCTAGAAGCTTTTCGTACCTGAGGTGGCTCAATTATAACAAGTTAGAGCGTTTCCCTTCTACACTGTTCTTACATGCAAGCATGCCAAGACACAGCAAAAAGGTTTCTTTACTGTAAAAGAATTCTAAAAGGATGCAAAGACATTAAGCTACTCAGGTCAGCAAAAAAGCTCAGAACTGAGCTGAGAAAAATCAGGTCTCCCAGCAGCACTAATTGATCCACTATGTAGGGCACTTTTTGCATCTAAGCCAGTTTCTGGTCACCAGAGAAATCACCATTTTTTATGGATTGGAATGCACATCTATCACCTTAAGTAATTCTGCCCCCCCCCCCCCCCCTCCCCTCCCCTCCCGGCCTTTCTCCATCTACTTGTAAACCAGCTGAAGGCTTTTTCTACAGGGATTTTAACAAAAGGAACATTACAAATATCATAAAGTGAAGAGAGCAGTGAAGGGGGGAAAGAGAAGTGGGAGAGAAAAAGAGAGCGGCACCTAGTATTAGAGATGAACAAACTATAAAAGACTACCTCTTAGATGGTCTTAGATAGATTATGCATGACGTAATAAGAATAGACCCTAATAATGTCAGGTATAATCTGTTCCACACTGAAGAAGGTAATGCCAATCTATTGAAGCACATGTGCAATTCTCTCATTAAGTGTTTCCTAGTTTCTCATCAGCTCTCTTGGATCCCCAGTAGATCAATATTCTTCCCTAGCCTGATGTCGTGGTTTAACCTGGCCGGCAGCTAAACACCACGCAGCCGTTTGCTCCCCCTCCCCCTCCCTCTCTGGGACGGGGGAGAGAAATGGAAAGTGAAGCCCGTGAGTTGAGATAAAAGCAGTTTAATAAGACAGGAAAATAGTAGTAGTAATAATAATAATAATACAATGGTGATAACAGTACTACTACTACTACTATGTACAAACAAGTGATGCACAATGCAATTGCTCACCACCCGCTGACCAATGCCCAGCCTAACCCTGAGCAGTCCGGCCCCCTTCCCCGGCTAGCCACCCCTATATATTGTTTAGCATGACATCAGATGGTATGGAATACCCCTTTGGCTAGTTTGGGTCACCTGTCCTGGGTCTGTCCCCTCCCAGCTCTTACTGCACCCCCAGCCTGCCTGTTGGCAGGACAGAGCAAAAAGGCTGAGGTATCCTTGGCTTGGTATAAGCACTGCTCTGCAACAATTAAAACATCGGGGTGTTATCAGCACTCTTCTCATCCCAAGCCAAAACACAGCATTCCACCAGCTACTAGTAAGAAAATTCTGTTCTAACTGAAACCAGGACATCTATCCACCCCTTATTCCATACCATTTATGTCATGCTCAGGTTACACACTTTTCTATACATTCTAATTAGTCACCATTTTCATGTAGGGTATATAGTAGTCATGGTAGTGATAACATACAGTATTATAAGGTAATTAATATGGTACAATTCAATTCATGGGCTATTCTCACCCAGTATTAAATCCCCTTGAGGTACACACCGGACCTCTCCGTTCTTTTGCATCACCCACCAAGTGTATCCAGGTCCCTGAGCAAAAGCAGTTCCACGAATGGGTTTGCCTTTTCCTGAGGCAGGAGTAGCCCAGACTGTTTTACCCAGTCTGTTCTAACTGAAACCAGGACACCTGAACTAACACTAGGAGATTCTATTTAGTTCACATGAAAATACTTTTACTATTCACACCCATGAAGTACAAAAATAATTATAAACATCTAAATACTAACACAAATTGAAAGAATGTGCAGGCCATCACAACATCACTTTTTTTTTTTTTTTTTTCTCCAGAGTTGAAGGTTTTCTATAAACAAATTTCCTGCTTAACAAATTTAATTTCCTCTGTGATAAGATCATCCACCTAGTCAATCAAGGGAGGTCAGCTGATGCAGTCTTTTTGGATTTCAGTAAAACTTTCAATGTGGTTTCTCATAGGATACTACTGGACAAAATGTCTAGCATACACCTAAACAAAAACATAATATGGATGGGTGGACAATTGGCTGATGGGTAGGGCTCAAAGAGTTATGGTAAATGGGGTTACATCGGGCTGGCAGCCAGTCACCAGTGAGATTCCTCAGGGTTCCATTTTAATGCCAGTTCTTTTCAATGTTTTTATAAATGATTTGGATGTAGAACTAGAAGGAGTTTTGAGCAAGTTTGCTGATGACACTAAACTGGGAGGAGGTGTTGACTCTGTTGAGAGTGGAAAGGCCTTGCAGAGAGATCTGGACAGATTGGAGAGTTGGGCGATCACCAACCACATGAAGTTTAACAAGAGCAAGTGCTGGGTTCTGCACCTGGGAAGGGGCACCCCTGGCTATATGTACAGACTGGGGGATGAGACGCTGGACAGCAGCCCCACAGAGAGGGGTCTGGTGTTTTGGTTGATAGCAAGTTGAATATGAGCCAGAAGTGTGCCCTGGCAGCCAGGAAGGCCAACCGTATCCAAGGGTGCATCAAACACGGCATTGCTAGCCGGTCGAGGGAAGTGATTGTCCTGCTCTACTCTATGCTGGTGCAGCCTCACCTTGAGTACTACGTGCAGTTCTGGGCACTACAGTACAAAAAGGATGTTAAACTGTTCGAGAGTGTCCAGAGGAGGGTGATGAAAATGGTGTAGGGCCTAGATGGGAAGATATATGAGGAGCAGCTGAGATCACTTCATCTGTTCAGCCTGGAAAAGAGGAGGCTGAGGGGAGACCTCATTGTGGTCTACAGCTTCCTCACGAAGGGGAGTGGAGGGGCAGGCACCAATCTGTTCTCTTTATAGACCAGCAATAGAAGGGAATGGAGTCAAGCTGCTGCAACGAGGACAGTTCAGGTTGGATATCAGGGAGAAGTGCTTCACCAAGAGAGTGGTCACACACTGGAACAGGCTCCCTAGGAACATAGTCATAGCACCAAGCCTGTTGGAGTTTAAGAAGTGTTTGGACTATGCTCTGTCATATGGTCTGAATTCTGATTTTTGGGTAGATCTGTATGGAACCAGGAGTTGGACTCAACGATCCTTGTGGGTCCCTTCCACCTCTGGATATTCTATGATTCTATAAAGAAGACCTATGCACATTGCTGGGGAACATGCATTTGCTAACTTTTCTTTCTTAATCCATAATACATGTATTCACTATGACCATCAACTTGCTCAGCAGATGTGAAAATTTAATTAAGGGTAGAAGCTGTCTTTTCTTCTAGTTGGTAGTTGGAGGCATTGTTTATTTATGTAACAAATATAGTAACTTTGGTGAATAAGCATTCAGTACACAATCCTATACAAACAAAATAGCACTGTTAATCAGTAAATTCCACTTTTTATACAGATACTTTTCTTTTGTTGGTTCCTTTGGATTTCAACCTCTTCCAATTTAAACGTGACAAACTAGCAATTTGTAATTCCCCCATCTAGTTAAAAAGTTATTCTGATGTCTGTTTTCTTAGAGGATTATCTTATAGCTCTGAAACCCATACTCAAATGAATTTCCATAAAGGCACCACAAATGTATAATTACACTGAATGAAACAGAACTATTTAAAAGCAACTCAGTTTTAATGAGGCTGCATAAAGGCAGCATGGTCTGCAAAGTGAAATGAAAGCAATTACCAAGTTTGCTTGAGGAGACTGTTCTGTACATTAAAACAAAGCAAGTGCCAAATACTAAGCACAGTATTCACAGTACTTAAGGGTAACCTGGAAATTACAGGAATGATGTTCAACCATCATATGAGGAGGTGGGTGAGGGAAGGTAAGACAAACTTTAGAAAAAAAGATTACAGCAACAGTAAATGGCAACATGATGTTACTCTCACTACCTAATCCTTTCTGGAAATAAGTAGCTAATGAATTTAGTCAAGAATGTTTGCTATCAGCATGCCTCCCCAACAAGGTGAAAAACCCTCTCTGCAAGTCTCTTTCAACGTTCTTTCCCACACTGACAACTGGATAGCAACCCAGCCTCCTGGCAAACCTTCCTTATCCCCCAACAGTACAATGATACTGTTTGAGCCAGTTTTAAGGGTTTCTCATGAAGAGTGGAAGATACTTATGGCCAACTCATTATTTATTGAATAAAAGCCTTTATCACATTTAAGGGAAAATCTATAATAAATTAGTTCTGCATTGATTTGTAGATATAGTACTTCAGTTTGTTTTTTAATTAAAAATATTTTTTCTCAAAAACCACAGCAGAAATGCCTCCATACACTCTCCAGCTGGTCCATTTGTAAGGTCCAACAGATTCTGTCAACGAAAGCACTGTAATTCACTTGTGACAGCCTATATAAAATAAATGAGCTGTGAAGAAATGCTCCCTATGATGGTGAGTACCAGCTATTTAAAATATTTCATTGGAGAAGCTTATCTTCCTCCATTGGCAGAGATGAGAGAAGACTAATATTTAAAACTAACCAGACATTCACATTTGTGCCAAGTTACACCAACAAATCAATTTCAAAGGCTCCAAGTAAACCAGCAGTGTAATCAACTCATCCAAATCACTTCATAATAAATACTGTGTTGAAACAGCAAGACTACCCAGTAACAAGTGCAGGCAAGGCTTATTCCTGTCTTGATTATCAGCCAGTTTAACTATAATGCTATAGTGTAATTACAGTTTGTTTTGAGTAACTCCTTCCACTTAAGATATCCTGCTAGAGAAGATGATCGATTCATCAAAACTTGTTGGTCCAACCAGTTCTACCAAACAAGAACCTGTCTCAAAACCTGCAGGAGAAACACCTTCAGTATCTTCCTATTGTATTTAAACAAACATTTATGGATATAGAAAGAGTTCTAAATAGGATTAAAGTTTCAGTGTCTTATGTTTAGAAGTACGACACAGACTAGTGTCTTCTCCCAGCAACACAAGTCTTGCAATTATTTTTATAGACTGCCCTATCTTTACAGTTACTCAAATATAATTTACAGTCCACTACTACATCTACTGCAAGCCTCTTATCTTTTTTTTCCCTCCCCTCTCCCAGGTTTGCTATTCCATCAGAGCACTACTTCAGCATATTCAAAGTCCAGATGCATTGCTTAATTCCATACTGTTGTAATTCTCAGGAGGACCTTGCTTTATTTCTCTTTCCTCATTAGTATCATTTTCAAGAAGCTTTTTAACATCTTCTCTTGAGCGCATACAAACATCTAGCAGTTCCCACTAGCATAGTTATACTTCACAGCTCTTCAGAATTGATTATTCATCCTTGTCCAGACTGTAAATATCAGGAAAGCAATGATTTGTTTGTTGGACAACATAAGTTACATTTGTGGTTAATATGCAAAATTCATACTTGTAATGCTGAAAAATCCATGTTTTACTAAAAATTATGTCAAAAGCATTTATGATTTACATCTAAAAACCGCAGAAGGTATTCTGGACCTCAAGAATGAAGCTTCTTGGGGGCAAAGCAGGGGGAAGTGTTATTTCTTTCACTCACCTAGTTCCTTTTGACTCAAGGAGAGTCTAAGCAAAAAGGCTATCGATTTCCCTGCCCAACTTCTTTAACTTTGTGTGGAGACTTAAGACTAGCACTGAAGATGGCATGCCACGTGCATTGCTCTTCATTCAGTACAGACGCTATGGCTTCCAATATGTACTTTTGCACTGAATTTTGTTAACTATATGTTAGTGCTAAGCTCTGAAGCCTCCAAGTATTATTCATACAACCATGTTTATGTATAAACCCTTATAATACATGCATAGTTTCTGTCTTTCAATCTGATACTTTAAATGTTATTTGGGTGAGGGAAAGGTGAACATCAAACCATTACACATTCCCTACAATCTCTTACAATGCATAGGCATTGTAATCAAGAAGTACTGTATGCTTAGTAATAAGACTGATTTTCTATTTAGACTCATACCTTGAAGATATATGGGTATTTGCTATGTAAACTTTTACATTTAATCTATTAAAAATAAAAACCTTTCCACCAACAGAAGCCAATTTCTTAGGAATGGCAGATAAAACCTACAGACAGGCTTATTTATTTCATAAATTATTTTAGTTTTCCTGTTCTTAAATCAAAGGGAATAGAGAAATTCTATTGTAAAAATTTGCAATTGTCAGCAGCATGTCTCACCTCCCATTTTCTTGAGGTGACCAACCAGAAGCAACTTTTGTAAATTAAATGAACCGGGCTATATTTGCCAATAATAATAATAATGACTCCAGTCTTATTAAATAGCCACTGCAGTAATCGAAAAAATGCTAGCAGAAGAAAAATAGAAACAGTAACAATGTGAAGCACTGTTGTAATATAAAATTAAACACCAACTTTTTGTTTATATACACAGATGCCATTGCTTCATTATATTCAATAAGCTCTACTATTTAGAAGCTTCTAAAAGTGCTTAAAAAAGTGAAAGAAACAACAATATCATCCCTATGTCATTTTTATGCATTTGTCAGGGTGATATTTGTAATGCTGTTAACAAATTTTGAAGTAACACCAAGGTATTACAGGTTACTTAAGCACCAATCAATTCATACATACATAGTAAGAATAAGCACTCCTAAACACAATTGCATAACACAGGATACATGTGCAAATTTTCTAACAAATCTTAATGAAGCAGAACACTTCTGCATCATGACTAGTACTTAAAACAAAACAAATTTATCCACGTAATGTATTTTTTCTATATAATACACAAATGAATATATGTAACCAACATGCCCAAATTTGCTTATTTATTTAGTGAATTTATTTGAAATCCACTAGTAAAATCAGTGGGAGAAGCATAATTCTGGACATTAAAGTGATCCTTGTTAATTTTAGAACTATTTAAGTGTTACAATTGATAAACCACTAAACAAACAGAGACTACTATCCCAGAGACAATGTTCTCTAGTATAGCAATCCTATTAATAATGCCAAGACTTCTAACATTAAACAAGATTCTCTCATTAGGCAGAATTGCTACGAGGAAGAAAAATTCAGTAGGTGTAAAACAGTAATCAGGAGCTACAGATGGTTTGGGGAGGATTTGATTTTTAATGAATGAATTAATCTGTGGATTAGATCTTCAAGCAAGATATTGACTGAGGCAAACTCATCTATCCATCAAAACTTCTGTGCTACTATCCCCTAGTGGTAGGCAGAAAACAACATTTCAAGTGTGATTTACTAAAGTATGGTTGGAGAAGTGTTCAGCCTTGTAGCTGCAAGTTGCATAGTTGAACTTGGATGAAGTTACTGAATGCTGCTTTTATGGCATTAAAAAGTTTTGTTATCTCACTATATTATAGGTTCTATTTCCTATGAATTCAAGATGTAATTAACAGTATTAAAAGAGGACATGCTTAATGCCTCAAATTCTACCTTTTGCATTTCAGATTTCTAAATGTTGCCATACCATTGAGCAAGTACTGTAACTAGAAAGTGAAAAGAAAATGACTGTAAAGGTGCTGTTTGGCCTAAATGTTTCTTCATGAGCCTTATAGTGTTTATCTGAATTATCCATCAGGCTAGTGCAAATGGTTTGAGACTACTCATACCATTTGGTATGGGCCATAGCTTCTTGCCTTTAAGAAAGGGAAAACGGTAGGCTAGTATGTCAATCTATATATCACAAAAACATATCTGACACCACAGTGATATTTATCTATATCCAAAGTCAGCAGTGCAAACATCACCACCACAGCCTGAGACATTCAGGATAAAGCTGTTTGAATCTCAGTTTCAAAACTGAAATACATATCATGTATACTAAAAGTATATACTAAAAGCAGTGGACACAAGGACAAGTAAATTGAAAGGAACGCTATCCAAAACACACTATCCAAGAATGCAGAAACATGGTGAAGAAAGCCAAAACCCACCTGGAACTGAATCTGGTGAGGTATATATCAAAAGCAACAAGGACTTCTAGAAGTACATCAGTGGCAAAGGGAAGGCCAGGGAAAGTGTGAGCACACTGTTGAATACGGCAAGAGCCATGGTGACAGAACATGGAAAAAGCCAAAGTACTGAATGCAGTATTCAGTTTTTACTAGCAAAACTGGCCTTCAGAAATCCTGGAGACAAGTACACGTGTAGTATAGAACATATACGTACAGTACAAGAAAGACTTGAAGAGGAAGGGGAAGAGGATCAGGTCAGGAAATACATAAGTGTTAAGCACAAACCCATGGGCCCTGCTGGAATGCACCCATGAGTGCCAAGAGAAGTGGCAGATATTGAAAGGCCACTCAATCTTTGAAAAATCATGAGAGGTGTCTGGAAGCAAGCAAATGTTGCTCTTGTCTATAAGAAAGACAACTACAGGCTGATCAGCCTAACCTTGATCCTTGGTAAGGTGACTGAACAGCTAATCCTGGAAACCATTTCCAGACACCCAAAAGAGAAGAAAATCATCAGGATTAGTTAGCATGCATTCACTAAAGGCAAGTCATGCTTGACCAACCTGATAAGCTTCTGTTATGAAATCACCAGCCTGATCATTAAGGGAAAAGCAGTGGATGTTGTCTTCATGGATTTCAGCAAGGCTTCTGATGCTGTCTACCATCAGATCCTTCCAGAGAAGCTGTTGAAGTATGGACTAGATGAGCAGACAGTGTGGTTGATTGAAAACTGGCTGAATGGCAAGGCTCAGAGGGGGGACAAGGTTACAAAGCCTAGCTGGAGGCCAGTAATGAACAGGGTACCATAGGGGTCAATACTGGGTCCAGTCCTGTTTAACATCTCCTGTAATGATCTGGACAATGAGGTAGAACACACCATCAGTAAACTTGCAAAACTGGGGAGAGTGGCTGATTTAGCAGACAGTCATGCTACTACCTGGAGGAACTTTAACATTAATAGAAAATAGGAATAGAAACTGTAATAGATCACCATCTTTATCATACCTTTAACACTCAAAGCCAGACCTAAGGAAAAGGCTTGTATAGCCTTAGCATAATACCTGACATCTCAGCCTGTATGCAGAAAGCTCTGTGATTTTTAAAAGATCAGAAAGTCTTATTAGGCTGCCTGTCTCTGTGCTAGGAAGTTCATCATGGTTAAGCATGAATGGAATGATGATGTATTACATCAAAGTCCCCTCACTTTTTTAGTTACATATGGGCTAATATTCCTTTCTTTTCAATCTTCCTTTCTACTGAAAGGAAAGAAAGATTACACAGCAAGGCCTAGGTTTGGTTCTTAAAAACAGGCTCTCTGGAATATCTTGTTCTTCTACAGATCAGAAGACATACTTTTCTAACCACTTAGCTCTTTTATGCTTATGCCTACTGACACTCACTAGGATCATGAAGTTCACCACACATAATGCTAGGGCACTTATCTAACACAAAGATTAGAGAAAATGGACTCACAAGAACATTTGACCAAGTTTTAAAAAGTGATTAGAAGTTTTGTGATATACTCCCTAAAATGACTTTGAGAGCAGATAAATGGAAAGTCCACAAATTCAATGTAGATTCTGTAGAGCATAGAACTATAGCTTCATTTCAAGAGTTCAAAACTGAAGGACCACAGTCATTCCTTGTGTATCAAGGATTCTATTTATTTCAGTCACCATAGCTGGGCAGAATCTAAGACCACTTAAAAAGACAGTTTTAAGGTTTAGAGTTTTCTCCCCAGGTCCATTTATCTGCCAGTGTTACAGTAAGCTAGCCATTAAGTTTCTTGTCTAGGTTAAGTAGTATTCAGCATAAATTATTCACAATGTACACTCAGTCCCTCCAACTCATTTTTTTTCTGAACATCCAAATCAATTGTTATTGGTTAACTTAACTTAGTTAAGTTGCATTTCTCTATAGTCGCATACTCTGGAATGCAAAGAGCTGCTTTACTTTATTTCTGCCCATTAGAAACCATAGTCTGTTCTCTTCTGTAGTTTGATTTCTCACTCTGAACCTGTTCACAGCTCCAGACACCTCCATGATACAAGTGCTTTGACTTTAGCATCTGCCTTTCCACATTTAAACTCTGCTTTGGGAGTACAGAGACAACAGGTATGGGAGGAGTGAAATCCAACAGAGACTGCCAATAATGACTAGAACTACTACCAAATGGCATTTGCTAAGTAAAACATTTTACTTGTATTAAAAACATAGGTCAGGAATGAAACGTTTAACTGACCTGATCATTTATCACAGCATAGATACAAATCTTGAACAATTGAGGAAAATCTTAAATAAGACCACCAACCCACAAAGGAATTCTCTCCCTTCCCAGTTCATTCCAGTTACTTGTTTTGAAAAGATAGTAAGGTGAAAATCCAACCCTCACTTCTTAATACAAATACTGTATTATGTTTGAGATGTTCAGAGCAATTCATTTTAAATCTTGTAACAAAACACAAAGAAAATGCAAAGGAAAATAATGATTTCATTCAATCTGAGCACACAAGGAGCAGAGAAGAAAAATCTTAATCACTTATCACTTAATTTGAAAACCCTGAGATTTAAATATTTTTGCTAGACTTATATGATATGTCATTCTTTATGAAAGAGCTAAAAATCTCATCTTAGAATAGCTGGAAGGTTGTCCTAACTCAAAGGTTGTGCAATAGGGTGAACTTGTGTATACTCTATCATTTCTGCTAAAGTGGTTCCAATTCTGCATGAATAACAACTTATTGGAGAAGAAACTCTACCTGAACTATTGCTCTTAACACAAAAAGATCAAGAGTGTCTCCATCTTGCTCTTTGTCTCAGTGCCTAAACATTTTATAAGAACTGCAGGAACTCTAAGGAAGGCTGTCTTGCAAGCTCTGTCTTTGTGGTAGATGAAAGCTTAAAGCTGTGCTTTGAATCTAAATGTGCATTATTGTTTTCATAAATGGGCCATCTGACAGTCCACATTACACTGAGAGAAGGGTTTTTATTATCCCAGCTCTTGTATAAGGACATCTTTCTTCTGCATGTATCAGGAGAGCTTGACTTTAAAGTTATTATGTTACTATGTGTAATCTAGTAGAATAAGGTACAAGTTTTAGATGATGAAGAGAAAATCTGAGAAAAAAAACAACCTCAAATTCTTGCATGAACCTCCTATAAGGAATCAAACCTTTGAGATTCACACAGAAAAATATTCTCATCCAGCATTGGTTTCAACATAATACGTACAGAAATATGATGCATAAAAATATCCTAATTACAGGTATTTTGTACAATGTAGTGCCAGCTATAGCCAGAGTGATTCTTAATGATACTGTACAGATGAAGATAGTTACGAGGTAATATAAACATTGGTGTGCTCTTCTTTATTATAAGTTCGGGATCACAGTAAGCTTTTATCTTAGCCACAGGTCATTCACAACACAAGTGAGTTCTGTCACATTCAGCTTCCACATTTATTCCAACTAAAAATTCAAAAGTTGCTTCTACGCCTAAGAAACCCATGAAAGAAAACAAAAACAAAAAAATGGAGAAGGTGTTTTATATACTTTATGTATAAATCCTTCTGTAAGGCACAGTTCAGTAAAAAGGTATTAGATTAAAATAAATTTAAAAAGAAGTGTTATAGCTAATTAAAAGAATGAAGAATTAACCTTTTAAAAAGTACGTTTCTAAAAAAAAAAAAAAGTGTGCTTCTAAAACAAACAAACAAAACCACTTTCAGAAGCCTTATTTAGCCAGTAAAAGTAGATTAATACAAGAAGGGTCAATCAGCACATCCTGCCAATACAGTACCAGCAGTTCAATTTTACCTGAGCGCTACCACCACCACCAAATCTAGCATTTAACTTTGAGTGCTGGTTACAGGACCAGGAGACCTGCTGCAGATCAGAAATTCTTTAATGCAGGAATTATGTGGTACCTCTTTCTTGTGCAGTGCTTGGCAAATTGAGTCCACATTCCCCAATGTTCATAGTAAGATAAGATGACAATAAAATGCTGTAATAATACACGTATTCAAGCTAAATTAAACAGCATTTGTTCCACATTGAAAATACACTATATACTTAATTGCCTTTTTAACTGTCAATGAAATATCATCTTAATATCATCTTCCCTCCCTCTATTTTTGCCACAATACCATAATCTGCTTTGCAGAGCCATGCAACTCAGAATCCAATATATGTCAATGGAAATAAAATCCTAAGTGATCCCTCACCTCCCAGGTTCAGCATCTCTAGCATGCATCTCCACTGGAAAATTTTATCTGGACACTAAATACAATATCCTTGCCAAATACTAAGTAGAAATTCATAAAAATGTTTTGGAAAACACCCAGTACTAACTACTCAAATCTAAGTAGCTCATATCAGGAGATGAGTCATAACTAACCTATAAATTTCACTAATTGGAAACCTCTCATTGCCCACACTCAAAGGAAAAGAGTCATTTCCTTCAGCATTCTGGTCAAAAAAGCAAATAAGGCAATCATTAACTGATTTTTTTTTTTTATTTATTTTCTTTTTTTTTGGCACAGACACCTCTCAGTTATATCCATACAACCCAAAGATCAGCAATATATATAAACATAAACAAGCACGGTTAAACACGCAACAACAAAAAGCCTAGGTATATCTAGGGAGGAAAATAAAGTTATCTTTTCATTTCTTTTAAAGAAGAAGGTGAAAAGCATTTCAACAGTAAAGATGGCTTGAAAGTATGAAGTATGTATTAATAAGGGTATTTAGCAAGTCTCAAAAAAAAATCTTGCTTTAATTCATATAAACACTTTTTTTTTTTTATTCTGTCCCCAAAAATGCAGCATCATCATTCTTACCTGGAGGTACTCAATTCCAATTTAGAGACCATGTTTTTCATAGCATTATGTTTCAAATTAATCATTTTATAAATAACAGATTATCTATATCCCTCTTTGTAGAATCATAGAATGGCTTGGATTGGAAGGGACCTTAAAGATCATATACTTCTAACCACCCTGAAGAGAAGGCTGAGACATAAGCTCATTGCTCTCTATGCTTTCCTGAGGAGGGGAAACAGAGTGAGGTGATTGTCTCTTCTCCCTGGTAACTAAAGACAAGAACCCACAGGAATGGCACAAAGCTGCTCCAGTGTAGGCTCAGACTGGACATCCGAAAAAATTTCTTTTTCATGAGGGTGGTCAAACACTGGAACAGGCTTCCTAAAGAGGTGGTGGATGCCCCGTTGCCTATCAGTGTTCAAGAGACATTTGGACAATGGCCTCATTAATATGCTTTAACTTCTGGTCACTTCTGAAGTGGTCAAGCAGGTGGACTTGATATTTGTAGGTAACTTACAACTGAAACATTCCATTCTAGTGTTAAGTATATGCACAGCTCCAGTGAAAGAAGTTGGTCTATGTCAGCCATGGAAGTACTAAGTTGTGTAAGTTAAAAATGCTCACTTACCTTCGAATTACTGAATATTTGATTAAAAAAAAAGGTGAAAATGGGATAAAAAATAGAAAAAAAAACAGATGTCACATGTAAAACAAAGTTTCCTGTTCTACCCTTATTGAAAAGCCTTACCTCCTAAGAAGTAACCCATGTATACTGCTCCATTGTTTTGTTTCCCCTTAAAGTCTTGAATATCAAGATATTCCACTGTGTTGAAAGCCTCTCTTTCAAAAAAAAAAAAAAAAAAAAAAAGAGTGCTTAGTGCTTGCCGATAAATCACAACTGTTTTTCCATATGCCATATTGTTCTGCCAAGTATCACCAGCCTGTTCTCCCTTTAAGCAAGTTTCATTATAAAATAGCTCAGAGCAATGCTCATTAAAAAGTATACTGAAAAATGTCAAGTTGTTTTTATAATAAAAAAAAAAATGTGACTGTTTTCCATGAAGATCTCAGGCTGTTATTTACTTAAGATGAACATTTACAAAGCTCACCTCAAATTTACCACTTACTTCTGGGAGCCAGAGATGACAATACTGTCATCAGATCCAACATACACTAATGTCATTTATTTATTTATTTATTTATTACTTTTAGTACTGTCCGTTCCCAGCACTCCAATGACATCTCTGACATAAGAGTTCATTAAACACTCTCCCAATTTGTTCCATTATAAGCTCAGGATACAGCCATATCCTGTAATTGTTTCAAATATATGTTCAAGTTTTTGTGTTATAGAAGTTCATTCCCATCATCTCTGAGCATCTTAAGACTTTTCAGCTTTCTCAGGAGGATGTAAAATCCAGCACAGTAAGATCCAGGGTTTGTATATAGTAGCTGACATGACTGGTCTTTAACTGATGAACTATTCAAAATCTAGTCCAAATGCTGACCTGATTTCAACTCTGATCTCACTGGACTCATGGGGTAGGGAGAGTATGCAAATCAACCCAGAAATCTGGCTTTAGATTGTTTGATATGTTTCACCCAGAAACAGATTGGCTCAGGGTGTTTTTACATCTTACAGCTTGATGAGTCATTGCTAAACCTACCATAGACTGAAAAAAATAAATAGACGTGAGCTTACCATTGGAAAGCTAATTATTTCTACTTGTATCCTATATTCCTCATGGCCAGTCTATTGAGAAACATGCCCCCTTCACTGTACTGTTATGTTTTAGTGGAATTTTAACAAACATTTTAAAATTCTCTAAAGGTAAAATTCATTTAAATATTTTAAAAGGTCAAAATCAACTGGGAGTTATAGCATATGAATCATAGAAGTCAGTATGGAAGTGATATATGCAATAGCAGTTCTCCTTTGAAAAAACTGATTTTCATCAGATTCCAAACAGAACCAGTTTTGGTCAGTTCTATTTGACAACTATGTTATAATGCACGTTAACTTCTGTCTCCTGGTTTGCTTACTCTTACTGTTGACCCATAAAACCACTAACAAAAATTCAACAATACAGTACAATTGATGAAAATCCTGCTAAATCTAGGAATTTTTTATGTAACTGATGCCCCAAAATTGTACCTTCCATTTCCTTTTTTATTGTAAGGTTTACTTTAACATAAACACACACTTCTAAAACAGTAGAGAACTTCTAAAAATCTTGCTATTCTAGATCTGTAATTTACTTTTCCTGAGTATTTTTTATTTTTTTATATTCCTGCACAGTTTTAGTTTGTTAGCCAAACTTAGAACAAAAACCTCCTACCATTTATAGGTTAAGAGATAGAGTATTAATAAGGGCCTTTAAGAACAAAAGCTGCACCTGTTCAACATGTCACTGAGCATCTGTCTCCCCCTTTTTCTACTTACCAGTCTCAGCAAGAAAGTCTATGGAGAATGACCGCTGAAATTGCTCGTTTTCCTCTATTACTGAAAAAGTTGAGATAATTTCGGTATTTTATTACATTGAAATCTCATTCAGATTTGTACTGAAACACACTAATGAAGTGAAAACTAGGCTGCTTAGCCCAAGATAACTAGCTAGCTGGGACAAGAGGAAGTCTTATCAAGAAACTACGTGTTCGTATATATAAATATGAGTGTATGCATCTTTCGCATTAGCTCAAGATAAACATTTCATTTTAGCAGAAGTCAGCTACAACTAACTTTAAAGCAAAGCCAAAACAATTTCAAGAAATTTTCAGTACAAAAAAAAAAAAAAAAAATCAAGTATCTGATAAGCAACCAGAAACCTGCCTTTTTTTTGGTGCGTGCGTGCGTGCGTGTAAATCTGCATGTTTCCTGTGTTAAGTTGAATGAATCCTCAGCAAGGCAGATACTAAAAAGCCACAACCACAGCATCTAGTTGCCTGGAAACAGCCTTATTACAGTCAGCCTCTGTAGGCCACAAAGAAATTCTGCCTGATCCTTCATGATCATCTGCCAGCCCCACTGTAACAAAGACGTAAGCTTCAGTCAAGTCTTTTCCACAAATTAATATTTTAATTTTCTCATTAAGAAAAAAAAATGAGAAATATAGGAGCAAAACAAACCTATTTACCAAGCCATACATGCAAAGGAAAACTTATTTCCATCACATTGTGATGCAATGAAAATCAAGGCAGAGAGAGACCATGAATGTTTCTGTACATTTGCAGTAAGAACTACTGAAACTAATACCATGGCTCACACACTGGTATTGCCTAGACAGAGAAGAACTAATAACAGGTATCTGTATCTTGCTGCAGTGCTCTCAGCTTGCACTTACATATGCACCTGAAGTACAGCATCCCATCAGACATAAGTATTAACAGCTGCTTTGAAATGAACAGCAGTATATTTCTCCCCAGTCTGTAAAAAGGAAGCAATTTAGCCAGTAAATCACAGCTACCGTGTAACACAGAAGAAAGTCTCAAAAAGGATAGGGAATTAAAATGATACCTATTTCTTCTTTATAAAGGGAAGAAAAATTGCATCCACCATTGCTTCCGCCACCTCAAATGCTTTCCCACTTCATTATTTAAAGTTTATGTCAGTGAGACTGCTATGTTTCTTATATTAGTTTAATTTTCCACTGTCCCCACCAATGAAGTTGCAGAAGAAATATCCAAAACAAAACTCAAAGCCCTGTGACTATCTTTTTTTTTTTTTTTTTTTTTTCTCCAGAGCTTTTCACTGGGGAAGTGTTAGACATACTTAATCTAATTCCCGTTGCAGGGACAGACACATTCCAGAAGTGTCTACAGAATACCCAGATTCACAGCCCTTTTTTCAATTGGGCAAAACAAATTCCAGCTTGGTTTGCAAGTATGCCCCAATGTATTACAAATGCTGTATCCCTTCCCACTTTTATTTATTTAAAATGATGGAATTGGTCTCATTTCAGCATTTTCTGGGAAACAAGTTGTTTTCTAGAAAGTGTTACAGGTGGTGTAGTTTAACCACCTAACAAACGGTAAAAGGGAGATTGAGTGTTTCTAAGGTCTTATGCTGACTGCAGTTTTTTTGGTGGGGGTGTTCTTTTGTTGCTGTTCAATTTTGAGGTGGGTTTGGTTTTTGTTCCCCTGCTCCAAACAAATATTAAGTGCCAAACATTACCAATTTAAGTGCTCACTAGTCTGGTCAGAACAATGAATTACCATGAGGTATGCTTCTTCTAAAGAGAATAAAACCTAAAGATTAGTATCTGCAGTGTAATTTACAGGCATGGGAGAATACTAGATTTAATCTAGTATTCTGAGACTAAATCCCTTCACTGCAGCTGCCAGTGCTGCAGCCAAAAAACTGTTCATACTCTGATCTCAGAGTACACGTGGGAAGAGGTGTTCCCAGATAATTTTCTCCCAAGGTATGGGCTAAAGGAGAAGGGACAGATAAAGAAGCCTTTCAGTGCCCTGACCAGTGGCATACCGCTGGAGGTACATGCTACTCAGCAGATGCATCCTTGATAAGTTTAGAGCAATTAAATTCTCACCACCAAGCAGTATCAGGGAGAAGTAGGCCTACTGCCACTGGCCATCACTGCAGAAGCAGGGTGGTCAAGCTGCCCAATTTAACATTGGAAGACAAATTAAAATTTGAACCAGCAGGATTGTAAACAGACTTTTTTTTTTTTTAATTATTTACATATTTCAGTTCTTCTTCAACTTTGTATTTATTCTGGAATTAGTTTTACATGAATTAATCTCCTTTTTAATATACACAGAATATATATCCTCTGATCTATACTCTCCTCACTTTTCTAGAAGTCTTCTGACCACAGCTCCACAGTATTTCAAAGAAACACGAAATGCTAAGGACTTTACATCAACTTCATTACTAAATGCCTTTTCATTCTTGATCTTTTCCATGAATAAACTACACTCTCTCACAGAGATTTTAATAATCAAGAATCTCCCATTAACTGCAAAGATCTTATAATCCTAGTACTTGGTGCATTGACTGTGCACTTAGTTACATGGTCTAAAATTTTGGGTAGACCTGTGCACTGCCAGGAGTTGGACTTGATGATCCTTATGGGTCCCTTCCAACTCAAGATATTCTATGATTCTACTTTTAGTTCATGTGGTATCTTTGGCAACAGAACTTCTCAGAAGAGATACAATCCATTGTTGAGCTGTTTCTAAAACAGAGATAGGCAAAGCCTAGCTTAATGTGGAAATGTTAATCACTATTTAGCAGTTTTATAAATATGTTACTTTTTTTTTTTTTTTTTTTTTTTTTTTTTTAGTATGCACAGAATGCTTAAAGAACACGCTGGTAGAAGCTGACCAGCGGAACAATACAAGGAACAAACTGTTTGCCCCTATTCCAGATCCCTTTTGTTGTAGATGTACAGCAGTATAAAACCTGAAATTCCTAGATGACATTATGTGACAACTGTTTCAAAATACTTCTCTATAGCACAATTTGTATGCTTCTCTGCAACACATATTAATGCCTACATCAGTTACTGCCCGTCACTTCAAAAGACCAGCCAAATAATCCTCATTCCTTAAAGCCAGCTTATTTCTACTGTACAAATATGTGAACTGAAACAAAGAGCAGGTTGATGACTTGCCCCAAGGCACAATAAATCTGTGTCAGAATGCAGACCAAAGAAAAAGCGAAGTCACTTTTGGACTAGCAAAGCCACTGTTAAAAAAAAAAAACATTACAACTGATACTTTTTAGTAAGTAGTTAAGATAATATAATATATATTATAATAATAAATAATATAGTTAAGATAATACCCACTTTCTTAACTTTCACGCAGAACAAAGGAATAGAAATGGTTAGTGCTGGATGTCAGAGGACAGCACTGCAAGTATGCAAAAGCTTTTCAACTCCTAGTCCAAAGGAATTTTTATAATCTTTCCTTTTGAGGTGCAGAGGATTAGTTACTATTTCATTTTCTACAGTTGTTCTGTTCTAGTGTTTGATAGCCTATCAATAATTAACATCAGGCATAAGCCTGAGCCGCAACTTTAGCGCTGGTTCTCTCTTAGGCTAAGGTACCACTCTCCACAGTATGCCCTGTTCACATTTTTATCTTCATATTTTAATTGAATTAAGAATAGCATTGGGCAGCTATATGTGAACACTATTTTATACAGCTAGACTTAATACAGTAACTTTGATTCAAGCATGCAGAAAATCTGCAACTCCTAGCATTTATCAAAGTGAAGGATTAAGATCATGTGGGCTATTAGCCAGATTGGACAGACAGGCACCATGGGAAGGTTCTTGTACCGTTCTTGAAGCTGTCATAATGAAAAATGCTAAATCCTGCTTGGCTTTCTGATGCTAGAACTCTAGTCAGTGTTAAGTCAGGTTTGCCTATGGAAGTGTAACAGACACTTTACATGATGAACATATACAGTAATTAGTAATTGTATAAACAGATCTTCAGATAACACTTTTATAAGAACGCAAACACACACTTAAAATTCTGTTTCTCAATGTTTCACTCAGTGGTTAATTAAGAAACTATTCAAATGCTTATCTTAAAGGCTCACTCTCTGGAAAGCATGTACATTAAATAGCCAGTATAGCACTTTGTTTCTACTAGACTAAATATGTAGTGGTAAATTATGAATACTGCATTGACAGAGATGATTCCAACTGTCTTCTGCTCAGAGAGTCTAAGAGCTTTGTGTTTAAGTTAGTGAACTGTGGCTGAATTGCATCCTACTATCAGAATGATGTGTGCTGAAGAAGTTAAGGAACACGTTAGATTTTCACCTTGTCTTTAGAACAGTTCCAGGCAAATGGTTCCTATCTCATGAATAAGTCTGGAAACTAGCTGATCATTAATATTCCCCACAAGCAAACTCCACAATTTCAAATAATGATAATCGATATTCAGATTATTAATATTTGCTTGCTAAACATAGGGAGACATTATTTCTGTGGTATTTTTCCACTGTGCTTTGAAACAAATGAACAACAATCAAAAACCCCACAATTACTTATTTTAGCTAAGAGAAAAATAAAGAGTTGGCTTGCAGCAATGACACCTTGAACTGCTTTTAATAAATATAATAAGTCTGATTAAAATAAAAGTGAAAGAAAGGGGAAGAAAGTCTTACCTCTCAAAATAAACATTTTCAATGAAATACATGAATCTACACAAATTTAAAATGAATAAGCTAACCACAGTGCGAAGTGATTCATTTACTCATCTTAGCAGGACATCCTCAGAGGAACAATATTTACTTTGCCTTTATGGCTGAAGAATGGCCAGACAAAGCTTGATGGTGGTCAAAATGTTTTAAACATGTAGAACTGCTTACTAGCAGGAAAATAAATTCATGGAAATATTTAACAGCCTTTGCTGCACAGAACAAACTTATTTCCATAACACATTTAACAGTAACAGCTGTACATTGACTGACTGTTTTGACCTAAATAACATGCATGAAATGTATAAACTAAAATATTACAGAATCATTTTTGAAGAACTGTCAAATCCTTTACCCCAAATTTACTACATTAAGCTTTTAAAAAGTGCAACACAAAGGGAAAACAGATGAATATTTTGTTTTGTAAACTTGATTTTACAGCCTCTGCTGTGTCAAATCTTACCAGTACATAACATTAAAACATCTGATGGCAAATGATTTTTTCTTACAGTGTTTGTAATAGGAGGTGGAAGAGGCTACAGAAGTGTCCACTACCTTAACAGCTTCAGGTACTTCTGCTCTCTTCTACCCACATATGTAGAGACAAACAGCCTCCAACAGTAAGGCAGATGGCCTACTGATTTTATCTTGTTTTAGCTCAGGGCTCTTCCAATCTCAGATCCTCTCTGAAATTTTCATAGAGAGCTTAATAGACAATGTAAAACCCATTATAAATTCTTCAGGAACAGAGTTTAATTCCAACTCTATAAAAAGCAAAGATGGAAAAATCTTGATGTGTGTGGTAATACCACTTGTTTTCCACTTAACGTAGAATATGTCTTACTTGGATCACAAAAACTAAACTGTTATGCATCTTGAGTGACAATCTAACTGAAATTTTCATAATACAGCACTCCAGCCACTTCTCCATAGACATCTCAAACATCTTCACCATTTCTCTTTCTACATAACTATAGCCGGTAGCTATAAACTACTCTGCAATTTCTAAGCCATGGAGTTAAACAATACCACATTTCACTAACAAATAAGAAATTTCATCTCCTTATTAATAGCTAGCAGTGATTTTCTTGTCAGAACAAAAAAAAAAAAAAAAAAAAAACAAAAACCACACACAACACTCCAACAGTCTGTTTCTCATTTCTGTTCCCAGTTCAGTTAGCTTAGCCAACTGTTGACATTACAGAAGACATAAGAAGCAGCTGTAAGCAAGCTATATGATTCAGATCACTCTCCAAAGAAAAAAATATTTTTAAAGTTGTTAGTTATACACATGCTGAACCAAAATTGTCCTTAAGCTATGTGGAAACAAGTATCACCAGGGTGATTGACTGACAGGTCATGATTATGATTCATTAAGGAAGGTAAAAAAAGGTATCTTTGAAACTTAACATAGTCCACATGAAACTGAGGAATTAGCTGCATAAGCTGCAGTATAGCACAGCTACTGATAATATGATTTCCAGTTCTTAAGACAGAAGAATGCTCCACAAGAAGCTCATATTTCCTTTATCAAACGTGCTATGTGATATAAATTACCTCAGGTACCCTGAACACCTTGTGGTGGCAGCAGTGATAAAACCTCTATTTGCCTTTCAAACAACAATGTTTCGTCATTAGCTTAGTGTACTAATCGTCTCAACTCTGCAGTGCTCAGAATGCTGGAATACTTCAGCTCTTCCATCACCACAGTAATCTGTTTAGCATCCTAAAAATCCCAGTTTTTCAGCCAGCTAGAACCATTTGCTTTACTATGTAGTTGCAGGACAGTGGGCTTCAATTAAAAAAAATTATACCAGGAAAACACAATTTTAACAGTTTTTTTTTGTTTTGTTTCTATTGTCTCTCTTTCCCCCTACTGAGGAAGGGCAAGGAGGAGAAATCTTCAGCAACCTTCTCTGATTGTTAGTTATATTTCAAGCAGTTCTGAAGGGAAAAGTCTTCATGTTGTTGTTGCTGGAAGTTAGGAGCAAGCCTGAATAGATTGTTAACCAACAGGCAGTAATATTTGAAAGAAACAATAATCAAAGACAAAATCTAAATACCACTTGAATGGGATGATAAACCCTGAAGGATCATCACTGGCTGTTCATAAAATTGGCCTCCCAAATCCACGTTTTTAGTGTAGCAGAAAACACACATATGCCCTTGCTCTCATTGGATTTAATGCTTTACTAATGAAAAACATTCAGCCTACAACACAATTAACCTCTATTCTGCATGATAGCAAAAGGGACTTTTAGAAGTACTTGTACCATCTGGTTTGTATCTATCCAGTATCACTGCCTACTTGCATCTTTTCACTTCAATAGCCATCCCACCAAAACTCTCCTAGGTGTAAGTTTCATTATTGTAGGTCAGTCTGGAAGAAGAAGGTTCAGCTGGAAAACATAGTCCAGTAGTTTGTCTTGCTAATTCTAGACACTTCATCACAAACACAGCCTGCAACTAGTGGTGTTAAAAACGGTGCCTAATTGTACTAAGTCCTCTCCATTTCTGCTATGGAAGAGCAGCAATGAAGGTCAATCGATGGAGCAGCATGCTTGTGGGATGTCTACAGAATTGGAAGGAAGCCAGGGCACATACACAGCCTTCAGCTACTGCTCACCTCCAAGTTACTTCCTTCGCCTGAACTACTTTGCTGCTATAAATAGAGATCTTTGGTAGAGACAGTTTAAAATGCTACTTTTTAAAGGTAACACAGGAAAAAAATGCAATCTGTTTTCAGAGCAGTTAGGGCAACAACAGTTTGCAAAATGTCTCCAGTCAATATGAAGCTGCAGTGATTTGCTACCTTATTTAGAGTCTTGCCAGTTCACCTCAGCTGAGAATCAGGTCTGTGGGTACTCAGGATGTCATTGCAATAACTTGCCCTACAGCCTTCCTCCAAGATAGTGTGAACTGCCTTCTTTTCACGAGCATAGCCTTGGAAAAATAACACATTTCAGATCATTAATAGAGTTTAGTAAAGCAAAGTCACATTACACTTTTAGTCGTCTAACTTCACTGCCCTTAGCATATCTTGTCAGTTCCTCCAAACATCTTAAACCTTAACCCTGAGAAATCCCTTGCCTTGTGAAAACACCACAACTCTTGCCTTCCCAAGATGCTCTGTTCAAAGACAGCTGTATAAAGACTTATTTCTTTCTCCATCTCCTTCCATTACAACTTATTCCTTGGAAAAAAGTGATACCTGTTTTAGAAAACTCAGCATGCCTTCCCAATCCCACAAACACACAATTGTTTTCTATTAATTTCTTTAGAAGTCAATAAATCATTTGAAGCTTGCTAGAGAAAGTTCAGTCTAAATGTAACTATTTGTAATAAAATAATAAGATGTAAAAGTAATAGCTGAATATGATCTCACTTTCTTTTCAGAGTTGTGTGTACAAGCACATGCTTTAAGAAATTTATTTCAGAATACACTGTTATTCTAACACCATGTCAGCTAGTACAATTGTTTGAAAAATTGAATTATGTGGGAACAATCTTCTGCTCCCCCAAGCCAACTTTGAAAAGAGTTCAATAGCTAAAGAAACTTCTTCCTGTCAAAAATATTGCCATATTGCTGGAAAACTTTTAGAAAAAAAAAGTTCTATAAAATATTCCCGCCCAGACAGATTGAAGAGTTTGCATGCAGATACCATGCAATCAGTCCAGTTAATCTATATCAAAAACAGTATATAAAAAAAAGAATGAATTTAACTATGGTTAAAAATGAATCTTCTAATCCTGATGAAGTTCATATTTTCTTAAGAACCCCTTAGAAGTGTTTAATTTAATACATTCCCCTCTATTGCTATAGATATTAAATACTCATAATCTTTCTGGTGAGGAATAAAAAACCCAAGCCATTCCTGAATCTTAAGCACATAAGTCAATTAAACCTTATAACATGTGCCATGCAAAGAAAGCTATAAGCAAGATATCATTTCTAAATATTCTAAAAATTGCAGGTAGTCCATGTGTGAAGAACTGGTACACTTGAGCAAAGACTTAACATTACACACATGCATGTTTGAGATAAGAAAGGCAGTTTCCTATTTAATTGTGACTTCTTCCATGAGTTAAAACACTGGTGAAGCTTCCACCACAATCAAACCATCAAGATTAGTCTCATACCAGTTTCTGGAAATGCACAAGTCTGACAACAAAATATTGACTTATAAGCACATTTTGTGCTGTACAAGTAATAGCAAGTTTAACTGTATTTCTAGGATTGCACTGAGGCTAATCCTTTTACAAATACCTGAAATCAATTGGTATGCTGCCAGTGAAGTTAGAGAAAGAAATATGCAACTTCAAATGGACAATCACATTTTAATCAGCAGAATATGAATAAAATGTTACACACACAAAAAAAAATTTCTTCCACTGTCTTCTCCATTGTTGTACCTATGTTATTCATTGTGACCTGGGATTACTGAAACTGACCTTACAACCACAGGCTAAGCCAATAATAAATACCATGAACGCTGAAATATTCAGGTACTCATAAAAACATGTGTTGGGAAGGACCTGGAGTTTATCTGATCAATCCTGCTCAAAGCATGTTCAAATCCACTGGTATCAGTTCTCAGCCCATAGTTACTTATCTTATGGAGCAGCTAAGGAGAAACAGGGATGCCAAACGCAAACCTTTTCTCAATTTGCTTGAATTTTACTGAATGTTGTCTGAACCTCCACCTAGGGTGGTTTTGTTTTGTGGTTGTTTTTGAAAAAAAGGAACCATGGGTATCCATTTATGAGGAAAGCAGACAAGAAAGCCTAAGAAGTGCTGCTACTTGTCACATTAGCTTTGCAGTGTCAGGGGCAGCACAGAACAACAGCTTTTCTAAGCTAAAGATATTAAGATTGTCTAGCAGGTATTGTGTTTTGGAAGAGGACAATGGATTGGCAGCATCACATCTGCTAAAAACAAAGTTTAAACACCTATTTTGAAAAAAAAAACTGTAAGAGAATGGGCAGCAAGCAGAAAATACAAGTCTGAATCAAATACAAAAATACAAATACAAAATACAAATCTGAAACAAATACATTTCAGATTACACTTGAGAATAAATGCTTATTCTGCGAGAAGCTAACACGAAGAGCAAAACAAAAATACCATCTTTACAAGTGTTTTAAGATCCTTGCCAATGTTGCTGGCCACTGTTCCACAGAACTACATACCTGCACTCAGAAAAAAAGATAATGTATTACTTGAATATATTACACTGCAAGATCTTTAAGTATGCAACTTCATTAATCTTATCTGCTGCAACAAGACTTTCTTGTTCTTACACTAGCATACATCCTGTCTAGAGTAATGCTCACAAGGACTTGTTTAGGAGTCCATCCATTTACCCCGCACAGATTTGTAATTCACTAACTCATCTGAGAAAACATTATGAAGTCAACTATAATTACTTTTGAAACAGATTTCTATTAAAACCCTATTTGTTCAACAGCCCTACAGAATCAATCAATTCAGCATGAAAAAATTGACAATTGATATGCACAAACCACAAGATGAAAAAAGGCCGTATACCCATACTTTACTACTTAGGTCTGACAAAGGGAGAGGTTGGGGGCTGATCAAGGGAAAGCAAAGAAATTCATGCAACCAAATTTACGTTACCATTTCCCTCCATAGGGAGCAAAATACTGGAAGGAAATATTTTCCAGAGCATCTTATGAACTCAGTGACATGGCATCAGGAGAGCTGAACTCTATGGGAATTAGAAGTGATCAATTCTGCCACGCTTCTCTGATGTGGCATGCTTTATCAACCGTTTATCTGAGGAGGGCAGAAACAGATTTTAACTCATTCTACTATTGATATAAAGAAGTGAATACATTTTTCTTCCTTTTGGTTCCAAGTCTTTATCATTGAAAGATTTTATCTAGCTCTTACAATTAGAAACAATAGAAGTAAACAAGGAATTTTAACTGAAGTACAGCAGGATTCTGAGAACACTGATACCACGAATGAGGTAAATAAAGAATCTGAAGACAATATTGCTAATCTCCAATTTATTAGAATAATTTTGTCCTGTAGTCCTTACACTTCCATTTTAGATACGACACTGTGTATTAAGGTATTATCAGGAATGCTGGTCATTTCTCAGAACCAATAGAAATAGCAGATAATGCAGTTGTATTGTTACCATAATGCTAACTATGTTTTAGAACATTCTCCAATCAATCATAGTATTGGAGACATACTAAAAATCAAGACTAATTTCTAAACACTGAGTTAAGAAAAAAGGTCAAGTTCTGTGCCAGTTCGTGTAACTATCAGTTATACATGATCCTGGCACAGTAATATGCTTTAAATTAGAAATTAGCTTTTCAGCATTTGTTATGTGCTTACTAAACATTTTACTGCTTCTAGCCTGAAGACAAATTGTGGGCAGTTATTTTTAATCAGATAATCTAGTAATTATGCAACAGATACAATTGCCACTGTATTATTACACAATGATCAGAATTATTACTCAGAACATCCTGAAAAATCTAAATATTTGAAGTATACTTTATAAATTCATTTTAGTTTTGCCAAACTGTCAATAAATACAAGCAAAAAAAGACACTGATGTTTTTCAAGTGTTACTGCTCATATAACCTAGAGGATTATTAAAAATTGAAAACATCTTCAATTTCATTAAAAAACTAAACATTCAACTAAATTAAATAAACATTTTTGATTTTTCTTTTGATCTGATGTATCCTCTTAATCCATTACTCTCACAATTCCTCCCCACCCCCACCCCAATAGCCATTGATCAAAAATTTAGCATAGAACTAATAAAAAATCCAGTAGCATGTTCTGGAAGGCTTAAACACTAAATAGCTACAAATATTTCTTTTCCAAACCCATACTAAGTGATGATATAATTTATATGCTGTGTAACTCCACTTTATAGAAATGTGCATCTCGAGTAACCAACTGCAGATCACACATAAGCTTTCTTCAATCAAATCTGCTTCATAAGTTCTTGGGAATCAATTAGGCAAAAGAAGCAATTCCCTATTTTTAAGAACAACATAATTTGTTTCCCCCTAACTGAAGAACATAACATGTAAACAAGGAGCACACTGGCCTGACTGCCATAAACATTGACAAGTGTGTTAAAATGGAAAATGCAACAGCATTAACTGTGTAATACATTACAGGATCATTTAAAATTGAATGCCTTACAAAGTAAGCTGTAGAGCACCTATTCAGCACAGTGCTCACTTGGCACTAGAAAAGCACAGAGATTAGACTACCTTTATACCTCTGGTACAATTTTGTCTGTGGAACAGCTGCCTCACCTTCATTTAATGCTTTGCTTGCAAGGGACATTTAAAGATCACTATTTCCACCCACCCTACCAAGGACAGGGACACTTTCCACTAGTTCAGGCTGCTAAAGGTCCCATCCAACCTGGTCTTGAACGTTTTCAGGGAAGGGGTATTCGCAGCCTCTCTGCACAACCTGTTTCAGTATCTAACCAACCTCCCTCAAAGAAAAGTATTTCTTCCTTGTTCTAGCCTAAATCTACCCTTTTTAGTTTAAAGTCATTACTCCTTGACCTATCGCTACACTCCCTGATAAATAGTCCCTCTCCAGCTTTCTTGTAGGTATGGCAAGGTTGCTATAAGGTCTCCCAGAGCCTTTTCTTCTCCAGGCTGAACAACCCAAACTCACTCAGCCTGCAAAGACAGGAAAGGAGCTCCAGCCCTCTGAGCATCCTTGTTGTCCTCCTCCAGACTCACTCTAATCCCCCTAGATTGTGCTGGGGGCCCCAGAGATGAATGCAGGACTCCAGGTGTGGTCTCACAAGAGCAGAGTAGATAGAAGGGGAGAATCATCTCTCTCAACCATCTCTCTCTCTCATGATTCTTCTGATACAGCCCAGTATATAGTTTGCTTTCTGGGCTACAAGCACACATTGCTGGCTCATGTTGAGCTTCTTATCTGCCAGCACCCCAAAGTCCTTCTCCACAGGGCTGCTCTTAACACATTCATCACCCAGTCTACAGTGACATTTGGGATTGCCCTGATCCATATACAGAAGCTTGCACGTGTTGAACTTCATGAGGTTCACACAGGCCCACCTCTCAAGACTGTGATGGTCCCTTTATATGGCATCCCTTCCTTCTAGAGAATCAACTGCCTGGTGTCATCTCAAACGTGCCAACAGTTTACTCAGTCCCACTGTCCATGTCAGTAACAAAGGCATTAAACAGTTCCAGTCCTAATACAGATCTTCAAGGGACACAACTCATTGGTCTCCCTCTGAATATCAAGCTATTGATCATAAGTCCCTGGATGCAGTCATCCAGGCAATTGTTTTTCCACTGGGTAGTTCATCCATCAAATCCATGTCTCTCCAATTTAGAAACACAGATGTTTTGTCAGACTGCATTAAAGGCTTTGCATAATTCAAGGTAGACAACAGGAGCTGCTTTTCTCTTGTCAACCGATGATTTCAATTGGTCACAGAAGGTCATCAAGTTAGTTAGGCATGATTTGCTATTTGTGAAGCCATTCACACTTTCTCTAATTACCTCCCTGTCTTCCCTATGCCTTAACATGGTTTCCAAGAAAATCTGTTCCCTGACCTTCCCAATCATGGAGGTAAGGCTGACAGGTCTGCAGTTCTACAGGTCCTTTTTTTAAAGACTTTTTTTTTTTTTTTTTTTATGGGTGTTACATTTCCTCATAATTTAAAAGCAGTTTACTCTGAAGGTACTGAAGAATAAACTGTTCATTACAATGGTGAATTATGGAACATATCTCCATCAGAACAACAAGCTATCAAGCTTCAGGAGAAGAGCTGAGAAACAATGTCATTTAAGATGCATCAGAACAAGATGGGCAAAGGCAGAATAAGCCTTAAATTAGGAAGAAAATACATGATGCTGGGTGCACTGGGTGAATGAATGCAGACAGTCTTTGGTTAATAAGATTCACTTCAAAATTTTTTCTAACTTCCCATGTAAGGTCCTTCAAATATTCATATTAAATTTACCTTCATGCAGCTTTCTTTATGTGACAATCTAAACATACCTTGAAAATGCTTACTTATACATTTTCTCAGTAAAGCTATATTCCAAGGATTCAGATAACAGGCATGTAAGCAACAGGACCCAGGACACAAATTCCATTCCCTCATTTTTACACTCCTATGCATGACAGTGAATACAAGCCATTTCAGTATCTCAATTTTCTCACTTGTCCTTCACAGAAATCAGTGGAAACATCCCTAGGCAGCTAAAATTCAAATCATGACCATGAACCAAAAAGGACATGTGCACACAAAAAAAACTTAGTAGCTGTTTAGCTAGTTCATTCAGACCAACAGAAAACAGCCGTTCTCCCCCACCTCCTTTTACATTGTGCTGTATCATTCATTTGACAGCCTAACAAGTGATCAAGGTTGTTCAGGCCTTCTGGAAATACACAATGTAAGCAGTGATGAAAAAGACAATTTCACAAAGGTCTTAAAGGCTAATCAAAGAACTAAGGCTACATCAAAAAATTAATCCCAAGATTGAAGTAGATTGTGACAATTTGAGAAAAAATGGATTGGCATTTCCAAGTGATTATCCAATAATACAGTAACTGAGAACCTTCCAAATGACTGTTCCCTAAAGGTTTAAATTTAAACTTTCTGAATTGCTAAGCATATTTTCATGACTAAATGTCATAATACTTAACTACCTGTATGGAGTTACAGTATGCTTTATCCCAACAGATTTGCACTTTGTTCTGTAAAGTTCATATACAAAGTTGGCTATAGCCCTGGATAATGCAGCATTTTCGTAGGAGGGTGTTTTGCATAATATCCGAGGCTTATATTAAACATTTGGAGCGGCACTTCAAAATCTCCCAACCTTAACTTAGCTTTGCAGCCAGTAAAGACAGCAGCTTGACTTTACTGATTTCAGTGAAAGTATTGCCTGCTAATGACAAGCAGACTTTTCTCCCTTCCCTTTTCCGAGCTTCACCTTTAAATCAATATTGAATAAGTATGCATACCCAGTATATTAAAATCCCACCAGGCATGCCAAGGGTTCTTTAACCTGCATGGTCATTCCATTAAATACATCACATTTCCTATTTTGCTTTCCTGCAACACAAATTTCAGCACGCTCGAGAGAGCTGTCAAAGAATAGCCATTTTAATAATTTTTCCTTCAGGGAATAGCCTTAAAATCAGGTTCTAAGTAAAGTTGCAGAATAAGCTTTTGGTGAATTCCCTTGCATTAAATCCACTGAACAATCTTCACCTTTTAAAACCAGAACAATCATTTTTCTGTTCTTCCCTGACTTTCAAAGACTTCATTATCCTTGTAGACTTGAGCTATGGTACATTTTTATTTTATTTTAAGTATTTACTCTATACATTTTATGACTTATTCACAAATCAGACAGCTCAAACTGAGAAGCTTACCTTCAGATCTTCATGTGCAGAGGTGCATATAGCAAAGCTGCATGTCATTATTAACTCCATACCTAACCACAGTTAATACTTAAGCAGGACAAAACATCCACACTTAGTTCTCCACATAGGGCAGCTACAAGGGAGAAATTGCAGGTAGTGGTTCTATGCATGTTGTCTTCACTAGTAAGGAAAGCTGAAGTAGCACAAAGGAGTTTTCTGATACTGGCGTCTCAAGGTCTCGATCACATTTTTTTTCATTCTACCTGCATAGCAATTTTGCTATACCTGTATCTTCTAAATAAGTTTCCCTTCACAGAAGGGAAAGGAAGAAAGCTACCTTCTAAACCTGCTAACCTATTCAAAAACTTGAATACCAACAGTGTTTACAATACTTAGCATTGTTTTCTCAATTTGTTCCATTTCCACTTTCTTACCTCATACTTATGTTCTGTTTAGACAGCAAAACTTCCAGAAAACTGTGTTTACAGACTGCCTAGAACTGTAATATAGTTTCATTACTACTGCTACTATTACTACTACTATTACTAGAGATTAATGTTAAAAAATATTTTTGGACGCTATGGTGGATACAACATGCTTCTTATGGCTGCAGGAATGAAGAACTATCTTTCTTGCTCTTCCCTTTATACACTATAATTGTAAGCTTTGGTTTATTGTTCTCTTAAATTTCCATAAAGACAGACAAACAGAAGGAAATATATATGTGTAGACCTGTGAACTGTGCAATTTCTTACCGCAAAAGTTTACATGGTTCCAGGTGTTCAGACGGCATCAACAGTCTTGGAACAAACGCAGATTTAAAAGCCAATTGAGACAAATACAGTGCTACCTTCCTTGGCTCATGATGTCCTTCCCTAAGCCGTAGAACACAAACATCACATCACTGAATCTCTAACTCTTAAATTAGAGATCACAGCATGGACTATGATATTAAACACGAAACTAAAAAACATCTGGAGGAAAAAGACCCCAAACCACTGCCGCATAGTTAAAGACATTCATTGGCAAACAGAGTCTAAAAAATACTTCCAGTCCTTTTTCTGTTATCATCTTAGCTGGTCATGCAACTACTGAACCCCCTGCAAGAAAAGTGAATTACAGTAACAACATGAAGTTATTTCCTCCTCTATAACGTCTTTATTTTGAATTTGTATGCACTGTGGTCCTGGAACATTTTAAATTCCTAGAGTAACATTGCACTTCAGTTTCTGGCAAGATTAATAGGAAGTGGAAAAGCCTTTATGAACTTTCTTTGTTAATGGCCACAGTATGCTTAATGGAATAAGAAACATTTCTTCACAAGTCAGCTTTTTTCCTCAGCGCTTTTTATCATTTGGTCTCGATTAGGACTGAGATCCTTACATTCCAGACGTTACACAATGACTTTGCCTTAGAATTCACTTTCTGCATGCAGAAAATATTTTAAAAATGCATTAATAAAAGGTCATATTGAAAACATGACTCCTAAATCTATTTTTCAGGAGTTTGCACTTCTTAGCACACAGAAAATCAGCTAGCTCAGTTACAACTAGCTTCAACCAAAAGTATTTTAAAAAGCTTTCAGAGTTTGCATTGCTCTGTTACACAGAATTACAGAATGCCTGAGGTTGGAGGGGTTCTCTGGAGATCATCTGGTCCAACCACCATGCTCAAGCAGGGACACCTAGAGCAGCTTGCCCAGAATTATCTCCAAGGGGCTTTTGAATATCTGAAAAGAGGGAGACTCTACAACCTCATTCAGCAACCTCTGACAGTTCATCATCCTAGCAGAAAATAAGTGTTTCCTGATGTTCAGAGGGAACCTCCTGAGTGCCCATTGGTTCTTGTCCTGTCACTGAGCACCACTGAGCTTCTTGTCCAGCTCTGTCTTTGTTTCATTCTCCCTTCAGGTATCTACATACCTGAAGATCCCTTTTGGAGCCTTCTCTTTTCTAGAAGAAAGAGTGCAGAGTTTGCAACCATTTCATAATAAACCATCTAAATAAAATATCTCCATTCAAATGCTGTGTTTTCAAACTTCACCAGGCACAAGGTCCCTCTGACATCATACCTTCTCACCTAAAACAAGCAGTGGCAGCTCACCTTAGCCTTTTTACCTACCTTTTTTTTCTGCCCTGCAGAGCTCAGAAATCATTTTTCACCTGTCTTGAGTTACAAATACATTAATACATTTAATAGAAAAAAAAAAAAGGTCAATTCATTAACACCATTTCTTTCCCTTATTACTTGCCCAAGAAATGCTAGAAATAATTTGGGGATAGATATTGCCAAGGCAAATACACAAGGAAGACTTAAGACTTTCCATCCTTCTCCTGAAAATCCCTTGTTGGGATCAAGAATAGATTTCTGAGCACCAGAAGTTCCACTACAGAATCACAACTCTAAACAAGCAAGGACCACAGCTGTTTTTCGAGTTATTGAACACTACAGAAATACTGCTACATTCGAGTGCCTGGAAGCTAATTTTAGAACAATCCTCCTATCTAGATACATCAAAAACTTTTACAGGCGAAGGAGAAGAGGTAAAATTTTAAGCAAAAATAAAGGTCTGAAGAACAACTAAGTACTGGAGTTAATCATGTAAGAGTTTGTGATTAAAGGTCTAGCATGATAAAAACCCAGGCTGGGACTCCTGCACAGTTCTGTCATTGAACAACAAACAACTGTATATTGACACCACCCAGCAATAAATTTATATTTATACATAAATAGAACATGGAAGGAATGACAGCAAGTTAACTGCACTTTGCATTTAGACAACTGAACAACAAAAGAATGATTTTATTATATTATTAGTGTGCCAAATAGTCTTCAAAAAAAAAAAAAAAAATGGCATACTTACAGACTTACTGCCTTCAAAGGAAAATTAGTTGATTTTAGTTTATATTACACTTAAGAAGGCATTATATGAATTAATGATGGCTTTCACCAGTAGAAAATAAGCAGATTTCATACTTTGACAGTAAACGTTCGTTTGATTACTTTAGCAGAAAATTTCACTCACTGAACCATGTAACATGATGTAATTGTTTCATATGAAACAGCAATGCCAGCTTCTGCTATAAGGTTACAAACTGGAATTCAGTTGCATAATGAACTTTTCCTGCTAATGAACTTTGCAGCCCTGTGAGTTTAATGTCAGTATTGCTGTAAATGTGCAAGTGAACCCAGTAATTATTATATTCTCTAAAATTGCTCACACAACTGTGATTTGTAACAAGTAAAATAAAATTGTCAGAACACTAAGGTGAGGTACCATTTGCCAAGAAAAAAACCTGTGCCTAATACAGCCATGATACAGCTCCACTTTGTATCATTCTGGAAGACCACCAAGTTCAATAAATTACAAACTGCACAAGTAATTCATCTTGACTTGAAGCTCCAGTCACCATGACCTTCTGTAAAAGTAGGATTCCTAAAGGTTAATATCATGCTTTTTCTTACCTACTTCCAAGTAGCAAAATATTTACTTACAAGTAGATCATTTTTCACTTTTCTAGTTTCAGAAAAGCACTCAAGAGGCAAAAAAAAGAGTGAGACTCTACAACCTCATTCTAGTTGGAACTAGTGTTTGTATTGTATGCCTTGCCACCTAGCAATCTCAGTACACCATTTGCAAATGTTCTCCAGAAGAACTAGTCACCTGGAGAACATTTGCCCAGCCAGTATCTTTATAGTGGAGAACGCAGAAATCAATGACTAGTACTGATATGCATGTTAAGGTGATCTAGCTAGTCATTTTGAGCAATACTAAATTCAAAGTTTATTTATACTAAACACATATTTTATTTGTTATGCATATTTGCATAAAAAAAAGTAAATCAAGATTACTCAATACTTACAGGTGAATAACAGCATTTCCACAGTTAGAATGCAGTTTAAACAAAAAAATCATCTCTTTGAACATGTCCATGAATTCCAGCCCATCAAACAAGCTCATGAGCAAACTCTTAAAACACAAAGTGAAGATGTAGTTTCATAAGTTCCCTAAGGGGACCAACACAACTTCTGAAGAGGTTAACCTGCCTTCCCATCTGCCTTAGCCGTGCGTTCACATCATGTCCCAAAAGATCATCCTATTCCATGGCAATCCAGATTAACAAAAAGGTAGACCAGACTAAGGGGGTGGAGGGGAAATAAAATCAATAAAACACCTTTTTGGATCTAAAGCTCACCTACTTCATGAAAGTTTCAGGGATCTGCTGCCACTGCACGTGGAAAAAAATGAGATTGCCTTTTTGTAATAAGCCCACAACTTGACAATTGTTTTGGTTGGTTGTTTTTAACTCCCATGGGCAGCACAACTGCAGCAGGAACTTTTACAGAGTGGAACAACCTATATGCTTATGTGAAAGGACAGTGTTACAGTTCAGGTACTGGAATTCTTAAACCCTGCGTTCAGTTAGAAACTGTCATTGATAAATCAGAAGGTCAGGCAACCTATTTAATCCCCCTCTGTGACAGTATTTATTTTCTGTGATGATGGCCAACACAGAAGAAATAGTTTAAGGACTTCCTCCACCCACTTGTTTGCCGTCTCCTTATTTTATTTATTTTTACCAGGATAGCTGACTGAGCAACTCTGCAAAGCAAACTACCTAAACAGTCCACATTAAAAAGATTAATCTTCCCCCCCCCCCCCCCCCCGCCCTGAGGGAATTGCTTACAGAGATGAGCAAGCTAGATGGTGTTTTAGTTCTTGAATCATGTAAAGAAAACCAGGCCTGCTATCTCTTCAGTAAGGGACAATAAGCTAGTTCATGAACACCTGTACTAAACCACACTTTACACACAAAAAAAGTATGTGCAGTTGTCTTAGCACAGACAACTTTCACCACAGCTTAGCACAGACCCTTTCACCAGCAGCTGTAGGATTTAAAATAAAGCCCCTTATCTGTATCATATTTCTCATCCATCAATCTAAAGGGTACATAACTTCATTATGAATTCATTTTCTTCAGATTATTGTAATCAAATTCAACATAAGCAGACACAAAATGGTTATCAGTTGAATTAAAGTGACATGTATATATTTTTCTCCTCCATAACCCCACTTTCTCCAAACCTCAAGCTCAGTTAATTGAAATAGCAGTGATCTCCAACAAAATCACTGAACAGCAATCTCAATCCATTTCACCAGTGTCTAATCTTCTAGTCATCCATCAAACTCTACAAATCTTGCTGCCCTGAATGAAGTTCAAGAACACTAACCTTCCCCCTTCTATTACTGCTTTCTCTTGTAATCCATGCGTCTGCTGCATTTGTCTTTGTCATACTAAAACAAGCCTACTATCAAGAATGAATGTCACTTCTTCGTGCATAATTATGAAAGGCTGTAAACAGTGGCATCCATTTCCAGAGCAATGAACACAGAAACATGGCAGAGCTAATAAGTGCCCCCTATCTCTTCCACAGGTACTAATTAGATTTACTACCCTCCATCCCCAAACAACTTTTTAAAGGTTTACCATCAGCCTTACTGCTGTGTTGTAGAAAATACTAAGTTCTAGGGCATTCTTCCTATTAGTCAATCATTATAATGATGTAGTGAATGTGTTTGGAGATGTTTTGATCAGAACATTTTCTCTCACGGTTTGCCTTCTGCATCCTCTGTGTAAATCTGACTCTACACCTTAAAAGTGACTTTACTAAACCTCCCTACTCCAAGTCTCCCTCTACACTAATGCTCTCAGAGGTTCCACAGCATTCAGCTGTGGAAGATCCCTTCTGCTAATCTGATAGCCCTCAGCAAACTCCTGGATGGAGACAGGAGAGGAGGTACAATAGGATGAAGAAAAAAAACATCCCTCAGTCTCTTTTCTGCAGTAGAAGTATAAAACTTAGTATTTTCACTACAGCTGAGACACGAGTAAGAAAATATTTGCTTTATAAAATTATTATGTTTTCAGGGAATGTGTCACTCAATCACCCTTCTCTTTAAGTCCTGCACGTGAAGAAAAAACATTCATCCTCAATAGTGATATCTAGAAAAGTGAAAAATAAGACTTAACAATTGAAATAAGAATATTTAAGCACATTTAATTGCTCTTTTCTTCCTTCCCCCAACTGAACAATATTTATTCCAAACCTACTCCAAATCAAAGAACACCTAACTAGCCCTCAGTGGCTATTTACATAGTCTCACTGTTTCTGCACATCACAATAGATATTATAGTTGTGTGTTATCACCTGAAAAAGAACAGTATTAAACTGGAGAAGAAAGGTAAGTTCTTAAGACACTATCACAAACTCTTGTTCTGTTCTTCAGATACAGCTCCTTCCATCTGTGCCTGACAACACTTACGTAAAAATAAGATTTCAAGATTTTTGCACTTCAATATGCCAGCACACATACACATTCACACTGCTACAGTGCATTTTTAAGTGTATTCTACCTTCTTTTCCATATCCAATTTCCAAACACTAGTTTGCCACTGATATCTTTGTATTAGCCTTTAAAAAAAAAAAAAGTTTCCAACATACATGTACCAAACGAAATTTCAGTCAAGTCAGGAGGGGGTTGAGTAAAACTGATACCTTGGACTTCTGGAGGCCAGACTTTGAACTGCTTGGGTAAGGAGACTAGTCCCTTGGGAGTCAGTTGAAGAGGCAAAATTGGGAAAAAGGATCCATGAAGGCTAGACACTCCTCAAGAAGGAAGTCTTCAAGGTGCAGGAGCACCTGCACATGGGCTGTCACCATGTGACAAAAGAAGACTGGTATGGCTGAACAGGGAACTTTTGCTGAGTCTCTGGGAGAAAAAAAGAGTTTATGTCTATTATGTTTATTGTGGAAGAGACTTGAAATAGAGAACATGGGACCATACAGAACATCTCAAATCAACAAATTTAGTCCTTTAATATTAAAAGCAACCAGAAACTGTCCATTTTTCCTTTGATGTGTTAAGTACACATACAGCAAGTGTACTTAGCAGTTTATAGGGGTAAGGAAATTTCTTGAACCAGTGCAGGTTCTGTCCATGCCCCATCCTCCTCCTCCCCAGTCTGTCTCTGCCTTGCATTACCTAGTCTGATATTTTGATTACAAATTTACATGAGGAATAAGACTTCAAAATGAGTAAGCGACTAGAATTTCTTATCTAAGCAAGAACAAACCAAACATAAATGTTCAGCCCTTAACACCCTACCAGATTTTATATATGACAAAAACAGAAAAATAAACGTCTTGGAATTATTTTTTTTTTTCCTTCAAAGATATATTTGAAAGTTCTTTTCCTATAAATAAACTGGCTTCTACAGAAATTAGTATTCAAGAAATAGGAAAATATTAGGAAATATGCTGTTGATAATTAACAATATTCTGTTTAAAAGTACTACATAATGAGGCAAAATATCTACTTAGGATTGTCCAGTGCCTTCCTCTGAAGTTAACTACATGCCTGTGTTAAGTCTATTTTGCCTCCATTCCATGGAGAGACTGTCCTGTTTTAAAACAAAAATAACTCCATGAAGAATTAAGGGTTAAGCTTTCTTAAGCCTCAAATTCATGCAAGCATCTAAACAGCTGTAAATCAGTCAGCTCTTTTGGTTTTGAACATATAGATTTATCCCTTTAAAGATTATTTGACAATGAAAGATTTAAAAAACTATACATAAAACATATAACTAGCCAAAATATCAACTGAAATTCCAGTATATTTAATGATACAAGGTAGAAAACAACTATTTTCCTATCTTTGGAATTGCTACACAAATATTTTATTTTATTTTTTTAAAACATTTTGAGTAAGGAGAAGTTAGATAAGTTTTCGATGATTAACAGCAGTGTGTTAGTTTGAACACAACACAAGACTGCATTTGCAGAGTTTCTACATATTTCTTTCAAAAAGTTAATAAAATAAAGCCCATACAATAAGGAACAAATACATTTTAATCTTGGTTGGATCAGCGGAAGGGTTTAAAAAACCCTAGACATTCTCTTGCAAACATGCCTTACAAAGAAGAAATGTCACTCTTTATGTTAGGTTTTGAAATTAACCTATCCATGACCAGAATCAGTTTGTGAAAGCTCTACCTTAATGAACAAATCAACAAGGTAGATGTTATGTACATTTACATATTAATGTGCATACATGAACACTGGCTAGGTACAAGCTGATAAGTTTAAGTGCTATCAAATTTGAACAGTTATCACACAATAAACACCAAAATTACGCTTTATATTTGCTAAGCTTTTGTGTACAAGGCAACTTAGGAGCATATTTGTAAAAGATTTTATATACTTTCTATGAAAATATATACCAGGAATGACACTGTTTTCAGCAAACTAAAGTGTATTTTAATAGTGATGCACTCACTCTGCATATAGAAATGACCTTTTGTATACTTAAGAGAAGACTGCAAAACGGGGTAAAGTAACAAGTGAGCTTCAAGTAAGAAAGATGCATCTGTTGATGCAGAAATAAACATCTAGTGAGTACAACACAATGGTGGAGCAAAAAAAAAAATTAAAGAAATATCCAGTAAGGGGAAACACATGCACAAATCGCCATCCTGGCTTACCGTGAAGGCATAAAAGTGGGAGCAGCAGTATGTGACAGGAAGCTCAAAGCTTCAAAACAAACAGAAACAAAAAAAATAGTACCCCTCAAACTGAGAAAAAATGTAAGGAGTTCTGCTTAGCACCAAAATGCCTTGCTATGTTACTAAGTACAATAATTGAAGTAATCAATTTAAGCTTGAATGACTGGCCACATGTCACTTATGTGACAGACTGGCTACAAAAGAAAAAGGTCTTTTGAAGTAGGGCTCTGCTACCAGCAATGAGCAGCTAATACTTCTATTGGAGGCTTGTATCATTTTCTTGCCAAATGACTCCTTTTTCCACTGACATCCACCGAGCACTGTTAATGAATTATGAGGAGCTACCTAGATATACCAAGCATGGTATTCTCTGGCCTTTCTCAGATCAAGCTCAGTAAAGATTTGTTCAACTGGAAGGAATTTTTAAATCTATTACATTGAAGTGGCAGAACAGCATAAAGCCTGAGGTTTCAAATAACCATATTTTATTGTCTACTTCAATTATTATAGAGATTTTAAACAAAGTTTACTTCCATCCAATTACTAGTTATTAATTGAAATGATCCTCTATGTATAATGAGGATGTGTAAATATCACACATTTGACTGCACAAATTAAGAAGTTAGATTTTGGTTGACTAACATAGCTTGGCAATTGCTTTCAAGAATACAAAGATAAATAAGGTAAGCATCTTCCGCCCACCCCCAAAAAAAAAAAAAAAAAGAAAAGAAAAGCATGTTCCAACCTGCTTATCCCTAGCACAAAAAAAAACTGACAGGGCACTTAGTGACTGGTGGAAAATTAATTTGGGTCACTCTCCAGTACAGTCGCTATGGCAACTGCATGCAAAATGTAGTAGGCATGCTCTTCATCAATGTTAATATAACATCAGACATTCTTTACAAATTTTTAATCAATGCAAACCAAAGTATATTTCATAAATAGACACAAATTAAAATAAAGCTTGTATGGTCAATTCCTCTCTGTCAAAGGAGAAATGTCACCACCTCTTCTTTGCTGCTTAGAGTAAATCTGTCACATGTTAATTTCTTAATAAGCAGGAGTTCCACCTCTCAATGTCACAAATATAAACACATCTAACTAGAAATGCAGGGTGGGAGGGAGTAATGGAGGTTAAAGAACGCGTGAATACCTGTGTTTTTACAGTAAAGCTCTGGGCTTAAAAAAAAAAAAAAAAAAAATGCTCAGCATCACCACCAAGATGACTCTGCTGATTTTATACCACTATAATACACCTTCATCTGACCTCTTGCTTAAGTATTTTGTATCCTCAACTCAGTAAGATTACTTCAGGCATTTACTTTTCACCATGTCAGGTTTAGAGCAAAAAGCAGCTTTCACATACACATAGCAAACTTCTTAGCTTCCCCCACCCCCCCTTCAGGCTATTAGTTATTTTAAGACGAATATTCACTTTTTCACAGCTTACTTTAACTCTTAAGATCTAGATGTGGTTGAGCATTTTAAAATTAGACACTTCTGTTAGCTACAAACACATCACAGAAACAAAGATGTTCAAGCCATAAAAAGCTTAAGAATCATAGTTTGTTTCCTAGACACTGTTAGGCTGATTTAGTTTTAGATCTTAGTACAAAGATAGTATGTTTCATTATTTACTGTTATATAAATTTATACAACTGAAGGAACACTTGAGGCTACAAAAGAATCCCCAGCTCCTCAAAAACAGTTTCCCCCACCCTCAGAAAAATAATTCTGTTTTCCTTTTTGCCCACTAACCACAGGTTATATATACATTTCAACTAACGCTACATAAGACCAAATCTGGTGTTTTGCTTTTCACACCAGAAACACACCAGAGCAGACTGGGTTAGTGCTTTCACAAAACAGTTACCTGCCTCCGAGAGCATAAGCTGAGATATCAGAATACAGTAACAATGGATTAGCATGCAAGACTGCAGTGATGGTATGGCTTATACTACTTCAGAATGTTACTGTACTGTAAGCAACTACATCACTTAATGTTCATAAGTCCTGATTGCAATTTCAGGGTCTGGTAGCTTCCTTCAAAAATAGTTTGTAGAACACATGGTTTATAGTCTCAAGCAGAGATGATTCTTAAAACAGCTCTCCACCTCCTCTTTGCTTTGTCCCAGCTAAGTTTAGACAAATCAGCAAACCTTTTTTTTTTTTTTTTTGAACTGTAAAAATCACCGCACCACTGAAGTTGATGCTGATACTCAACGCTTATGAACTGTATTCAAAATTTGGTATTTGGCAGAGCTGCCCTGATCCACAAAACTGAGTCAGGACAAAACACTCTTGGGCTTTGGTGATAACACCAGAAATTAATTTGCCTCTGCATTTAAAGACAGATTCAGAGGTTTTAATCAGGATTAAAATGGAAGCATTCTAATAGATATTGCAAGAAAGATACAACTAAACTAAGTGTCATTTAGTATTTGTTGTACAGAAGCTGAAGCACTGATGCCTCAAGAGTTGTTAAAAAGCTTCCTAAGTTAAACAACTGACGAATCTACTTATAGTTCATCCTAGTTCTTCAGGACAAGGACAGGTACAAGCTTTCCCACTCCTTCCTTTTTAAACGCAGACAATATTTTTGAAGGAAAGACGTTGAGTGTAATAAACCCTAATGAGAGCAACAGGCTAGCAGAACTTCTCTGTTAAAACAACATATTCCAGCTCTCAGTTTTCAGAAAGTATCTTTTTCCACCTTCCTTTTAAACATAGTAAGCAGTGAGAGTAGAGAAAGATTTGAAGAATGTAGACAAAAAATAAGTTTTAGGAAATTTATTAAACAGCTATAAGCATCTTCCACAGTCTTATATATATTTGCTTCTAAAAAAATACTTTAGCTTTTGTGCATTTTACTCGTTGAAATTCTCAATGCATCAGTATCCACTTTGTAAAGAAACAGACAGCATAATGCATAAAATTTAGAGCTGGATGAGCAAGAGAGTACCAGGATTCTTAAGTACAATCTTAAAATTTCCACTACTAGACAGAGGCGTCCTAGTGAAACAAAAGTAATTTTTCAAGAAATAACCACTTGAAGAAAACCTAATGGCATAAAGCTAAGTGGGCAAAACAAGTTGTATAAACAATTTACTTTGAAATAGATGCCAAATGTGTATACCTGATATAGTATACTTAAGTGTTGAGTTATTTTGATGACATTCTGGGTGAAAAAATACACTTTATACAATAAGATTACTCTAAATACAGCACTTTTCCAAGATCATTTAGTTATTTCATAGTCACAATAGTTTGCTTTTTAGATTAAGGAAATAATGTTTTGAGCTCAGAGAAGTGGAGAACAAAGTTTCAATTCAATGAGTCTTTATTGGCATGTGAGGCTTCCAAAGGCACAAAAAAAGAGAAAGATGTTCTCCAAGTCTGTCATCGTTAGCCTTTACAGGAATTCCCAACCAGGAGGTTCAAGTTTCTTCTGGATTCTGTCACATTTCCCATTCGTTCCTTGTTCAACAGCTAACAATTGCATAGCTGAGTATAGAGAATTATCCATGTTTTCCACATGTTCTCTCTAATCCCCTCCCTTCTCCCCAATACATAGACAGCTAAGAAATCCAGATTTAGTGTTGAACATGCAGTAATGATCTGGGAAACAAAAAGGCCCTTTCTTCTTCATTACACACAATTTTCAATTATGCAGTAGCAATTTAGCTGACTGGCCAACTTTCACAGGTATTAATGTTGCCCTAGCCCCTAAATAGCCAAAGTCCCTATACTCTTCAGCAGAGGAGCTTCCCAAAGCCTTTTGAAGCTGTTATGCTTCTACACTGAAGAACAGAATGGAAATTAATTCAAATCCTCCTTGAGAACTGTCTAATTTGAGCTTGTCTATCACATTTTATAGAATCACAGAATGGTCTGACCTGGCCACTCTAAGGTCTCCCTGTAGCCTCCAGGTTCATCTCCAGGATGAACAATCCCAACTCTGCCATGAAGATAAGCTGGTACAGGTGCTCCAACCCTCTTATATGAACCTTCTTACAATTAAGTAATTTATACAAGATACCCAGGAAGGATGCTGCACTCTAAGTTAACAAACACCTTCAGATGAAGTGGAGAAATACCTTCAACTCCTGACAAATCTTAGTTTTGGCAATAGTGAATGGCCCAGCTTCTGAGGTGTGTCAGATTAAGCCTAGAAGACCAACATAAGGCAGTTAAGGAACATAAGCTTCAGAAGAAGTGCTCAGAGAGTTTTGGCATACTCAGGGTTTGTGACAGTTCAGCAGAATTTGATGGTCTAAATTTGAGAGTTTCAGGCAAAGCAAAACCTAAGAGAAATCTTAGATGTTTAAAACCAAAACTGAGTAGTTTTTTCTATCCTGTAGAGATCTAAAGAGAGCAGATGGCAATATTTCAGAGGGCCAATCTGGAAATAAACATATTACACCTTGTGAAGTGCACACTAATTTGGTCAGAGAAAATATTAAAGATAAATAACTTGTGATGAAAAATAACAGTGACAATCAAAAGACTTCAGCTGGATACATCTTGCTTTTTTGAGCAAATCCACATTTACTGGTTCACAAGACAAAACAATAACATGAGGAAATGAAATCCAAACCTAACAGATCCCTAGCCCAAGTGTTATCCATCATAGTCAATACTTCAGCACAAATTTAACATATGCAATGCGTTAAATCACTAAGTTACAGCTGCTTCCTGTGAATAAAAAGGGAAGAATCAAACAGCAAACATTAGCCACAAAGACAGCACATGAACTACACCTGAACTGGCTTTCACTTACTTTAAGCACTAGACAGAATGACATGTAAACCTCAACAAACATACTGACATGTTTTGTGTTCTGTTATTTACTTAATATAGTGCCTTGAGCCATAAATGAAATCATGACTTCACTCTGCTGAGCACAACACATTATCTTGCCCATGATAATAGCTTTTTTTTTTTTTTTTTTGGGGGGGGGGGGGGGGCAGGGGGATAGGAAGCAGTTATACTTTAACCACCATATGTCATAGAACAAATGAATACCTGAACTGAAAATGGAGTAAGGATCTCACAGGACCTTATTTAGCCAAAGCCAGAGTGACTCTCAGTATGCTTTTCTATCGCTTGGTTGGTTTCCAATTGGAACTTCAGCATATACCACCAGAAGCATCTCCATCACAATCAGCTGAAAGCAGCATTTCTCATAGGTAGCAGTCTCAAAAGCCTCAATACCCTGGGTAATATATTACATAGACAACTTCAGACAACTAGCTTGAAAACTGGAAGATCAATTAACATGTTCACTGCAATACTACATTTACACAATCAGTGACCTTATTAACTTGGACCTTTTGATATCAAATTCTATTCTTCTCCTCAAGTTTATTGCATACATTAGTTGGCATAATTGTTACTTCCTAACATCATAGTCATTTGAGGCCTGCTCCCATTTAGGTTAAGGGTTTCTATTTCAGAGAAAGACTGATGATGATAAACACTAACTTGTACTGACACCTGCCAAGCAAGATAGCTAACTTCAAACCGGAGTTCAAGATACAGCAAAGTATAAAGTTCAACAATTCAGTGTTAAGCAAACCCTTCACACATGAACAGAGGAAACGTTTTCTTCCCCATTGTCTTAAACCACAATAATTCCGATCTATATAAATTAGGTATATAAATACCTATTACTAACACTAAGTTCTATATACAAACATACATACAAAATGTCATTGTTTATAAAAGCAAAAAAAAAAAAAAGCAAGAAAAAAATATCAAGAAAAGACTCACAGTACTCCCCTGAAACTCTCTTTTCTATTATAGCACATTAACAGTTCGTGCTTGTTTGAAATGAAAAGAAGACAGTCACAGCTACTATGTGGTCAGTGAACCTTCATGCACTTACAAACCTGTTGCAGTTTCACACTGGTATAAACTTCACAACTTTCATAACCACAAGCAAGTAAAGAAACGGAATAGATCTGGTCAATGTTGGTTAAGTATGCTTGTGTAGGAGGCATTTAAGAAACAGAATGCTTACTTCTCAATACCAGTTGCAGTTACAAAAACTGGATGCCCTTTAGAGAGCCACACAAAACTATCTATACAGAAAAGCCTAACCCATACCACTAAATTTAAGTTAATTTGCTTATCAAGGGCACAGCTGACAAACTGAATTAGTATAGCCTGTCAACTGTTAACACAATCACTCCATATAAGTGGAATATAATTTAGCAGCCCAGCTGCTCCCACTGGGTGCTTGAGTGCCTACTGTACAAACTACAAAATCCTCACCTTTAGGAGTCATAAATAAAATAAAAACATCTGGAAGTAATTGCACCAATCATCCTACTGATGAAATTAAAGCTAAAAAAAATTGCCAGTCAACATCTTTACTGCTATTAAAATTTACAAAAAGTATTTTTAAATGTCATGCTGTCTATCACCTGCATTTCCTGAAGTATATATCCTGGATTTCATCACTCACAGGACTTACTACTCCACAGACTGTCGCCACAAGCTCTACACAACTAGCCCATACACAAGTTATAAGTTGTTGATTAGCAGAATTGCAATCAATACATTGACTTTAAGAAATTTATTACAAACTATTAATATATTTTAACTATTATAGTTAATAGTTAACAAACTATTAATATATTTATTACAAACTATTAATATATTTTAATATATTAAAATATATTATCAGCACCAGGCCAAAAATATATTATCAGCACCAGGCCAAAAATCACTTGAAAAATAAGACTGAATTCTGTAGAGTTGTTCATATAACTACATAAGATAGCCCAGCTGTACAGACTGCTAGTCTTAAAAAAAAAAAAAAAAAAAAAAAAAAAAACAACAATAAGAAATTAAGACAGCGGAACTATAAATAGAAACGCATAGGAATTTCATTTTAAATGCTGTATTTCTAAATTATTTTTTTTTTAATTTTTTATTTTTACTGTTGTAGTGGGTTTACGTGGCAAGGTTTTGGTAGCAGGGAGCCATAGGGGTGGTTTCTGTGAGAAAGATCTAGAAGCTGCCCCATGTTTGGGAAGGGCCCCATTGTTTTCCAGATCCGAGCCAATAAGCGATGTTGTTTTGCGCCTCTGTGAGAGCATATTTAAGACAGGGAAAAAACGCTGCGCCACACAGCAGCCGGGAGAGTCAAGGGAGTGGGAGAACAGCCTTGCACCAAGGTCAGTGTAGAAGGAGGGGGAGAGGTGCTCCAGGCGCCGGAGCAGAAGTCCCCTGCGGCCTGTGGTGAGGACCATGGTGAAGCAGGATGTCCCCCTGCAGCCCATGGAGTACCACGGTGGAGCAGGGTTCCACGCTGCAGCCCGTGGAGGAGACCACGGTGGAGCAGGTGGCCCTGCACCGACGGAGGCTGCCGCCTGTGGAAGACCCCTGCCGGAGCAGATTCCGGGCCGGACCTGTAGCCCGTGGAGAGGAGACCACGCAGGAGCAGGTGATCTGGCAGGAGCTGCTGCCCGTAGGGGAGCCAGGTTGGAGCAGTTTTCTCCTGAGGGATGGACCCCGTGGTACGGACCCATATCTGGAGCAGTTCTGGAAGAGCTGCTGCCTGTGGGAAGCCCACGCCGGATCAGTTCATCAGGGACTGCACCCCGTGGGTGGGACCCCACAGCACAGGGGATGAGAGTGACCGAGAAGGAGCGGCAGAGAAGAAGTGCTGTAGACTGACCATAACCCCCATTCCCCGTTCCCCTGCGCCGCTCGGGGGGAGGAGGTTGAAGAGGGTGGATGGGGGGGAAGGTGCTTTTGTTTTTTTTTTCCTTTGTTTTCTCACTTCTCTCGCTTGTTAGTTGTAGGCAATAAATCTTACTATCTCCTTATGCCGAGTCTGTTTTGCCCGTTACAATAATTATTGCGTGATTTTCTCGTCCTTATCTCAATCCTTGAGCCCTTTTCACATATTTTCTCCCCATTCCTCTTTGAGGAGGGGGAGTGAGAGAGCGGCTGTGGTGGAGCTCGGCTGCCCACTCGAGCGGAACCACGACAACTGTAGGTAAAATTCATCACAACGGACATGTAAGAAAATACCCACTTTCTTAATATTACATGAAAACATAACGTACCACATAAAGTAATTAAGACGATACAAAGCTGATATTTAACACAACCACACTGTACAATTAAGGTATATAGTACTCGCCATATAGAGAAATTATCTATAGACTTCAAAAACATAAATACCAGTAATTTTAGAAACAAAAAAATCACAGAGCCAGAAAAGTTTCTGTAATCAGGAAACATTTATCCTCCCGCCCCAATCCTATTTTATTGGTTCCTAATTAAACACAGGTTTGCATCATTTTTAAAAGGTTTAACAAGTAGTGTTCCAACACCAAAGCCCTCCATACATTACCAGAAATGGAGGATGCAGTGTTATTCTAATGTTTGCATTTCAGGTCAGGATGATGCTTTTCAGGTATTCTCCCAGTAGAACCTGTGCATAGGTTGCAAGGAACAACAAAAGGTGCTTCCTCTGAATTAAAGTAAACTGAAAATGGTACTCCAAAGCTGTCCCTAATGCATCACAGGTACAAACATGCATTCAGTCCACTGGGCCACTTGGAAGTCTGCACAACTTTTTAACAATAATTATAGCAATAATCCTTAAATCTGTGTGCTATAGATACCAGATCCTCAAACCCAGCTGCTCTGCTCTATCAGTGCATATTTTTGTCCACATCACTCACAAGTGGTGACATGGACTAACTTAATTATGGGTCGGGACTCAACCAGTTTCTGCAACATGATAGGATCCTGTTTATACCTGCAGATAACGTGGTAAAAATCTACATTAGAGAAATGACAACAGCCATGCATTTTATCATTACCAGTAAAAGTTGTTTTATTTCTACTTTACTCACTAAGAACACTGAAATTGAAATGGTATTATTTGCTCACTGTATTACAATATAATCATGTGATATGATTTTATTAGGATTAACAGTACTAAACAAACATAAAAATTACCAGAGCTTTCAGGATGATTTGTATGTTCATAGTATGCATAGAATAATACAACTTCATAGTAACAGCACCAAACCAAATACTGCTAAAAGCTGAAACCATAGCCTTCCAGCTACAAAAATGCACAAATATTAGGGGGAGGAAGGGGGATGAGGGGGAGAAAAGAAAATTCTCTGAAATAAGTTTTGAAATAGCACTACAGTAATTGTTGGTTTTTCACATATAAAATTCATGACCTTAGATGGAAATAACTTTTTGCTGATACACAAGAAGCTCCTATTTAATCTCCAAGATTAATGTTTTATTCATGTATTAAACTAGCCCAAATTAATGTTAGAAAATTTACTTTAAATACTTATTCATAAACACACAGCAGTCAAAAGCTTATGCAACTGTAAAAACGATGTTATCTGCTGACTCAAATGTTTTGTTTGCTGAGTAGGATATACCTATATTACACAGGTTGCACTGTCACTTAGCACAACATCACAACTTCAGCTAAGAAAGATTTTCCAGTGAAGGAACCTACAAATGCCATTCACGCTTGGTTCATAGAGTCGAGAATAGATTGATTATCATCCATATGTGAACAAGAAGACTGTGAACACAGACCAAACAAAAATCTGTTTATACAATATTAGCAACACATAATTAACTGATTTCTCAAATATTAAAAAGTAAACAATAAAAATAAATAAACGTAGTGATCTGTATAGATCTGACTAGCATCCACTCTATTTGCTTCAGCATGGATCAACAGGAAAGACATAGGTAGCTAAACTAGGTTGGAAGGTAACTACTGTCCATATAAATTCAGAAACATTACTATCATATTTTTTTTTTTTTTTTTTTTTTTTTTTAAGGGATTTGTCTTTAATTTTAATTCATATTAACAAACAAGTTTATTCAACATAAAACAATATAAATATATACTCCATTTACAAATCTAGATTATAATTTCAAGGCTAATTATTCAATGTAAAATAATATACATATACACTCCACTTACAAATCTAGATTATAATTTCAAGGCTAATTAATGTTTTGGGATTCTCCAGATACAAAATACCAAGCCCCTGCTTTAAAATTTATAGTTCTTCTGCTTAAACTGGAAGGCCAGTAGTTTCTTTTGCACAGCCCATATCTACTCACAAATAACTAAAATATTAATTCTTCCTATTGAAGTACAGGATGAGAAATGAACAACTACCTCCATTCTAGGCATTATAGGATAAATCATATTTTATCCTAAATGTAAGTTTCACTACTTTGAATCAGACTAATTCAGATAGGTAGGGTCCCTCTGCTGGTACTCTGGTTCCCACTCAATGAAACACTGTCATTTTACTAGAAGAAAGCATTAGTTTCTTCTGACTAGTTTGTACTTGGATACCTTCCTCTTGGTTGCTTTTATTTTCCCACAACAGCAACTCTGTAAAACTCAACAAACAAACAAACAAACAAACAAACAAACAAACAAAAACATGTTTGTGTGTTTTAGCTGATCCACGTTTCAAGTAAATCAATGTCAGGGCACGAACACTGAGGAGCTACCATAGATATTTCTGGAAATATGGTGGTGGATGACAGTTCAATGGCACCGCCTCAAAATCAAATCATCAAGCCATCAAGTCATGGGGCTTTGTATATAGCAAGGCTTTCCCATCTCAGATTCTACTTTTACCAAACTATGCATTTTTGTCTTAAGACTAACTCCAAAACAAACAAACAACCCAAAAAATCCACAAAGATAAATCAAGATAAGCATTTTCTCTCTCATGTACCCAACTGTTATTTCACTGAGAATCACCTTACTTTGCCTCCACTATCCCCACCAGCCCCCGTTTGAAGGAAACATAGCTTTTTACTTACAAAAGCAGGTATTTGCTAAGAGTTTTGTATTACCAGCTTAATGACATCTACTTTTGAAATATTTACAGTTGTTGTTATGAATCATAACATCTCAGGCATATACTCTGGTGCATACAAAATACAGGACTAGCATTAAAATACTCATACAGTATTGAAGTTTAACACAAAGCATTCACTGTCTGTTTATCAACTCCAAACCTACAACTATATTTCCAACAAGTTTGAGAAACTATGCTTTGGATTTCTAGCATAACTGAACATAGCTCTAAACCAATGGAGATTCTTTAGGCATTCTTAAAAAGTCCAGCTGCTCAAAAAAAAAAGTTCCAAACTTATTACCCTTTGTTTTTCCAAGAGCTTTGTTCCAAGTATTCTGGGGGGCCTTCACCCCAATTTTAGGTTCCTTTTCCTTCTTGATATAATATACATAACAGTACTATCAGCAGCTGCTCTTTAATTTTTTACTAAAGACTTACTTAGGACCTACTGCTGACCTGAATTCTAGGCAGCAAGACAAGTTGCAAAAATAGCCCAAAAATTTCAGGTGGTTCAGACTGAACCTGCTATCACTTGTTGATAGCAGGTGTCCTCACTGCCCAGCACCACAATTTAGGTCTAAATGCTTTTATAGTATATACTACGAACTTCCCTAGTTTCACACTGCAGCCAGCACAAAAAAAGTTCCTTCTTTCTAATCCAAATGTGACACCATAACATGCTTTCCATCCCATCACACCGAGAATGCTGTTGCACCAATTCATGCTGCTCACATAGATTTAATACTATGTGCAGGTCATCCCTCGTCTCAGAGGAGAAAGTAGGAGCACAAGGACAATCAAAACCACAGACTGCCTTTTCTAACAGGAAGAACTTAATAGACTAAGACTGATCAATTGAAAAAGAACTGACCAAGAGCATTACAAAAGACTGAAAAATCACATTCAAAATGGGAAGGTGGACAAGTAATGTTTCCAAATACAAGGATGCAGGAGCCTTGAATGAGACAGAAATGGGACAAAGCAAAAGACCATTTTTTGTGCTGTCTAGTTGAGTTGTGGGCACTATTTATTTCAAAGCAGGATTAGACAATTATATGGAATAAAAAGAGTCTACCAATAGCTATTAAAACAGATACCACTCAGGAAGCCACAGGCCACAAATGTTTAGAGTACTCTGAAGCATTATTATGATATGCTTACCTGTACTAATACTTCTTCTGGCAGTGCCCAGAAGTAGATGCCAGGCTGAAGAGAGTAATAATAAACCATATGGACTTTGATAATTCACACGAATTAGCCAAAATCCACACCAAGACCTATTTATGAAACAGATGGTTTGTTTCATCAAATAACTTCTTACTTGAGAACTATTTGTATAACTGACACATGATAAAGACGAAACTCCTAAGTTCAATTACCATAAAAGCAAGTATTTGCTAACAGTTTGGCATTATCAACTGAATGGGATTTACTTTTGCACTAATTACAGCATAGACAAAGGAAGAACCATAGGAAGACAAGGGAGCACAGAATCATTTTCCTAGTGTTTGCCTTAGTTATTGGCTATATTCTATCATAAAATCACAGAACAATTTCCCACACATTATTCTGTACCTTGTGAAGAGTAATGGGAAGAACAAACATCTGTTCTTTTATTTTTTATCTTTTGGAGGGGGTTGAAGGATGCAGGGGATGGAGAAGGGAGGAAATACTGTTACAATATACATCTGACTTTTCTATGACTGTCGTGGGAACCAGAAGGAAACTGCTGAAAGCAGCATACCACTGTGCGAATCACTACATAAGATTTGTCTATTACTTTTATCCACCACCACCACTCAAAAAAGGAAAAAAGTATTTAATTTCTGAGTTCTTAAGATAAATTCAGGAAACCTTAAGGTATTACTTTTCTTCAAACTATCACAGATCGTCAAAGGAGTTTTCATTATTAAAAGTTCGAGCCTTCTGACAGGCCTATGTTATATCATCTCAGAAAGAAAATGCAGACATTTCAGATAATTATGTAATCAACATACTATAAAATGAAACTTATCTACATCTTCTGGGAGGTGGGGAGAAGCAATGTTCTGGCATTCATATCTAAAATTTTAAAGTAATTTAACATTCTTGTAAATTGTTTCAGAATAAAAATACATTTAAAACAATCAATGTAAATCACTTGATCATTTATCCTTTACCACATGAAAGACATATGATCATCTGGATATGAAGCTGTGCCAAAGCAACATTCAATGTTCTTAAGTTATTCTGACATTTTTAAACCAAAAGCTGATTCATCAGTGAGATCTTTATAAAGTCAAACCATTACAACATTCCCCAGTATGAGCACCATATCAAGAACAAGCTCTGCTCAAGCTTCTTGCTCCCAGGGCAGTTTTCATCATAGACAGAACTCTGACACCAAGACGAGCCTTGTTCTTTGGTAAAACAGAAATGGAAACACACCAAATCAAGACTTCTCTATCAGAGATTATTTTGGTTTTGAAGAATTGGCAAAAAGAACAAAAACTTTGAGCTTCCATTTCTGTCAAAACACATTATTAAGACAGAGCTCTGAACATCCTGGAAAAGTGACAATTTATAAAAGCATCTATTGTTTTTCACACAAGGGCAAATTAAATGAAGAACACTAGAACTGTGCCAAACAAATCTATTCTCAGCAGTGCTGATTTCAAATCCAGTCAATGGAAAACAAATGCCAGATTTTACTCTCCAATTCATATTCCACAAAAGTGAGTAGAAAACCCAGAAATTAGCACCTTGCTTTAAAAACATCTTTGGCTACCTAGAATTGTGTGTCTTGAATACATGTATATTCCATCAACATTTTGCACAGCAAGCAAGGTTACTTCCAAACCAATGTTAGTTAATTATATAAGGTATTTTCTCTTAAGCGTTTGTGCTGCTGGGGTTTGCATTGTCATTCACAGTTGGGGCAAAGGCATAGGGCCCGTTACCACTGCCTCATCAAAGCTATCACGTTTACTGTAGGCTAAAAAGCCTTCACACCTACAGCAGCAAAGTGAAAAAAATAAAAATAAAAAATGCAGTATTCAGCATTTACTCTGTTTAAATTTAATTTCAGCATTAAGTGAGATCTTTAAGTTAACAATCTGAAGCATGAAGTCACCATGTCAAGTGAAACTCCTTTACTGGGAGAGGCATGCAGCAAGGCCACAGGCTACGTCAGCACAAACTATTGGGAAGCTGACAAGGAAAAAAGCTATCACAGCCAGGCCGTTTTTTGAAGATCAATGATTTGGCATTTTAAAGACTGCATCACCCTGTGTTTGGGCAGGAAGGTGGTTGTCCAGCGGCCTTGTGTAGGAGATGCCCAGGGCAGCCTGAGGTAAACCGCACCCGCTGCTCAGGCCAAGGCCTACAATGTCAACATCTGTAGCCTTATTCCTTGCTGACTTCTACTTTAAACAGAACTGGATCTTCTAAATGACATTAATGTCTCTTCTGTAGAAGTCAAGATTCATTTTCAGAACAGAGACAAGCATTACCAGCAGTCAGGGGAGCAAAGGAACCTTTCCTTTAGTTTCGCCACAACAGGCTGGGCTGATCCACAGCAGACAAGAACTGCCAAGCATCAAAATGAACTGCGTATATCTCCAAGACTCCACAGCAAAAAGCTGTTTCCTCCCTTCCCCACAACAACAAAAAGGGGAGGGGAAAGAGAGGCAATTTTTTTTATTTCAGTGTAGTATTGACAGGTACTCCTGCAAAGCCTTTTATTCAGAGTCAGCCCCAGCACAAACCCAAATGTGTTCCCAGGGAGCTAGCTGATTTTGGCTTAAAGACTTCCAGCAGACCCCAGGGCCAAATAACTTCCCATTAAAGGCATGGAGTCATCACACACTCTGTCTCCAGCTGTAATATCAAACAAGCTCCTTCATCCTTCCGCAGTCACCTTGGCTTATAGCCACACACAGTGAAGGAGCATGGTTTGAGACATATTTCCATCCCCTCTGATTAATCTGCCGTTCCTTAATCCCATACCTCCAATTTATCTTCCCTGCACTGTTGGCCCAGAGCTTGATAAACTAGTCCAGGAGTAGTATCTCCAATGTCAAGGAATAGCATGCTCCTCCTCTGTAATCAAGGAGCTCCACTACTGCCAAAGCAATGGTTTGCATGGGGTACTCTGGCTGACAGTTTCATGTCTCTCTCCCAGTTTCATATGCAGGGTTGACAAATCCTGCATAAATTCCTTGTAAATGTACCTGCTTAAGCCAATTCCCTATTCACAATTATGTTTTGAGGGTTTTAGCACATGCATTATCAATTTTACTTCATGTCGCTTCAAGTTCTATGTTACTTGATCAAAATTTGTTAGAAAGCTTTAAAGCCATGGTAACAACACTATTGTCTTAAGCAAAACTGTAATCTAAAGAAAATACCTTAGATAAAGATACAGCACTAAGAGCAGTATCTTTGGGGTAACACAGCAGCCACTGATGAATACTGTTGTGAGGTTTCTACATATATTGGAACTGGCCAACTGACACGTACCAAATTAATTCAATGTTCCTTTTTTCATGATTACTTTTGGACAAGCAGGTCATTACAAGGAGTTGGATATTCAGAATGGTCTGACATTACATTTATGTTTACACTTCAATGTTTAGCTGATTTGATGAGCCATCCGTTGCACTGTTCATGTTTGCAATTTGTCATATAAATCACACAAAGGTTATCTTCCCCCTGACTGCATCCCAGCCTTGTGAACCAGAGGAGGGATCAAAACATGCATGCACATTATGGGGGGAGGAGGGGTTGCAATCACATTTGTTAAGGAAAAAGGTTGATAAAACAAACAAACAAAAACACACACACACACACACACAAAACGCTGTCAAACCAGGTATGCAGTTCTTGATCAGATAAATTTTCCTGAATTATTGGTTACAGTAATGACTGAGCTTCAAATACTTTTCTTTATAAAGATATGTAGAGTTTTGAGATGTTTATTCCTTGGAGAAATTGTTTGACTCAGGGGTTCACAGAAGAAAAATGAGAGGGGGAGGAACAAACATTCACAAGCAGAAATCCTGATCAATTGGTAAAAATGAAAGACAATGACCAAATGCAGCTGCACTAATTAAGAAGAGAGCGACTGAATATAGGAAGGGTTTATAGGAAGGGTATTCCAGCAGGATTATCTGATTGAGGATTCCTAAATCAGGAGGATGAGACACAGACCTGACAAGACAAATGGACGCAACCACAAGAAACAAACCTCCCAGTCACACTAACTGATAGACTAACAAGCTCCAGGCACCACTTTCAGGAAGGGTAAACTTTGCAACTGATAAATTGTGAACCAAGAGACCCCCAAGTTGGGAGGGAGACAGGAAACTACAGGTCTCTGTAGGGGTGTGTCCTCACCCCCCCACCACCACCATGTGGGTGAAGCTGCAGAAGAAAGAGGGAGCAGAGGGGAATAAAGGAGGGTGTAGTTGAAAGGGTATAAAATGGGATGGTTGCATGTAAAACAGCACTGACCAGTACATTTGTCTGGCCGAGCCCTGTGCCTGATCTGCAGTCTGTCTTGTCTTTTTATATATTTTACTCATTAAATCCTTTTCCTAACTACCTCTGTACATATTTGTACCCTGTCCTGTGTGTATGTGAACTGAAAACATTAAGCAACAGCTACTGATGACCCTGGGATGCGAGTGCGTGAACCTCAGTGCCAGACACTGGAGTCAGGTCAGGAATGGGCACCTTGGCCTGTGGTGCCAGCTATGGAAGTGGGTGCGGGGTCTCAGCACCAGTCACTGGTGGGACCTGTGTGTGTGCATGGAAGTGCTACCAGCTACTGTTGTGAACCTAAAAAGTGTTCTGTGTGTGCATTCACAGAATCACAGAATTTCTAGGTTGGAAGAGACCTCAAGATCATCGAGTCCAACCTCTGACCTAACACTAACAGTCCCCACTAAACCATATCCCTAAGCTCTACATCTAAACGTCTTTTAAAGACTTCCAGGGATGGTGACTCCACCACTTCCCTGGGCAGCCTGTTCCAATGCCTCACAACCCTTTCGGTAAAGAAGTTCTTCCTAACATCCAACCTAAAACTTCCCTGGCGCAACTTAAGCCCATTCCCTCTTGTCCTGTCACCAGGACAAGGGGGAATGGGCTTAATTCACTAATGAACTTCTCTCTCTACCAGGCAGAAAGGAGGAAGGGCTCTCCGCTGTCTATGTTTCATGTGAGTTCTGTGTGTAAGTGTTGCCAAAGGCAGCTGTTGACTAGGGCAGCCTTTTGTGGTCTGTTGTGTCAGTGTCCTTTTTCAGTCTGTGTTTATCTGGGATAGGTGCTCAGCTTTGCTACGGGCTGAACCTGAAGAGGGGAAAACAGCAACTGCATTCTTCAGTCTGGGCAGTGAGCCCAGGTCCCTGGGTACTGGGCTGGGCCCCCGTGGCTGGACCTGAACAGTCCTGTGCTGGAGTGTCTGGAGGAGGCAGATATGTGCTTGTTGCTCTCTGGTCCAGTTAATGTTCTCATCCTCCTTATCTCAGTACTATTGCCTGATATTGTGCTTAAACAATAATTTAAAGTAAAATATCCATACAGTAACACATCTTAATCAAGCATAACAAAGTGATGACAGTACAACCCTTAAGATGGTTAAAGACCTAAATTCAGAAAGCACTATTATAAGAAGATAGAGCTGTAGTGGCAAAAATCAGAGTAATGCACTATGTTAATGTGAGCATTGTCCACAAAAGGACAGTAAAACATTCTTTTGTCATACCTGACAAAGCAATATTAGTTTACGCTATGGCAAATAAATAAATAAAAGCCTTACAAGCTTTGTTTATAATCGTTGTGATATTCAAATCAGATGTGTTATATTTATTTATAAGGGTTCATTGTGATGAAAATTAACTTCTAATTCGGGCTAAAATAAAATAAAATAAAATAAAATAAATAAAATAAAGCATGGTGCTTTATTTTCTCCAATGCTTCCAAATCTAAACATATTTCTAGGAAGTACAGCACAAATGTTTTGAAGAAGCTGGGGCCCAGGTCTGAATTTTTCCAAATCTAGATTAGTAAGCCACAATGTTAATACTTACTCTGTTCTGACAGCAGAAGCATGAAATAACAACCACACAATCACAACTTTTGCATACTTAATTGGAGTATGAAAATATTTTCTTCAGAGGCAAGCATTTATAATCTTAGCTGTGATGTACAGTGGAGAGCTTAACATCTTTTGGAATGTAAGGGTATTTGTTGCACAGCAATTTCAGCTATCATGCCAGCTCGATTATCACAGTATAGTGCTGGCCAAGTGCAGCTTTTTCTGTATGAGAATATCTCATAGCAGATTTCATGGTTGCTAGGTAGCTGTACAGCTCAAGGGCCCTGAAGGAAACACAAATACTGCAAATTGGTGGTACCCGATCAACAGTCAATCTGTTTAAGGTCCATTACCTCTCATTACCTTTTAACCATTATTTACTTTCTATTAACTCAGACAGAATGATTGTAAAAAGGATGTTAGAAAAGGGCCAACAGAATAGACACTTTTTCAAGCCAATATTAATTATTTTTGGTATAATTACACAATCCATCAAAAGATAAATACAACCTCCAGTCCAAAATGGCATTCTGTCTAACTTTGTGTTGGCTGCTTATGGACAGATTTGAAATGTGATAATGGGAAGGAAGAAAGAACAGGATGTATTCATAAGTAACCTTATCTGTTACTTCCCTGTTTAGGACATACAATACATGCCTTGCATAACCTCCCTGTAGAGACAGAACTGCATATATGAGGCTGTTATAGAATATTCCTAGTGAAAAGTCAGGGCAGGGTTTAGAATTATAGCATTTTGATAATTGTTTAGTTTTTGAGAGGAGTAGTTTCCTAGACCTGTACATCCTGAAAGATTAGCAGTGTTTTTTGAAGGATGAAGTCATAATAACAAATCTGATTTTCAGAGTAGTGAACCCTGCAGTATTAAATACAACATGTAAAGTTACAGTTGGTTGTCTGAACCTCACGGCCAAGATCACAGCTACTAACTCTTCACATCCTGTGTAGTACATTCACTTGCTATTTCTTTTTTTCACCTGTTTTTCAGCAGTGTAAAAATCTATTCAAAAATCCATCTGCTGCCCTTTCAATAAATGTGGTCAGTACCCCCAAGAAATTTAAAGTTTTACTGAGAAAACACATGCATACATACAGACACACAAACACAAAATATAACTCTAGATCTTCAAAGTGTATGTATTTATGCATCTCATAAGATTTGAGCAGTAAATGCCAAGTAGAAATTCAGAATGCCATTAGGTCTTTTGCTGCTCCAGTAGCTTGACCTTAATAGAAGTTTGCTCATGTTTGAATTCACAGCTGCTGATTGACACTGCAATTGACATAGAAGAGCCACATCCCAAGAGAGCGTAAATTGGCCTGACTGTAGTAGTGCTACACAGATTTCATACAGCAAATTATCTTCAACATGAGGAATCATTTTAAATGTAAGCAGATTTAGGAATTGCTCTGCAGAAAGCAGTTCTCCTTTATTTATGGCAAAGAATCTGCAGCTTCCAGCATTTTCATTCCCTCTGTGAATGCAACACGAGTTATCTACTGTCAGTGTGAGTGCTTACCAATTAATCTTCAGCTGCATCCCTCTTCTAGAACATGTCACTGCTGTGATTTTCCCTCAAATGGCTTTCCTGTTATTATGTTCTCACATTTGGATTTGTATCTTAATTATATGTTAATATTTCTGTACAAGGAAGGGGTAAATCAATCTCATGAATTAATAGTGAACGAAGAGATAATCCAGGAAGGATAATGCACTGATAGAAGTGTTCTCCTGGGATGTATTCTACAAGATTGAAAACAACAGCTCATAAAGAACCACACTGATTAGAAGTGACTGAAGGAGCATGCAAGTTGAGGATGGGCAGAACGGCTCAAAAAATATAAAGGTGGTTATTTTGTTGTTGTCACTGTTATTGTTATTGTTTTAACCTGAAATAGGAGGCATAGATATACATGTAAATGCGATTTTGAAAATTGAAAAAAGCTAGTGGGACCATTAAAAATTAATTTAACTGTTTAACAATCCTTATGGATGCACCTTTGTCCACACACAAAATCCTGTTAAATTCACCTTAGCATATGCTAGAGATGATGTATGGGTTCACTCTACTTAAGAAGATTCTTCCAAAATTTACTGTCTGCTACTAGATAACTTCTTTTACCTTTTCTACCATGGAAGAATCATGGCTAAACTGAAGCACAAATTAGTTACAAAAATAACCAGGTAGGGAAAACCACACTAAAAATAAAAAAATAAGTAGGCAAAAATCCATTTACTTATGATTGAACTTTCCTTTTATTGAAAACATGAAGATAAGCTTCTATTTCAAATAAACACAGAATAAATAATCAAACTGTCAGAAGTCTATGCCTAAGTGCTGTGCTAATTTCATATATTTGTTGGTATTGTTGAGAAAATCATTCACCATGGAGGTTTTGTTTCAATTTTCTTGCCATCTCAAAACTTCTCAGAATTGCTTTACCTTGTTTTCCCATAAAAGTCAAGGATTGCCCTAGAAGCTTTGGTAAGTTAAGGAGGAACTGGCAGATGGTTTATGAATAGGAGCAGCTTTGTAAAACAAGCTTCGTTGCAAATTTACTTTCAAGCAACTGCTCTCAAGTCCCATTAATCTTCTATGAGAAACAGGGAGATAATGCTTTCATGCTTTTTATTCCAAGTAAGGTTAATAACAGAGAGAAAGAGACTTAGAACCAATTACTCTAAATAAAAATTGTATCTCTTAAGTGAAAAATCATAATGCATTTGCAAAGAAACCTGAGAACATCAAATAATAATTAGGAGCAAGAAAAAAAAAAAAAAGGAACAAAATGTGTAACAGTTAATACTATGATTATTTTTGGAAATCTCTTATTATAAGTGCTTACAGTTATGTCATAAAAGGAATAGATGAGCCAACAAGGAATTTCAGCTTGTATTTCTGGGATTCAAATATACTTTAAATATCTGATATTTCAACATTATCTAGTCAAAACTTATGTATGGGTAAACTTAGTTCTGTTCCCTAAAATAATTCCCTTCAGATTTAAAGGGGATTTATCTCCAAATTTCATATCCCACTCCATTCAAATAGAAATCCTTTCTATCCTAGACTATCTAAGTAGTCTAAAAGCATCCAAAACACAGACCTCATGATTTGCTGATTTTAGCTGGAAATACAGCAGTCAAAGCTAAAATGTTCCTCATTGGCACTGGTATCAGGTTTCTAGTTACTTATAACCGATACAGAAATATTTTTCCAGTGAGGTTGGTATTTATCTTGGTCCAAACACTCTTCTTGGTATTTGCATTTTGTAAAACAATAAATAATGATACCAGTAAAAGCAAGAAAATGAAAGTAACAATTTAAAATAATGTTATATATTAATTGTAGTTGTTATAGCATCAAGTTGTGCAAAAGACCACCTGAAAGTATTTTGTCCATATCTCTCCTAGCTGCAGCTTAATTTTTGCCCCTTTCCATCCACTTTTATTTCAAGCCTGGAAAGTTAAACCCCTAGCACATAAAAGAAACACTCAGACTTTATGATGTTTACAACTGAGATGACATTTATGGCATCTGTGCACTCTCAATTTTTTCACGTTGAAATAATTTCACATTCCCTTCCAGATAGAAAATATCACTAGTTTTTACTGAACAGCCATATAATAGTACTGATGAACTCCATCCTGTAACTTAATATCCTTTTTTTTTTTTTTTACATCAAGTAAAAATGACTCAGCTTCTAATACATCATTCTTCTGTGGAATTGTAAAAGAACAACAAAAACCCTTTGATGTAAACAAGAACGGTACAAAGAAGAAAAATGAAAAGTACTTAAATAGAGTATTTTGATTGTCTGGTATTCATGTTCTTCTTACTATTCTCAGGACAAAATATTAGGCACTGAATATTGCACAGTATCCCATGAATTGATAAAAAATGAGAGTTCAATTACATATTCTAGTGTCAGCCAGCAAGAAGAAATACGCACTGAAAGTAACCAAAATTAATACCAGAGGGAAAGTGAATCACTGAGTACTATGACAAATTATAAACTTTAAATCAGCAGAATGTGTGTAAATAGGACATGGGCTCCAAAGACCTCTCATTCATTCATTACTTCTTTCAAAACCCCAGCCAAAGTGGTCTGATCTCTCATTTAAACTGGAGATATATGCAGTAAATTTTAGAAGTCATCAGAGACTTATCATCATCATCAATTTTAAGCTAATTATTGAGCTGAATAGAGAACTGCATTCTGTTTCCAAAACCTTCAGTCCCAGAGTCCTTTTTTCATGATATAGTTATTTTAAATCTGTTTTGGTGACCAACTTCATTATGTCCCCTGAGTGTCATTTGGGATCATACTTCAACACTTCCAGCTCAACTAGAAAGTTTAAATGAAGCATATTTTAGAAGTAATTTTAATGTTGCCTACAAAGAATTGTTTCCATCTTGTGGAAAGTGCTTTCCTCTCATGCTCAATTTACCCATGTATTATTTATATTTGCTTAACTGTGTTTGCTTATAGTACTCACTCTCCTTACATAGTGAAGATTCCTTCTTCATCTACCGTAAGACTCCACTTAATGCAGTAATCACTAATGACATACATTTTACATAAATACTAATTGTGGGAAGGGCCATGCAAGTTTGGGGTTTGTAAGATTCTTGTAATAGAACAAATAAAAAATAGAACAATTCATATACATTTTCTTTCTTGTACCTAGGGATTTAGAAGATAAATCAGGTAGGAGCTGAAAGTGCTAACACTATTATTGGGAAAAAGAGTGCAGAGACAAACTTTCAGTTCCTGTCATGTGTTGATATTTTCAACAAATATATGAAGGTGGAATGTGATGTACTGTTGCTGAGACAAGTCATGTCATTGTTAGAAAAACAATCCAAATCATGTAAAATGAATCCGTCCATAACACAGTTGTGGTCTCCCTTTCCTAGGCCACAGAAACTAAGCACAGGAAAGCCACCCCCCCTTTTCCCCAGAGATTCCTGCATCCATGAGACAGCAATGCTGCCACTCAACAGCAACTGATTGCTGAAAATACAAATCTTCACCTTATCAAAACAGTTGGAGAAACACCTTTAGTAACCAGAGAGAAACACTGGTTTAGAGTAGGTTTTTGATTTGTTTTTGAAGGGGGAATACGGAACTGACAGAACCTTGCTCAGAACAAAAGGATAAAGCCGTAAGATAGGGTGCAAATTGGAAAGCGGAAAGAATGTCTTATGAAGAAGATTCTACCCTTGTTAACAACGAAAATGATTATATTTGAGAGAAATAGTCTATTTCACATACTGGCAGCCCACCATCACTCAACATATCAGTGGGAGATGAAGCTTTTAATCTTGTTCAGCATTGGTGGCTTCACTCTATTTCCTGTCAACAACATCCAAGAAAGTCATTACTATCTGCCAGAGAAGCTACAAATTAGTTGATAGTTTTAATAATGATTTTATTCAGAGAGACAAACAGAGTTAAAACACACAAACAAACAAACAAACAAACAAAAAAAAAAAACTTGTCAGCCCCAGGCTGGCTCTCTTCCTGGCAGCAGTGACTGGACCTGATAAATACAGAGAGCAACCCACCTTCAGAAATACGGAAATTGTTCAAGCTTCCAGGAAGTATGGCAAAAGATGAAACACACAAGCTCCTTTTTACTAGCTACAGCAGCATTTTAAATCTTTCATTGTAAACCCAGGAAACTTGGAAGAGAATCAGTTGTTCTTATTTAACTTCTCCACACTTCCAGGACAGCAGCTCTGAAAGGCTGGAGTTAAATCCCAAACTGACAGGCTGACACACACTGCTTTGTCAATAGAACAGCACTGAATTCAGTGGCTTGCAATCAGGTGTGAAAGCACTAATAGCAGTTTTCATCACAGCTCAGCTTCTCAGATTTAAAAATCTTTCAGTTCTTTCCTCTCTAAAAGGAAGAAAGGAAGAAACACTTTTTTTTTTCCTTCTTCCTCCTCTCCACCTCCCTCTCCACCCCCAAGGTTTTGTGGTTAGCAATGAGGATAGCAAGAGTGGCTGGTTAGCAATATTTCAAAGCAATATTAAGCCAAAGTCCTATTTTGTTATTTATTTATATTAATTTAGACTACATTAAGAGCTATAAAAAATTTAACTAAGGACTTCCCAGATTCCAAGATGACCCTTTCTATCCTTCTATTGGTCTATTAGGGCAGGAGGCCATTGACATTTTAACGGTCTTGGGGGTTTATTTTAAGATTTGCTACATGCATCATCAGAAAATTGCTGCCTAGTAATAGAGCATACCTATTGCAGTAAAACTAATCAGGAAATCTTTAAATTAGGCTCTTGACAAACATGCATTCTGAGGTACAACAGAATGGCCCTGGAAGCCAGCCAGCTGAAGGAGAGCATGGTTTGCTTGTAATGTTTGTATTCAAGATTTATTAAGTAGAGGGATGTGTGTTACGAATAATGAATTGTAGCATTCCTGATTCTTGCATCCCTGCTACCGTTCTGTGATTAGTCTTGTAACAAACCTAATCAAGGTGGCTTCTATTCATAACCTTTTTAGGTTATGAATAGGTCTGTTCTTCTTTAGGATAGTGAACCATGGGAATCAATTCAGTGCCCTGCTAAGGACTGGCAAACTAACTTATGGTCTTGAAGGATACACTTTTTCAAGGTTAAATCCAAAGGTCATACACTTTAAGAATTCAGTACAGTTAGGATAATACGTTTCATAGCAGAATTAACATTTCATTTTGGGCTGACAACTCGCATCCATTCTATTTAAAAACAACAACAACAACAACTAAACACCCACTCACACCTTCTTTACAGATGCTTGTTTTCCATTGTCCTAAAAACCTATTTAATTCACTGAATACACAAGAAGCACATAGAAAACTTTCTGAAAAATGCAAGGAAATTCAATGAAAAAAATAAACTTAAAAGTGTAGTGGAGCTACACTCAGAACTGTGAAAGAACAGATCCTTTAAAGAAATTTAAAAAGACAAAAACAGAAGAACAAACTTGGCAGTAGCCCTTACACAAACTGAAATGAAACTGAAATGAGCCTCTTGGCAGTGAGACTTTTAACTGGATGTTGTAATGATTCTCTGCTAGAGTACAGCTTTGTTTGCATCAGCATTTTGGTCATTTACCTACAACTAGGTACTTGTCATCAAAGTTCCATGAAGCATTTCAGCTTGCAAGCTGATAGGCTTGAAACACTCTTCATTTTGTAATATTAAAACAATTAAGTAGTTATTGCATTGTACATTATAAAAAAAAAAAAAAAAAAAAAAAAAAAAAAAAAAAAACAGTTCATTAGATCTCTTCATAACATGATCCATTATGGAAATTTAGGGGCTTGATGATTAGATGTAAAGCTATGCAATTAATGAAAATAATGCCTAAACTCTGTATGGTGGCAGAAAAATATGAAAATTAATTTGCAGTTCTGCTTCCACACTTACCTCTTTTCCTTGATTTAATGTATTTCTTGTGTGAACTTTTCCATAATTAGAGACCTGGCCATCAAAATCAGTCATCTTTCATTCATTCATTCTGTTCATATGTCTGACTTTCAACACACTGTGTAAAATTGTATACATTAATTAGGGTTGGCTAAAAATGTAGTTTACTGCTATCACCTAGTGTAAAAGCATATCAAGATTAATCTATGTAACCTTTGCATATGTTTAAACCTTTTAGAACATCCCTACGCTGGCCATCTTTGCATTCAAGTATAAGGAGAAGAGCAGAGACTTCAGGATTCAATGCAGTGTTTGTAGGAGTTACAAACTTAGGAATCCAGGTCACTGGCTTAAATGTTAACACGGGTATTAACATTAACAGTCCAGCACAGAGGTGCTCATTTCTTGCCGCATTCCCTCTTGGCTTTTAAAGGCATCTGCAATGACTTTTCTTTCCTGAAAAATGGAGTTAAGATCTTTTGTTGGTGCCCAGTCTAAAAAATCACCCATAATGTAATTATCAAAAAAGAATCTGTCCAGAAATAGGTCAATTGTGGTTTAAAATACCAAAATATATTCCTACAGTTAATAATTTTAAGGTTTTGATATTTAAGATGTTGAACACATTGTACCTCTGCAGCAGTATTTGATAGGTGTGCTTTACTGAATAAAAGGTTGCAGCCACTTGTCCTATTGTGCTGTTACTGCCTGTAATCTCTCCACCTGCTCTGTTAACAACTGACAGTTCATTTGACATACACACAGTATAAAAATTGGTGGACGAGGGAAAGGCTGTGGATGTGGTCTACCTTGACTTCAGCAAGGCTTTTGACACCGTCTCACACAGCATTCTCCTCAAGAAACTGGCTGCTCTTGACTTGGACTGGCGCACGCTTCGTTGGGTTAGAAGCTGGCTGGATAGCCGGGCCCAAAGAGTCGTGGTGAATGGAGCCAAGTCCAGTTGGAGGCCAGTCACTAGTGGCGTCCCCCAGGGCTCGGTGCTGGGGCCGGTCCTCTTTAATATCTTCATCGATGATCTGGACGAGGGCATCGAGTGCACCCTCAGTAAGTTCGCAGATGACACCAAGTTAGGTGCGTGTGTCGATCTGCTTGAGGGTAGGAAGGCTCTGCAGGAGGATCTGGATAGGCTGCACCGATGGGCTGAGGTCAAGTGCATGAAGTTCAACAAGGCCAAGTGCCGGGTCCTGCACCTGGGGCGCAATAACCCCAAGCAGAGCTACAGGCTGGGAGAGGAATGGTTGGAGAGCTGCCAGGCAGAGAAGGACCTGGGAGTGATGGTGGATAGTCAGCTGAATATGAGCCAGCAGTGTGCTCAGGTGGCCAAGAAGGCCAACGGCATCCTGGCTTGTATCAGGAACAGTGTGACCAGCAGGGCTAGGGAGGTGATCGTCCCCCTGTACTCAGCTCTGGTGAGGCCGCACCTCGAGCACTGTGTTCAGTTTTGGGCCCCTTGCTACAAGAAGGACATGGAGGTGCTTGAGCGGGTACAGAGAAGGGCGACAAAGCTGGTGAGGGGCCTGGAGAACAAGTCCTATGAGGAGCGGCTGAGGGAGCTGGGCTTGTTCAGCCTGGAGAAGAGGAGGCTCAGGGGCGACCTTATCGCTCTCTATGGGTACCTCAAGGGAGGCTGTAGCGAGGTGGGGGTTGGCCTGTTCTCCCACGTGCCTGGTGACAGGACGAGGGGGAATGGGCTTAAGTTGAGCCAGGGGAGTTTTAGGTTAGATGTTAGGAAGAACTTCTTTACTGGAAGGGTTGTGAGGCATTGGAACAGGCTGCCCAGGGAAGTGGTGGAGTCACCATCCCTGGAAGTCTTTAAAAGACGTTTAGATGTAGAGCTTAGGGATATGGTTTAGTGGGGACTGCTAGCGTTAGGTCAGAGGTTGGACTCGATCTTGAGGTCTCTTCCAACCTAGAAATTCTGTGATTCTGTGAAAATGTATAGTCTGACATCATTTTACTATTCTAAAAGCAAAAACCATTCAAACAAAACAGAGCAAATATACATACACATTAACTTATTGATTGCAAATATGAATTTAAAAACAAGTGGACAAGTGATCAATAATTTCCTATTTTTCCTAGATATATAAAAAAAAGATATCTACATGGCCTAGTATTTATTTGAACAGTCAGAGAGCTTCCAATCTACTTCTCCTGTAATAAAACTATGAATATTTTGATATTAAAATCAAAACTGCAATTATACTTTTAACTATGACTCATTGCTGATTTAAATTGTTGTGATTGAGTATGTTTCTTTATGCATACAAATTGTATACTCAGTTTGCAGATTGTGAGAGAATTAGGACATCCTAGCTAGACTTTATTGCTGCTAAGTGCTTGTACTCTGAGAGTGATGCTCCTGGCAAACACTGTATTTGCTTCTTGAAATCTCTTATTACTTCTGATACAAATTTGAGGTTGGGAAGTTTTTTTTTTTTTGTATAAAAAAACATATAGGCAATGCCTGTATACTCTAATCTGCTCCTGAATAAATAAATAAATAAATAAATTTTTAAAATACGGTGATTTTTTTTCCCTGGGCAAAAAGTTCCATGTGGGTGCTTGAATGGGTGAAAAACAATTTTTGTGGAGGGAATAAATTCATAATACATGGTTTCAAAACTCTTCTCAAACCAGTACTACCCATCATACTTAAAAGAAACACAATTAAAAAAAAAAAAATACTTCAAATCAACACAAATACTGTAACTTGCATAAACAAATCAATAGAGGCAGAAAACTATTATGAGACTAAATGCAAACAGCCCATTTTGTATACAAAGGTTGCTGCTACACCATTGATCATTACCTATATTTGTGTAACAAAGAGGGACTAAGCTACAAAGATATTCAGTAAAATTCCATTTTACTGGCACCATTGAAAGGAATGAGATTTTAGGCACCTATTGGGATTTAAATACCTCAGAAATCTTCCTGGTCCTGTTAGCAAATTATTGGTGCAGTACATATTACTAGAGTTTTCCTTGAGGCTATTATTTTTTCATTTGAGATACAAATAAAAAAGAAGTAAAACCCCATAGCAATACACTACAACAATATGCGTTAGACAGGGTGTATGATGCCTTTATGAAGTCCCCGTGAAGCCATCAGTATTCAAAGAATTATAGAATCATTAATGTTGGAAAAGACCTCCAAGGTCATCTGGTCCAACCATCACTCTACTACCAATATCACCCACTAAACCATGTCCCTAAGCAGAGTATCCAACCTTTCCTTTAACACCCCCAGGGACAGCGACTCCACTACCTCCCTGGGCAACACATTCCAATGCCTGACTGCTCTTTCTGAACATAAATGTCTCCTTATTTCCAACCTAAACCTCCCTTGGTGCTACTTGAGGCCATCCCCTCTTGTCTTTTTGCTAGTTATCTGTGAGAAGGGGCTGACTCCCAGCTCCCGACCACTTCTTTTCAGGCAGTTGTAGAGAGCAATAAGGCCTCCCCTGAGCCTCCTCTTGCCCAGGCTAAACAACCCCAGTTCCCTCAGCTGCTCCTCATAGGACTTGTGTTGCAGGCCCTTCACCAGCCTCATAGTCCTTCTCTGGACAAGCTCCAGGGCCTCGATGTCCTTCTTGTAACAAAGGAACCAAAACTGAACACATTACTTGAGATACTCAGCAGAGCAGAGTACAGGGGGACAATCACCACCCTCGTCCTGCTGGCTACACTATTCCTGATACAAGCCAGGATGCCGTTGGCCTTCTTGGCCACCTGGGCACACTGCCAGCTCACCACTCATAACTGGTCGCCAGCTGGATTTCACTCCATTCACTACCACGTTCTAGGCCTGTCCATCCAGCCAGTTTTTAACCCAGCAAAGAGTGTACCTGTCCAACTCATGGTCTGCCAGCTTCTCCAGGAGAATACTGTGAGAGACTGTGTTAAAGGCCTTGCTGAAGTCTAGGTAGCCTACATCAACAGGCTTTCCCTCATCCACTAGGTGGGTCACCATAGAAGGAAATGGGGTTAGTCAGGCAGGACTTGCCTTTCATGAATCCATGCTGAATGGGTCTGATTCCCTGGTTGTCCTACAGATGCTGTGTGATTGCATTCCAGATGGCCTGTTCCATCACCTTTCTGGCACTGAGGTTGGGCTGACAGGCCTGTAGTTCCCCTGGTCCTCCTTACAACCCTTCTTATAGATGGGCATCACATTAGCAAGTCTCCAGTCATCTGGGATGTCTCTGGATGACCATGACCACTGATAGATGTTGGAAAGTGGCCCAGCAATCACATCCACCAGCTCCCTTGGTCTTGTCCTAGGAATACCTTTAAATAAATCCTCTTAATGCCTAACTTGCAATAGTCTCAACCACCCTGAGGACCAGCAAGTGATGGTCCATGGAATAGCCTAGGATTACACATCATCCTGGTGTGTTTGGCACCCACCACCAGGATGTAGAGGTCACAGAGCTGTGAGGTTCCTGGTTAAAGCTATGGGCTTATCAACAGCTAGAAAGAAAGTACTTGAAACTGAGAGGCCTGCCTGCAGAGCTAGGGAGGTGTCCTGAAGACTAAAAGGCAGAGGGCAGATCCAGCCTTGCACATGCCCCCTTAGAACCAAAGCCCAAAAAATCAATGGCCATTTCCAGCAGTAAAATAACTATTCAGTTTTATTCCATACCACGGATCTGTGACCCTAGCAATACCTACTTATGCTTAGAGAGAGGATTCGTGTCCAGACTCTCTGTGAGAAAAATAAATGTTTTTGATCCATACCTGTAACAAATGAGCCTCAGCTATTCCCTGCTTTGAGTTAATTTCTGCAAGACTCTCAGTTCTCAAATACTTGTCAATACAAACATGCATCTTAATCATAATTTTTAATATGTAAGCCAATTATAGTTAGCTGTAAATGGAGAAGCATAACAATAAAATGTTTCCCATAATTAAAAGTGAAAAAAATCAAGAATTGCCTGCCAACACTAACTTTGCTGATTTGACAACGTGCCTACTCTTGCTTCCAGAATATCTGTATTAGAATTTCATTCCTTTTTCCTTTTTTTCCTTTTCTCCCCTGCGCCCCCCCTCCCCCCCACCTTTTTTTTGTTAACTTAAATATATATGTTTATAGGGGATTTCTTGAGATTCTTGAGATAGAGTTTTCTAATGTAGAAACTTCTGTAAATCTTTCCATTGCTAACTTAAATCTTTTCATTTTCCTTTCAACACCTCAGTCTTGTAACCAGGAAAAATGTTTCTACATTGGCAAAAGACCAAATACACATTCTAAATACTGTAAGTAGTTAAAGTATAGCCAACCATCTTAAATTTAATAGTTGTTGGTTTAAGATTAAACACACATTTAAGAGAGAAAATTGTTTCTTCTCTGGCTATCTAAGCAAAGACCTATTTCACACTTTTCTGTTCCGGACACAAAACTGTAATTATCTCAAGATTCTTATTTTGCATTAATATAGCCCTATCAGCAAGCCAAAACATTTAGTATGCACTGCTCCAGTGTAGGCGTATTAATAAAAAAATTGCCTGCCATTTCAAAGCACGTTAAATTCTAGAATTTCCATATGGTAAGAGGTTTCAAAGAGGTGTCAAAGAGGTTTCATGGCATTGGTTTTCCATGTCATCTACTCAATCTTTGTGCATTTGGTAACCCATGCTAAAATGTCATTCACAGTAATTTGTGTAGATGTTTAAAATTTCTCACCACATTTTCAGTCAAGGTCCTTCTTGATTGGTTTAAGAAAAAAAAAAAAAAAAAAAACACGTGGAGATGACTGGATAAAAACTACATTTCAAGTCTCGAGTTAAAAGCTGATTTTTAAAATAAAATTTACAGTTTGCAGAGTCACAAACTCTTAAATATACTGGTACAGGTTGATTCAGTGGTTGTAATAGCTAGAATGATTTTGATTTTAAATGAGAGCTGAGATAGTGAGACAAAATGAAAATAGTAAAAGACAAATTTTGACTTTGTAAAAAAACAATCTAATCTGAATCTTTTATGGAAGAATTTAAGCTTGATTTCTGTAGTTCACATAACAATAACTGCTAGAACCCTTATCCCTTAAAAAGCTTTCAGTATATGAAAGCAGTTTCCTTGCAGTCAGAAAAAGCCACTGATGTTCATGTCATAGCAAGACTGTTTATTTTAAACTAGTATTTTCACGTTGAGATAAATCCCATTAAAAAAAAAAAAAAAAAAGAGAAAAAAGAAAAGAACTTAAGACAAAACAAAATTATCTGCCAAGTTATATAAACACTCTTAGTGTTAGATTTATTTTGCTATGACACTCATTAAATATAGATGATTTTGATTGATACATTATAAAAAAATTGCTTAATTGCAGAGAATATGAATTAAAGCTAATAAGATTCAATTACAGAAAACATGTTTACAGCATTTACTTGAGCTTGCTACCAGACAAGCTGTTCTACTTAACTATTCTGAAAAATGTTAAATTAAGGAAGACATTTTAACAGAACCTGTCCTGTTATGATCTCAGTTTTTTTTTTGGTGTTCCACTGCACTGAATGAACCAGAGTAGCAGTTTTGAGTACAGATAGATGAGAAAAATATATCTTTTTAATGATACAAAATATCACATGATAGAAGCCTCTAGCCAACCCTGAAAAGAATAAGTGTTCTCTGAACTTGGCACATACAAGTTATCTCCCTCATGTTCAATGCTGCTGCAAAAACCTTTTATGAATCTGTTTTTATGGTTATCCTTTCCCTTAGTTGGATGCTCCTCTGGAGAACAGTCCTAGAAAAAAATTCAGATTGTTTAGGAACTATGTAACATTTGCTCTAGGTAACAGTAAAAACTCCTCACCGGCATCAAATATCATATCTATTTTGAAGACAGTTTGTCTACATAGCAGAGTTTTGAAGTTCATCCTCTGAAATTTAACCTATGACAATGTTTGAGTATAAATTCACTATACCCATACAGCCATTCATGGTCAGAGGTATAAATGACTATTTGGTGGTTACCGAATTAATTTGAAATTTAAATTTGTGTTGGCAGCAATTTCTTCAGAAAACATTTGGAAATACATGTGCATGTCACAATGAGCGGGGAACAATATGTAAATTAAGCTGCAGTCCATAACTTCTGAGAACCACACATATTGGGCAATGTCTGAATCAGAGAAATAAGAACAGATTTTGAGCAGAGTTAAGCTATGCCATCTGTCCTTTAAGATATTGTTCTAGCTGGTTTTCAGTTTCCAAGGAGAAGACTGGTAAGATGGATGTGAAAATATACCCTCTCATTCTCTCCATCCTTACTTCCCTATTTCTTCCTTCTTTCCTCACTTCCTTCCTTCCATCCCTCTTTCCCCCGCTTTTTTTTCTTTTTATAAGCTCCTGCAGCTCCTCACAGGTATCCGCAACTGCTCCACGCCTCATACTGATCTTTTCTAGCAGAGGGCTTGCCCAGCTCTCTTAGTACTTCTGACCATCCTCTGACTTCTAACACATACATTGAACTATTCAGAATTTACATTTTTTAAGCAAAAATTGTGATTGATTAGCACACATAATCTGCGAGTATTCTGCACCTATTTGAAATGATTTGAAAAGATACAGGATATCAAACTATAGGAGTAAACAGAATGGGAGAAGGCAGTAAGGATAATTGTATTCAATTATATATCAGAAAAGGCAAAATCTTGTAACCAGAGATGAATAAAATCAGATTTCTGTCCTATGGAAAACGTCACAATTTCATTTGTTTTTATCCCAAATTACCAAAATAATGTGTTTAGATTTCATATTAAATGAAAAATAATCTCAAATTAACCCCACCGATGACAGTATGTTCACTAAGATTTACTTTAAAATAATATATTGCTCAGAATAAGAAATACACATCAAAAAATCCTATTTAATTTCAAGTTAGGTATTCAATGGTAGTCTATACAGAGTACTTATACAAACGGTAGCGTAAAGAAAAAAACACCTATTTCTGCTAATCTGATCTAAAATTCCCGGTACTTCTGGTGTGTTTAGTTTTGCTTTTCTCTAAAAAAAATTCAGTGTAACCTGATCAATAAGACTTTTGATATTTTATGAAATAAAAAGTAGCTAACCTGTTCCAAACATTATTGCCTTATCCATACTTCTAAATGCTTTTCTGGATTTTTGTCTTTAAAATCACAAAAGATTGTCAGTTGTATGAAGTATTGGATAAAAGCTTTTTTTGTTTGTTTGTTTTTCCTTGAACGGCTACTTTAATATTTGGGGTTGCTGAAGGTTAAATTCTACAACTACATGACTCGGGTATAGTACACAGTAACAGTAATTTCCAAAGATGTGTTGGGCAACTGAAAAGATTGAAGCAAAGGGAAGAACCTTCCCTGTTTTAGGCATTATCTTCCAGATTTCATTGGCCAAATAATTATTGTTGAATAATTAATATTTGGAGTGAAACCAATGACAAAACAAGTGACAGTGAAGCAACTTGAGGACCTGAGGATTAATTGAGAAATCACTTCCAAGGAGCAATTAAGTCACTAAGACGATCTTCCTACGATGTAATAACTAATCATATACTCTTTTTTTTTTTTTTTTTTTTTTTTTTTTACTGTATATGATACAACAACAACAATTTTAATAAAGTTTTCAGATGGTCTCTGGATACATTCTAGGTAGAAATGACTTGGATTAAGAAAAAGAAAATTACTGATATTTATAGCCTACTCTTTTAAAAAGCATAAAAAAAAAAAAAAAGTAAAGATACATCAGTAAGAAAACAAACAGGTTGCTTTTGTCCTCCCATTGCCCCTCTCAAGCTGTGATGTTTTCCCAGTGGAAAATAGAGCAGATTGGCTTAGGAACTCAGAACATTAGAGAAACTAAATTTACTTTCAGCATGTGGAAGTATAACAAATGTATTTGTTTGGGCCTGCAAGATAGACTTCTTGAATAATAATACTGGCATCAACATCCTGTGAATTAAAATAAAATGGTGTTTTCCTGACTTTATTAAGAGATCTCCCTGGATTTGCTATTACCTATTCATTTGGGTTGCCTTATTCAGGCCAGTTTTACTACACAGTGATGACATTTTTTTAAGTTAGTAAAAAAAAAAAAAAAAACACTGAAGTAGCCATAGTAGCATAATCAACAAATATTTGAGGTGTATAGTCTACTTAGGGAGAATACAAAAAAACTACACTTACCAGAACTTCTTTGTCAGAGACTGGCTGCAGAGGGTTCTAGTGAAAAAGCCTTTTTTGATGAACCATACACGCTTCCTCTCATCTTGAAACAACTATCCTCTTAACAGAAAATCAGTACTGAGCTTTGTAGAGCCAAGTAAGTGCCAAGTGAGTAGCAGCTTTTACGGATTATCTCTGAACGTCTGTGTAGCTCACAGAGACACACAGTGTTGGAACCTATATGCAGGTAGCTTGTAGGACTTCAGGAAAATTTGTCACAATATAAAAACAAGAGCAAAATTATTTCTAACAAGTTCACCATTTGGCTAATTAAAGATCTATGGAACTCCTCATATCTAATTATACAAAACCAAATAACAACAACATAAACAAACACTGTTCTTTTTAAACAATGCTTTAGAGCAAAAATTGTTCAGGTTAGGATAATCTCACCGTTAATGAGCAAGTTTTATAATCTCAGTAGGACCTCTAACACAGGCCTACCTTGTCACCTGGTCCATAACATTTAAGTCATCATTCCAATACTGTAGTAGAAAACATAACACTCTTCTATATACAACTGTGACTTAATTTTCTAAAGAGTATAAACAGATTCATCCTCGGCTGAAGTCAACAAAATGTAGGTCAGTAACTTTGTAAAAAACAAGTGTAAGATTTAAGGCAGGTGATGCTGACTACCACATAAGGTTTAATAGATGTCCTTATGATATTCAGTTTAAAGCTTAAAAAGCTTGACTTATTTACAAAAGCAACTTAATATCTACTTAATAGTGTCTACAGAGAACATCAACTACTGTTTTGTGAGAAAAGCTAGTTATATTATTTTATCATAGATTGGCTTAAGTTGGAATGGAACTTAAAGATCATCTAGCTCCAACCCCCCTGCCATAGGCAGTGACGCCCCCCACAAGATCAGGTTGCTCAGGGCCTCATCCAGCCTGGCTTTGAATGCCTGTAGAGATGGGGAATCCACAACTTCCCTGGGCAACCTGTTCTAGTGCCTCACCACCCTCTGAATGAAAAAAAAAATTCCTCTTAACATTTAATCTAAATCCCCACTCTTTTAATTTAAAATCATTCCCTTTTGTCCTAACATTATCTGAGTAAAGAGTTCCCCATCTTTTTTATAAGACCCCTTTAAGTACAGAAATGCTGCAATGAGATTTCCCTCGTGCCTTCTCTTCTTCAGGCTACATATCCTCAACTCTTTCAGCTTTTCTTCATAGAGGTGCTCCAGCCCTCTCAGATTTGTAGCCCTCTAGACCTGCTGTAACAGATCCACATCTTTCTTGTGCTGGGGACCCCAAACCAGGACACAGAACTTCACGTGGAGCCTCACGAGGGCAGAATAGAGAAGGACAATCATCTCCCTTGGACCTGCTGGCCACTCCTCTTTTGATGCAGTCCAGGATGAAGTTGGCATTTTGGGCTGCAAGCACACACTGCCTACTAATGTTGAGCTTTTCATCCACTAGAACCACCAAATCCTTCTCTGCAAGGCTGCTCTCAATGAGTTCTTCTCCCAGTCTGAACTGATGTCTGGGATTAGACCAATCCAGGTGCACCTCCTTGCTGAACCTCATTAGCTCCTTGCTGAACCTCATTAGAGTCACATGGGCCCACTTCTCTAGCCTGCCCTGGTCTGTTGAATGGCAGGCTCTTCCTTTATATATTTGAAATCTAGAAACCTGATTTTTGTTTTTCTCCTCTAACTTGTATTTCTTTTTAGTCTGAAACTGCATTTCTTTAATGCAAGATAGATGGACAAAAAGATCACTGATTGTTTTAGCTCTTGAATGGTATAAAAGGAACACAATAGCTGTGATATGGTGAAACTTGTTAATACGCGTTTACATGAAGTTCATATATTAAATGAAAGAAGCAAGGTTAAGATTTAATTAAGTCTTGTTTTTAGAATGAAGTGAATCTAATCATTTCTGTTTGTGCACTTTTTACTACAGTTTTTTTGTGTGTGTGTGTGTGTGTTTTTTTTTTTTTTAATATAATTAAATGCCAACACCTAATGAATTGGTCATTATGAAGAGATAATTGACTGCTATAGCAAGTTCACGTTCCCTTAGGGAAGGGAGAGATACCATATTTTATGAAGGTTGATTGTCTCATGTTAATGGTCATCTCAATTTAACATTTCTGTAAATGGAATCTTCATTTTCCATTTGTGCAGCTTGCAGTTTTACAGTGATTTTATATCTAAAATAAATTAAAAACCAACTTTCAGTAACACAGACATATATCAAGGGAAAACTATCAAACATGAAACGTGTCTAATTGGAAAACAGAAAAAGTCTTAGTTAAACCTCTCTCTCTCTCTCTCTCTCTCTATATATATATATATATATTACATATCTGTTGAGGTAAAGGTCAATGAAGTTGTAGTAGAAACCAAAAAAAAACCTGTAATATACTTAGAACCTCGATCTTGGCTAGAATGAATTGGGAGTAACCCACTGATTCCAGCTGAAATCATCATTATTAAAAAAGGTACAAGTCTTGTCTTCCATTGAAGTGTTTGCATTTCCTGATAAAATTTATACTGTTCTCAGAGTATACTCAGCAACCTTTCCTTCTCTAAACAAGTTTTTTTTCCCGTTTTCTAAAGAAAAAAAGAAGCTTAGCTCATTTTTTTTAGTTCTTTCCCCCCCATACTACTTCTTACTTATTGTTAATCTTATAGAAAAAGATGAGCATTCTGACTTTGCTTTCAAGCAATATGAAGTCTCGCTCTTTTATTAACATTTGGCCTTTTCTGAATGAAGTGTATCTTCAGAGGTCAACAGAGGCCATTAATAAGTCCAAAGCCAGTCAAATGTCTTGTCACACCTTCCTGTCTGCAGAATGTAAATTAATTTACAGCATTTATTTTCTACCCTGAGGTTAAAATTACTGTCTAAGGGACAAAAAAAAAGTAGAGACATTGATATCTTTGAGAGAGTATTAAAAAAATAATAATCTTTTGTCATATCAAGTTGCCATAAAAATAATTGGAAGTACCACATTTGGAAATAAGCATGAGAAATAATAATAATAATAAGCACATACACAAATATAGGTAATGTCGAGAATAAAAAACATTTGATAAACTAGTTACAATTTTTGTACTGCTAGCATTTAGGATGTTCTCTGAGCTATTCTGGGAACTGTAAAAACACAGTAGGAAGCAATTCCTACTGAAATAGACAAATAATTGGAGAGGTTAGCAAGTGTTGAACAGTTATGCAGTTTGGGAAAGCTGAGTTTCATGAGTTTATTTTGATGCACTGAGGATTCGCATCAGTATAAACCTTTACAATTGGAAGATTCTTGAGGTAGTAAAAATCCTTCAGGAAACAAGGCATGTTAATGTTCAAGAAGGGGCCAGTTTGTAGCCAACCACAGCAACCTTGTTGAATAATTAACTTCACTAATGAGACGAAAAACAAGCAGTTTCTATTTTTCATGCTAAAAATTAGGAGAAGAAGCTTTGCTATGCTCATTTATTTATTTATTTATTTTTGCTAACAGAGGCACAAGGATTACAATGACTTTAGCAACAGTGTTTTCCTACACACTACTCAGAATTTCTGAAAGTTTTTGAAATCAGACATGAACAGTTTTTGTCAATAAATAATTTCAGTAGATTAATAATTTCATAGTTGATACAAATTTTCCTGATAGCCTGAAGACTATGCTCAGTATTGGCACGGTAACAGATGGATAGTTATACATTTATAAGGAAACAGAACATACAGAGTTTCTCCTCTTCTTTTTATTATTATGACTCAATACTATATCTGTCCTAGTTTTATAAATTTTTTATTTTTAATATTTCTTCTCCACTCTTATATCCCAGAGTTATGTATTGTAGGTCTTGACTAGTGCCTGACCAGAATCAATTCTATGCTTCAGAATTGTTTCTGTTGTATAAAATATTGCTTTCATCATCAAAGTGCAATTGTTTTATGAAGTGTGTTTTTTTAAAAGTTACTTCTGGAATTCATATATGCGTGATGCAAACTCATGAGTTTTCTTCAAAAGCTAAAAAACTGGAGAAATACCAGATTTTAAGTTATCAGAAAAGCCTGCATGAGAACCAGAAGAGGCTGAACATACAATAAATCTTCATAATGAGAGGGAAAACCTACACATGGGAAACAGAAATTCCAGTCTTGGAAAATGTAGCTGACAACAACACAGCCCAATTCTTTTACATTTTTTACAAACCATGGTAAGTATACATGTAGTATACATATGAATATCCCACCTGCTCCTTGAGATGAAAATAAATTACCTCATCAAAAATGGGAAGAAATTATCTGCATCAGTGATTTCTTGTACACAAATTAGTTATGCTTTGTCCAGAAAAGTGTTTTGTTTGTTTGTTTGTTTGTTTGTTGTTTTGTTTTGCTTTGTTTTGTTTTGTTTTGTTTTGTTTTGTTTCAGTCTGGGCCTGCTGTTTCTGGGAACTCTGCCAGCATTCCTATATAATATTTTCCTTATCATCCTGATACAATGGCTTGTTAGTTTCTGATCACAATGTAGGTATACTAAAACAATTCTGTAAGTAGAGCCAAATGATCCTTTGCTTAAATCTTCAGAAGGTGTTTAGGCACGAACCTCTGTTTTGAAACAAGGAAAACAACCTTAATCACTTTATACCATGGTTCTTAAACGTACCTTTCAATCCAGATGTCTGTTTCAGTTCTTACATTAGAGATCACTAATCATATGAGACAAGGGGCTGTGTTTTATTTTTGTATAAAGACACTTTTGTATACAGTCACCTTATTGTATAAAAAGGATAAAAAAAAATATAAATATTCTTCCTAAGATATCCTTAAATTATGGAATAAACTAGTTTAAAACAAACATGCAAAACTCTTCCAGCAAATAGAATATTCCCCAAAAGTCCACTTTTCTTTTCTGCCCATGATATCAAAGGATAATTCTGAAAAACCCATATGAGGGAAGACTAGTAACATTTTCAGTGGAAACAGTTTTTATACCTCTCTGAAAGTTTAAGAAAAAGTCAAATAGAAAGAGAGAACACATTCCTTTATACATAGTTTCAGTATTAAATCAGTCTTTCAGGATTTTGTATTCTCTTTAATAGTTCTCTTATTACTGAATTATAAGGCTATCAAGTTTTTGGACTCATAGCATTAAACAAAAGGCATACTACCTTGTCATGTAAAAGAACAGACCGTTCAAATTTTCTGTTACTGCATTTAATATTCTCTTATTCTCTTTTACTGAACTCAGAGTAACCAAAGCACAGTTAACGTCCAGAAAACAGACTTGTACTATGCAAAAGACCATACATGTGTGTCTTTTGTGGCAAGATTTCCTATTTTTCAGCACAAATACTTTAATTTCTGTTTATTGTTTTCACATTGTATTGCTTTTGTTCTCCTTTGCTCAATCAACAATACTTTACATGGTTATGACTCCTAGTACTTGACATTCTTCAGTGACCAACTTTCATCACAAGTTCCATATAGAGCAATGTTTATGACTACAAGCTACACTGCTATATATATTTCCTTAGACAACACATAAACATTGAATAAATGTGGGAAATTAATCTAAGGAAATATTTCACATTTAGGAGATGACAACAGTTTTCAACAGTTCATTCCTCTGATCTGTTTTGGATGAAGACAAGCCTGCAGCAGAGGCTCGGGGCAACCCAGTACCATTCACATCCTTGGTTACCTGCTGATGTCCTTCTCTTGGCAGCCAGAGAGACTTAGCAGCCCTCTCCAGTGCAAAGCCTTTCATGGGACCCATGCTCAAAGCATGTCTACACCACAGAAAAGCTCAAAACTCACCAACTCACCACTCTTGCCAATGGGAATCTTGATTCCCCTGATATACTGTATAAATACCATAATTGAATTTACAAATAGTAAATGTGAAACTCTCATGCACAAAGAAAAGCTGGAACCCCTATGCAAGACCTTAGAAGACACAGGATTAAAAAGAAGAAAACAGAAATAAGTTGGAGATCTCATTGACTTTTAAATATTTACCACAGAAACAGGTCTTTGAACTAAATTAGTAATACTCTTTTCACCCAATTCCATGGAAAATCATGAACAGTTAGAAAGACTGAAAGACCATATGTACCACTCTGTTGCTCATATGTAAGTACCAGGTATATGGGTATAAACCTGAGAGGCAGATGTATTCTCCTGCTAGTTAGCAATGCATTGAAATTGTTATCCTACTTCTGAACAAAATAAAAAATGATAACCTTTATGCCTAAAACAAGAACGCTGTTACAGACTTTAAAGATATTACATTGGAGCCTGGTACTGTACTGCATCAGGTTACTTAAACTTTCTAGAGCGGGAAATTTCACATCTGTTCCTCTTCCATGCATTTATTTTTGGATAACTTGAGTACTCTTCCATGTCTGATCTGCCATGACTTCCATTTTAGGACTGAATTCTTTTTTAGGACTTCAGCACCCCCAAACTTTAAAGAACACTTTACATCTTTTCATCTTTTCTAATCTATACCTCATTAGCTACAAATCTAAATCACAACTACATTGTAAGTGAAATTTTTGTACAGTGTTTGTTTGTTTCTTTTTTCCTGAAATGCAAATTTTACATAGAAAATATAATTTATTATCATTTCTTAGGATAGGGATGAATTTTTCAGATAGATCTGAAGCCTCTGAGATAAATTTGCAAATTCCCACTTTGAAATTATAACTTTAATACTGGCTTCACATGATTCTCATCTGTAAGAGAAACATTAATATTTGTTTCCAGTAAGTTATCAATGTTTAACAAAAACAGTTTAGAAGTCTAATGTCAACAGAATCAAGTAGTCTAGTTACTTTAACCATAATGATTTTACCAATAGTTATGGCCATCTGGGTTGGGTAATTAGTACTGCAAAAACAATGCTTCAATGTTTTGTGTACTACATACACATGAAGGCTTGCCTGAAAATAAATAAATAAATAAATAAAATAAATGCCAGGGATAAAATTAGGGAAATTTGAGAAGAAATGGTGGCCAAATTAATATTTTAGAATGCATCACAAGAGCTTCCCCAGTATTGTAAAGGTCTAAACTGAGAAGTTATTTAACTAAAATCTAGACATTATACAACTCAGACAATGAACAATTCCCTTTTACATCTGGTAAACAGCTGTACTGAAAGGTTCATATCTCCTATGTTGTTTTAGGTCTGCTCTTGCAAAAGACAGTCTGAAAAATACAGTATGTCGTCTTAAATGATTTCTATTCCCTCTTTCCCTGGAGACAGGTCATGAAAGATTTATAAAAGGCTATGAAAAAATGATGCTGAACTGACAATAACTGTCATGAAAGGGAGTACCTTTAAAGTCCACTAAATGAGACAAATATTAAGTCTAATGTACAGGCTTTTCTTCAGAGCACATCTTAAGCATTAGTCAACAACAAAAAAAAAAAAATCCAAGTAATGTATTAATTTCACACAAATAAATGAAGCAAATTTTAAAAAGCATATTTACTATTTAATAGTGTATTTAGAGACTAAATGTTATCAAATTAGTTTGTTATTAAGAATACCACATTTTATAGAAACTGACTCATTTCGCAAAAAACGTCTTTATTGTAGGATTACAAATCTGAAGACAGAATACTTGACTCTACTGTCCTTCCAGTTCAATAGGGACTAGAGCATGTCATCTTAGAGAATCTTAGCTTGTTCCACCCTTTCCTTATTACTTAGAGTGACGTATGGAATGTCAGCTTCCCCTCTGGTGCTGCACTTTTCCATATACTTGTGTGCAAGAGGTAGTCATGGTGATTTCTTTCACTTCTCTATAGCTAAATCCTAGTCTGGGATACTTATGTATCCCACATATAGATCACAAAATGTTTCTTTCATGGTTGCAGTAAATTACACTTCCACCATTCTACTTTTATATGATTGCAACGATAGCTAACAGTGCTGTTTTGGATAAAGTTTGGGTTAGGTTTTAAGAAACAGCAAATGAAACCTTGAGGTTTGGTCACATAGCCCTGATTCCAAGTGACAACTGAATGGCAGTCTGAGAGACGAAATTTTAGCTACAGCTTATTTAGATCACTGTGTTAATTTTAATACACGTTAAAATGTGGGACCATATCTGAGATCAGATTCATTTCAAACCATTTCAAAGCTACCATGGAAGTTGTAAGCAAGGAAGTAAGAAGACCAAATTGTGCTGTCAGTTACATTCAGTAAATGTGCGGACATTCAAGATGTAAAGGATTTGGATTTGAATATAGTTTTATCACTTACAGCTTCTCAAAAACTTTTTAGAGAACAGATGCTCAGCCCTGCTGATACATGGCTGAAACATATGGCTGTGGATCTTCAAGTTAGGAAAGATATAAATAAAACACGCATGACTTGAAATAATATCATACAACACTACAGATATATCTGTCTTACCAAAAGCCCAAATTAAGATGGCTAAATATTCATTAAGAAAATGAGAATATTACAATATTGTTGTGAAACAGGGAAAGAAAGGAGATAGTTCAGTATTAGGTGGGATTTCATATAAGCCTTGTCTGCCTGCAACTGCCTGAGTCTTAAAAGGCCTCAAAAAATGTAACATCTTGGATAGCAGTACATGTTTCTGAAGAACTGTCAGCAGGAACATGCTATAAAGAAAAAAAAAAAGAAAAAAAAAAAGTCTGTCCTATAAAAGTGTTTGTGAATTGCTTCATCAAAATAGTAATTTAGCCCATAAACAAGAAGTGAAAAATTATCTTTTTAGATCCCAATGTATACTAAAAAAAATAAAGTAAAAGCTATGATTTCTTTACTAAGGTAGATGTTAATGCAAATAGGCTCTTAGACAGTTGAATAATGTACTTATATGTCATGGTCAATTCAAATCCTTTTTATTAGAAGTAGCTGTGCAGCTGGCTATATCATCTGTTGGTAAAGCTAACAGGAAAACTCTGCAAGTTTCCTTCAGCATCTTGGCATATGAAATAAAAAATCTATGCCACTACATTTTTTTTTTTTCAAATCATAGGATCATATTGCGGGGTTGAGGTTTTTGGTTATTTTGTTCTTTTTAAAAAAAAAAAAAAAAAAAAAAAAAAACAGGAATTGATGAAGATATCTACCAAGAAATCAGCATAACTATGTTCTATACAGTTAAGAACTAACATAGACCTTTCCTTGAAAGAATTTGTAATGACCTCAATGTATTTTTTGCACCACCAAAAAAAAAAAAAAAAAAAAAAAAAAGCATTGTATTACTTTCTATTTTTGTAGTTAGATACAAGTATAACATACAATGAATTATTTCAGGGCATAAAGATCTTGAAAAACTGACTGCTGTCTTCTTTTTGTCCTTGTATGCTTCAATTCAATTTGATTTGGAGGAAGGGCGGAAGTCTCTGCTCTGATTTTCAGTGCAACTAAGATGGGAAATAAAGAACATCCTGTTCTTGGAAAACAAGCTCGATGTAACGACATCAGCAATTACAAGCAATCAGAAGACAATAGAATATTGGTTATAGTTAGGTGGAAATTCTTGCTTGCCATAAAATGAGAGGCAGTGTCACAGAAATCTACTGCTTTTGTTACTGTGTTATACCAACAAAAACTCACTTTAATGATATTCTAAACACACCACAGCACACGCATTTATTGCTAAAAAATAATATTTATTACTCCACAAATATGACTGCTGTCTCATATGTCTCACATTTACAGACAGGAGTCAAATGGTCCACATACTTATTTCACTGTAGAAAGGAAGCCATACATCTTTCCATATTCATGAAAAGATAGATTAGAAATTTATAATGCTTATATGCTCTCAGTTATTATGAACAGTAATGAAATATAACTAAATTTATACTGGTACAATTAAGAACAATATTTACTAAAAATATAAATAATATAACAAAGCAGTACAGCAAAAGTATCATAACAAAGTAAATAAACACATTCAAGGGGAAGGAAAGAATACAAGATTAGAAAGCCACATTCCTTTCCTTGAAGGCTAACTTAATCAAACAGTTTAAGAATATATTTTTCTTCCATCATTGATTTTCCCTTCATTGTCCTTTGAATGTGGATCAGTGTTAAACAGAATATAACTCTCCATTTCCTACTGCATATTGAGTTTCATGGTCTAAAAAGAAAAACCATGAAGATTCATTAGTTAGTTTTGCATACTCTCAATGACTTCTCAGGACTCTTTCTGTTACCTAGCCATAATGGATACTCAAGCAACTTGTTCTAGACCACAGCTTGCTTGACTTAATTTTAAATTCCAATCCAGAAATCAGAGTCTTCAAGAAAGTACTGTTAAAAATTCTGTTAAAAAATGTCTAACATATATAACATGTAATATAATATATATATAATATGTATAATCTTTCTTTGCTCAGGGTACATTTTACAAATGTAGAAGCCAATTCTACTATGCAATGTGATGAGGTAAGTCCCTGTGGCAGATATGATGTTCAAAATTAAGCATGTGGTGCTTGTGAAGATACATGCTCAAGAACACTGCAGATTGCAGACCTTTTTTTTTTATTACAATATATATCCTAATTATATCTTTTTTTTTTTTTTTTTTTTATTAGGATTCAATGAATCTCACATCAACACTATTTCAGTAACAGCAACATTAACAGAATGGGTCACAGTAAATTCTTAAATCCCAGTTTCCACAAGATAAAAAAAGGTTTTGAAAACCCAGAATTCCCTGTGGAGTGGAAATTATATTTTGATCAAAAAGACATAGAGCAAATTTAAAGATTTTAAATGTTGTTGCTCTGGTTTGGGTCTACAATATGCTGATTCTACATTACTTTACTAAGTACATTACTCATTAAAGAACCAGCAGAACTATTTCAGTGAGTCTCCTTGGCCTACTTCTCATGATGTCCAAAGACATGTCAGCACTTAAAGAGCCTACCTAATCTAAAGCTCACTGGAGCAAGATGGTACAGTTTCCAGGGTCCTCTCTAACATACCTGAAGCATTCATCTTTGTTCAAATCTTCATGAACCAGAGCAAGCTAAGCTGAGAAAAAAAAAATATGAAAGTATATAGAAGCCAAAGATGTGCATTTATTCTTGTCTACATTAACTTCTACGATGAGAGTGCTTGTGTGAAGTTCTTAGCTTCACTGTAAATGATACATTTAAATAAATAACAAAACAAATCATAAAGGTCTTATAATTCAATATACAGTAGAAGTTGAGACACATCAACCTTAGTCTAGGTGTCATTGATATGGAATAGAAATGCAAATGGAAAAAAAAAGATCAGATCCATAGATATTGTACGTTGGTGAAGCTGCAGTTATTATCCTACAAGTAACATATAAGTTTTTGGAAATGCAACCCAAAATACTGACATAAAAATCTGTCTGTAGAAGCTTTTTCAATGACAATTTAAGATGATCCTATGTTTAAATGGCTATTATTTTTGATTCCTTTTTGCATCGCAGTATATATGCATCCATTACCAGTAAAAATAAATAAATAAATAAATAAATCCCACTATTTTCATTGGCTTTTCTAATTTTTAATATAATCACTTTTCATAGCAATTCATAAACTGAATTGCTGTCACACTTCTCACTTCAGATCAAAGTCAAAACCCAACAACTACAAAAGGTATCATAAAATAATCACATCTGAGATAACTTTAAAAGCTAGCTCCTTTCTGACTCAACTGCACCGTTCAGATGTAATTTTAAGTTTACATGACAAAAAGGGGACAATTTTTGTCTCTCCTTTGAGGTGTTGGATTACCTTCTAAGCCATGCTCAGAAACATACTTGAAGAAAACATTAATTTACAGAGAATGTTATCTAAATCTGATTTTTTTTTTATTCTCCCTTTTTTCTTCTTCAGCCATGAGAGTGCTTGTGTAGGTTTCTTAAGATCCATTAGTAAGTGATATATTAAAAGAAATAAATGCATCAATAGCACAGAGTTCTTAAAAGTGCAATGAAAAAGCCCTGCAACTTAGTGCTACCCATAAGAGGTATCTACCAGTATCCCACTACATTCCTGTCACAAGACTCCTGTCAGCATGTGCAAAGTGAAAGACCCGCTTATTGTAAAACTTTGCAGTGAAATTGGTATGCAGCTTATCAGTCATAGGGTAAAATCATTATTTTTGAAAAGAATGATATCCTTATTACATGGATAGAGGCAAAAGGGTGAGAACTCATGTACACACTTCAGTGAGTGAGCACAGCAAAATAAAAAAAAATATTTTATTGGGGTATTGAAACTCTTGCATTTTATTTAATTGTATTTTATTTACACTGATAGTATTGCACAATTCCTGCTTGTAACTGCAGTGAGAGGTATTTTTCTACTATTCATTTATGTGGGAAAAAAAAATGCTGCTGTTAAAAAATTAGGTTAGGAATATTTTAGGAGTAAGGAACTGCTGATTTAAATATATATATATATACATATTATCTTCTCTCTCGGGCTTGTGGTATTGTACATTTGCCTATATACCCATCAGACAGAACTGAATTGCCAATAGCAACAGATTTTCTGTTGCTGAAGGGTGTCCTATATATTGTGAAGCTAAAGGAAGCTCAGGATCTGACTGCAGCAGGATCAGCAAGAAGGAAGCTCAGGATCTGACTGAAGTAGGATCAGGAAAGGGGATAGCATGGGCCAAACAGGGAAGAAAAAAAAAAAAAAGTTCTTTGCATTTGTCACAATTGGGAAGTATTGGGAACTACCTTTTATGTATGTGGCTGGAGGCAGCATTTGGCAAAATAACCTTGGATCCAAGGTAAAATTTCATATACATTCCAGATGTTGAAGGTATTAATCAGGGGAATGTTTCATCTCTGAGGGAGAGAAATCTGGTGTCAATGTTTCAGCAGACTGCCAGGACAAACTTTTCTCTCAATCAACACGTGTTTTGGAACATGAAGGTCTACATATAGCTGAATATTTGCATAAAATGAGAAATTATTGCCATCATTTAGACTAAGCACAGCAATATGAGTGTGAGACCTTTTCAAAGTCTTCTTCACCAGCTTTTCCCTTCCCCTCTAGTACCACTGTCAATAATGAAGACATGTTTTAAGTATAGCAATGAACTCTATCACCAATTATGAATTTTATAGAAGTTATACTGAAATCATATTACATTCTAAAATTTAGTAATATTTTGGAGTGAAATGTTGAAGTCTGTTATTATTACTTACTACATATGAAAGCAGAAGTAATGCGAGTTTAACAGGTTCCATAAAAACCCACTTACTTTTGATATTTTAGTTTAAATTGGATTTTTAGAAAATTATTAAGAAAATCTTCTACAATTTAGGGAACAGGAAAATAAGTTGAAACTCTGATGAGGACACAGCACATTCTGACATCAAGTATCACTTAACAAGAAAAAAAAGAAAAATCCCACACCTTGCGAAGAAATATTTTATGAAGTTCTTAGTCTGTATTTACAAAATATAAATATTGAGCATGCTGCCTGCTGAGTAGCTTTTAACTATTCAAGTAAGCATCACGATGCAAACATTTGAAAACCTATTTAGTTTTAGGGAGAAGGACATGGGTTAGACCCATGTAAATTTTATCAGCATGTATTTTAGCAAAAGGAGGAGAATATGTAAATACAGCAAAGGATTTTACTGGCAAAAAGACGTATCTTCAATGAATTTAAACACTAATTTTTGAAGGAATAGCACATGACTCTGTCATCTGTTTGCTTAAATCTTTGCTAGTAAAGTAGAAGAAAAAAAATCTTTCCTCATTTCATTGAATTCCTCCCCAGACATCCCTTTTCAGGCCATTTCGATCTTTCTGTTCAAAGATAACTTCAAATGGGAGACAGGAACAGAAGGAAAGTCTGTTTAATTATCACTCTGCACACGTTGCCATCTTTCCCCACACAGAGGCATGCAGGAAGAGGCTCTCACATCTTCCAACACCCGCTCTCAGTTGGCTCAGTCATTTGTGAAATGTTTGCCAGTCTTTCTACTAGATATTCTGAACAAACACAGCAGCACGCTGGGTGAGCATTCAATATGAATGGGGCAAAAGAACATGCAGAATAATTTCCAGCACTTTCCTCAGGAAAGCATTTTATTTTAGCTGTTTTCATTTGAAAACAGCGAGAGATCCTTCCTCCTGAAAAATATTCCTGTTGCATGAATTTCATTAGCAAAGCTAGATAGCTCCGACTGGATACCAAATGGTATGATTTACATTCCCGTATGTACTTTCTGCCATATGTCCAGGAGTTGGATGTATCCTATGTATATTATAGTCCTGGCTGATTCATCTACAGCCAGGCATTCAGAAATGTGTGCTTAAGGCAAAGAGTAAGGGTTTCCATGTCTGTCAGTTTTATTCATAAAGATGAAGAAAATGAGTGGCTTATAAATGTCAGAATCAACTGAAGTTCCCTTTTGACTTCTCATTTAAACAGGGTAATAAAAATACATCACATATTACAGAGAAATACATGATAACTCCACCAAAAATACGGTTTTCTCTGTAGAAATAGAAACAACGCTGTAACTATTTTCCATATATTTGATATTTAAATTGATTTTTCTTTAAAAAAATCATTAAAAAGAATATATAGTATTTATCCCTCTGCAACATATTGATTTTGATGATTTCCCATCATAAAAATATTTCCATAGGCTACAAATACCTGAAATCTTTCTTTGAGGAAGTACAGACTTGCAAAACATATCCTAAATTGACCAGTGGCATAGAACATAAAGTAAGATAATGCTTAGACAGTCTACTGTGTTCGGCACCTGTTAAGTTAACATGTTTAGTGCATTAGCTTTGACGGCACCAAAAAGGTATTTCTGAGAAAATAGAGATACAAAAGATGAATCATTAGTTTTTGCAAATCGATATCATTTTAAAAGTGAGATTTAAGAACTATCGAAAGAAGCAGCTTTGGGTTCAGTATCTAACATTACCAGAAAAGTGAAATTCCCATGAAGCAGTACTCTATCTCCATGGCAACCTTGCAAGGTAACACAAAAGAGTTCGTCTTCATGCAACGCAGTTTTATAAAATCTATCATCCCAAATGTGACAGCATGTACTATCTTTTGGGTCTGCTGTGACACCACAATGCATGGGAGTTATTAAATATAACCAGTACCTCATTTATTACCAGTCAAAGAAGTTACCTTTTAAATGAAAATGTTTAAAAGTAAAATGAAGGGTTTAATCAGTAAAACTTCCCAATCTTAAATTACCATAGGGAAAGCAACAATGTCAGCTTTTCCCACATTGTATTTTAAATACATGTTTAAAATATTAATCCTAAGATCAATGCTTATTTTTGACAACTATGACATGACCTTTAGAAGTAAAAGCAGTGTGACCATTGCCTTTTGAAATAAACCCCTATAATCAGAAAGCAAAAAAGCTATACTGATTACAAACAGAATTATGGTGCAACCTAGAGAGCATATCTTTAATAATTCTCAGGACTCACTTTTTTCCACGTAAATATAATTTATTAAACTTAAAACGTATTTGAGAGCAAGGTTACCAGGCAAACTGCCTCAAGTGCTCCAGGTTAATTTCATTCATGTTATTTTCTACCGAATGCCTAATTGTGAATGACTCTTCCTATTGATCTTTTGCATGGATCAATAACATTTTTATTTCCATCTCTATGAACCACACACAAAGAAGAAAAGAAAAACAAAAAAAAACTGTAATAGATGTTTTGTACTTTTTTTTTTTTTTTTTTTCTCAAAAAGGAGAGGAAAAAAGATTTTTTCCTCAAATGTCATTTCTTATTTTGAAAAAAGCATACAAAACAAAATCTCCAGGAATGAAATGAAACTATGCAAATTCCAACAATTCACAAACTTTCAAAATACTATGTTGAGGTGTAACTTATGGATTCAATAACATAGATTCAGTAACATGGATTCAATAATAGAATTATACAACCTGATGTAGCTTGATCTCAAAGGTTTTTTTCCTAGGTTACTATGACTATTAGGCATGTATCTTGAGCAAATGTCTTTGTAATGTCAGCAATAGAATTTACATTCTTCAGAAATAAACTGTTCAATAGGACTGAGGTTTTGATAATAAGTAGACTATGAAAGACACAGGTGTACTTTTATAATTAATATAGCATATTATCTTAAGGACAGAAAGTCTATCTGCAGATCCATCTCCTCATCTAAGCGCTTTTGAATTCCAAGTAACTTCATTAGCCAGATAACAAACGAACAAACAAACAAACAAACAACAACAAACCCAACAACCAGAGAGAAATGCGTTGTAAGCACAAGACAGCAATTTTCCAGCTTTGCTGTACCCTTTCAAAGGATTCTGATGACCATAATAATAATAATAATAAATAATAATAATAATAAAAAAAGAGTACTGTTGTAGCCAGTTTCCCGATACTTATTCCAGTAGACATATACATGTAGGCTTCCTGGCACCAGTTTACATTACAGTACAACAGAGAAAGGCCACTCTGAAGAAGAGAGGCCTTCACACGAATCCCTGGATTCAGTAATGAATCCTCTTCTTCACATGAATCAGTAATGGGACATTCATTGTCACATAATTTGTCATAAGTATCTTTGAGGTGAATCTAAATTCAACTGGCATTGAATTATCTCTTGATAGAGTTCATGAAACAGTACAATGTTCCATAAAATATTCCTGTTAGCTGTCTTGCTCTTAGATCCACCCCTGCTTGCCTTTTAATTGTTCACATAAACACGGGGTTTTGTAATATGTAGCTAAGATCTCAGTGTTAAAAGTCTCAATCCGCATTGAAAAAAAAATCACACACGAATTAAAGAACAATACACAAAGTCTGTAATAACTGCAGCTTTCCTTTCTTTCATAGAAAATATCTTGAAAGCCTTATTACTTAAAACATGTGTTTTAGGCACATGTGAGCATGTTTTTTTTACTGCTCACATGTGCTAAGATTTCATGTTGAAGCAGATGTGAATTGTGAACCAAGAGCCGCCCACATTTATCAAAATGTTGCTGGTCCTCCATAGAAAATCTAAATGGGAAAAATGCAAACATCAAATATTGTAACTTGGCTTTGGGTTGCAAGACCTAAAACTCATTTCATTATTCCCGTATTATAAGATCAAACTCCTCAGACATCTTATATATTACACATTTCTTCTTCTTGAAATCATCTCTTTAAAGATTAAAAAAAAAAAAAAAAAGATACAAGTTATTCAGATGAAAAGTCATAGTTAAAGCTTTTTAGCTTATAGCAACCAAAACTGGAACATTGAAAACTTGCTTAGCACACCTGTGTTTTTCCATAGCCCTTCTTGGTTGACTGCAACTGCTTTCAGGAAAAGAATAGATAACCAGAAACAAGAGTCAGCTAACTCTGAGCAACTTCATCTTAACAAGAACATATTCCCAGCTCTAAAAGCAATTTAATCTCTGTATTGTCAATATTAAAACCGTATTTCAAGTAATATTGTATCTTTGCATTCTGATTTGAATAGAGTAATTAACAATAACTTCTTAGTGTCTTTTGATTTATATAACTTGCTGAATTTGATAATTCCACAAAATCATCTAATTCTTTCTCTAACGTAAATTTGTGACCAACTGTGTTTTTGTTACTAGGGCAGTTTGTACATGCTTTTGCAAATACTGTAACTGCTGAACAGCAATTTTCTTGTTATATACTTCACATATGAAAAAAAAAATATATATATATAATATATGTGGTTTTTAAATCCATAAAACCCATAACATTAAAAATAATAACAGTGAACAATAAACCTCATTTTAATTAATAGGAGTTTTGCCATGGACTTCAGTAAGGCTAGGAGTATTTAGAGTAAGGCTAGTGCTTTAGAGTATTTAACCAATAAATAAGATTGCAGACAGATTATTCATTTAAAGTAGAGTTAAAGATCAGAAATAAAATTTCAATATATTTTATGTTCTGATATATCCATTGCGTACATTTTGAAGTGTTCAGGATGCAAATATACTGAGGTCCTAGCCTGAGACTTTCTTTTCTGTAAATAAAGGTTACTATGTGTCAGTTATAAAAAAGTAATCTGACTACACTTGACAGCTAAAGCAAAACCTCAGATTTTTCTTTACAATATGATATGCCAGACTAAATGCATTGCAGAGCACCTTATTCAGCAAACTTCAATTTTCACACTTTCATTGATTTTATAATAGCAGACAAGAACTGAACTTCTGAGTATTGGAAGGGAAGTAATTTTACACCCCACATATTCTTGGCTGATCCAAACCTTAAATCTTTTCTGAATGTGTCGCACTCACAACAAAAGATTGAGTATGCAGGATTCTATAGTCACTCTGGTGGTTCTGCTGTCTGTGGTGGGTCAACCTGGCAGTGACTCTGCTCAAGGCACCATGCTACAGCCCAGTGTTATTCCCAGTTTTGTTTTTAGCCATGATGTAAATATTTCACATAGTGCTGTTATCTTCAGTATTTTAAGAATTCTTTCCAGACTCTCAGCAGATGAGTAAAGAGAGGTCAAAGACCTAATAAAGACCTTTTCCACTATTTATATACTAATCAAATCATAATATATTTCACATTTAAATGTGTTTCTAAATTCAGGTTAATAGTCCATAGATAGGACTATTAGTATTCAGGTTAATAGTGCCATAAAATTGCAGGCGCATTTTTAAGCTACTTTGAAATAAAATGTTTTAACAGATTTTAATTAAAAGAGAACAAGCAAAAGCTACCAAAGCACACTCAGGGCTATGGCCACAGCTGTACCATCGTAGCAGTTCTGTGTTCAATGCCAAAATTTAGATCTTTGTATATTCTCAACCTAGGTTGTAACAACCATAATTTAGACCATTGCTCATCAACTTCTTCACAGATACAGGAGTTTCCAGCACTAATATTCTCCCAGCACACAAAGGCACTTAATATTTTCACATGTATTGTAGAACAACCCTGTATGCTAAGCCAAGCATTGTAAATTCTTGCTGGTGCAGCCTCTTTAGTAGTTAAGTTAGATCTCTGCTAGTATTGCAATGCTTAGGTCCACCTTGTAGACCTTTACTACTAAAGGATTTTTTTTTTCTTTAAAATTAATGGTAAGAAAGTCTGGCTGCTTCTGGATGTATAAATGAATTTGAAGAATTTAAAAATGTTACTGAAAATCACCCCTATTTGCCAAAAGGATGACAAGCTATTTGCACAAAACCATTGAAAGAATTATGGGAGATGTCAATAATGAATAGGATAACTGTTCTCCAGCTTGATAACTAAAGAGAGCTTGCTGATAAATTTTAAACACACTTGGCATGCTGTATTGTGTTCTAGAGTCACTTTATATAGCCATCACTCCTGGATTTATACAAAAAATAGTTCTGAAATAGTGCTACTTCTGTTTCAGATTAGTAGACATTTTAATGCCTGCAAGTAACATTTGTACATTTATATACCAATTTCTCATAAAATTTTTAGACTTAAATATCTAGAGTTGCTTTTTTTATTTATTTTTTGATTGTTTGTTTGTTTGGCATTATCCATGTTTGGATATAAAAATTCAATGCCTTTATTTAGGGGAAGTATAAATGCTTGGACATTATATTAAAACACATTATTTTATGGCATAACATATGCTCTACCAGTTCCCTTTTTCTTCTACATTCTATTCTTTTCCACCATTATGAAAATATTGAGATTTGAAGCATTTGTGCCCCTCAAGGTCTTTATGCTTTTAATACTGTGGTTTTGGTATAGGCATATAGAAGTAACTAGATAACCACATGTTAGATTTAGGTACCTTCATACTTTTAGAAAGCTATCTGAATACATATCTAATGATTATGTTTTGGAGAGTCAGACTTTATCTTGACTATTCTCCTTTATTTAAGGTTAAGCTATACAAAACCTCATGAAAGTTTTGGTGGAAATGGTCAGAAGCTCTGTTTAAAGTAAGGAATTCAAAACCAGTTTTACCTCATCCTTTTCTAGCTTGTACAGGCAGATATAGCAATTTTTTTCTCTTCTCTTATGCCTTTTTATGCTTTTTATTTCTTTTACTACCACTGTCAACTCCTGGATGGCATGAGCACACTCTGCTACTTAATCTTGCCCATGGACCTAATCTTGTTAGGCCAATACCATAGGCCTCTGGCTTAAGACTTGGAGGTCTTGGATTTTTGTCTTCATTAGCCTTTTTGTCTACATATGGACCTACTTCAAAATATCCTTCTTCTCAACTGGTCTGAAAGCATGCATGATAAAGTATAGACAGTTCAATTAAATTCATTATATCTGAAACGATTCTTTGCTGATATACCAGCGATGTTTCTATCAAGCCTACATATTTAGTATTAGTTTCAGAGATATTTCAGAGTTAAAATATAGCAATGAGGGGAGGAGGATGGCTCTTTTCTCTCCCTGCAAAATATTGTCATAAAATAGTATAGTTTTGTTATCAAGTCAATTATGAATTGAAGATATAAAAGCACTGGAGTTGAAATGTCTTGACAAAAATAAAGCATTGTTAAACTCTGATCATATATCAAAAGTGACCAGTATGCATAAGCAGTGTTCTTCTTTTAAAAGATTAAAGGAAGAAGTAGGTAGCTTGCACTGGGCAGACCTTCCATATCTCTCCAGCAGTTTTCATTATACTCTCAAGCCAAGCAAGGACCTTGGGATACTGAAGGATTGCCAGGTCCAGGTTTTGCACTTCTGAGTTGTTGTCCACTCCCACACTGACAGTTCTTCCCAATTCCCTTTCTGTTACTTCTGAACTTTTCATCTCCTAGCAAAGTGGATGGATGGTTGTTTTTATTAAAGACTTGTCAGTCATAACAGAAGATAAATTGAAAAAAAAGAAGCAGCAGAAGCAGCAGAAGCAGAAGCAAAAGCAGAAGAAGAAGAATTAGAAGAAATAAAAGAAGAAGAAGAAGAAGAAGAAGAAGAAGAAGAAGAAGAAGAAGAAGAAGAAGAAGAAGAAGAAGAAGAAGAAGAAGAAGAAGAAGAAGAAGAAGAAACGGAAGAAGAAGAGGAAGAGGAAGAACTACGGATTTTTAAAATTTTTTAAAGCTTTTGCTGCAGCTACCTTACATTTACAGAATGGAATAATACAACTTTTATGTGTGTATTTCTGTAGCTCTTCTTGGCATCACTGAGACTTTATAGACACAGGCAGTTTTCAAAACTGTCTAGAAACATATTTAAATATTGGGCTACTGAATTTCCTTGTATAATTTTCTACTTAATTTCTTAGCTTTTCAGGGGAGTTTTGAACATGTAACCCAGGAAGGGCTCCCCTTATTACCTTGCGCCAAACTTCTTTGTCCTCTCACAGCACAAGCTTCTTGCATCATGCCACATGCATTTAATCAGCGAAGTACTTCAGAAAAGAAAGATATGTTGTCTTACAATGAAATTCCCTGTCAGGAAACAGGAATGAGAAATGCATCAAGTTTAAGTGAAGTTTATCAGCTTTACTCACCCTTCTCATATTCTCTGAGGTTTTTACTTAGGATAAGGAAAAAAAAAATCCTTCTCTCAGTCCACATTCACACTGTTGTCGTGATCAAAGTAAAACTAAATACTTTTCAGTGCATGATAATTAAGTGCTCCTGTAATCCAAGTAACGTTTTCTCTGTCTCCACACAGGCAGTGGTTTTGTTCTTAAGACTATAGAAACCCTGCTCATTACTCACTTTGAAAAAAAAAAAAAAAAAAGAAACACAAAACAAGGCGAAAGGAAAAACAGCCCAAACATAACCATAAAGAAAACTGAAATCTAGAATAGAAATGCTAATCTAGGTAAGAATACACAATGCAATTTATCCAGCAACATGGTTCAAAGTTTTCTCTTCTTTCTTTCCTCTGTGTTACTACTGATAAAAATTCTCTTCCAAAACCATGTTCATTGGCACTGCTGTGTATCTGGCTTTCTTCTGATTGCCTATTAACAGACAAAACCCTTTCTTCAATAAGCTCAAATGTTGAAGTACTCCAAGGGGCTCCACTCAGAGCTCCTAAAAATAAAGGAATCTTACTTTTGAATAAAAGTCACAGAGATTCTAGTGTACATGAAAACTTTCTTTCAGCAGGAATAACATGACTAGCCATGGCAATAGTCCTGACCTCTGTTCACTGATAAACAAACACCTGCTGAACGTCAGTAGATGCAATAAGAGCAAAACAGTCATTGAAAACTGTACGTTAAAGTATAAAGTCCATGCTTCAACTGAGAGTTAGGTTTCTCTCTATCCCTCAGCACAATGGCATATGTTCTACAACCATGAATATATCAGGGCTTAGAAGAGGGATTCATCCATTCTCCTGCTAAACAAAGACTCTGAGAAACCAGAGGCAATACAAGATAAAATAAACCTAGAGAGAGAGAGATCATATATTGCAAATATGAAGGAAATCAGGTTGATATTTTTTTCTTCCCATGCATTGATTTATGTGAAGGTAAATATTACTAGCCAATGTAAATGATCTAATTGTAGCTGCTAGAGGGTTTTTGTTTGTTTGTATTTGCTGTCAATTTCTGTATCTCAGCTTTCAAAAATATGATAGCATCCCTGTAGTGACATTTCAGTATGCCTGATTCTGAAACACTTCTACTAAATTAATTATCCGAAAATAACAGATACTGCCAATTGGGAAGGATGACATTGAACCCAAGCAGAAAGCTACTCACAGAGCATCTGAAGTTGGCACACTTGCAGAACAGCAGCGCAGTAGGAATTATGGACATATATTTGAAATCTGGTCATCTGGGTGGCACTGGTACAGTTTGAACACATTCCAGAGATGTGAAAAAAGAGTGTTCAGGATGTTCTTAAGAGAGCAGGCTGAGTGTCCTGTTTTCCACTTGCTTATGGCTTTTCCCAAAGGGAAAGTGTACTGATGGGTAAGTTTCAGCTTCATTAGGGCCAGAGGTGGATTGAAAAATGAAGACAGATGTGGTGAAGAGAATGCCTCCTATTTACTACACAAAGAGCTGCTTCCATATTATATGGTGAATAATTAGAGAATAAAATAAAAAACTTGTAGCAGATAGTTGATGTTTTGTCGTTGTTGTTGTTTTTCCAAGTGATAAAGCTACTATATTCTTCCCAGTGGCACATACTCAGCTGTCTGTATATTTCAGCCATTATAATACAATACATTATATTATATTATATTATATTATATTATATTACATTACATTACATTATAATGGCTGAAATATACAGACATAATATAATATACAGACATAATATAATAATATTATATTATATAATATTATAATTGTTAATAACAGGATGATAAAAACCCAATATCTGTCGACCTACAAGATATTAAACTGAACATTAGTAATTAGTAATTGATGTATACCTTGACAGTCAGCATTTCTCCTTTCTGACGTTTTACATATATTATCAGGGAAAAGTTTTGACTAGAAATATTCTCACTTAACTGAATTAAATAAACCCTACTTTTTTCATATGTTCTTGGAGAAACTGTAAACTCCCATTTGTCTTCTTTAATTTTAGCAAATAACAGGATCTTTCCCTGGCTACAGTAAAACTGAAGATTAATGAAGCATTTGAAGTCTTCATGAATAAAGATCATTCTGATGTAGAATAAGTCCTTCACTAAAACAGCCTATGATTCCATCCTCTCCTTTTGTGTGAGCATACTGCAGCTAACAAGACTATTTAACTGACAGTGAATATACAATTGAATTCTGAGGTTCAAAGAGAAACTAAATATTAGAAGACTGGGGACAGTCTTTAAATTAAATCCCTGTGTCCTAAGAAGCTGGTATCTTTCTTCTGCCTAACTTATAGCATTCTTATGGACTGATTTGGCCTCTGATTTTTAAAATTTTATGGATTAGATCACAATTTCTATTCCTTGTTTAATTTGTCGGCTTTGCATAGGCATTTTTCCCTTCATCATAGAACAAAATGAACAGCTACAGTTTTGCTGCACTAATGTGGGCAAACAAATAATTGACAAAAATGTTTTGTCCAGCTTTAGTTGGTGTAGCAAGCACTGTGTAGCATGGTAACCTCATTTCTGGAAGACCCCATACACTATTTAAATGTGATATGGGATTCCCTGTTACATTAAAATGTTGAATGAATTAATTTTCTTGAAATTTAATTACACATAGCATTCAATATAAGTTACTCAAAGCAAATGATCACAGCAAAATGTTGAATTTATTTGTGGAAGAGCTAGACAGAACTTTGAGAAAGATCGATAATTTTTGATGCGTGCTTTCATGCATGTTGGAGGTTTCTCTATGAATATTTCAGTTTTCATTTTAGGTTACGACTTAACAGAATGCTTTGCATGTTTTTCCAGTTAGTCCATAAGGAATTTTATGGCTTGATTTGGAGTTTTTGGGGACTCAGTGATGCATAATTTCATCTATGCAAGAAATATGATAAAATTATTCCTTGTAAAATAAAACTGAGTCTGCTGTTTTTGAAGTCTGACAATTTACTTACATTACCACAGTAATTTCTCCATTATATGTGATTCATAGGCTTCAAGGCCAGAAGGGTTGTTTTTGATTATCTAGTCTTATTTCCTGCATAATACAAATTATGGGCTGTCAACATGAGAGACCTTCTTTTTAAGCAGTTTAGTGACTAAGATCCTAGGAAGTGTATTTTTAGTTTTTCTAAACCCTGCTCTTCCGACTTCGGTCTCAAGAGTACACTAGCTAGGTAGAGAAATATAGGCACATTCTTACCTCCCAAGGTGGGTAATTAGCATGACCTAGATATGTGTACATTTTTGAGAGTTATATGTACTTATTAAAAGATACAGAGCTTATACAAATCTTGTAGGTGTTCTGAAAAGGAAAATAATAATTACACTTTTGTATTACTTCCATAAAAGCTCAATAAAAACAGAACTTTTGAAAACTTGTTTCTTTAACAGGGCTACAAGTCCATGGGTCCGGATGGGATTCATCCCCGGGTGCTGAAAGAGCTGGCGGACGTCATCGCGGAACCTCTCTCAATTATTTTTCAACGATCCTGGGAATTTGGAGAGGTCCCAGTAGACTGGAAGCTGGCAAATGTTGTGCCGATTTTCAAGAAGGGTCAGAAAGAAGACCCTAGCAATTACAGGCCTGTCAGTCTCATCTCAGTGCCTGGTAAAATCATGGAGAAGTTGGTTCTCGAACTTATTGAGGCGCACCGGGGGGACAAAGCAGTCATTGGTCCCAGTCAGCATGGGTTTGTGAAGGGTAGGTCCTGCCTAACTAATCTGATTTCTTTTTATGATAAGATCACCTGTATGGTGGACCAAGGGAAACCAGCTGATGTGATTTTTTTGGACTTCAGCAAGGCTTTTGACACGGTCTCCCATAGGATCCTACTGGACAAAATGTCCACCATACAGCTAAATAAAAACATCATACGATGGGTGAGCAATTGGCTAACGGGCAGGGCCCAAAGGGTTATGGTAAATGGGGCTGCGTCAGGCTGGCGGAGGGTCACCAGTGGGGTCCCTCAAGGCTCCATTTTAGGGCCGGTACTTTTCAATATTTTTATAAACGATCTGGATGTAGGAATAGAAGGTATTTTGAGCAAGTTTGCTGATGACACCAAACTTGGAGGAGTTGTGGACTCCAGTGAGGGTGGAAAGGCCTTGCAGAGGGATCTGGATAGGTTGGAGAGCTGGGCGATCACCAACCGCATGAAGTTCAATAAGAGCAAGTGCCGGGTCCTGCACCTGGGACGGGGAAACCCTGGCTGCACGTACAGACTGGGCGATGAGACGCTGGAGAGCAGCCTAGAAGAGAGGGATCTGGGGGTCGTGGTAGACAGCAAGTTGAATATGAGCCAGCAGTGTGCCCTGGCAGCCAGGAGGGCCAACCGTGTCCTGGGGTGCATCAAGCACGGCATCGCTAGTAGGTCAAGGGAGGTGATTGTCCCGCTCTACTCTGCGCTGGTGCGGCCTCACCTCGAGTACTGTGTGCAGTTCTGGGCACCACAGTATAAAAAGGACATGAAACTGTTGGAGAGTGTCCAGAGGAGGGCTACGAAGATGGTGAAAGGCCTGGAGGGGAAGACGTACGAAGAACAGCTGAGGTCACTGGGCCTGTTCAGCCTAGAGAAGAGGAGGCTGAGGGGAGACCTCATCACAGTCTACAACTTCCTCGTAAGGGGGTGTCGAGAGGCAGGAGACCTTTTCTCCATTAACACCAGTGACAGGACCCGCGGGAACGGGGTTAAGCTGAGGCAGGGGAAATTTAGGCTTGACATCAGGATGGGGTTCTTCACAGAGAGGGTGGTTGCACACTGGAACAGGCTCCCCAGGGAAGTGGTCACTGCACCGAGCCTGTCTGAATTTAGGAAGAGATTGGACTGTGCACTTAGTCACATGGTCTGAACTTTTGGGTAGACCTGTGCGGTGTCAAGAGTTGGACTTGATGATCCTTAAGGGTCCCTTCCAACTCAGGATATTCTATGATTCTATGATTCTATGATTCTATCCATTTCAGGATCAATGCAAGGTACAAGTCTCACACCTAGTTTAGACCAATGAATAAAAATCAAATGCATGTATTTTCCTGGAAGAGAAAATAAATGAAACATAGTAGTGACTTATGGGTGGAGACATGGCAGTCATTTTTATCACATATTTTCATTATCAAAAACTTGAGATACTTGCATTTCTGAGAGGTAATGTATGAAGCATAGCAAAACTGAATGGTTTCAGGGCAATTTTATTTATCTGCATTTGCACATATATTCTGAATGCAGACGTGTGTATGTTAAATGTGTATATGCCATTAAAAATTGTAGAGAGATTTGTCCTTTTAGAATTGGAGTTTTACTCTATGTATTCTGTGCTTCTTCATATTTTCAGCAGGAATAGAGGAATATATTTTCTTCACAGTTGTCTAAAAAGCTCCTTTCTTTGTTCTGAAGGGACATGTAGCAGTATGTTTCAGGTGGCCAAGAAGGCCAACGGCATCCTGGCTTGTATCAGGAACAGTGTGACCAGCAAGGCTAGGGAGATGATCGTCCCCCTGTACTCAGCTCTGGTGAGGCCGCACCTCGAGTACTGTGTTCAGTTTTGGGCCCCTCGCTACAAGAAGGACATTGAGGTGCTTGAGCGGGTGCAGAGAAGGGCGACAAAGCTGGTGAGGGGCCTGGAGAACAAGTCCTACGAGGAGCGGCTGAGGGAGCTGGGCTTGTTCAGCCTGGAGAAGAGGAGGCTCAGGGGCGACCTTATCGCTCTCTATAGGTACCTCAAGGAAGCCTGTAGCAAGGTGGGGGTTGGTCTGTTCTCCCACGTGCCTGGTGACAGGACGAGGGGGAATGGGCTTAAGTTGAGCCAGGGGAGTTTTAGGTTAGATGTTAGGAAGAACTTCTTTACTGAAAGGGTTGTGAGGCATTGGAACAGGCTGCCCAGGGAAGTGGTGGAGTCACCACCCCTGGAAGTCTTTAAAAGACGTTTAGATGTAGAGCTTAGGGATATGGTTTAGTGGGGACTGCTAGCGTTAGGTCAGAGGTTGGACTCGATGATCTTGAGGTCTCTTCCAACCTAGAAATTCTGTGATTCTGTGATTCTGTGAGTAGGCTAACAGTGAGGCTCAGGTGGCTTTATGTCAAAGTTCAGAATATAGACTTGCCATAGATCTTTTTCTTAGTCTAATATATGATGTATGGACATATATGGATGTGTATCTCCTATACTGAGACATATGTAGTACAAAAGTCATAAAATTATGAGTTTCCAATTTTACCTTTGTTTCTCCCATCCTGCTCTCAGGATTTATATGTTCTTTTATGAGGTCTGAATTTTCTTCCAAACCTTATACAGTTACAATAATGAACAGGATCCTTATTTGAATAATTTATTGCAGAGGACTATAGAGCCAAAAGACTGCTAAAGACACACACACAAAAATCAGTTCATGACTAAAACAGACACAGCAGTGTTTGAAGGTTCATAATGATGTAAGCACCTTCACGTACCCCAAAAATTTATAGTCTGCACAAGTATTCAGGTGAAATGAGAACATAACTTGTCCAACACTTGTACCACAGTGATCTGGGGATGTTCATTTATGTAGATTAGAATTAAAATAGAATAAGAATTTTGTGACCTCTCACATCATCCTTATGGTGATGTAAATATTCACCAGTGTTACAGTTCAACATAATAACTCCTAAATAACTCTACTAAAATTGAAAACTATATGACTAGTCAGTAGCCACAGTTAATTATAATATCATACATCCATTTCAAACACATCTTTTCACAGTGAAAACAGCATTGCCAAAAAGGCATTTGGCTTTAAATTTAACTTACACGTTGTTTTGCACAGGTTCAATAGTAAAATCACAAGGATAGTCATTTAAGAAAATTGTATCTCATATGCTTGCAAAATTAGTTTACAACGGTGATTTGCCTGTAACTGAGCTTGATGATTTTCTGAAGATTCCTTAAGGACTAGTGCAAATACTAAGTATAGTACCTTATAATCCCAAGTTCTTAAGCAAAGTCATTAACTGAAAATACCAAAGGACCAGCTCCTTGTATTACTAGCAAAATGTCTGCAATGCCCTTTTGAGAGGGAAAATGCTTATCTGGCACCTTTGCGATATAATCCAAGTTCTTCCTAATACAGATATTCAGGGTCAATGAACAGGTAAATCAGGCATATTATTTATAATTTTTAATCCTAGAAAGGTGTTGCTAACAAGTCAGAATGGGCTTATATAATTACCAGTATAGCCTGTCAGAAATCATTCTGCTATGGTTTCCAGTTCCAATTCAGAAGCACGTTAATGGTCACAGGAGGAAATTTAATCTTTCTCTTTGGTTGTATACTCCTTCTGACAATGGGCTAACAATAGCTTGTGGTATTAAACACAGGCCAAATGAATGGGTAAGTATGGGCAATTACAATAAAAATTTACTGGCCTATACTCACTTACTGATAAATTTTGCTTTCTCAGTAGCCTATTCTCTGTCTAAATACATAAAGACAGATGAAAGGGTTTAGACCCAGCATATTTTATTTCCTCACCATTCCTTTTCTGCCTGAAATCATACCTCACCCCCAATCCCCCGTACCAATATAAAGAGCCTAGTCAAGTCAATACTATAATGCCAACATCACAGTTATCTGAGGTTGCCTCTCTACAGCATTAGGAGGTACCAGTGAGTCAGTCCAGACTTTTCCCTTTCTTAGGAATAAAGGTCTACTTTAAGCAGGCAACAAGATGTACTGGAATCTCTAAATCACATTAACAAGTTACAAAAACAGACTTTAAATGGTGTGTGTGTACTCATCATAAAATTAGTGTGGGTATCAACAGCAAACAAATATAGCTGATGTTACTTCTTTCAGTAGAGTAAATGATTCCAGTAAAGAGATTTAATTGCTTTTCTTTCCTCCTATGCCTGAAAGAAAAAGATATTTTGATATCAGGTTAGTATGTATGAAAATCATTAAAAGAATGATGAAAGTGCCACTTTGTAGCAAATTCCATGGTCCATTGTCCAGGCTCAATTCCTATGAAAGTTTTCTCCTTTGTGCTCCTGAATTTCCCAGTTCACTGCTCAGTTTCAATGTTATACTGATACTTAATTGTTCTGGGTGGTCCCTGAAGTGAAGTTAGAAAGTTACCTTCAAGCAATTAAGAATGACAGGGTTTTGGAAGGTTTGGAGTATCAGGAAAGACATATATCAGTGCAAATTATGTTGGTTAATTAAAAGATTTTAAAGGAGACTGGATAATTCAAATTTTCTTTTGTTTCTAAGTAGCTTGGCATACTATTACTGCCATAGAAATATAAAGCACCATAGAGTTAAGAGAGTGTGTTAAAAGTCTTGTGCACAGCACTGTTACTTCACAGGAACAATTAACTCTGATGAGACTCTTTATGTATCTTTTTCAACTCTTTTATGGGGAGTCATTCTCAGTGGAAAGATATTGTTATGATGTACATTTAGAGAGAATAGTCCATATTTTCACTTACATTACTACAGTTCCATGGAATTCTTAAACCTTCTTAATTCTCATTAAATTTAGCTTTTTTTAAGAGATTGTCATAGTTTTCTACTAAATTTAGTAGGTATAGATGTAGACAAATCATAGCCATTTTTGAAAATTCTTCTGCTCAGGGCTCTGGCCTCTTTCTCCTGGTGAAACTGGTGAAACTCCACTGAGTGTGATTCTAACCAGATTAAATTCAATTGAGACTCCTACTGTAGGTGAGATGTACTATCTCCAATTGCTTTTTGGTTTTCACTAAAATAATAGAAATTAGAATCTGTTTGGCTTAATTTGTATAGCTGTTATTTGACTCAGCCAATGACTGAGTTTATTCCCATAGTGCAACCTAGAATGAAGCTGTAATCCTTAGTGTTACTCTAAAGATGCATTTGGCTCCATAATGCTGTTAGATATTCAATAAAGGTATAAAGAAGTAGGTTCCAGGGTATGCTACAGAATACCAAGGAATCTTGGATACAACTTGGATACAACTCTGAAATCTCTATATCATTGGAGACACATATGAAATTTGTATCAAACACCCATGGAATTTGTGTGACAAGATACAGACTGCTGCAGCTTTTAATTCTTATTTGCTAGTGTAACAGATAAATATCGCTTAAAAAAAAAAATTAAAAAAAAATGCTTCCTTTAGCAAGAAATGCCTAGTTTTCCTATTGCATCATTGCTTACCTGCTTGAAAATACTGAAAAAGATTTTTATTTTTTTTAACCGTACAGAGTAACAGTTTGCTGTCTCTCATCTTCAGTAAATCCCCACCTACTTTTTGGCCTGAAAGATTTATCTTTCATCTTGAAAGAGCTTTAATATTATTTTTAAAGGTTCTCTGACAACAGAGAATGTACCCAGAGATGGGTACATCTTCTCATGAAATCTATGCTCATAAATTGAACAGTGCTGAGGAAGGAGAAAATCTTTACTATCTTATACTACAATGTTTTCTGGACCCAGCAAAAAATCTACACTTTTGGAAATAAACCATTTTTCTTACATAAAATCCATTGTTTCACATTTATTGTCATTCCTCTGAATTCACAGAAGGCTTATGATATATATGTATATGAATGTAAATGATACCTGATAATTTTGAGTGACATTGGAATGGCTCAGAATATGGAACTATGGAAAGGTGCTAGAACTCATGGCATGGCTTGGACATTATCATGTGGTGACATAGCAGAAAAATGACTTTGTTAAAATAAATGTGTTCCTCTTTCTTCAAATAGTTTTCTTGATACCTACAGCAGGTCCTTACAATTTATCTTTATACTGCTGACCATGGATAAGCTATCTCAGATATAAATTTGGGCATATGCGTCTCAAGACAGAATTGTCTCTCATTCATATGTCTCATTTCTACTCCTGACATTGCTTATTTTCTTAAGCCACAGTCTTTAGACAGAAAACTTCTTACATAGTAATGTTCTGCTGCATTTTTCTCCCTATGGAACATTAGTGGATCACATTTCAACGCAAATGTGAATATGCAGCTCAAAATATAATATTCTACATTTGTGAAGTATCACACAGTGAAATGCAAGTCAATTATTTGTTTTAATGCATCACAACCTTTAAATACACAAATATTTCACCCTTCTCATTAAAATATTTGAAGTATAGTTCATTATGATATTGAAAGAATGTTTGAAGAAATTAACCATCAAAATGGACAGATAATATAAATATCTATTGGATCACATGTGTGTGGTTATAGGTGCATGCATTAAAATCAAGAAGTGAATTACAATACTTTTTGCAAACAACAGTCACTATTTAAATATATTTATGAAGATCTTTTAAGAAAAAAAAAAAAAAGGTCATGATAAAACAGGTATGATGTATAGTTACTGCTTTCTAAAATTCTTGTGCTGATCATTTTGTAAATTATATGAGACTGTCATTATGTTTGGGACCTGTTAAATATTTAATTGGACCTGAGGATAAATTTTTAAACATCATTGATCTGTTCTATTTTATCAGTAGAAAAAAAATATGAGATTGAGCTGAACAATATAGGTTATTCATGCTTCTAATAGAATATGACTTTGAAATAATCTCAGTTATCCAAGCTTAGCAACCTTATTCTGTCTAAACCCCGTAAATTATATCACTTCAAATCTAGCAGTGAGCTTTTCAAATATGTTGCCCTCACCTAGGATATATTATGATGTGAAGAACAGAGAGTCAAGGAAGTCCTAAGTCCATGTTTTACTCTATCCAAGAAAAGACTTAAGAACACATGCAACTGAGTCCATGTCAACTGGGCAGCAAGAGAAAAATAATATGCCATGCTAGAGCTCAGTGCTGTACATTTACATGGCTTCTGAACTGTTGGTGGCTCAGGTCAAGAAAGGCTGGAGGATGCATGACTCTCAGACCCACTTTTGAACAGCACAGAGAAAAACAGATGAGGATAGGCTGCTCAACAATCCTATTAATTTCAGAGAGCACAAGAAGTCGAAACTGTCTTAGTTCTTTACAAACAATACAAATGAAAGTCATCATAACAAGGTGAACTAGTGGTGGTATGCATTCAGTTAATGAGTGAATTCCACTTAATATGATTTTAGAGGAGGTTTTAGGGTTGCATAAAACAAGCACTATACCATGATCTGTAAAAATTGCTTAGCTATAACTTATAATTTTAATACTCACAATTGTTCAAAGGTTTATTCATATTATTTTAATTTTTCACTGCCTTATTTTTCTATTTGTCAACTGCATTATGGGATGGATAATCAATAAAATTCTGCTCTTACATAGCCAGTTGAGTCATTCTGCTTTTACATATAATGTATGATAATTTGTGCAAATGCAAACGTCCCATTTTTGGCAAGGAAGTTGACATAAATATTGACATTCCAAGGTCTTTCTTAAGCATGTATATGAAGTATACCAAATACCAACACATCAAAAGCCTGTAATCTAACACAATAAATTTCAGTTGCAATATCAATCCTGCAGTTGAAACATTTACTGCTCAGTGAGATATCATTTAATAGCTTGTTACGGACCTAAGTAACTCGCATACAATTTAAAACAACATATAATATCTAAAATAATAGAAGAAAATCTGAACACGATGTTTAGTTATAGAATAAGTGTATATAGTCAAAAAAAAAAAGTGTATATAGTCAAAAGTAGGTTATTTGCATAGAAATAAACTATAGGTAAAAATATGTATAAGCTTAAGAGGATTGCAATAGAAAAAGGAAGCAATGCACATCACTTTATATTGTAGAATTATAAAACCCTTTCCTCGTATATCAAAAGAAAATGTAAAGGAAGAGAAGAACAGAACATATTGGGGAAAAAAATAAAGAAATTGAGCATTTTATGTTAGTTGCAATGTAATCTTAGTTCTACCGCTATTCATCACAAAATCTGGGAGGTACTAAACTCTAGATGAGGTAAGGTCTGTATGTGGAAATGACAGTTTTATCAGACTACCTACAGAAGCTGGAGAAGGCAGAAAAAATTTCTTTTGGCAAAATATTTGTTTGGGCTCAAATTCAAGGTTTTCTTTGAATTCCAACAATTGTTTTAAGTAACATATTCAACCAGTTTAATAAAAAATGTGAATGTAATTTATAAGCATTGCCTTGTACATGTTTTTCCACCACACTAGCTGCAACAACTCTACTGCTGAATTTGTAACCAGGTAGGTAATTTCCAGAAAAACAAAACAAAACAAAACAAAAGCTCCTACATCTGAACAGATACAATGTTTATCAGAACTTAAATGAATGTCACTAAAACTAAAGTTTGTGGCTCTTCCTAGCATTAGGCACAGGCTATATAATGGGTCAGGTAAAATAGGTTTCATACAGCTCTAGAGTTATGAGGGAAACTCCTACATGTGTTCCTATTTTTGTACTGCTTTATGTCACCTGGTGCTGTACATAGATCAAGTTACATATCCTTAAGTACTGACAGATACCTCAACACAGTGACATCTCCCCAACTCCATTTCTTCCTTTCTATAAGGGGCAGCGACAGCTTTGTTAGTATTGACAATGCTTTAATAAAAACTTTGTCAGGAAATTACCTGGAGTATCTCAGGAGATATTTGCAACTAAATGGCAAACAGCAGGTGCATCCACTGAGATGGTACTGGATTTTGTACTGCTTGTCTGCCTCTCCTCTCCTCTCCTTCCGCTATCAACATCAGGACCCTGGTCTGTCCTTGAGGTATCTCATTCTGAAGTTACATTGATTTAAGAAATGGGTGGTGGTTCAGCCATTTACACACTTCCTAACAAATTATGTAGTAGATCTTTTTAAAGTTTTATTATTATTATTATTATTATTATTATTATTTATTCTTTGTTGTATAATCACTCAGAATCCATCATCTCTTTTGTAACTGACATTAGCTACCTCTTAAGGAACTGAAATTGTAATGAAAGATTGAAACAGATGTGAAAGAATTCAACCTAAAGCTCCCTTATTGTCCCTTCTTACCTTTCCAACAACCTCCTACTTAGTTATATAGTCATAAATGTGTGTTATCACAGCTGTTTCAAGGTCACATGCTTCAATAGTGGATATTAGTGTAGCTACTACAACAGAGTCATCAAAATGGGACCATTTTCCTTTCACTGAGGATATGATGTATATAGGTATTTAGGTATATAACCTCCTGATACAGAGGTTATAGGTAAACAGTGTTTGTATACATATAAACCCTATCCATCCATTTGAACAAACATACACCATTATATAAACAGAGGAAGTATTGTGATTATCAAAAAATAGTAATCAGGTGAAACTTAGTAAAAAAAGTACAATGTGAAAAGTGTACTAGAATGATTAGATGACTGGTGAGTGATGTTTAAATTATGTCATATGGCATATCTTTAAATGTTAAATGTAACTAGTATATCCAAGGTCATTTTTTTATCAATATGATTATTAATCCTTTTACAACAAAGATATAAATGTCTAACTATTGCACAATAATTGTGGTGTTTTTGTTTTCTTGTGTTTTGTTTGTTTGTTTGTTTGTTTGTTTGTTTGTTTGTTTTGTTTTGGCTAAAATCTGCTTTCCACATTAACCATCAATCATAATGTATTTTCATAATACTTATGTGCTTTCATCCTTTTATAAAATAAATAAATAAAAAAAGATCACTGTTGGACGTATTACATAATTTATTCCATGTATAGAATAAACTAGAAAGAAAAATCAATAATAACAAAAGTGATTGATAATGTTAAGGTTCCATTAAAGACTGTATTTATATGAATATAAAATGTCATTTTAAGGTAACTCCACCTAAGACATATACCATTATGGAACAAAGTAGCCATAATAAGCAATAAGGAAGTCACAGGTAAAAGGTACAGCTAAGAAAAACACAGGAAAGATCAACCAACAAACAAGACAATTCTGTAAGACAAAGAAATCAGTAGGCCATTTTTTATTCTACTTGCTGAACTTTTCCTAAAAAAGAAAATGTATAGGTCTAGAACACTCATAACCCTTTACATATTATCCTAGTGATAGTATGTAGTCACTCCAGAGAACCTCATATGAAGAAGAATGAGACACTAAAGGATGTAATCACAGGCTTGCATCATATGCACCTTCTAGGTTTAGAAACACTGAATCAGCCAAGACAGCGAGGGACCTGGAAGTTTGTTTCTAGTTTAACTAGTTAGCAAAGTACTACTGATTTACATTACTTTCTAATTTATACCAAGAGTAGGCACAGCCTGACAAAGGCTTAGGATGAACAGAACCTTATAATTCATCTGTACCACAGATTTAATTACATTTAATGACCATCTACTTATCATAAGAATGTATGTATGTAATGTCTGTGAATTAGTATCCTTATAGCAAACCTGATTATTTATACAGGAAAAGTCTTGACCCTATGCACATGTTCCCTGCAGGAGTTAGAAAGTAAACATGGCTAATGTTTTTCACATAAGAAAAAAATATATATATATATTAAATATAACCCACATTTCTCTTTGGTGTTCCTTCTTCATCACTCCTTTGTCCACTTCTTGTCTTAGACAGACTCAAAGTGATTAATTTACAAAGAAAATCTCAGGGTAAAGTGATCAGCTGATAGCAGAGACTTGCTGAAAACAGTTCTATTCAGATTTAAAACTTACATCAGGTTGCGGGCGGATTATCTCCAGAGAGTTGCTGTTGAACACCATCAAGTTTTTTTTTTGTTGTTTGTTTGGTTTTTTTTATTTTTTTATTTTATTTTTTGAGAACAGAAAAATGCATACCTCAAAAAGTGGTTGTTATTTCATCCTGAATGCTTTCTGTAACTGTAGTCTCCTTTATCACTGCTACATCTCTACATCTCTCACAAAACCAGGACACGAACTTTAAATAAGTCAGCCTATACTTTAGGTTCTCCTTACCTCAATATCCATGAATTATTTACTTAAAAAATATACCTACCTCATGTTACCAGTACAAAAAGATTTACATTTATTAGCATTACTTAAACATACATTAAGAATACTGATGGCATTAAAAAATAAAGAAAATCATGTAATACCTTTACTTTTACCTATGGATTTGGTGAAATGGTTCCATGAAGAAAGCATTTCCAGACAAAAAGAGAATAAGAAGAGGAGAGAAACAACAGTAAGAGTCATGAGTTTTATGTATATGCAATAATATCTAAACATGAAACGAGACAAAGTATAAGTGTCTGTAGACAAATGGAGATGCAATCAATGTCATATTAGGGATATAGTTTATTTTTTTTTCCAATCATGTACATGCAGCGAAACATAGAAATAACTCATGCTTTGATAAAAAGGAGTGATACAATATTAACATGGACAATGGGTTAGGAGAAGAAAAACACTGATTTCTTTAGGTGGAAAAATTGTACTGTTAGCATTCCAAAAGCTAGGAGCAGGTGCTTTCTGCACGTTTCCAATCAGCCATGCATTAATGTAAATGTACTCTTCAATGCGTACAATGTGACAAGCTCAGTATCTTCTTTCAGGAACTATCTGAGGAATGCTCTTGCGCTTCATTTATCTTTCATAAAATCACCCATAATTGCGTTTTCTGATAAATACATGAAATTTTCTAAAACACCTTCTTATTTCTCTCACCTCTTTTCAGTTATTATATTGCGAGAGGGGGAGTTGAGGAGGCAGGAAGGACAAAAGCTTACGGAGCAAACAAAAGAAAAAAATAAGGAAGGATGTGACTAAAACCACATGTTTAACATGTTTATTTGCAGCCAAAGACAGCTTTCAAGCATTTGCCCATCATTTGCAGTGATGGTTTCAAAGCAGCTACAGAACAAGAAGAAACAATGAAAGCAGAGTGGAAAAGGAACAGAGCCCATACCTTGGTCGCCCATCATCAGGTGCGCCAGACCTTGAAGGAAAACAAGAGCACAGTCAGCAATGAACAAGGGAGCATGGGAAGGTGGTGTTGTCACAGTGACAAAAATGTTTTGTGACAGGCATCTGTTTCCTATGAGATGTCTGTATCACAGACGGAAATCAAAGAGCATTTTTCAGCCACTGGTTGGAATGCTTTGGGCTAAGAGTCATAGAACTGCAATTCAAACACTGGGTAGTGTTTTGTTGTGCATTTCTTCTGTGCAGTAGTTGGGAAGCCAGAAAATAATAGAATGCTTTCAAATCCAACCAATTCCTTTAATATTCCATCTGTCTTTATTCTATTTTGATTACACCGCTTTGAATACTTGGCTGGGAGGACTTCCTGTCCTCTAGTTGCGCAATTATGTTAAAAACCTGGAGAAGTGTAAACCTGAAAAATGGGCTGGGTCTGATCTTTTTCCCCTCATAAAAATGAGCATTTCAGGTAATTAAACAAAATTTCTTTATCACATTGAAATGATAATGCAAGGGATGTCTCCTTATTTGTGTGAAAAGCGAGAGTAGAATGAATATATTCCAGAGGAGGCAAATTATTATATAGGCAATATAAAATACAAAGCCATAAAGTAAATTTATGTGACAATTTAAGACTACCTCATAAATTCCTGAGAAATAGATTTTGCTTTATATTTGTGTTTTGAGATCAAATCCAATCATACCAGTATAGGTTTAGTGACATTTCAAAATGGATGTTCATAACAGTAATCACTCAACCAGGAACAAATTTAGTTAAACTTTAACCAAAAATATTCAGCTTTTTTTTTTTTTTTAATTGCACAATAATAAAACGATACTTTTACTGAGAATAATGTGTTGTAGAGAGAACATTTTTGTAGAAATAAGATTTTTCACATTTTACATCTGGTTTAACAGGTTTATTCATCTTAGCTGTTTTAGGATCCATTTTAGAAGTTCTTAATTGCTTGTGTTAAATGTGCTTCTCTTCTCCAACAACTATAAAAAATGATGCATTATTTTCTTATTTGCAATTAATTAAAGATAATTCACACAAAGAAGGTGTGCAATAAAATATCTTGCTCTTTATTGGAAAGCAGACTTCCTAGAGAGTTCCTGTGATTTCTAATTCACAAAGAAAATTAGGTGCACAAATGACTCATAGTACTTGGGGGTAGTACAAAGAAGATTCTCCTGGCTGCAATCAGTCTCAAAGGATTCATATCTCATCAGTTCAAAATCTCAAGTGTTGTTTCATAGTCTAACAATGGTTTTACCGAGTTAGAGTTTTTTAATGTCACCCTTCCTGGATGATAGTTAAACTGAAAGGTCTGGTGTGCCCTATCTCTTGAACAATAGATTCAGTTTCCAAAGACAGTGCACTGCAGCTGTCAGGATGATCTGAGGGTTAAACCAGTGATTGGAGCTAAACAGAGTGAGAGCTAAGTGTGATGCTGAAGGGATGCCTACATAAGCATTACTTGGAAAGTATCACACAGCTGTTCTGTTCTGCACAATATTAGTTAATAGAAATGTGTCCACACGTGTCTGCAACTGAGACACACACTGAAAATACAAACCATAAAGACCCACAGTCCAACTTTATTCTTTCAGTGCTGCACATCACAGCTTGGTCCGTTGATGCATGACCTTCTGGAAATAATAGTCTCTTCACCTTGTTATTTAATTTGTCTATTGGCACAAAACTTTTTTGTACAGATAACTATAATAAAAATTTTCAGACATTTGACTTGGCCTTAACTGTAGTCAAGAAAGGGAAAGTGAAACTAGTTGAATGTTAGAACATCGCTTTCTTTATCAAAATTGTATAAATTAGATTCAGTTACTGTATTTTTGCGAGCTCTTTCAGCTCTTAGAAGGTGTGACAGAAATCACTGTCATGTCTCCTAGGGGAAGACAAAGAGGGTAATCTCTTCCTAGCTTGCATTTAAATATAACTTTTATAGTTATAAGGACTTAATTGAAAAGACTAGCTTCTGGAGATTGTCACTGCCTGATATCTACACTTTTTAGCAATATGATATGTGAGCTTGGTCAGTTGTAAATACATGATTCTTATACAATTTGAAAAACATAAATGGCAATTTATTTATTTTTTTTAAAGCCTCTTGAAAACATAGAAAGCACTTGAATTTTAAGAGCCAAATGAATGTAAAAAAAAAAAAAAAAGACACTGCTCAAAGCAAACATCCATCAATTAAAAAATTTAGTACTAGCTCTCAAGACATTGCATTTTGCTTTACACTGTATGTTACTTATTTGTGAAGGAGTAAAGTTACTCATACTTACTTGTAAAGTGAGCATAACAATACTTACCTTACTTTATATTTTTGCAATCTGTGGATGAAGGCTACGGAAGTGTGAAGAATTGCTATTACTGTACCTGTACAATCCACAGAGGGCTTGAAAATGATACACATAAATCTACCATGACAACAACCACTGCTAGATTTCCAATATGATTTTGTGCTTATAATAGAGAAAACCACAATGGATAGTTATAGAAAGATCTAGCCTTAATGAGCCACATATAGGTATGCTATACATTAAAAGTATTCATTTGTGCACCGTTACTTCATAAGCAGAATGATAAAAGTCTTTTCTTTGTGAATTAGGAATTCAAGATTTAGTAGGAATACCTCTTGTATGCATGTATGATCCATTCCATTTTTATACTGAATTTGGCACCAAAAGGTCAAAGTTAAGGGGCAAGGGGGAAAACAGCATGAAGATAGTCTATTTTCATAACCTTGTGTTTAAGTTCCATGCAGAGCACAGGCCAAAGAAAAATTTAAACATGGTAAACTTGAGGTGAACATATTCAACCCTAGCACAATTTTAGTAATATGAATAAAATGTATCTTTTTCACACCAGCAAATTTATGAATATTAAATCCTTTTCTTTTCTTATGTAGCCTAATTCAGGGAGATGCACAGATTTCACAGAATTCAAAGATGAAAAGTGATAGCTCACTTTCCCAGTTCTGCTTTGGATACACATTCCATGGTTCCACTCTTTAGATATGCATCTTTTGCAAATTTAATGCATGCATTAGTATCTAGACCTGTGTTGGAATACATTTAAAGGAGCAGTTTTAAGAATTAGATTCAGGTAACTTCTGGATTAACTATTATCCAGGGTTTATCTTGTACTGCTGTACATAAATGAGTATGTGAAATTAAATTTAACTTCCTTATCTAGTTGTACTGATCCTAATTCACATTTGAGTCTCATGTTGACACCATTAAGAATTTCATGCATATGTCAAATGTAAAATTAAGTACTTATTTCTATGCTTTTATGTTTCTAAGTTAGAATTCCTATCCCAATATTGTTGAATATATTTTAATTTCACAATGAAGAGAAAATTGTACAGATACATAAGTGCTTGATAGTGCACAATTAAAGCACTGTAACAGTTTAAATTTTCTCTCTCCTTCTCCATGTATTTAAATAAAATTGCACATCATGTATGTACTAAATCTCACTTTGTCTTTGAATACAGTTGCATAGAGAAATATAGTACTGATACTTCCAGTTGTTTCAAGAAAATTGCCAGTGAACAGCCAGGCAGTGGCCCACAGTGCCTTGAATCCTGAATAAACTCAGGCCCCACAGTGTCTCACTGCAGGACCCTAGGTCAAAGACATATCAGGGCAGTCACTTTGCATATGTGTTAGCTTACAAAGTTCTTCATTAGGAAAAAAAAAAAAAAAAAAAGTTTAAACTATCCAAATAAATAAACAAATAGAAATTATTACACAGTTTAAATACATCAAACCATTTTTGAAATAGTTGTTTATACAGTATGCAAAGACACTGCCCAGAGCAGATTTTTAAAGTACTTGTACTTTAAACAGCACCTGCACCTTTTGGCTTATATGCAAAATTGATTCCTAGCAAAAACTGATCTCTGTGCCATCACAACCATGAAATATAGTCACTCAGACATTTTACCAGCCAATAGACATACTTACCAATATTCAGGCTAGTTGATGTTGTGTTTTAGTTTCCACTGCCCTGTGACATACTGTCTTAAAGGACCTTGCTTACATACCAACATTATTATTAAAATCACATGCCTCTTCTTGTACAAATTCCAAAAGGCAGAGTGCATTATGTTGAAAAGTTAGACAGATAAACTTTTTTCCTAAAACTTTGTGCTGTAAAGGAGAATACAATAAGCAAGACTAAGGAGAAAAGCACTTTCCATTTTCCTAAACTATAGGTATTTAACATGCATTATATTCTCACAAGGAGGATTCATGTTCCACACTGAAGAAAAGTATATTTTCTTGAAGCATTTTTCATACAGAACTTGAGAAAAAATTGTAATTTCTTCATCACTCCTGAATGACTTCAAAGAGTGGTATCAGTCATATGAGGTTGATATCAGGCATCCCAGGTTGGATAGGACTTTGAGCAGCCTGGTTTAGTGGAAGGTATCCCTGCCCATGGCATGGGGGTTGGAATTAGATGATCTTTAAGGTCCCTTCCAATCCAAACCATTCTATGATTCTACGCATAAAAATCCCATCATTTCAGTGGAGATATTACATAAATATGTCCAATATTAAAATGAGTCTTTGCTTGTGTTCTGTATGGAAAAATAAATCACGCTTATTTAAAAATCTTGTATACCTTTATGGATTAAAAAATGCAACTTACCGTACTGAATGTTATGTGTACTTTTATAACATTTAGCATAAGGGGAAAAAAAAAAAACAACCCACTAAACAAAAAGGAAAAAGAAGAGCTTAGGAAAATAAGGTAGAAAGCACCCACCTTCTACATAGTTGTCTTCTGTAAGCACATAACAGGGAAGGAGAGAAAAGGAAAACATTCATTAAGCAGCATGCAGACTGGAACTTGCCATTGCATGTCTTCATCATGCAAGGCATCAAACACAACATGCAAGTGCTCCATTGCTACAATCCAGAAGGAAAAACAAAAGCACCAGGGAAGCAGTGTTTCCCCTATTTAACAACCTTTATGTGATATGAAATAAAACAATGCTCTTTCCAAAGTGCCAATTTTTGACAGGATTTATTGCAGCTCCTTGCAAGTTCAGTAATTATTATTCATTAATCAGTGGATCATCTTGCAAGGTGTTTATAGCTACATATTTTAAAACCATCAGTCATTTCTGATAGAGATTCTAAGATCATTTGCTTCTACTTTCCCATTCTGAATTTCCCTTAATGACCTGTATGAAGTAGATGATTTTAAACAGATAGAACAAGATAACAAGATATACAATACGATGTGAAGATGTTACAGCAGGTAGTGTGGCTGATCCTGTACTACTAGGTCAATGGGTCACATCTAGGAATCCAGTGTGCAATAACTGCCACTTTAACCATTTGGCCTTACACGGAGTTGTACATAGAATCAGGTCCTACAACATTTGTCAGCATCAGAAACATACACATCTTAAAAAATCAGTAAGATCACTGCCTGTTACAAAGCTAGCAAAGGCCACAGCAACCTCAGACATGGGCTTTGCCCCCAAACGAGATCAGAGGATATTTTACCTAAGTAAAAGCTGCAATAATTTGGCCTCCTATCCCCAACTGCATGTCAATAGGTGGTATGGGAAAGAAATTTCCCCTAAAGCTGACACAGTAAGAAGGGACTAGGAATTGAGCCTCAGCTAGTAAAGTGGACAGAATTCAAAGTTAAGAAGCAGGCTCAATATCCTAGTATTCATGCTAGTGTCTGTACTCCACAACTCCTTCACTAAGTAGATGATTTTGAGGGAGTACATCTTTGTTGCCCATTACAATTTTGACTGAGGAGAGGATGGTAGTGAGTACAAAGAGATCCCAGGGGAGAGAGAAAAAGAAAGGAAAAAAAATTAAAAAAAGAAAGGAAAAACAACATAGACGTCAAGGAGATGGATGGTGCAAAAACAACAAAGAAATGGGGAAATGGGGAAACTCCAAATTCCTTCATTTAGTTTTCAGTGCTGCAGTATATTGTAATATCAATACTGCAATAACATTCTGTTGGACATATTTTATTCAAATTACTATTACTTAAAATCAGTGCATGAACATGCTAAAAGGCTCATGATGTTGAAGTCAAGCAGAGAGTTCTGAACACAATGAAACAGGCAGCACCAGATGCTTAAACTCACCTAGTTAGAACGTTTAGTATATTTTGTTTTATATGATGGGTATATTCTTAGCACTGATTAGCATGTCTTTGTTGATGGCTCTGGCACCAGAAAGATTTACACTAGCTGAGTAGCTTCCCGTAAATGTCTGATTGATTAAACTTTTAACTGATACTATATTAAATTGTCAAAACATTTCAAATTAAAGAAAATTAAAAGTGCTGAATTCCTGCTCTGTGAATAATACCATGTAGATATAGCCAAATCCCTACATGCTAGGAAACAACAATGAAAATTCATTCCTCCTCATGTTGTTGTCAGGATAAATCACACATTTTTTAACAGATCTGCAATCTAAGAAAATATTTTGTTAGGCTTCTTTACGGTACTTTCCAAGGTTGTTTTTTTTGTTTGTTTGTTTGTTTGTTTTTGTGTGTGTTTTGTTTTGCTCTTTTTTTATGTTAGGTTAGAACTTGACATTATTTATTGAAGGTATTTCATTGTGCTGTCCTATATCGCTGTCCTACATCCTGTCGCGTATCGCTTACAGTCTGCCTTACTTTCCTGATTCTCCTTTTCCTGGCATGGCCTATCATTCTAAGTAGAGATGAGGAAGCCAGAAGACCCAAATTCTAACTTTGGCTTTTTTTTTTCACTTTGCTTCCTCGAGCCATTCTTAAAAAAAAAAAAAAAAAAAAAAAAGTAATAAAAAAAAAAACTCTTTGAAAGCAATGTACGCGATCAATGTTATAAGTATGCATTTTAGAGGAAGCAAAATTTCCTCAGTGATTCATGAATTTAAATCAAGAGTACCTGTACTTACGTCATTAGAGTTGCACTGGTGTAAACTTTACATAACTGGAAGCAAGTAGTAATGTTACTCATTCCCATTATTTTTGATGATTTAGCCACCCGCAGTTTATCCATGTCCACATACATCCAGCCTGGAGGGCCTTATTCTCTACTGAGCAACTCTGTTGGCATTGGTGGAAACAAAGGCTTTGATACAAGACACGCCATGTCCTCATTGTCACAAGCATTCACACAGGAGGGCTCTTAGCCTTTTCTGCACCAACAGATCCTACCAATGATCTCCACTAATGCACAGCCCAGGTATGAGGTGAGAGGCTAAAAGAGATTGCCAATGCAACAGTAGAGATGCAGAACGGCCTTAAGGCCTCCATCAGCCACCAGTCAACTAGCCAGACAGGTAACTTTCTCATCACTGTTTTGATTTCTACTAGACATGAAAAATCCTGTTTTCATGTTGCATTCAGCTAGATGAAGAGCTAGAGAGGAATTTATCCACTGCAAATACTTATTTCCTAGACCGCCCCCCCTCCTCTCTGCCAAAAACAATCCTAAATTGCACTGCTAATCTCTGTGTTTGTAACTTAATTTCTTTGGCCAAATTCTGCTCACAGCTCTACTGGTGTATTCTGTTGACTTCACATATTTAGCCAAATATTCAGTTCACTTCTATCTGTCATGACACTATTGAAATCAGTAGAACTTACACTTACACAGGCTGTGAATCTGGCCATTATCTTTGGATGAGTTGTCCCAGGCTGTCCCTGCTGAGCTGAGAGCAGAATCTACTCCATATATTTTTTTGCAACAAAAGCCCAATGCAATCCAATTATGTTAGCCTATTACCCTGATTCAGTGATGTGAACCATGTTTTTACAGGATGCTTTTATTAATTCAAGAATCATTTTAACATTTGGTGATGCTTCATGGAATTCTTGATTCTTTTACAAAATAACTGACTGCTCATATGTTTTGTTTTTCCTGCTATTACAATTTTATTCTCCTAAAATATTTATACCTTATCCACACACAGAGCACAATATTTGTCCTGACAATTATAAAAGAGCAGTATGCTCATGATAAACAGATGAAAAATATATGTTAGTATTATGAAATTACAAAAATATCATTCTAGAAATAACATAATAAAGATAGCATATTAGAAATGGCATTTTTAAAGCATTTTTTTTCCTTATCTGAATTACAGTTCAATAACATTTGACAACAATTAATTATACCACAGACACAGTCTATGAAATTTCATAAGATACTCAATAGCAGGAATAGTGAGGAAGTAGCCTGAAATAAAGCTTAACTTTTGCAGGTGTCTTGCAATAAAAATGGTTGCTAGAAATTTAAGACGTGATACTATCAGTTTGTTTTCCCAAAGAACAATTCCCAGATATGCTTCTCCATAAATTCATTTACTTAAAAATATCATACAGGAAAATGTCATTTCAAGAGGCAGCTTTTTCTACAGGACTGCACCCAGGATCTCTTGAATTGTATGATTTCGTCAGTTTCTCAAATTGTTAGATAAATTGCATTACTTAAAACCTGGTTCAAAATAAATACTTGGAAAGGATATGAAAATTGAACTATGTTATAAAAATAGGAAATTTCAATAATGATGAACAAAAGCAATACATTGAAAAGCCATGGCTAATAGTGCTGCTTTTCTCAAATGTTTAATATCTGACAAATTCCATTCAGATTACTTACATACTTTTTTTTTTTTTTTTTTTGAAGAAAAGAAAAAGCAACTGTAAATATTGATTGTGTTTATTGACTATAATAATGATTAATTCAAAATGTATTACAAAGACATCTAGTAGAGAACTTGGATTCCGTTGTAGCCTTCTACTTGACTATCGATTAAATAGGGGAGGATCATTTCCTATAGCTGGGATTTATGGAACCAAATTTGGAATCCATCCACAAAATTTTCAAATCTAACTGAATCTAAGGGAAAAGGCCCAGTAGTTTCTGTGTTTCTGTGAGAGAATGTCTCCGTTAGGTCTGAAGTCAATGGACTTGCCCAGACTCCACACAGCTTTGGGTACACACACTCAGGGTACCTTCCAGTGCAGTGGGTAGAAATATAATAGGGACTATATTTTTTATATTTATTTATTTATTTATTTATTTATTTATTTATTTTTTTATTTATTTTGGTGGAAGAGGGAAATTTCAGAGTAAAAGGAATTTAATTCTGTTCTAGCTCCACTTTCTATCTACATCTCTGTGAAGATCCCTTCTTTTGGGGAGTGTACTTTGTACTAAACTTAGGTAAAAGGTCTGATATAATGAGCACAGATAACCCATGTTCACCAAAAATGAGGAAGAGTCTAAATCTGAGGATCATCAGGGAAAATTAGAAACTTCTGCCAGTTTTGTAAAAGACAAAGACATTAGCTCAAATGCAGCACACCTCTGTAAAATCTACTAACATCTGTGAATTTACTAGATGAGGCTATCATTTTGTGAGAGTGCTCTGTACCTCAGGTGCATTGACAATGAAATAAATTTTAGTTAAGTTACTGTAGATGAGCTCCTAGTGTGAAGCTGCAACTAAGGGCAGCATTGCAAGTCTTGCATGCATAGGCAAAGAACTAATGAACAGGAATAGAAAATGATATTACTTTTTGTGGCGTAACTAAAACCATTACTGTGTGTAGTTCCAGTGTTCATATATTTAAAAGGACGTGAAAAATAAATAGGTTACAGAAAAGAATAAAAACAATTCTCACAGTCATTTACAGCACTAAAAAACTCAGAAAACTCAGCAACAGTGTCTTAAAATGAAAGCCGTATGGTGATCAATCTACTGAATGTATGAAAGGCAAGATTAAGAGGTGTCTTGAAACCAGTCTATAACTATCAATGAAGCAAAAAAGAATCGATATCTGGAAGTCATTTCAACCAGACAAATGCTGGGATCAATAGTCAGAAAAGTTCAAACTGAAAGTAAAATAAAAACTTTAACAAAACAAAAAAAAAAAATAATGGGAATACTGGGAAATTCTTTCTTCAAGTCTTAAGATGAGCCTTTGTCTAACAGAATCTGTCTCAATCAGACACTTTTGGGTGACACTGTTGGAATCACAGGAAGTAGTTCTGCCTTTTGCCATTTAAGAGATCAGGTTAATATTTCCATAACAGTCCATTTGGCCATAACTTGTATGAATCTATTAATTCTCTGTAGCTAAGTGAGAACAGATACCAAATATAAACAACAGCAAAACTTCGACGCTCTGTAAAATACTAAAATGTTCAAATAAATTGTTTTCTCAGAACCAATCTCTGCATCCTTTGCAACAGTCATGACATATGTTTCCCATGAAGAATTCAAATATGACTGGTGACAAAAATAATTCAAATTGTTACCAATGTTCCCTGTAGGAAAATACCCCACACCCAATTTACTTTTACATGCTGTAACATTTCCTAATACCCTCTCCAGGGTCTGCAGATGACAAACAGAATCAAAACCAACAAGACATAATTAACACTCTTTCTGACACAGTATCTTTTTCTGCTGTTTGATTTCTATGCACCTTTATCACTTTTTTATCTTGTCCCAACAAAAGAGTATTAAATGTTAAATTATTTGGCATTGCTTTCATTTAATGCTGTTAATCTATGGTTATTTTACTGTTACACAGTTTTTGATATTGCACATCTGAGTGGACTTGTGTTTTTATGTAGTTACAGTAATTAAAAACTCTGTGATACCTTTATTTCATTTTTCTCAAGTGCTTCCCAGCAGTGACACTTTTAGAAAGTTACTTGTCCATTCATTTTAGTAATTTGTACCATAATTCTAAATAAACCTGTACTGACTCAGGGGAGAGATTATGATGTAAATGTAAAAATGATGTCTTTTTAATTATATTACAGTCCCAAGAAATGTGAATTTGGCCTTATTTTGCCACCTCATTAAAGCTGAATTTTTCTCTCTAAAATGGGTCTGGCTAGTCTCATATGCACTAAACTTCAGAAGTGCTTGCAATCTGTCGGTGCTTTAAAGAAATTTCCATCAGTCATTGAGACAAATGTTCTTGCATCAGTGTAATGGCTGCGGTAATTACAACCAGGAATCAAAGGTGGAATCAAAAGTCTTTTTACAATTGAATTTATTAATATTAATAATGGATACAATGAAAGGATAAATAAGTTATCTGTGCAAGTGAAGGCAAGTCAAAGAAACACTCCCTCCTCCGTGCTTTAATGCTATTTCAGAAAATGCTTTAATTTTTTTGTACAAGCAGAAAATTGAATACAATGCAAATCTAAGTACTTAGCCCAGTAATATGATATTGTTTAGGATCTGCTTCTCTTTTTCCATATAGCCTCTTGGACTATTTCTCTGGATTGGAAAGTTTAAGTTTTCATTGAAAATCTCTGGAATTTTAACACTTAACTTTGATTTGTGTTTTCAGTCATCTTAATAGCAATCACTAGTTTATTTCCTATCTTGGAGAATGGACATGCTAACTGGAATTAAATACTGCCTGTATACAGTCAGCTTTGCATGGTTGCATCTTACCTTAATGCATCTTTTCTTCCTAGTGCTATTATTAGTCCTTTAGATCTTCTCCAACTTAACCCTGCTACGTACATGGCACAAAAATGTATTTTCATGATATCCAAATCAAAACCTTTCATAGAGAGTGAACCGTTCAGTCTGGCAGAGAGTAACAGTAGCAAACAAATTATGTTCTATAAGAGTGATGGAGGATGACAAAGGGATTTCTGTCTTACAAATATCTGTTTTGAAAATAATTTGAAAAATTCATACATTATTTGTAGAACTTCTTTAAGAAAATTGCTTAAGTAAGGAATCAAGATTTGTTCAGATTTAGTTGTGACTTTTTACGTGTAAATAAGAGCAGAAAATAGACCAATAAATCTGATTCCCTATTGTTCTGTGCTTTTTGTAGTCAACTACATCTACACAAGAGGCTACAAAATCAAGCCTAAATTACTATCAGATGAAATCAAATCCCTGTCCAATCATCCTTTCAACAAAACTGGTCTGTTAGCCCCATTAATACAATAGGATTTGCTGGACAGACAGTAGACATGCTGCAAAATGGACAAACAGCATAGGGCCTTTTCCAACCAGATGGCAGCATTGTGCCTAGTTACACTAATATAACACCAAAATTAATAGGAACCATGCAAAGCTGCACATATTTTTATATTTTCACTCTGTCTTTTACTGTATGCAGGAAATGAGAAATGCTTGGGTGCTACCAGTGATGCTGTGACTTTAACAAAAGCAGCTTAAGATACTTTGGGATGAAATGTTCTTCAGAATTAGCAGCTGAAAATATAGAAGATGCACTGTACACAAAAGTACAGTAACAATATTTGAAATCACTTTGCTGTATAGTTCTTTAGGTAATCATCAGAAATCTTACCTACTGTGAAGATTGATTTTGTGCATTTGAACTGAACTGAACCTGTGTTTGGAAGCCTTTAAAATGGTACAGAACAAACTTTCTACTAGTTGAAATAGGAAATTCCTCTGACGTGAGTGGAGCTGTACTCTGGAAATCCTAAGGCTGTAATGAAGGTTTTTAATTGACATCAAGTTAATATTTAATCACAGCTATCTGTGACTGCACATGAGCAAAATGTGTTTCTCATGATTTATTTTCTTCAGAACTGAACTTAATTTTCTCCTGAACTAGTCTACAATCATTTCAATGCTAATTCAGCATTTCAATGCTGATTAATTAGCCAACAAATGTAATGAAAATAATTTAATTACAAGAAATTTTAGAATTAAGATCAATATTTCTTCAATTAAAATCTGTTCTTCCTTAGCTGAAGTAAGAATTGAAATTTTTAAATTTCCTCCATGGATTTTACATGAACTGAATAACAACATGTCTTTTCTGTAGGTGTGTGAATGATTGGATTGAGCTTCTGTGTGTACAAAGTACTCATACACACTGCAATTGGGAAACAGATGCTTTAGAATGATGCTTGGCTTTCATTAAGCACTTTGATATGAATTAGTTCCCCAGCTATTTTCTCGGCATAAAAATATATTTATTGTAACTCTTCTAAGGCTTCTAAGTGATGCAACAAACCTGACAGTGGTAGTTTAGAACTGGTGAAACAGGCGGTTTCCAACAAGGAGATATTGTGCCTGACATGCTTATGCAAAACCTTGATGTTATGTCTAGCTACACTAATTTTCTTGTCTATGTCTGTTCTTATCTCAGAACTGGACAAATAAAATGTATATTGCTAGCAGATCTTTCAAGATGGTCACACTTAGGCGACATCTATAAAAAGAACACAAATCAAGTTGGAGCTACTTTACAGTTTGATCAATATGCATAGTTCTTGAAGTATTCCTTGCTACCTTTGTTCCTTTTTGACAGATATGTCTCAGATATATATTCCAGTGCTAATCTTTACCTATTTTACTTTCTTCTGCTAAAACTACATATCATTTACATCATCACGGTAACATGTTGACAATGAAAATTTCTTTTCTATTGTCAGCTCTTCTGTATACAGCAAATTGCTAAGAATCACACAGTGGCTGGTATCAAGGAAAAATCAGTGTAGGACTCTTTATCAAAGATCTATTTCTGGGCTAAAACATTATCGGAAACAATTATATTAGTTCCTTCATTAAAATGAACATATAAATCACCTGCCTTCCACTTTTTATTCATAGAGAGGAGGAATAATTCTGAGGTTCCCAAAGTGGCAAAACTCCAGCATCTAAACCTTAATTAAAATTTCTCCCCAGCAGACTATTTATGCCATTAGGCAATTCACGGAATTATAATCATGAAAGCAAGGATCATGTATCATATAACCTATGTACTTAATCAAATTAACAGAACTCCCAAACAAACCACAAATATTTCTTGCATATTTTTTTCAATCAAGATTATGGAACAGAGGACTAACCTAAGCCACCAACCACCTACTAAGAGAGAAATTCATATTTAAACAAGGTGAAATTGGTATGACTTTCTTGCCTACAAGGGGCATCTGTGTATATATTGAATAGATAGCGTACATACACATATGCACATTCATTCATATAGTAATGCATAGTAATTTTACTATGCAATGTAAAGAATGTATAAATGTAATGAACACAGCCAACATAGGGAGCAATAAATGGTGTGCTATGGTCCAACTGTTAATATATACAGAAACTAAAACAGGGGCAATCTTCTCATTCAACATAGTAAACATTTTTACTTCACTAAAACAATACTGATACAAAATGTCATAGCATGCCAAGGAACAGAAATAGGTAACAAAATTTCAGGAAAAATCTTACAATTCAACAAAGCAATGACTAATGCATATGAAGATGCTTAAGAAACTTGAAAAGGCAATATTGATTAATAGGATTTTGAAATTGTATGTTCCTTTGTTTAAAGAAAATGTTTCAAGGTACTGTCATTCTATAATTAGTTTGATTCAAAAGACAAAAAAATATGCAAAAGCCATGAACACCGTAAGTTATTTGTGAAGACTCTTCATATAGCGAGCTAAAAAGTGCTTGTTCATTTTTATTTTTTTTTTAATTCAAATCTTCACAGCTTATAGCAAATGCCTTCTCACTTTTAGAAATAGATACTTATTCCAAAAGTATACAATAGGAAGAATGTCTAATGCCGGTAAATAATTTACTTATAATAAATAGATAAATTCTAAGCATATTTCCCATAACATGCTTACAATGCATGTGTAACAGTCACCATATTCTACTTCCATTAAAACAAACTAACTCTCCCTTCCCAAAAAAAGCATTTGTCTCCAAAAGTAGTTTAGAATATGAAGATTTAAAGTGTTTTACTTTATCCCTTTGCATGTACCTCTTAATATTCAATACTGACAGCTATCTTTTTTCATCCAGTCTGCATTATTATAGTGAGTTATCATAGTTTTCTGTCATGGGGCAAATATTTAAAATACATCATCTTCTGGTTAGAGCATTAGCATAGCCTTTAAACAACTCTGCTGTTATTACTGTCTTACATCTTGTATCAATGATATCTGCATGTATTTAAAAGACACATTAAAGATATGCCTTAAAAACACTATGATTTAATTACTTTAAAAACATAGGAGTCCTTCGTTAAAAATAAATAAATAAATAAGAAAAGAATGTATGCTTCTTCTGACTTCAGTAATAATAGATAGTCTGGTAAGTGTAAAATCATATAGTCAAAACCAAATAAAGTTCTAGTAAAAATATAGATGGAATAAAAAACTTGGACAGGAATGGTTCTTATTAATGGAATCTTCTTTAGAACCCGTTCAGATGGATAGAAATCCTTTCATACAGTTTAAAACCTGGATTGCTCCTTGATTTTCATGTCTTATATGCTGGGCTGCTCCTTAGCATGTGCATTGAGCTCCCATGGCACTCTATGAGTTTGAGTCTACCCAGAAATGCTGCCAGGGAAGCATTTCTAATCAATAGCTTTTAGTGTAATGGAAATTACCACAATGCTTTCAAGATCTGGGTTTATATCGTAGTTAAAACGAGCTTAGTGTCATCTCTAGTGTATAGCTGTTGCTTCACCAAGCTGCATATTATAGATTAGGCCAACACTGCTTGTCCAAACCAGTATTTTGTAAGATGAAATAAAAGCCACACAGAAAATCTTGGGAAATCACAGGGAAATCACCTTCATATGTTCTATTTGTGAATGCCTACATACCTGTGTATTTAGATATGACTTACAGTAGTGAAGTTATTAAAATAGGTCAAATAAATTTTTCATCCAAATTGATTGAACTGATCATGAAATGGGAAAACTAAGATTCAGAGGAAAGATATGGTTATGTAAAATTCTACTGAGACAAGAGAGTTACTTCAAATATATGGAGACTGGTTTTAAGTCTCTTAATATAAGTTCAAATCTTTGGTTTAAACTCTTACACATATATTTGAAACTGGAATTGCTGTCTTAAAATTGGATCATTCAATTACAAACACTTTGGAGCATAAAAAAAGGAGAAAAGCATTTAGAAAAAAAAAAAAAAAAGGTATCCTTCACGTCTGGCTATTTTTTCTAATTTGTTGAAATATTGTAAAAAATACCTACAGTCATCAACAGTAAGAACATAAGTCAAACGGCAAGAGTGGAGAGTGGAGTACAGACTTGATTTGGGTAGAAACGGCACATGCTTTCTAAGTCCCAATTTCTCCTGAAACTAAAAGCAGAAAAAAATAAATTTTCAAAGAAATTAAAGAATAGGGTTTACACATGTTGGAAGAAAACTGATACGTACAAAGGAAAACTGAAGTTCATCATGTAGGAATAACATGATCTGTACTCTCTGAAATGAAGTAACAGTGCCACTGGGAATTTAAGGTCAATTGGAATTCTGCAACTGAATTCAGCGATTACAGGATTGGGGCCTAAAGGTTGAAGTTTACATAGAGAGCTTAATCTCCCTCTTGTGCAACAGTGACACATATTTTGGTATCAGTTATTCCCTTCAATTATGTAAATTGTGCATTTCCTCCTGGATTTTGGCAACTTCCTTAGCAAATCTAAGGACTAAGTGCAAACAAAAGAAAAGGAAAACAGGAAGAAGAACAAAAAGAAAGAGAAGAAGAGCAAGGAGAAGAAGGATAAGAAGAAGAAGAAGAATGGGAAAAAAAAAAAAAAAAAAAGAAAAAGGCTGGGGGAAAGAAGAGTAGCAATTTCTTTTGGAAAATGGAGTATCTAAGAATTAGTGTAACTTACTCAGCACAATGTCATGGGTCTCAGTGACCCTGGCTACTTTTCCAGGAGTCATTCCATCCAAAAATATTTTATGAACCATTATAAAGCATCTGAGGCATTTTTTTTTTCTTTATTCTTTAAATTTCTTTAATTTATTTTTCTTGAACTATTTACTGGAGCCTTTTAAAGGAAAAAATACTTTTGTTTCAGACATATGTATATCTCTTTGAGTATGTTTCATGGTCAAGTGAAAAAAAATGTTTCAAGGTGGGTTGTTTGTTGGCTTTTTTTGACAAATCTCTTCAGAAATGCGTTGCAATTCAAGACCCGGGTAAAATAACCATATAATTGCCTTTTTTTTTTTTTTCCCCTTCAGAAATATATTCTGTGCAAACCATAAACATGGTTGTGACCATCTGTACCAGCTAAAGTCTTTTTGGACTGTATTTCTAGCACAATTCATGAAGAATGATTGATAGCTATAAGGGAAAGCTGGAGATCAGTTTACCAGTGAGGGTTTCACTAGTTGAGCTTGATATCCAGGGATAAAAATTACACCCATTGCAGAGTAATAACTCGCATGCAATTGTTAAAAAAGCACTTGGGTGACTTGGAAAGTATAGAATTAACTTATAGACAGTCATGACAACAATAATACTTTAGACAAAATGATTCCAAGACAATGTATTTTTGTCAGGTTGCTCTGCCATGGGAAGTATAGCATTAAGTATGTACTATTGACCTCAGTCTTTATCTCATCTCTCTCTGACCTTGAGAGATGTTCACGGGAATCAAGCCCACACAAGATCAGTAGCTTAGGCAAGCACACTTTTCACTAAAAAATTAGCAAATCCATATGCCCACATTTCCAGTGCAACATCAACAAATACAGTTATTTGTATATGTTCTTTTTTTGAACAAAATATTACATAGCTAATTTATAGATGTTTGAAAAATATTTTAAAGAAACTGAACACTGAAATAGATGAACTGTATATTAAAATAAAACATGTTACCTTGCTGATCAGGACCCCCTCTAGAAGACATAATGTGAATGTGATCTTACATGTAATACATAATTACATTGCATGCTGCTACTTTCCTGTGGCTACAGGGATGCAAAATATCCTTTCATAGACTCTGATACTCTAGCACAGTCATATTCTAAAATTCGTATATATGAAGACAACCCCCCCACCCCCAAAAAAAAATTTAAAAAAAAAAACAATGAAAAAAAGCATGCAGAGGTTACACAGTACCTTGAAAAAACAGATTCTTGAGAAAGCATTTTCATCCATTGGAGACATTAGAGTCACCCCTCACAAAAAAAAAAAAAAAAAAAAAAAAAAAAGAATTGCAGAGCTACGATGTTATGAAAAAGATGGAAACGGCGATTCAAAAGTAAAGAAATATCAAAGAAAGATATGGGTCTTGATTGCTACAGTGAGCCACACCTACACCATGACTCTAATGTGGAGTCCTAGTATAGAGTCCTAGTAAATAATGCGAAGAGTATTAAAACAAAGCATTTTATTTTGTTGCCAATCTATACTTTTACAGGTGAACTAACTACTTTGTTCTGTAGAAAACAAAACAAAAACACTTAAGTATGTTCTTCCCAGGGTTAAGTTTTGTTCGTTCTGCTTACACTACTTTTTCTTTTCTTTTTTTCAGGTTGATCACTGGAAATGATTCTCCCTTTTCAGGTGATTTTATGTACTCAGCCTCAGAGCACTGAGTTCACATCTTTGCAGGTAGAAATCTTTTTAGTTCGCTGATGAAGTATCCACACTTTGTTAAGCAATAAAACCTTTTTATGATTCTATAGCATCTTTCATAGAAGGACCTTGGTGGCTTACACAAACAAATGCCTCCATGAAGCAGAAAGAAAATTCAGTAGTTGATGTTTCCATGCAAGCCCAAATGGTGCTTATGATTGATATGAGGGTCATTCAGTTCAAGTGAATGTGTGTCTCTACAACTTCTTCCACTTTTCTGAGCTGAGGAAAACTCTATAGTGGAATTTTAATTTGATTCAGGAAAACTGAAGAATAAAGCCAAATATAGAACACTTGGATAGGCCTAGACATACAATATTATGTCTAAAGGTAGGTGACTTAATTGTTTATGACAGACTATGTAGGCATCATATAAGCCATATAGTGTTGTAACAGAAATATTTAAATTGGATAAAATGCTGCTTCTCTGAACGATAACACCTGTGAAAATTGTTGTGATCTTTCAGATAGTGGAATTAATTCTAAATATTTTTGTTTGTTTGTTTGTTTGTTTGTTTGTTGTTGTTGTTGTTGTTACGTAGAAAAGAATATGCAGTGCTGAATGTGATGAGAATTTGTGAACTCCTTGTTTTACTCAGTTAGGCATCTAAGGAGGGTAAGTGTCCATGGAAGTAATTTACTATCTTATGCTTACATCTTCTAAGAATTCTGGCTGTTCTTCATTGTATTTAGACAACTTTTTTTTTTTTTTTTTTTTATCATACTAAAAAGCAACTCTGCTGCTGTCAATGAGCAGGACAGAAAGAAGAAAGAAACAGATCAGTATCTTCCTGCACTCTAGATAAATGTACTTATTTTTAGGAAATGCCTCCATGTGCCAATTTAATTTATTTGCAGACTTTCCCTTTTACGATTTGTCTTTCTGTCTCCTGTAGAAAGAATTGTAGATTTAATATGAAGGACAAAATGGCAAACATAAGAAAATAAATAAGACTTACTTTTTTTTTTTTCCACCAAGAGGAAAGTTAAAAAATTTCTTCTTATCAAGCGCAATAGAGAAGAAATGTTGTTATATATGAAGAGAAATTTTCTCAGGAGAGAAATAAGGAAGAGAAATATTCAGTTCAGTTGGGTCCAAACTACAGGGTCTTCAAAAAGCAACCAGAACAACATCACCACATATTATTAATTACAATAACATCATGTACCAAAGCATCAAGCCACTCCATGAAAGACGTAAACACAAACAATTCGCATAGACCTTCTCATCTAGTTCTTTGTCTCACGATAGGATCTAAAAAACAGGCTGCATCTTTATCTCACTGTAGGATCTAAAGAGGGGAGATGGGAGAAGCAACAAAGGTTCAAAAAGTTCTATGCTGTTTCAGACTTCATTCTGCCATTTCCCGGGCTAACAACGGTCCTGTAATGTTCCAAACCAAGTAAACTGAAATATGGTTTGTGGTGGTGGTGGTGGTGGTTTTTTTTTCATTTTTTTTTCCTATTGTTTTCTAAACATTACAGAAAAGCAGCACCATAGCTGCTTCTCTTTAACTGCCAACCACCCTCCTTTGACTCACCCTTTCTTCCTTCCTTCCTTCCTTCCTTCCTTCCTTCCTTCCTTGCAGTAACACATTCGGGTAGAAGCCCTCAACCACTGCTATTCGCCCAAGTAGAAACAAGTAGAATTTTCCCACATTCCAACTATTGAGAATGAGAAAAACAAGAATAACAACAACAAACACTATTTCTAATTGGAAGGCTAACATTTTATATTAAACTTCAAAGGATCAGGTACAAATTATTACAACTACTAGCAGATTTGATCTTTGACATTTACTGTATTGGAAGACAACATTCTGTAGCCACCAACCAGATGTTAAGCAGGATCTTTTACTCTGTTCCAGGAATGCTTAAGTGTAATTATTAATGTCATTATGAAGAGAAGGAAATCCTAAAATCATGAGAAAAAAAAAAAAAAAAGAACCATCCAGTAAGATTTTCTGTCTCTGTCATTCCAGAGACATAGTTTACCTATCTTATCTTTACCTATCATTTATCTATCTTCCACACCCCTCTCCCAACAGATCAGTTTTTCACTATTCTTAGCATTAGAAAGTTCTTCCTGACTCTTAATTGCTGCAATTAAACTCCATTATTTTTTCTCCTATGCACCATGGGCATAAAAGATCAGATAATTTCTTTGCTTCTTATACCACCCCTTTACAAACTTGATCTTTGGTATCAGGTCCTCCGTTAGTCACTTTTCCTGTAAGGTATGCAACTCTAATTCTTCTTGTTCTTGTTCTTGTCCTTGTTCTCATTCTTGTTCTTGTTCATCTTCTTAGATGGAAAACTTAATGGCTTTGCTGTTCCCTGTTCAGAATGTGGTACAGGCAGATTCCAAGATTCTTTTCAAAATAAACAGTATTTCAACAGATTTTCTCTATAGCATGTTTTTGCGTATTATAGCGTGTTTCATTCCTATGCCTAGCTCCTTTCTCTTGTTGCCACAGAATTTCAGCCAGTCTTTTGGCCCTTTTCTCTAATTTGTCAAGCTGATTTTGAATTCAAAGCTTGTTCTTGAGTATGCTGTTTTTTCCTTCTGTGTTACAGCAGATTTAGTAAAATTGGTCTCTGCTCTACCATCCAGGCTGATTAAAAAAAAAAAAAAAAAAAAACAAAGAACTGATTCCAGAAAAGACACCTGTGGTTGGCTTGTCCTTTCACTTTACTAAGAATTACTGACAGCTCGCACAGCTATCCAGCCAACTTTGCATGTAGTTTAGTAGCAATTTAGAAATTTAATCTAGCCCAAGATTTCCTAGTTGCATAAGAGAATATCATGTTAGTGCTGAAACATCTTTCAGAATGCATGACATGTACTGCTTCTTGCCAGTCTGTAAAAATTGTTGTAGAATTGGTTTAATGCAATTTGTTGGCAAATACATGTCTGCTATTGCTCATTGCTTCCTTATTTTGCAGCTGCTAACAAATCATTTGCTTGAATATATGCTTCAAAATCTTCCAGGAATTAAAGCTAAGCTGACAAGCTAGACTTGGCTTTTCTTTCTTGCCATTTTAACATTTGGCACTATGTTCCCACTCTTCCAGCCTTCTAAAACAACATCAACCTTTAAACAGGTTCTCAAAGGAAACATCCTTTGAGAGGTAAGATTGTTTCTGTCCAGTAATCTCCTAAGTATCAAGCTGCAGTTCATCAGATTGTGCCAATTCTTGTATTACAACAAGGACAACAAAGTCTTGAATAAGATTAATGTAAAGAATATACCATTTTTGTATTAAATGCTTAAAATGCCTATTCAAGATAGTCCTACAGCGCATAAGGAAGCTAAGGATGAAGTGCCAATAATGAGATGGTTTATTTTGCTATTTGACCAGAGCCTTTTGAATTTGCATTGATAAACTTTAATTTGTGGCAGTAAAAATTTATTGCATTTTACACTGTGCAATGAATTGGTTGCCAGCAAAAATACTCATGTACATGACCTACCAATAAATACAGTAGTGGTATGCTAGGTCTGGCTGGGATGGAATTAACTTTTTTCATAGTAGCCCATATGGTGCTGTGTTTTGGATTCATGACTAGAAGTGTGTTGGTAACACAACAATGTTTTGTCTCTGGTTAAACAGTGCTTGAACTATGCCAAAGCTTTCTTTTTCTTACTCTGCCCCCATAGCATGCAGGCTGGGGATAGGCAAGAAGGAGGATACCACAGAAGGAGCATACCAGTCAGGACTGCTGACCTGAACTGGCCAAAGGGATACTCCATATAACATCATGCTCAGGAATAAAACTGGGAGGCTATGTCTCAAATGTAACTTGGAGACTTATCAATCTGCCTTTGAGAGGTGGTAAGTGATTGCCTTTGCATCACTTTTTTTTTTTTTTTGTAATTATTATTATTTTTTCCCCTCTTTCCTTCACTTATTAAACTTGTTTATCTTGACCCATGAGTTTTTTCACTTTTTCTCTTCCTACACTATCCCCATCCTTCTGAGGGTGAGTGAGTGAACAGCTGCAAGGGTGTTTAGTGCTGTTTAGTGCTGGTTGCGATAAACTCACAACAGGTGTGTTAGATGGAAGACTAAGAGACACGATTCGTAATTCCAAAAAGTTAAGACCATGCATTTACCACATGTATTGACATCAAGAAATATCTCTAATCAAGTTAGTAACACAGGCAGCTTACCCATCTGAAAATTTTTGCTTGCATTGAAAAGTATGCTGATTTCTGTATAGACAATACATGCTTTATTATATGCAGTAAGGATAATTATGTACTAAGTAATTATACCATATTTTTTGGTTGATCCAGAAGCATGAAAAAACTAAATAACATGTAGGTAGTACATTCTAAATTTTACTTTTTTTTTTTTCTAAAGATTTCTATAATTCATCTAAAATATAGAGTTTTTATAAGATTACACGTGACTTATTCACTCGTTTAGCTTTCATATCCATATATTAGTTCTTTCTTTTGTCCTATAAAAACATTTGCCTAACTTTACATGGAAAAATGGAAGTTCAAAGATCAGGCAAATCAATTGCTTGTCAACATTCACAGTAAACTAAGTTTGTTAAAAATATTATTTTTTTCATAATCTAATCTTTACACTAAAGTGTTCATAGTTTTTCTGTAGATTGTACTTCAAAAAGCATCATTGTTTTGGCACATAGCAGCTACAGGAGTTTATGAAATTACATATGAAATAATTATTTAGTTCACAAATGAAGATGTGGATATTAAAAATTTTTCTCTGGATGTTCATTGCTGACAATATTTATGTCTCAGTGTAATTCTAAAATATCACAGATTGCTTTATGATTTTTGAATAAAAAATTTTGATTCTAGCAATCAGTTCATCCAAAAGGATTTCATCATCTACAGGCAGAGATTTACTTACATTGCCAGAAGTTTGGTCTAATGTCTAAGAGGACAAGATTTTCTGGTGATCTTGGTACTTAGCTCATAATGCAATTTCTGAAGCAGGCTTGCAAGAATGTAGAAATTAGTATTTTGCTAGAGCATGTGAAACCACACACTTAAGGTGTTTAGATTTTTAAGTTTTATATTGCCTTCAATAAGTATTAGACATCTGCTAAACTTTTAATAAAGTTTTGTGGTGTGCTGAATCTTTTACTGAAAGGCATACATTATATGGCAAAAGCTATCAGAAGAAAAAATTTTAAAATTGATCTTTTTGATTTTTGGAAATCAATATTATACTTTGGGACAGTAGGGAGCAGCAAGTCAGCTAGCTGTTGTTACTAGAGAAAAAAAAAAAAATGTGTTACTCCTTAAACTGTAATTATTTGCTTCCTTTGATATTAATGTTTTGCTACATGTAATATCACATAGTTAAGTTGATAGCCTTTATAAGATACCTTGTTCTTATGAGTTTTGAAATCATCAAAACACGTATCTGATATTTTAACTATTTTTCTTGCTATTTCCTTCAGCACTGTGGTATGAAATTCACCTGGGTCTAATGCGTTGCAACTTTCAAATAGAATAACTGCTTTATTGTCTTTTCCAGCATATCAGCAAAGTCTTTGACATTTTTCTTTCCCACAGGAAAGTGTATCTGTCTCTGAGATGATGCCTTCTGTTTCTTCTTCAAATAACAAGAAAATACATATTTTAGTTGCTCAGCAGAATCTGGCTTATTAGTTGCCAAATTTGTGTTGTTCTTCTCAGAAACCCTGTTTTTCTTTCCTTTACTCTTTTAATCCATTAAGTTTGGTACAATTTGGCAAAATAAAATAAAATAAAATAAAATAAAATAAAATAAAATAAAATAAAATAAAATAAAATAAAATAAAATAAATAAAATCACCAAAGATGTACTTTGAAAGTTACACATTTTGAAAAAGTGTTTTGTTTACTACCTTTACCTCTTAGAGTGTCTTCAGTTATTATCATGTTATTTCTCCTTACAAATTCAATGCTACTGGCCATTTATCAGTTATGTTTGACATTCATGGAAACTTTGATACCAGTTCAGTTCCTCTACAAGTGAATGGAGCTATATGGTCCTATATCATTTAATGCTGTGCATATTTTTCTATTCTGTTCCACTTAAAAAAGTGTTGTTTTACGTTATTCATTTGACACTGCATCGCAAAATAGTTTAAATGCATTTTCTGTATATTTCTGTGTATGGCAATTACCCTGTTAGCTAAGGTCATAGCTACTTTACATATCTGAAGTTTATTTAGTAATTCATCTAGAATGTCTATGTTTCTACAGAGCATCAAAAACTAGAGGAATAGGCTGCAGAGTAACAGACAAAACATCTATAGGCCACATTTCTGATGATGTTTGCACTGATGTTCATCCCCAAAAAAATGTTATCATTGGAGGAGACAGAAAAAAATGTAGTAATTCTCCAGCCTTATTGCAAATGTATTATTGTTTTTACAAGCATCATGAAGGGAAAAAAAAAAAAAAAAAGCCTGAAACTCTGCTTCAGCGATGAAATGTTCAACACTGTGGTGAGGGGAAATGGAAGCTTTTTTTTCACCACCATCTACATTTTCTTAACAGAAAGCTACTTGCTTATAGGACTATTCTTTTCTCTTAAAATGTTAAACAGACACATCAGAATTAGAATGTTGTCTATCTATCTGATAGACACCAGACTTTATAGTTTGAGCCAGTTCCATTTTCTTCCAAAACCAGTCTATGTACTCAGCCTTGGATTATCTAAATTTCAAGTCACGTATTGTTTCTTACTCTGCTTGAATTCCCTAGCTTTTTGTTTGTCCTGCATCCACACTGGCAGCATTATGAACAGGAAAATACTTTTTGTTACTAATACTATCTTTCAACCATTTGCTCTCTAAACTACAAAGATTATATGTCTTTCACTTTTTTAGCTTAAGTAAAATGTCAAAGGTTTCTTTAGCAAACATCTCAAAAGTCTTATTGGAAGCTTTTAGTTTGCTCTTTTCAACATATGTATAGTTTCTGATCAAAAATAGTAGGCAAATAAATAAGGTTTCTGGCCTTTAGCTTGAGACACAGCTTCTGCAAAATGAAAACAAGTCTTACAGAAAGTACAAAGGACAATTTCCTTTTTTCAGGTCAAAGATGAAGTTTCAAATGTTTGCAGGGAAACATGTTGCTGTTTTTGCAACTTTTAGTTGCAAAAAAAAAGTTTCAAAGTTTTGCAACTTTTAAGGAGAGTAATTGTTTTATTGTCTTTTCCAGCTTAACATCAAGGTCTGTAATATTTTCCATGTGCAAACAATTCTTGTATAGCATTATTAGGGGGCATGAACATATTTTAGGAGCAGTAACTAAAACCAATCCATATCAGGCCCACCTTACAAATGAAGATACTAAGATATAAAAGATAATTTCATTTACCTATGACTAGAAGAAAACAAGGAAAATCTATAGATCCAAATATTTTCTCATTAGATTTCTAACTGATTTATTTTGTGTTAACATGAACTGCAGGTTAATTTTAATTATGTATTTGAATGATATAATAGATTGTTAAATCAAATTAGAAAGTATACAGGTTGATACAAAACTTCCACATAATAAAAATAATGTGTAAAAATTAGTATTTTAAATTTTGTTGCCCCTGTGTTTGTTCCTTAAAGTATTTGCCCCCATCCAATAAATACATAATTTTGATGATAGAAAACACTTTTAGAATTTTAAAAGTGAACTTGAAGACTGTTTATTAACATATCTATCTACCTATCTAACTATCTATTTATGGGTTTGTTCAACAACATTAAAAAAAAAATACAAGGCAAACATTTTTACAGAATCTTTAGCACCATGGGAAAACGTGCTGAGAAATAAAAATCTTTTTTTTTTTTTTTTTTAATAACTTTGAAATACGCACAATGACCGTCAAAAAGATCTGCAGAATATGATCATACTGCTGAAGAAGGAAAGCAGCAGCTATGTCAAGAGAATGAAGAGGTATCGATAACAGGTTTGAAGGTCTTGCTTTTTCTGTGCCTGTTAAATCATTGAATTTAGGTGGCATATAACTCAGAGAGGAGGCTGGTATGAAAAACTAGTCTTAGATAATCATTGTTTGCATGAAACTGTTTTTCACAGCCATAAAACCTGCTGAGTATCAGAGGCATTGCATATCTTATAAAGATGTACTGCTGGTTCCTTTCAACATCTTTATTTTCAAGTGTTAAAACCTGAAGTTCTTCACAGAGCTCACAAGTTTCATTTCTGCTTCAATTCAACAAGCCCCAAATTTAGTTACAGTTCTAGATAACACTCCAGGAACAAACAGAAAAACTAAACTAATATGATTATATTTTATACCAGTCACACACGTGAAAGAAATACCATACAGCATTGAATTTCTTACAAAGCTCACACTGAACAGTGTTCCTATAAATATGTATCTATCTATGTTCTATAAAGCCTCTCTTCTTCAAACAGTTTAATATATACAAGCTACCATAAGCATCTCAGGAATCATAAAGAAAAGAAAACTTACTCATCTTTTCATAACGTTTTTGTCCTTAATCTTAGAAGTATAACTTTAATATGATTTTGTAACATTAATAATTATTTTGAAATATAGCATAGCATTATCTACTGCCTACTGTAACTTTATCAATCCTGTCATTAATTTCATTTGTCTGATGATAAAAATAGCAGTTCATTTTTTCTCCTGTTCACAGTCCTATGAATACAGAACCTGCACAAACTGCAGTAAGATTGCTTAGCAGTTGGATGGCTACTTAAACATATACATCAAAACCTGGAATCAAGGCTGGTTTACCTACCTCCTGATTTATCTTATTTTAAAATTCACCTGGAGTCACATATTTAGAAAGAACTAAAATCTTATGTTCACCCTAAGCAATTTTTCATATATTGCAGAATGACGTGATGATGATGCTGTTACATTGAGTATTGTTTCAGTTCTGTTTTGTTCATAAGAAGGAGGGTACCTTTATAATTGCCTGCCTGGCAGTTCACAGACTACAATCTCAAGAATTGTAGTCAATCTATTTTTCTCTTTTTATTCATTATTAGCAATGGCACACCACTATACTGCAGACTGTGCCTCTGGTTTCATCTGTGCAAACTTATGAATGAATTTTGCACTCTCAATGTCTTTGCAGAAACTTAATTAATTCCAATATAATCTTTATGTCTGGTTATGCAGAAGTTGCACAGGATTCAGATAACCCCTTTACACCACTGGTATTAAATAAACCCCAAAATACAACTTATTGTAATTACTAAGGCAAATAAAGATAACTGAAAAAGGTATCAGCAAATAAACTCAAAGTATTATTTAACAAAAATATCAAGACATAAGTAATCTCATTCAAAGATCACTGAAGTCAAAAGACATTTTTCTATGACCATAGTTTTCATACTGGATTAGTATAAAACTAGCACCACTGACAGAAATGGAAATGGCTTCATATAGTATATGATAAGGGAAAGTTAAACCTGTTATTGGAAAAAATATGAAAGACAAACAACTTTATGCAGTGCGCATATAGTTTACAGCTTTGTATTGAGATGCATTACACAGAAGGGAATCGTGCAGTTATTTCCTGCACTAAGAAAGATTCAGTGGTGTTTGAGAAACTCGGCACAGAATTAAAAAAAAAAAAAATCAACAAAGAGAGATAGAGAGTTGTAAATATAAAGGAAATACTGTGAAATCTGGAGAAAATATCTACTTGCTAGTGGATGTTAGAGGTTATCAGAGCTCATAAATGTCTATAGAAATATATAGTAGCTCATACTGTGAAGGTTCATACAGGCTTTTTAGAATTATTACATTGTACGAAATAAGAGAAAAAGAAATAAATAATGTAATTACACAATTATTGTTGTCTGCACAATTATTGTTGTCTGCACAATTAAGCCCACAATGTAGCCCATCTTCTTCCAAACAGGACGATTTCTTGAATTTTATGATACAACTTTAACAGTCACTTCAATTTAATCCACTGACCCACTGACCTTATTAATGAAAAACTGCCTTGTTAAAAAAATACCTAACAAGCTAACAAAAATACCTAACCCTTTTCTGCTCAATGAAACTGCACCAAAAGAAATAAGTATTCTGCAAATGCTGCATTAAAATGTACAAGTGTTTAACTGTTTGGCATGGCTGCTCAGCAATCTCATTAGCTAAAAGCATTTTCCAAACAAGTAGAATTTTTTTCCCCTTTCTTCTATCATTTAAGTACACATACACCAAATAGAATTGGTAAATGGAATTTATGACTTTTCTTTTATCTGTTCAAGTTTGTACAGTTTGGGAATTCTGAATCATTCCCACTTCAACATTCCACAAGGAAATGAGAATTAAAAATTGGTGTACTTTGCTCTTGACAACAGAAATTGAGACATTTTCCTGAAGAAAAGGAAATATAATGTAAAGGAAGTAAAGTTCATCTTCTATAAAGTGATACTGACCTTATTCTGGATTTATATACAGCAAAGACAGATAGACAAAAGACATTATTTCTGCTCAAGTCATTACAACACAACTCTATCAGCATATCATTCCTTGAAGGTACACAAATAAAATTCAAATCAAATGCTAAAGATAAAAATCAAATACTAAGATGAGAGGCTTTGGATGCATTATTTATTTTCTATGCTGCTGAGGGAAGTATATTTGGGAACTTTTAAGTATAAAAAGTATAAGTATAAAAAAATGGGCCAAAGACTATAATGACAGGTGATGGTGATCTTACTTTTTGATTGTGCTGCATAGCTTTACATGGTCAAGCTTTTCTGTTTTATAGAGCATCTCTTGTTTGATCACACTTTGGAACAGTGGTAGTATGCAGCAAAGAGGTTAAATGTTTAACTTAAAGCAAAGAGGTTAAGTGTTTAATTTTATTGCATTCAATGGCATTTATTGCATTCTTTAAAAACAACAACAACAAAAACAGAAAGAGAGAAAAAAAATACACATGTAGATTCCAACACTGCTTTTCACATATTCACTTGTGAAAAGCCTGTTTATCAGGAAGATCAATTTCCAGCTTTTTCCTGTGTCATATAGCATTCTCTTCTTAATAGCTGCTCAGCATATTGATTAACAAACAGCCTTTCTGCTTGACTACATGTGGATGTGTCCAGCTGATTTGCAATTTCACATTATACTGAGCAATATGTCTATATTGGCAAGGGATTGCTGCATTCTGGTGAAAGTGAAGTGTGACACAGCAGCTTTTAAAATCATAAGTCTCTCTTTACGTAAATGTATTAGCATTGTAAATGCTTCCGGAAGGTGTGCTATAAAATTGACAAGCTTGCCAGCCTTGATTAATTTCATGCTCAGTAGTATTGCTTTTACTTCCATTTCTATTGCCATTTTTGTATTCCCAGGTTTGATTTCAGAGGAGAAATGATTGAAATGCATAAATTTGGCTCCTCGCTTTCTATGTATCATGGTGTATAACAGCCCTCATTTAAATCTCCTCTCCTAGATTTCTGGGTCAGAAATATTCTTCTATGGTAGTTTGTAACACCAAATTATCTGTAATGGCTAAAATTTGATAAAGTACATCTATAGCTTTTCTCAGCTACACGTCTTAGGTTAAGCATGCTTAAAAGCTTGGAGGTTGTTTGTTTTGTGTGTGTGTGTGTCTTTGTGTTAGTGTTTTTTTTTGTTTGTTTGTTTGTTTTCTTTTAGAGAATACTCAAGGTTGGATACTAAGATAAACAAAAAACAGACCTCTGTCAATTAGGCTATTAAAATATCAGAGAAACAATACATTCTAAGTCAGAAAATCAGCAAAACATTATAATTTGTGGTGTGGTGTTTTGCTTTTTTTTCCTCAGGTCAAATCATCAGTGAACAATTTCAACCATCCTGAACAGTCCCTGCCCATGGCAAAGGTTTGGAATTAGATGATCCCAAGCCCAAACCACCCCATGATTCTATGACTCTACCATTTACTACTCTGTAGTTTCAATGTGCCAGGAAACACTTTACCATTCCAGTTACTGCTTAGTTTTCCAGCCTCAAAATTTTTGATTAGTCAACTGGACTTAAAGCATAACTAGTGGTAACCTTCCCCAGTGGACAAACCTTTCATTCCAACTATCCAAGTGCACTTATAATTCAGTTTCTTTCTCAAAATTTCCTTAAAAACACTGTATACCTGCTGCATGTATTAAGATTTGTTTCCAGGTCCTGCTAAAGCCATAGAAAGGTGTCTTTTTTTGCTCTTAAAGAGCATGCCTACTAACCTACAGTTTCCATTATCAAAATTTATTGAACCATTTTTAATCATACAATAATGTGTTTTAAATATACCTTTACATACACAGATAAAACTACTGCCATGCTTCATAAAGTCTGTCAATATTCAGCACATTTTGTCTATGACAATAAATCTGTGATGTTTGATCAGCATTTTTGAAACACTGCACACTATTGTGTGTGTTTACTCAGGGCTTGATTTTTTTTAATTAAATTTACAATTGCATAAATTAGAAGCTATTGTATTTACTACGGTGAAGACAGTTCAAGTATGGAGTAAAAAAAGAAGTAAATACAGGCATAATCTACCTGCAGCATGTTATATCGTTCCCTTATTAGAAAGAATTTTCATGAATGGCTCTAAAAAAAAGTAACAGTCTAGGACCTTTCTATATTTCTGGCTCCTTAACATGCAAGGTTCCTGCCAGCATGAATATACTGGCACAGGATAATATTTGTGTTCAGCTGAAGGCAGCTCTGCAATTAGCAAAATAATGTAACCAGAGATTTGAGCCAGATAAATACTGGTGGCACCAGAACTTTTAAAAGATGCATGTGAAAACTAAAGTGATGCATCCGGGAAAAATCCCATCTCCCTGTAAATTTGTCATTTATGAGAACTCCGTATCATTATCTACAAATCACAGTATTTCATGATCTTTTAAACTAGCGCAATTACTGTATGTGACTGTTGGGATTTGTTTGTATTTTAAGGCCACATCTGATTTAATGTTGTATTGCTTCACTGAAATTAATAGAACCATGTCAATTTATACGAGCTAAGGGTGCATTTATTTACATTTGTGTGATATTTTTTGAGGAAAAAAAAACTTTCAAGTTAACATGGTATTTCAAATCTATTCTGAGATTACAAGATCCTTCTATATTTTTGGATCAGTCTGTGGTGAATATATTTATTTTTTATTTTTGCAAATCTATTGAAAGTGCTATCAGAGCACAAGTCCCATGATACATTCATACCATATATTTGGTTAAAAATGTTCATAACTTGATTTAAATAAACAAAATTTCATCATTTAAATAAGATCACCATTAGGATAACATGAGCCAGACTTTGGTCTTAAATATGCTAATTTCCTAAATAATGAAAATTTGCTGCTAAAACTTAATTCTATCAATTATACTGGTAATATACTTTCAGCAAATAGTATCATGAGAACTCAAATTAAGAGTTAGATTCATACCTAACATTTAATGGATTTTGATGAAGAATTCCCCACAGAGCCATAGATGATAGGATAGGATCTGTGTTTGAGCTTCCCAAGTGCACTTTTTTCACTTGTAATGTTAGGCAGCAAAAATATGTATCTTCTTCAAAAATATTCTACTCACAATTCTTAAACCTTTTAGAAATTAAAACTTTCATGAGTAAATCCATGCCTGGCATTTGAGAGTGCCTTAAAACTAAATAATCATAGAGCACTTATAATCCTTAAGAATAATATTGTAAACAAACTTAATAGTCTCTGTGATCAAAATCTTACATACATTTGTACATTACTTTAGTTTTCATTGTTAGGAAGATGTTAACATTTTTATTTAATAGTCTACGTCATTACAGGATGTAATTAAAATATTTTACTTTATTACTTTCAGTAATATCAGTCAGCATGAAATTCACAAATTAATTTATTTCAACATTTTTTTATACTATGGTGAAACCAAATATCTACTTCTAGTACTTAGAAGCAATCTAATTTTTTCCTACCATTCCTAATATCTGTAGTAAGCCACTGTGAATCTCATAAGATGCCATGAGATAAAGTACAGAAATGACATCCACTTCACCCCTCCTTATGTCAGTTAACAACTGCACTATTCACAGTGCTCTTTTCCTGAGATCAGTATCTGCATAGATATCGAGTGGTTGAAGCTGTATAATGACAAAAGAGAGAGAGTGCTAGTAGGAAATATGGATGTATCCTGAAGATCTTTGTTCCTTAATTTTATACGCAGTGGCTGTAGCTTAGAATTATAGTTCACATGCTCAGAATATTCTTTGCATTGGGATATCCTATTTTGTAGGTGCTCCAAGAAAATAAACAAATAAACAAACAAACAAACAACAACAACAAAAACTTAATTTTATCAGTGACTTGGTACTTAATCATATTTTATCTTTTAGGATCCACGTGTGGAGATGGATAGATTTATATAAATAATTAATCACTTCTTTTATAGACACATGCTATATACATTGCTATATAAATATGGTTTCTATATAAGATATGGTTTAGTGGAGGACTTGTTAGTGTTAGGTGAGAGGTTGGACTCGATGATCTCTTTCTAGGTATCTTCCAACCTAGAAATTCTGTGATTCTGTGATATCTTTTAACAACTTACATTTTCTAGTTCACTTTTTCACACATGGACTCGTGAGTTGGAAAGGATGGAAACACCTCACAAAACACCAGCCTAAAAGCTTAACATATTTCCTAACAAACTATATACTGTTTGGTATTGATATTCATATTCCAGCCATTCACAGGAATGCCGCCAACTAGATTGGGTTGCCCAGGGCCTGACCTAACCTGGCCTTGAACGCCTCCAGGGATGGAGCATCCACAGCTTCTCTGAGCAACCTGTTCCAGTGCCTCAGCACCCTCTGAATGAAGAATTTCCTCCTAACATCTAATCTAAATCTCCACTCTTTTAATTTAAAATCATTCCCTCTTGTCCTATCTGCCCAAGTAAAAAGTTGTTCATCATTTTTTATAAAATCCCTTTAAGTACAGCAAGTCTGCAATGAAACCTCCATGGAGGTTTCTTTTTGTCAGGCTGAACATCCTCATCTCTCTCAGCCTTTCTTCATAAGAGAAGTGCTCCAGCCCTCTGATCAGCTTAGATGACATCCAGGTAGATAACATTATTTGGTCTTCCCTTGTCAACTGATGCAGTCACTCCATCATAGAAGGCCACCAGAGTGGTCAGGCATGATTTGCTCTTGGTGAAGCCATACTGGCTGTCTTGGATCATTTCCACCTGCATGTGCCTTGACATTGTTTCCAGGAGGATCTGCTTCACAAACTTCCCAGGCACAGAGGTGAGGCTCACTGGTCTATAGCTCCCCGGGTCCTCCTTTCTACCCTTTTTAAAAATGGGAGTGATGTTTCCCTTTTTCCAGTCACTGTGGACTTCATCTAATTGCCACGACATTCCAAATATGATGGAGAGTGGCTTGGCAACTGCATCAGCCAATTCCTTCAAAATAGTATCATTTTTGTCTGGTTTTCATGCTTATTAAAATGGCACTCAACATTCACCTGCTTTAATGAATAGGAAACTAATTAAACTCTGCCTCATTTCTCACTTAGGTAAAAGCAGTGTTCATTTGGCAAAAATCAAAAACACCTGTACATAACATATGACAACACAGAAGAAAGAAACTCTTTCTTTTCTTAACTTCTATTCTTTATACAAAGCCTAATGAAATTCTCTGTCTTCAGCAGAGTTTGGTTTGTTTCCTAAAATTCTTTGGACATTGCCATTGACTTGGAGCTGCTCTTTTTTATGCCATCAGTGTAAATTAAAGAATAACCTTCTAAAGTTAGCAATAGAAACTGAATGACAGAGTCCGACTCGCAGCTGCAACACTTAGCTGTGTTCCATGTATATGGTGAGAATATGACAAGGGATAACAGTGTAATTAATTACAACTTAAACAGAGCTTTTTTTTTTCTGCACTGAGAAGCATTTGGAACATACAGTATAACTGTTAATATACAGTATTCTTAAGTAATTTCCAATTACATAATGTTGAACATTTTTAGAATGCGACATATGTGAAAGGAAATAGTTTTAGTATAATCAAAACTGTTTAAATGGAGACTAAGACCCAGAGAGGTGTAAGGCTAGAATTTTTACAATTCCACAAAGTTCTGCTTCACAATTTTTCATATAAAATACTGCCAAATATCCACTAAATCATATGAAGTGTGTGGTACATTTCATACATATTCTTGATTAGTATATACACATCAAATGTTCGCATTTTTTTATAATTATTACTTTGCGAATTTTTACAAATGAGTTAACCACAACCTTATCACCCAATTATACACAGTATTTAGGAAGTTATAGGATTAGTTACCACTGCATCTGGTAATAAGGAATTAATCTGGTGCACCTGTAATCTTTCAAAATAAAATCACACTGATGAAAACATTGTAAAAAAGTAATTATTTTAAATATTTTACTTGAGATTCTATAAATATTATTAGTATTATTTAGTATTATAGCATTCATAATACTGAATTATTTAATCTTTAATTATCTAAAAAGGATTTTAAAGATTGTCTTGTGCATGTGTCTCTAGAAATATTTGTTAGATCTCTACTTAAGTAAACTGGCACATAGCATTTTGATAATTCATCTGCATAAGGCAGCAGAATGCATGTCTACACTATTTTGATCCACTTTTCAAAAAGCTAACCAATGAAAGGAAAAAGACATGCTATTTCTAACTTTTGTGTTTCTGTGCTTAAGACATGATTTTATCACAACCCTTTATTTTTCTCTTTGGTTTCTAGCCAATGAATTCATGTGGTTTATAGCAAAAGACAGAAAAATGTATCTATCTCAATTATTTCCCCTCATATTATAAACATGTCCTTTAAGAAACAAGAGCTGTGTTATTGTTTATGGTACCTTACTGGTTTATAGCTGAAATTTTTAGACAGAAAGATATGCCTTTTCCCAAATATATATAATATCTAAATTTTGTTGTCCTCGTTGATAATTTTACATTGGAACAAATATCACTTAAAACCTACAAATAAAAAATTCCTCCACATTCAAGAGCCATTCAAAATATAATGTCTCCAAAAAGCAGTCTACATTACTGAAGTTCTTAAAACTTCCATTATCGAAATATTGATGAAATAAGAGTATAACTAGCAGATGCTTTATCTGAAGTGCATTTAATAATGAAAGGCAAAGTTGAACTGAACATTAATCCTGAATATTCCTCTTGATGGATGAATACATAAAGAATGGTATGTGAACACACTCTCTCTGTGCCATTTTGTTTGCTCAAAATGCCATGGCAATGGCAATAAAGCTAAATTTGAATGCATCTTTCTCCAAAATTTAAGCAGTGTGGATACAGACAAAAGTACTGAAGAAGAGTAGCATTAATCAGCTACATTCTACATATATACCAATAATTACTTATTTATAATGAATTGGTATTAGAAATAGAACATAGTTGTATATTATCTGTTTTTCTCCTCCAAGTCTTAGCATATCTGGTCATATACGTGAAAACAGAAGCTATCCACACTTCACAGAATCACAGAATTTCTGAGGTTGGAAGGTAACTCTGAAAATTATCCAGTCCAACCCCCTGTTGAGCACATTGTGCAGGATGGCATCCGGGTGGGTTGTGGAGTCTCCAGAGAAGGAAATTCCACTACCTCTCTGGGCAACCTGTTCTCATAGAGACAAGAAGCAAGCCAAAATTACACGAATAGGAGAGAAATACAGTTAGAGGCATGGTAAACTATTATCTGTTCAGCTACGTCTATCTTCCCTTACTTATTAGGAGCACAGGAACATGCAGATTAAAAAATAAAAAATAGGTAATTTTGTCTATCATATGAATCTCTGCATTACAGATTTATTTTGTTTTAAGAAGTTTGCAGAAATCCGCTTTAAACTTTAAAGGGGTTTTGCTTAAAGACACAAGAGAGAAAACTAACAACTACAGCTATGTAACACTGAACGTCTGCTCTCACAAGAAGATCTTTCCATATCTAATCATGAATTTGATGCCAGCTGTTAATTTCCTATGCATTTAAAGCTTCTGTCTTGACTGCGTGAACATAGCAGAGAACTGCAGAGAAAGCATTGCATTCCTGACAGTTCTTTCCATGTATGCTTACAAGAAATAGTTCTCTGATTGGAAAATTACTTTTTTGAATACATATTAGCTATGTTTGCCAAGTGCTTAAAGAAAACCATTACACCCATGACATTCACAGAGTATGGTAAATTATGAATGCATTTTTGTTGCCTATATACTGAAACAGGTTTGTACTCATATATAACTTGATTTTTATATTGTTATGGATCAAAATTAGTTATGTATCTCCTCAACTATGAGGTAAATTTGGTCTTGCTAGCATTTTTTTTAACTTATCAGAAGTTTTATATGGACTTCCATAAAACAGGTTAAGCTCTCTCTTAGCAACCTTTATGTTGTGTGTTTTTGATAGAAATTTATTTAGTTAAAGGAAGCTGTTTATTTTCTTTTATTTTTATTTTTTTTTTTTTTTTAATGTGAATAAACAGATAGTCAATGCAAAACAGACTTTGAAGTCCACTCAGCAATAGAAGTTCAATAGTTCAAATCAATTGAATGTCTTGTATACTTTTTGAATTAAAATAAAATCATGTAGAGATACTAAGGGGCTCTGTGCATGCTTAGGACAACACTAGCTTCCATTTTAGGTTTCACAACTTTTCTGTTACTACTACGCTGTACTAAAACTGGACAAATGTATAATATGTATATGTATTTCAAATTCATGGAAGCTGACAAAATCCAATACCACAGCAAAAATGAGCATACTAAGGTTTTTGTTTGTTCTGTCCCCAGTTTCATAATGGTACTCTTCAGTATTTTAAGCAGATCGATATTGGCAATATAGATTACAATATCCAGAATTTCAGTGTTATTACAAAGCAAAGTAGAACAGCTGGACTGCAACTTGATGATTCAAAGAAATGTGCGGAAAATTATTACTGAAACAGGACTCAGACTCTGCATGTGTTGAACCATACCCATTTATGAAGTGTATCTGGTTTGTAACCCAAGCAATCTAATTTTCTTTTTAATAATAGAGTACACAACTGTTGAATTCACAAAAATTACATTTAGAAAATAATTCGCATGAACCTGAGCCCTTGTAAGTCATTGAATCTATTCCCATTCGCAGAGTTTGAATTATAATGATGATGAACGCCTAACATTAATGTTTTTAGGGAAAAAACAAACAAACAAACAAACTAGGAAAACAGAAACCAGTCAAGATTTTATTTGTGCAACACTATTATTTCACATGGAAAAGCATTAGATGAGTCAAGATATTACTAGGCAAGCAATATCAAAATATAGAAGATGCAAACTGAAATATTAACAGATCTTTTGTATTTATTTTCTGTCTTCAAAATAAAAAATAAAGCATTTATTTTTTATTTATAAAGTCAATTACAAAGGCAGAAGTTGACTTTCAGATTCTAAATTTATTTGATGATGTACTGAGTTTTTTCTGTACACAGTTTCCCAGACCTGTACAAAAGTCCCCTGTGGGTTACGTACCATACATGCACTTATCAAAAATTGGTTTCCGTTATAAAGAGTTACAAGCCAAAGAAGTAATTTTTAAGTAGAGAAAGAATGTGGAAAATAAACAAAGCAGAGAGAGAAAAGGTTAATGGCCACAAGTGCGAAGTATAGATTCCCATGACCCAAGTTCTATGCAATAATGCTAGTTTATATTCCATGTAGGAATGTACTCTGAGTTTAAGTGTGTGTGTTTATGCAGATCGTGCGGTGATTTAAAAACACGGCTAACCACTGTCAGATTGAAAATATAATGGCAATATCAATTAGAAATATGGAACACTGAATTGTAAGAGGAATAATGCAAACACAGCCTTCTCTCTTTAAATAACAGGCATCAGTTTAGTCACTGATTTAAACTACTGACATTCCACAACTCTGAGAAAAGACTGATCATGTAATTTTATTGATGATCATATCTGCAGAATATTACTTTAGTGTCACATCTCTAAGTTACTTGAATAGATACGTACTGCCTATGCCTTGATTTACTTGCATGGAATCTGCCTCTAGTATAGCTTAAAAGCTCTGAGAAAATGACTGTTGCTCTGTACATTGTTATTTCAGGTCATATGCCACTTGTTTAGATAGATGAGGTTGCTAATTAAGCAATAAAAATTAAGGCACAGGGCATTTCCTGGAGATTAATGACCAACTAGAAGAAGCTGTGCCATGTGCCATTAACCCAGCCAGTCACTCACTGTGATGGGGCAGATTTCTTCGAAGAATATTAATGTTCTTAAATAACAGGGCTGACTCTGGACATAATACGAGTATACACAGGAATGAATCAAATTAAGTGCATTATGACAATTTCTGTAGTGAATTACAGGCCTTTTCTATTTTCTGGGTAAGAGAGGAGAATGGCTAGCAAGAAAATGGTACAACAAAGAATTCTAAATTTTATTAATTGCTTGAGTTTCTCCAAAGTACTCTTTTTAGACCCGTCTTCTGGTATGTTTGCTTCTTTGATGTACGTTTTTAACTTTGGTTATCATCATAAATATTATTTAGCATTAACTGGTGCCTAGTAGTGTTCCTGGTAAAAATGATCTGTGAAACTATCTTCTGTGATTTGCCAGACTCTCTTTCCACAGATATTAAAGGAAGGTGCAGCTCTGGAGCATGCAGCTCTGTCACCTCTTTCATCACCTTTGTCAGGAGGTATCTACTTGAAAACAGTATCACTAAACAGTAGCCTGTTTGCCAATTTTTGTTTTCCCAAATTACAATGGTTAATCTTTGTCTTATCCCTGCAAGACATTCTTTTTTTTTCCTCCTCACTGTCAATCCTACTTCGCACCAGCCATCAACATCTCCTTAATTTAAAATTTATCTGCAAGTAACATTCAGCAGAACAGGGGAGGGAGTGGATGAAATGTGGGAATAGAGGGAGAAACCCAGAAGGTGAAGTGGAAACCTGCTAAGCAGATAGGTGCAAATGATCAACGACTTTTTCCCTTCTGCAAGTAACATATTGCTTAAGGCTCTCTTCCACAGCCACCTTTTTCTCAAACCTTCTTCCCTCATCCTTTAGTGGTTTTCACCTCTTTAAATACATTGATTCAAATAAGTAGGTTAGATACGAAGCAATAACAGCAGTTTTCTGTCTCCAAGGTGAAATAAACAGCATATTCAAGACTATTTTTAACTAACCAAACTTCTCTGAGGAAAATGAATAACTATAAAATCCCTTTCTAAAAATCATATGAGTGTTCAAGACTCATTTCTTAATTGTATTTCTCCAAATAGTTCCATAATCTGATTACCACCTAACATTTACTCATAATGAAAAAGAACATGTATTAAAACTTTGAAAAAATCAGAAGATATGAAACAGCTGCAATAGATGAAGAAAGATTACTGCTTTAATGGAAAAAAAAAATCTGGAAATTCATCCTGTAATTACAGTCTATGGAACCTAACCAAGTATTTTACCACAGTAGCAGAATAGAACAGAAATATCCCTTTACCACCTGGAAGAGTTTTCTGTGGACAGAGTCTGAAAATTACTGCCTTATGTAATTTGAAAAGCTCACTTGATTAAAGTGGTGGCTATTCCTCTCAGTACAAACTTTTTAATTGCAGAACTAGCTTTTTAGCAATGGAAAAGTGATAAATTAAGCAAAACATTATGGATACATGGGATTTCATTTTTCAAAATAACATACTTTTTGCTTATATACTTTTTTCTCTTTTCTAATTTTCCTAATTTTCTGTCATTTTGTTCTAGTAAAGTCTATAGAAATATCTGAAATTATTCTAAAGCATATGAATTTGCCTGTAGGAATAAATTATTCCCAGGGTAACATTAATCTCCATAACATAGCTTTAACCCAGTAGCCTGAATTTTGTTTTTGCGTGCATACTTGGATTATAGTTGCAGTATCTAATCTATTACAGAATAGATGTTAAAGCTAATCTGAAATTTCAAATAACATTCCAAGCAATATAACAAAAATGTTAAAGAAACACAAGCAAGTTGGAGAATCTTCTGGAGCCTTTCTTTTTACTCTTCCTCTTTTTCTCTTTGTAACCTTCCTTCTTTCCTCACGACCCCAAAAGGGGTCATTTAAAATGACAAGAATAATATTAATAAAACACTTATTGAGCTTAAAGACAGATGCTTTCTAACATAATATTTGTTTCCTGTCCAGGGAATTGTATTAGTGTTCCTCATCAAACACATTTTTCAAAGTGATGAGAATGAGGAAAACAACTCTAGAAAACATAGAGTCATCTCTCATCCTTATGATGTAACTTTAAAATACCAACTAAAGTTTCCATAGAGATCAGAACTTTACAATTATTATTGTAATAGGTGGAACTAGTTAGAAAAATGCCTTTCTGAACTTAAAGATATCATCAAAATCTTAAGTTAAATTGTAGGGAACAAGCAAAACTCTCATAAAGGTTAAATATAAATAACATTTCATCAATTAATGATTCTTATGACACTAATTAACTTTGTTTTGACTTTAAGTGTTTTATATTTTCTCAGCTATATTTCAGTTTGAAAAGTCATATGAACTGAAAAAAGGGCGGTTCATTTTTAGAAAGCACTAGAAAAATTAAAACTATGTAAAAATTGAATGGGAGTTTGTTAAGCTTGTTCTTTTTCATAAAAATATTTTTTTGTTAAATCAGCAAGCAACGCATCCTGAAAAATTTATGAGGAATAGATATTTAAGGACTGTCTTTTTCTCAAAGAGCCTAACATCAGGTGTAGGTTTAGAGAGCAAACAGAAACAAAAAGGTAATCTGTTTTACACCACATCCAAGGTTTTCCCTACTGAACCATGATCTCCTACAGTGTTCTTATGTTGGTATATATTTTGTCCTTCCTCATATTCTGTCTCTTCTACTGAAAAGGGAACTTTGAGAGAGTCTATGTCAGATGGATGCCTAAATTATAAATGGAATTCAGTCACAATACCTCTCTTAGATGCAACAAAAATCCAAGGTATTGATATTATTTACATAATTATTTATTTCTAAGCAGGGATAAACTCTTCAGTACTGTGATATAAAACTAAATATTTACTATACATATAAAAAAAATATAAGGATATTATGAATTATTGGAAATCACTGTAAGAACAGGGAAATTCTGTAATAACATCCAAGAAGCTTCTTCAAAATGTAAAAGCTAAGCCAAATTATGTCTGAATTATCACTGAGTGCTAAGTATTCTGATTAAATCTAGAGGATTTAATAAGTAGAAAATGAAATAACTAAAAAAAAATGTTTCTGACAAAACAGTCAGGGTTTCTGACCTCTCTATTTCGGACATGAACATTTATGAAAACCCACTGACACTGTATAAAGCATGCCATATTACATTCTAGTTGAATAAAATGAGAAACTATTTAAATATCACTTGCTGACTCATCTGAATTCTTCAAGCTCTTTTCAGCAAAACAGGCAGTTTAGACGATTTATATTATTTTTTGAAATCTTCCATCACTTTAACCATGTAAAACAGGTTAAAATCAGAAAAAGAAAGCATTTCAGGTGAATATGTTTGAACAACAAAGCCTTCAATGAGATATTCAGCACTACATAAACACACCAAGAAATCATTTGGGCCTGATGCTGTACTCATTTGTATCTGCAAGAATCCTGGGAAAATGCAATAGAGGGAAAAAAAAAAAAAAAAAAAAAAAGTGGAAAAAGTTGTCCTAAAGCAAAACAGATGCTCATCTCTGTTGCATTAATTTTGTTTTGTCAGTTATATAGCTCTATCAGAGAGAAAACGACACATTCGCTGAATTCTCTGAGTATAATTTTGCTATTAATTATCATTGACTATTCAGCTGGACAGCTAGCTCTATTAGTTTTCTAGAACCTTTTCACAATCACACTGAACACAAGAATCTGATTAACTGAATGCTAATTATGCTTGGTAAAATAAATGTTGAGAAGATTTTTTCCTCAGAAAGTGCAATTCCATTCAAAGCAGAATTTCTGTGACAAAAATGGTACTTTAAAAGCAATGCTGTCTATATGTTTTTTTCTATTTCCTCTATTTTTTCAGTGTTTTTATTATGCTTTGTATAATATACTAGAATATAATTCTTAAAAATCATTGACAGACAACAATTTGTTATCAAAATCAAATATTTCAATGTTTCTACATCTGAATTTTGGGTTTACAGAATATATCTGTATTTTCCTCAGGACAGAAACCTCTGCCAGACAGACATACTAAACACCACAGGGAAAATGAAATTTCCCACTGATACTGAGCTATCAATTAATCCAATATCAAACATTCAGATATCTTCCTGTATATATTAAATAAAATTACATCAATTTCTTCAAGCGTAGTTACATTTGACTGCCCTGAGGTTCACAGCTGTATTAAAATAAATTCATTCTTCCCTTACTTTCAGCTCCATATTCTCTAAATCTCAAACTAAGAGATGGTTACTGGCTGGTATGTTTGACTCCTTTACAACATACATTGTATAATAAGCCCGTCAGACTTTTCTCGTTTTATATCTTCAAACTTGGGGACCACTTTGTCCAGTCACTTACACTTCAGCTGTCTGTGGCAGTTCTGTTGGTTTTCAGAATTGGCCATATGACATTGACGGTGCTGATCTTAGTATTTTTCAAAGTACTTAAAAAGAAAGTATTTCACTTTTTATAGCAGTATTTCTAGATCCTCATTTACAGAGAATGATGGTGACTTGGCACATTACTGTCTCAGCTTAACATCAGTTAGATGGAAGAGGTTACTAATTATACAATAGCAATTAAGACATGGGGCTTTTCCTGGAGATTAGCAGCCAGCCAGCAGGAATTGTGCACAAGGCTTTTAACCCTAGCCAGTCATTCACTGCATCGCAGCAGAATCTGATGGCTTTCTTTGAAGGATATTGCTTTTCAGAGTGACAAACATGGGTTTGCAAGGCTCTTTTTGCTCACCTGCAGGGTGTATCTAGTAGCAAAAATGCAGCTATTAAGTAGTTAAAGAACGGTAGATTCATACACAAAGAAAATAAAATGAGGAAAAACACCCCTCCTCAAATATAGCTAAGCATAAACAAACAAACAACAACAGCTGAATGCTTTAACATGGATTTTAAGTACTTTCATTACTTTTAAAGATAGGATCAGATCTTTCACTAAATCAAACAATAGAGCACAGCCACCTAACATACATTTTACATCTGAACTAGTTTCACTATTTGTAAGGACTACCCATAACAATTTATTTTGAGCTAGTTTAGGTCTTAAAAGTCATTTGAGTATAAGAAACTGTTTTTTCATCCAGATGAAGGTAAAACAGTAGCTTCTTTCTAACTCATATCCCACATCAATTGGAAGTGGAAACTGAGTGCATGTGCAGTGGGAACTTTGTACTTAAGCCCCATAGAATAGCTCAGCACTGGAAAAAGTCCTTAGGTAACGTTCTTCAAAAACCTAGTTACTGAACCAACCTTACTGCTGCTGCTTACTGCTAAACTGATCTTCATCAAACCTCTCAGCTCTTCCTGGACTTCAAGGTCCTTGTCCTTCCCTACCTTCTTTCTTTTTGCATCTGTGATTTATTTCCTTCCTTAAACCAACTTGCTGCCCTGGTCATTCCTTTCTTTTCTTATTAATTTATTTTTCTCCTCTACCTTGATTCTCCTAGAATAGATATCCCTCTTCCCAGCAACATTTTTAAGGCAGTCTGACCTGTGGTTCCAAAAGAACACACCTGGACTTCTCCAGCTCTGGAAGGAAGAGGATGGGGCTTTACTACCTGATCGACTACCTTGAGACAGAACCAAGAAGCATCCAGCTAGCTTGCTGCTGTTAGGCCCAAGAAGAAAATTAGTGGAGATTCAAATTAAAAAAATTGAAGGTAGAGTTTATAAAGGTCCAAGGCATTAATTGCCAAACCAGTCTGGACTCACTTATTAAGGTTTTGATGTCACTTTCGGAAGTGAGGACTTGACTGAACAAGCAGACAGGATGAAGTAGTTCTTCTATCCTGGGATGTGCCTAGGGCAGCAGAGGGAGAAGGACAGTACTTGTGCAAGGCTGAAGGGGTCTTTTCTGATGCTTTGGCAGGAAGACAGCCTTGAACACTGAGATGCCAGTCCTCTATACCCCACCCAGCATTCTAATCAGGCCATCCTTTGCCAGGGCTTATGGCAGTGCAAAAACATGGCATGACTAACCAGATTAATCAGTGGGTTAGACAAAGAGACTGCTGTTATCTTTAAATGTCATTTTCTGGTTGGTAGAAGCTGCTGGAAATCTCTTCTGCATGGCAGCTGTCTTACTGTCCCGTCCCCTGGTCAGTAATGAGCAGTTTGCTTAGTCTGGGGCAGAAAATTAAAGTCTCCTGCAGCATTCACACCTGTTCATACGCAGTCCACATCTCTGCAGGCTGCAGCCCATGCAAGTACTGGCATCAAGGTGACACAGGCTACTACCACAGACCTCCTGCATTCCCGATACTGGAACAGCAAGTTATGGTTGCTTGTTTTCCATTTATCCAGTCTAAGAGGGCCCTGCCAGCTGAAGAACAATTGCAGCAAATCATAGCTTACTCCACAGCTGTTCTGGCTGTTCTTTTCACTGCCTTAGCTCCTATTAATCCTGAGGGCTGTGATGGCCACTGCATTATCACAGATTTTTCAATGGGTTTCCTCTTTAACAGTGTTTCCGCCATGGACCATGTTGTCCCCTGACTTACAGATGTTTCTGGAGGCCATTCCAACAACTCAGTTGTCACTGCTGTGATGTGCTGTCAAAATAATAAAGTGTTATGGGAGGAATTCAGTTGACCTGTTACCACACCACTTCCCAGTGCTTGGTGTGGGGAGGCAAAGAAGGAAAAGTTGGACCCTGAGGACTAGGCAAGCAGAATGGGACCCATAGGAAAAGACTTGGAGGGAGGAAAAAGAGTGTGACAAAGGGAGGAAGGCTTTGAGTGGGGTGGGAGAAACAAGGTGCCAACAGCAGATGTAAGCTGAAGGAAAGCAGCCTTCGAGCTAGGTCAGGATGAAAAGCTAAGAATGGCAGAGGCCTAGTTATGGGACACAGGCTATAAGTCTGACCTTAAGATGAAGACCTAGGGGGTCACAAGAGATTGCCAAGGGGTGAGAAAAGGCTGAGACACCAAAGGCAGCATCCTGGGATTCAGGCTGGGGACTGGGGGAGGAAGACAGCTGGGCAGGAAGAGGGGCCTGAAGTAGGCAGCAGAGGCCCAGTGTGAGGGAAGACAGCTGGAGAATGGGCCCCGAGCCAGGGGTAGAAGGCTGGTCCGGGCGGAAGAGGTCCCACAGAAGCCTGGTGTGGGGGAGAGAGCAACAACTGTTGCAGCCTGGGCGAGATATAAACAGGACTGAGGATGGGGGAGCTGGGGGACAGCTGCTGAGATTTCGCTCTGGAGGGATGGCAGAGAGGGAAGTGTCCTGGCCAGAAGCCAGAGCAGAGGGCAGAGGCCCAGGGAGGTACAGGAGGCAGTGTCCTCTTCCCTGATTCATCAGGGACCAGAACAAAACAGCTGCTGAGAGTAAAGAAGAGGTCCCAGGAGATAAAATGAAGGCCTGGGAACATGGTGAAATACCTGAAATGGGACAGATGAAGTGGCAAAGACCCAACTGGAAAGGCTTTGGAGGATTAGGGAAAACACAAGTGCTGCAGGACAGACAGGGCTCAGGAGGAGCGTCAAAAGCCATAGCTAAAGGGAAAGGAGCCAGTGACCACTCCGATGGAAGAGAAAAAGGACTGAGAGAGAAAAGATTGAGAATACTCCCAATAAAAATGAAAATAAAAATAAAAAGTTTCATCTTTGTTTACAACAGTTAAATTATTCTATCTTCTACCTTAGTACTACTCAGACAGCCCATAAATCATGGATACCATAGTGGCTGCAGCATCCAGCCCCAATGATGGCTGCCTGGGTGAAAAGGCTTTCCCGTACACCCAGATGGGCTCTGCAATACACAGCAGGCTTCAGTAAGTTGCAGTCAGACACAGGGCTGGCTCTATGTTACACCTGCACATTACACCTCCACTCTGCAGGCATTTACGAAAAGGCCACTGTTCAGTGTAAAGATGATAAAGTTCTCTGGCACAGGACTTCAAAGGTCATTCATCACCCTAGAAAGCACTGCAAGCCAGGTTAACCCAGGCTCAGGGGATCGTGTGTTCATACCAGTTGGTGCCTGGCAACTTCAGTGTGGGACAGCAGCAGTGACCCCTGTGCCTGTCGTCAAGCCTTTTTCTTCCCCACACCTGGCCACAAGCACAATCATCTGATCAGATCTCCTGTGCATCTATACGTGGTCCAGCTTCAGTTTTGAATGAGGGCTGGAACCAGTGGTAGGCAACATAGCGGTAGTAATGCAAAAAAAACTGTGAAAGGGGAAAGAGCTTCCACATTTAGACTCTTTCATGGTAGATACTGCCATGGATACCAGTGTTGCTAAGCATGCTGCTTCCTAGGGAAATCTATGCTTGCAGAACCGCAGGCATGTTGGACTATTTTAAATATAATATCAATGCACCTTTTGGGAAGATATATAACACTAACCCAGGCAAGTCTGAAAGCTGAAGTAAACCCCCATGCTAGATACAGCAGAGATGCAAGGAACTCAACTATGTCTACCTCAGGTCAATGATTGTTAATTACCACAGGTCAATTACCACAGGGAAATTGCTACTGTAGATCTGGCTGTTAATAAGTATAGCTAAAACTGAAATAATTAAAGCTACATCTATTTATCCAGGTGAGAATGTGACCCGTTATTTGCCATATTTATTCTTTTCTTTATTTTACGTGTGTTTAGTTTTCTTCTTTGTAGCTTCTGTTTCATACAAGTCTATACATTTTCTTACATCATTTTACAATTTCCCTTTCATACTCTTGCTCTCCAAAATATTAATATCTTTTTTTTTCCTTTTCATGTATTACTTTTTGCATACTTCTACTGAGCTCTGAAATTCATTCCATCCTTCTCCCACTTTTGTTCTCAGCTACATTTGCATCATTATGCACTCTTTTATATATAGAATATAAAACTACGATGAAATAAGATAAATACAAATATGCTTATGCTCAATATGAAGAAGGATATGGAATTTTCATGTGCATAGTTGAGCTGTTCTCTTTCTTTGCCATTTTGTTAAATGACAAAAATACTGACAAAAACAACTTTAATAACTGAACATTTTTTTTGCCTTCCAGATGTCTTGCACTGAATTTATTTTCCCATAAAAGAGTTTTCCATGAGAATGACATCCCTAATCTCCTACATAACTAATTCATTATTTTGTTCAGTTTTCGAAGGATAAAATCAGTAATAAAAAGTAGGCACTGAAATTAGCACCCATATTAAATAGAAAATGTCATTTTGTCTGCCTTCCACATTGTCCAGGTACTGTAGCCACTTGCCCCTCTACTCCTAACATTCCTGAGCTGTCAAAGTTACAATTTGCTATTGACAGGTGTGAGCATATGCCCATGTACTTTTTCATTTATTGGTTATGTAACTTCTGCCAGCATCCAAAAAATTAATATTGGGAACAGAATGCTTAAATCACATCTCATCATTGTATTCAGTAATTCATTTAGCAGCATTTAGCAGGTCTAGACAGAGAGCTAAAGCTAACCATTATCATCAGTATACAGAGACTGCATGTTTATTGTTATGTTGTTTACACTTTTTGATCAACCAATACAACTGAATATTAAATCTTTCAGTGGAGCCTTAATACATCGTTATTTTCTCAAGTGGCATGTTCATTCAAGACGTGCTGATATTGAGGCCATAGATTAATATTTCTGTAGCTTAACTATAGCAGTGCTCATTCACTATACTCCTCCTTTTACTACTTTGCTATCTTTCAGCTGTTTGACTAGATAAGGTTTTGCTCATTGAATGTTCTGCTGTGACAGAGCTGATTTTGAGCTAATTTCTATAAAACAGTAGTGAGTGTTTGATATAACCTTTTAAGGGTATTTTTGTCTCAAGTCCTTCAATTAGCAAATGTTATGAAAGACAAATTGTTAAGCATCTGAGCCATTGTGGCTGTAAGAAATAATCATAAAAGATGGCATAAATATACCAAATTCCTTCTAACATAAGTTGTCAGCTTTTCCTAACTACTAACTCATTTGGATACTGTAAATAGCTCTGTCTCTGTAACTATAATACATAAATTCAAAATTAAAATGGTTTAAATTTATGCTTATGTAACCCTTTTAAAAGCAGGAAATAACTGTTTCTCCTTTGCAGATGTGTTAAGAGTCAATCCATAAGTCACATAAAGTCTAATGCATGTAAAAACATACAAATGGTTAAGTCATTATATAGGTGACATAGAGCTCAAGGCTTATGTGCAAAATGGTTAATATGCTTTTTGTTTCTTTAATACCTGCCAACTCCCAGACACTGTCAAGGCCCAAGTCATTTAGGCACCACATCCCTCATTAAACTCAGTCAGCTGCAACAAGGCAGCCATGTTATAGGGTTATATAAGACTAGGTGTTATGAGGAAGGGAAATCAGGTATATTTTCTACACTTTCTGATAGATGCACGATGAGAATGTTACCTTTTTTTTTTTTTTTTTATTTTTTTATTTATTTTTTTTTTTCCCAGAAGTACTCATGTATTTCAATTAAAAATATATGTCCATGATTTGACTACCATATATTACATAAATCAGATAATTATAGGCACAAAGATCCATTTAGGTTTAATGGCATACATTAGTTCCTGATTTTGAAAGTTTGGGAATTACATGCAAAAATGTGACATATTTATATATGTTTTGTTCCAGTCTTGGCTTTCAGTGCAAACCATAAATACTAAAGGAAGTCACTCAAATATAAGCTTGTAACAGGACCTACATAGCATCCTCCATTATTATTCTTCCGTCAACACAAACTATAAATAAAATGCCCTGATATTGATTTACAAATACACTGGCTTAAACTTACTTATTGCATAAGGTTAAAATATATGCAAATTGTTTTCAAGACAAACTTATACAGGAAGCTCTCGACTATTTGATTCTTTTTTTTTTTTTTTCCATTTTTTCCCCTTTTTCCACCTTGTTTTATGACTACGGGGAAATAGGGAATAAAATAATTATTGTGATTTTTATTTGTATGTGTTGATATGAAAAGCATTTGCACATGTATATATAATTTATTCTAGTGAGAAATATAAATATATTTATTCAAGAAGCAGAGGATAAATACCCTAACCACTACACTGCTGGCTCTGCAAGGATACAGTTCTCTGCTTCTCAGCTAAGATGAGGATTATCTCTGATGAAATCTTTGTTCCATCTGACATGTTTCTGTGGGAGTATTTCATTAAATTCTCAATCATTTTCTAATGATGAATCACTTCATAAAAAATTCCATTCAGCTTAGCTATGTATAAGCATATTTTAATAAGGAGGCATATTGCAGTAAGTTTGTGCTTCAAAACAAAGAAAACGCCTTCTGAGATGGATTTTCTTTGGTATTGTAGTAGGTTTTGGTATTGTAGTAGGGATCATCTTGAGATGGTGTAAAAGATGTGAATAAGAGAGACACATTTTTTTCTGTATTCTATACATCACATTTGCTGATTCCTATTTCATATTTTAAAAGAATCCTTTACCCTTGACAAAATTCAACAAAACCATTTATTCTCTTTTAATCTTTTGGATATACATCATGGCTACTTCCTTTCATACCTCCTCTGCTTAAGAAATGACTAGATTGAATTGTTTGGCCTGAACTGTAGAGAAACTAGTATTAGCTATTATGGTTTAACCGATCAGGCAGCTAAGCATCACACCACTGTTCACTCCGTCCCTCCTCACAGTGGGATAGGGGAAAGAATCAAAAAAGGTAAAAGTGAGAGAATTTATGGGTTGACATAAGCATAATTTAATAAGAAATAAAAAATAATTAATGATAATAATAACAATAATATAGATATATAAATAAATAAACAACTGATGCAGAACATAATTGCTCACCACCAGCCAATTGATGCCCAGCCAGACCCCAAGAAATAGCAGCCCCGTGGCCAATTCCCCCCCCAGTTTTATTACTTAACATGATAGCATGTAATATGGAACAGTTTGGTCAGTTTGGGTCAGCTGTGTCCCCTCCCAGCTTCTTGTGTACTCCCAGTCTCCTCATTGGTGCTATGAGAAGCCAAACAGTCCTTGACTCAGTGTAAGCACTGCTCAGCAACAACTAAATGATTGCTGTGTTAGCAACATTACTTTTTATACTAAATCCAAAACATACCACTATTTCAGCTCCTATGAAGAAAATAAACTCTATCCCAGCCTAAACAAGGACAGCTGATCACAGTCTAAGCATATACATGTATTTGGTAGCTCTAGAATAGCAGTCAAGCAACAATTTAACAAGTCTGAATACAATTACCACAGGATCACCATCCTTAAAATCCAAGTAAGATCCCCAAAGCTGTACACAACTTCGGCTTTGTTTCACCCCAGCCACGTTTACAGAACAGCTATGCAATAGCTAAGAAGAGCTATAACTTTGTTTACATGCATAAAGGCTCATTAAATTAAATTCCTGGATTGCAGGACTGTATAAATTATTTCTCCCTATAGAGCAACAGGTTTTAGAATTCAGAGTTTAGAATAGGCTTTAATTCCCCTCTCATACATACAGTCACTGATGTAATTAAAGGTTAAAGTAAAGAAGATCAAATGTTAAAAGCAGAAATGTGTTCCTTCTCTCCTGAGTTTGCACACAATGTTCTACCATGCTTTCTTTCTTTGTTAGCTGATGCTGAAGGACCTTGACTACCTTCCTCCTTAATTATCTCAGGTTGGAAACAGAGTTTAGCCTATGTTTTTATTATGTTTTCTGTGCTAGGGGATTGACTGTTCTCTTCCTTCTTTTGTTGACAAGGAGAGAAATTACAACAAAGGAAAATCCTCTGTTTCTGTGGGAAGTATAAGACAAAACACTGCTAAAACCAATGGAAGTTCTATCATAAGGAGCTCCTCAGCTTCTTCTAGCTTCAGCCTCATTTTGGACTTATGCAGGCTACCTGGTCTCCACATTGTCAAATGATGAACACAAAATCTTTACAGAGGGAAAGGCTAATATAACCCCTCAGAAATGACAATGATGGACAGTGTTTCCAAACCTTCAGTGATACCATTATATCTTTTATAGACAATAATTTATTTTAATGTCTCAAAACATGAAAACTGCAATTTATAAACTACATTGTTAGACCTTTTCTCATTCCTTTAATTTTTTTCTCAGTGATGTATAATGTATTGCTAATAAGGAAAATTGATTAATTTGTTCCTTTTTGCCCTTGATTTCTGGACCAATTTTGTTTTACTTCCCCAGCTATGTTGGTTATAAAGACAAAAAATATAAATTAAAAAAAAATCAAGCCTTAGTGCTTTTGTTAATAGCTCAGCTGGACCTCTCCACAGCTGAAGTGATTGCTAGAATGATACAATGAAAGCAAGGTTAGCTTTTTGACCATAGGTCCTAGAGTCCATCAGTTAGAATGAAATTGCATCCACTTTATCTGCTGATCTTCATGTGCAGTTGCAGGTTTGGGGCTGCACTTTGTGGCAGTCCCAGGCAGCTTTTGATGCTGAAGCATTTTCTGTCCCCTGAAAAGCGTGTGAGGCTTCTCTGCCTGCACATTTGAACCTCACTTCAAAGAACAAGAAACAACAGCAGGTGCATTACAGAGAGTGCATTAGAAAACACAGACATGCTGCTTCTGTATGGAATCCAAACTTGGGTACCTAAAATAGCTTCTGTAGCCAATTTAACTTAAACTTCCTTTTTTTCTTTTTTTTTTTTTTTTTTTCTTTTTTTTTCTTTTTTCCTCCAGTCTGACATAAAAGACTTGAAAATTCTGTAATACTGAAATGGATTTCTTGTATGAACTGAATTAACAATTTTGAGGAGGTGATCCAGGTACTGCACTGTTCCATTTGTGTCACTTTCTCAGTATATTTATAAGAAACTGTGTCATATGTATTTAATGAAATGTATCCTGTGTTACATTATGTAGCGTTACAACATACCACCACGTTAAAGCTATCTAAATCACACCTTGGGAGAGAGCAAGAAAAGAAGTTAAATGAAATTACTCCTTAAAGTAGGAGTTACCAACTTCAAAGGTTTCACTGTGGCTGAGAAAGAAATCATTACTAGGAGCAGCCAAAGGCCAGAGACAGTGGTCTGAAGGAAAAAAAAAAAAAAAAAAAAAAAAAAAAAAAAAAAATGTCTTAAAAATAGGCAAAGAATAAATAATTTGAACAAAAAGAGTCAATGCCTTGAACAGTAAGCCTGTCAGAACTGCATAGAAAACATGGGCTGTAGGCAAAACTGGGAAAGCTGAAATGAAGAGGCCCACACCACTGAAAACTGGAAAGGATCAGCACACAAGAACAAAGATGGAAAAGGAACTCATAAGGAACAGAAATAGGAAGAATTAGCAGTAAGGGGAGACACTCAAGGAGATTGTAAAGGAGTAAAATATTTCCTATATTCCTTCAAGACTGTAGAGGCCATCCGTAGTAATATAAACCATCTGAAATCAATGACTATTACTACATATATTTCCTTATCTTTATCACTGTGTTAAATATCATTCACTGAGGAATGTGAGTCAGTCTGACTTAGTATAAGAATGAAATATCTGAGGGAGGAAATTTTAGTGGAATGTGGTTCAACATCAGAAAAGAATCAGCAATGCAAATCAGACAATATGATAACTAGGGAATGCTAAGAGGAAACTGCTTAAGAATCTTAGACATCTTGTCACTCTTGGAAAACGTGATCAACATGAGAAGATGAGTGTTATATTCATTTAAAAAAAAAAAAAAAAAAAAAGTAAAGAATAGTAGATAGTAACAGGTATATCTTCCTAAATAGTACGTGAAGTAAAAGAGGAGGATGTACTGCTCTGTAATGATATGAATGCAGCTGACAGTCACAGAGATATTAACAGATTGTAGAAATGATGGACAGAAGATTGCAAGGCATTTTTTGGCATAAAATAGTGAATATATTCAGTGGGAACTATACGGTCTCCAGCAGCAGAGTTAGCAACACATTTCAACAAATGTTTATATTGACCTGAAGGCCCTTAGTGATGCTGTAATGAAACCAGGACCAATAATCTGGTATCTTCCTGGAACATAAAATCTATGGCAGATAAAATCCATGTTGGTTCATTAGATTAACACAAATTGGCATAATGATATTTGTATATCAATATGTATAGAAACAATTTGGTTTATGGAAAGCCTCTGAAAATGTAGTTGTTCAGACTAAATAATCATGTTTATGCGGGTCCACACTTCACACAGTGCTGAGATAAAACTTCAATTGTTTTGTGGCAGTTTAGACTGAAATGAGTGCAAATGCCTTCTTTTATGATGGACTTGTATTCTAATAGAAGTATGTTTGGTTACACTGATCCACAAATTTTGAAGTCTGAACCATCCTCTTTGGAAAAAAAAAAAAAAAAAAAAGACTTGAGGAAACAGAAGCTTACTGGATTTGGTCCTTTTTAGTTGTGCATAGCTACAAAAAGAAGCAGATGTAAATTAAAGTGGGAGCAGTGGAGGGAGTCTTTTGTTTCAATAGACAGACAAATAAACATAAAGCAGAATAATCTCAGTTGATTCAGACCTTAGGTTTTAGGATACCCTTTAAGAAAGTTTTATGCTATACATCAGCATTTCCAAGATCAGATAAATGCAGTGCTATCAAATTCTGACCTTAGCATTGCAATCAGTTACTAGTTTTTGGTCACTCCATAAATATAACGTGAAAGCACCTGTTCTAAGTAAAACTGTGTAATCGTCCAATTGCATCCTGCTGTTTTACTACTACATTTCATATCCTCCAGACTGGCTATATGGTTAGTTCTTTTGATAATCTCCTTAAGAATGACCAAAATGGAGAGTTTGAAAGTCTTACCCTCTGGAGAACTTGCATTCTATTTCCAGCAATCTCATCTCTTACAGAAGCATGAATTCTATTTTACAGTTTTGAAGGAGATACATGAGTTGTAGATTCCTTCATTTTCTTTTGGATATTCAACTGACTGGTTACCAATGAGCTAAAAATACCTACTTAATTTTGTCACTCAGAGGTCTGGTGTACCTTCACAACAAAAGGTAGATGTCTTTTCTTTTTAATTTCATATAGTTTGCTATAACCGCTTATACCAATTTTTATTTTTTCATAGTGCAAACATATTATACTCATTGAAAAATCACAGAATCACAGAACAGTCAAGGGAGGAAGGAACCTCTGGAGGTCATCTGGTCCAAGGACCCTGCTCAAGCATGGACATCTGGTGCAGGTTGCCAGGAATTGGACAACAATGCTCCACTAAGCCCTTGTTTTAATCTCACATGTATTGTAGAAGAATTTTCTTTTGACTGTTCTTTACTGGGTATAATTTGTTATTTTTCCAAATGAAATTTAGCCTTGAATACACTCTCTTGCTAAAATAGACCATAAATCCTTAGCTTAAGAACAATTCATTGCTGTTGTTGAAAAACATAATTGATCTGCCACTGCAAATTATTTGTATGTTAGGGTATTAAAAAAGCATTGTTAAAAATTTAATGGGATTTTGAATAATTTCTTATTATGTTGATATTACATTAATAAAAATTTATGCTCAAAAAAAAAGTTAACATAACTTCATTCAAACAATATATTCTGGTTTGCAAAAAAAAATATTTGTTTGCTTCAGAAAACTTCCAGAAGAGTAGTGCTGGGAAATAATGTTCCTTCATGAAGGAGCCAAAATCAACAAGGTCCTTGTGAAAACAAAATAAAATAAAACTTAGATGTTATCTCCACATCCAACTGGGACGTTGAAGAATTAAAAATGTGCCTACATTCCTCAGCAAGCTATCTAACTTCTGTTTGTTCTCTCTTTTTCACAAGCATGAACCAAAATGAGTAGTACAAATGAAAATAACAATTAAGACAGCTTTCAAGCATTCTAGATTATGAGGGGCAAAAAAGATGACAAATTGCTTTTATCTTTATTTGACGTGAGAGCTTGAGAATATTCAGAATATTTCATTCAAGTATTCATGAAAAATCACTATTTCTCCCCTTACGTCTTTTTGCATGCACAAAATTTTAAATTTTTATGTTGTTTTATGAAGACTTTCTGCCAGAAAACTCCAAAATTCTTCATACAATATCATCAACAAGCAATATTCCAGTACAATAATCCACTACACCTAAGAAAATTATTTTTATTTGTGAACATTGATCCCCCCAAAATACAATCTTATGTGTATTTTGGTAGGTCTTCACTTCATTTCCAAAAACCATCTTTGCAAGATGCAAGCAAGATAAAGTTAAGAATATTTTGATGGTAGTTTTGTTAAAGATGTCTTTAACAAATACCATTAACAAATACTATTAACAAATACCATTTTATTCAAGGACATATTAATCTTGCTAACAGGTCTTGTTGGCATGTTCTGTTATGAGAAATAAACTATAATACGGGCCCAAAGAGAGTATCCAAAAGAGCCAAAAAAAAGAACAAATGTTTATAACGAATATATATGACTATACCAGGAACTTTGCTGCCCTTAGAGCAATCTAGAATAACCTAAATTGCAAACATTTATTTATTACTTTTTCTCCAGTCCAATCTCCGATCTCCATCTGAAGACATTTTAGACATTACAGATATTGTATAATCTGTAATGTCTAAAACCCACTTCTGTTGTAGTTATTAGTGCAAGTTGTTATGGAGCAAAATCTCAGACATTACTATACAAAACAGAGAATAGGAAGAAGACAGTGAATATTATTAATGTTATTGTATGGATGAAAAACTACGAGAGAGATTAAATACTTGAATAAGGAAGTTGTAATAGAATTGTGAATATAAAATAGCAATTCCAAATCCCATTTCCAGTACTTAGTTACTTCTTAGTCCTTCATCTCTCCTTTTCTCCATTTTATGCTTCCAGATGTCTACCATTCATCTGATGTAATCATTTCTGAAGGCTCCAGTTTTTAAAGAAGAAGAAATAATATCTGGGTCCAAACCTAAAAAAGGGCCTTCTGCATAGTAAATTATTTGCAACAGTAGTAAATTCCACACACAAAAAAAAAAAAAAAAAAAAAAAAACCTGCAAAATTAAAGATCACTATCTAAATTAAAATGATTGCATAAAGGAATCCAACATTTCAGAGCTTGCAGCTGGTCATATGTTATGAAGCATACAGTTCTTACCAAGCAAGTAAGTACTTCCTTACCACAGTAAGAACATCCTGCAATAAGAAGTATGGGATGACTCGTGCCGAGACTGTTGTGCACTCTCTGGGGTGCACCCTAGGGGATAATGAAATTTGCTGAGCATGGTACACTATCCAAAAATATTTCTGATATTTAAGTTGCTTTCTTCCCCTGACTTCATTTCTTCGGTTACCAGTAATTTGTTTGCATGTTACTGCCAGTCTCATTTTATTACCAGTTGTGCAGGTTAACTTTTATATAAAGTCAGAGAGAACACCAAATTATATTGAAACTAGATTGAAATAATAAAATTTAGGAGCTTGTTTTGAAATGCAGCAAAAAGCAAAGCAACTTTCAAAAATATTTTTGACATGTATGGAAGTTTCAGTACTGAGAGGTTTTCTGAGATTATTAAAAGTGATGCCACTGACTCACAGAAAATGGAGGTCCAGTTCCCAAGCTCAGTTAAAAACTTCTTGTTTTTTATTAACATATAGTACCGTACAGATACTAGGTTATTTAGTGCCAAATTTTGCCTTATTTGTCTTTGAAAACAGACTCCTATAAAACCTATGTCCAAATCACTGAAAGTTTTCCTAATACTTCCAAGAAATTCCTTAAATAATTCTTCTGGCAAGAATATTGATAAATCCATATCGTTTGCAGGAATCAATCACAGCAATATAGACAGAAATTCAAAGATGTGCAAACAAGAGCCTAGTCATGTGCCCCATTCTGATACAGCTGAGCATAAGAGCTTGGCACCCCTTATGCTGCTGCATGCTGGTGCTCAAAAAACTCCTTTCCATTTGCTCCTTCAGATCAAGTGGCATAACTGTGTGAGTAACTGCTCTATCCAAGTGATCTGGAATTAACAATTAGCTGCCCAAAAAATGATTTCTCTTTACCCAAACCACTGTAGCAGGACCAAGCTAGAGCATGATTCCATGTATGTTTATGCAGGCAGATCTGAAAGACAACCTCAGTGCAATGGCTATACAGTTTTCATCTCTTAGCTGTACCTAAAGCAGGCTGCTTCATGTGCTGTTTTACAAGTGACTGAAAATTCCTAGGCTAAACTAAAAATTACATTAATTTTTAAAATACTGAAAAATAGCTACTTATAAATCTTACTCATACAGACCCCAGAGATGCTATAGATGGTATATCAACAATTGTTTATCTATCTATCTATAAATTTGGGAGCCATTAAAACATTGCATTCAGGACAAGTTTTTTCTAGAATTCTATTAAACTGAGAAAAGTTTTTTTGCCAATTTATGAAATGCATGAATGATGTAATTAATCACAGAAGCTGGTATTTTGAGAAGTCCAGTACGTCTAAGTAGTAGGAAACTTCTACTTCCGTCTTTGAATGTTATCCTGTATGTTTCAAAAGAAAAAAAAAAAAAAAGGTTTGCAGAGCTATGGATGTTTTAAGTGACAGTAAAATGAGAGTGCATTACTTCATATTTCCTTCAGTGCTTAGCAAAAAACAACCTTTAGGGGGTCATATAGTACTGGAGAGGACTGGGATTTTTGACCGGCACTGTCTTCCTGCAAAACGTGACATTAATCTGCCTTCAGCTTCTCCTGTTTGTTTGTTTTTAATTCTCATGCTTAATAGTCAAATGGTACAAGATAGTGGTTAAAATATAAATCAAAAAGGAAAAATGTATTTTGTAAATCTTCATAATTTTTTAATACACAAATAGAGAAATGGCTATTTTTTAAGTAGAGAAAGAAACTATCTCTAAACAAGGACAAAAATAATGAAGGTGTATTCAAGGCTCCTGGGACATTAATAAATGTGTCTCTCATAAAGACAGAAATGTCCTAAGAATATAGGCTAGTCAAGTCAAAGAATAGCGCTTCATTTATGGCTCTTCTGTATATAGCATTCTTTCACAGCTACACTATTGCTTCATATAAAACTTCTACATAAAAACTTTAAGAAAAATCGATACGTTTTTGTTTGTTTGTTTGTTTGTTTAATTGCAACATTGAAGAAGCAAGTGCAAATACTGTGTACTTTATTAAACAATGAAATGGGTCTCTTAAAGGTTAACTCAGTCAATTCATTAGAAAAATGATTCTGAAACATACTGAAAAAAATTAGGCATAAGATTTTTAATTTGCTTGATTTCTTTCTTTATAAAACACATACTTCAGAGTAAGATCAGTTACAGTAAATTGAGAGGGACCCATAATAATAAGGAAGTCCTCTACTTATTAAATTAAGAAAAAAAAAAAAAAAAAAAAAAAGATTTAGTCACAAAACAGACAAACAAACAAAAACACAGCTCAGCTGAAAACACGACATTTATGTTAGCAGTAGAATATCCCCAAGGGAACTCTGAATAAGTTTCATTTTTATTATGATTCCTTTTGACTTCAGTCTTATTTTGAAGCAGAAAAATAAAAATCATTTGGGCAGGAGTGACTTGACTTTCAGGGTTCAAAGCTTTCTGCCAAACCTTTGAAAACCTGCTAGAATCTGTTCAAGTTGTAAACTTTCTAGAAAAACCTGTTCGCACAGTGCTTGCAGAGATACATATCTTGTCTTTTATCAGAAAACTCCTGGAAAATTATTTGGACTGTGGTTCTATACTCTAACTTGAGCCTTTCATTTGAAACTCTAGATAATTGCAGCATTTGGTAGGTACCAGTACCCGATCTTGGAGTAGGGGAAGTGTCAGCCATTCTGCAGCCTCCCTGCTGGGAGCAGGTGCTGTGGAAAGGATGCTTCCTGATTGAAAAGTCAATAGCTGAGGCTGGGGTGTAAGGGTGGGCGTAGTCTAAAAAAACTATAAACAACATTATATACACTGACTACTTTACTTTTAGAATTCAGTAATGTTTTTTTTGTGTTGTTGCGATGTCAAAAATAGCAGCTCTGAGACATAAGGTTTCTTACGTAACTTAGATCCATTTGCTTTATTCATATATGTTATGATATAGCCTTTAATTAAACAGTTTAATGTCTCCAGAGGGTCCATAAGTCTTCTGTATGCAAAAGAGGTCTATTCTTAGCAGTAAGTAATGACTGAGTAATCAAGAAAGCTGTTGTGACAATGAGCAGTATACCTGCCCCTGCTTTACAACAGTCCTTGCTAAAAAGGAGTAGGGTGTACCACATACCAAAGAGAGGCGAACGTTCCTTTGAAGCATTCCACCCCCTTCTGTCCTGAAAATTCTGTGTGATTTTGCTCAGGTTTCTAAGGCCAGGCATTTTCTGGGTGGTCATTCCCTATGCTGTTAAAGATATTTGCATTTTCTGGGAACTTGCCTTGCTGGATATTCTAGAATATGCAATACTATACCCTCAGAGATATAATCTGAAGTCAATAGGAGCTATATTTTGATGTTATAGTGCATGTATAGTGTTAAACGTGAAGTAGTGGGAAAACATCAGCTTGTGTTCTCAGTATTAGTGAATGTTTTTACCTGCAGTCTCTTTTGCCTACAACTCGGATAATAGCATCTGTCATCTTACATATATATTGTGTAATTTTTAATATTTGCACAGCTGCTTAGACATTGTAGTTATGAGAAACTTAGAAAAGCCTTGGGAAAAATTGATAATTTCTCTTCAGAGCTGTTTTGAATATGGACAATAAATAAGGCTCACACTGAACAGCAAGAAGAAAACAAAATGCTGAACAACTTATTATCCAGACTACGCACTGAATGAGGAAGAAGGCTTGAGGAAGAAGTGGTATATGATCATGTAATTAAAGATTGTTTCATAAGGGGTACTCAGAAAGGGATGAAATTAAAACTGTAGATTGTCCTTATCCTGACAGTCCACAGCTTCTGAGTATATTATTTTGAAACTTAGTAATATTCTCAGAGCATAGATTTTTGAGTGTAGTACGCTCATACATGTTAAACTGATACTGATGAATTAGGTTGATTAGAGAAGAAGCAAATTGGCCATACTGAGCTATGCTTTAGAAACCTGTGCACCAAAAGGGTATCTAAGAACAATGAAAGGAGTGTGAAGAATAATTCAAATACATGGATGGAAAAGTACATTACAGGCTGTTCTCAAACCTCAAACATTTTAATACGGCACACTTATGGAGGTGGTAGTGAGATTATAATATGAAGGTTTTTTTAGCCACTAATTTGTAATTTTATAAGGGAAAGTAGCATTGGTAGTTCCTATCATACCTGTACAAACACAAACACACTAATGAGACAAATAAGTATTTGTTGTTTCCAAAAAAAGGTATGTGAAACATGCAAGCAAAGCTTCCTTTTAGTCATTTTTGTGCTGGCTAAATGCTTTTGTGCATCTGAATGACAAAAAGAAACCTCTAAAAAGATCACAAAGTAATATTGCATAGTACTGGGCAAGGTTAGGCCTGATTGCTTCTTGAGGGTTTTGAGTGTTTTAATATTATTAGAATTAAGAGATCTTTATTTTTATTTTTAACCAGAGGACTTGATTCTGACTTTTCCTCTATTTTACAATGGTGTAATGCATTAGCTTCAAGAGGCATCAATCCTGATTTACACAGACAGAAGTACCTGGACTAATGATTTTAATTGACTGAGAGATCCTACTGATGACTCAAATTTCCAGCGAGTAAGCTGATAAAGAGTAAAGGTGAATAGCATCAAAACTTGTCACCTTATACGTTTAGGCTATCCAGGAATAATAAGCCCATGTTAAAATACACCATCAAAATAACTAAATGTTAGTAAGTTCTCAGAGGCATGCTTTTTGGTTTAGGTATATCTCCCTGACAATAGCTACAGCATCACTAACTGCTTTTTGTTATTTTTTCATGCAAATGTGAAGAATTTCACATTTTTCACCCTTGAATACATGCAACAAATTTCACCCTTGAATACATGCAACAAAAAAGATGAAAGCTACCACTCATTGAAGGTAGCTTTGCTTCTGAACTCCTGTTGTAACGTCAACTTAGACTGCTATCTTTCCACTTCCAATAGGTATGTTTATGTTTTTTAAGTAGGGGAGAAATGGAAAGGAAATTTTATTCACTTGCATTCCTGTGAATGCTTCTATGGTTCAAAATTGACAAAATTCACCAGCATGACTCATATATCACAACTGGTACTACATGACTGAATAACAAAGCTTTGTTTAATTAGTCTCTTATAAATGTGAGTGATGTAAGTACTTAAAATGTGTAAGAAAACGTTTATTTAAAGACTCAAATGATATATAAAACAAGTGAATACGTTTTAGCTGACGATAAGAGAATAGATAAAATCTCTGAATGTTAATTATTTTTCAAATATTGAAAATGTGCTTGCCAGTTGATTTGCATGAATGGTAGGTCAGAATTTCTATTACATTAACTTTTTTTTTTTTTGTCATTAAAACTTTCTTTGTTACATAAATATGAATAAGAAATAGTGTGAAATTATTTTTCTCATAACTAACTGAACCTGAAAAATATTTTTGATTTTGAGTTTTGAAAATTTTGTGAGGAAAACAAAAATAAAAAGTGCTGTACTTCATACATTCTTATAATAAGAAACTAATTTGTTTAACTGCCACAGAGATAAAGGCGTAAATTCACAGTTCTGTAAATAACTTTCAATCTAGCCCCTCCTTCAAATCCTTTGGATGAAGAAGAGTGACAAAAACTAGAAATCCATGGAAAAGACCACAACTGAGAGAGCATTTATGGAAAACTAATAAAATTTGGGGCCAATAAACTAATAAAATTTGGGGCCAAGAAAGAAATATTTTCAAGTCTTCCAATATATTCAACCAGTCTTCCTGGTGAACTAGTAGGATTTTTTTTTTCTCATAACATTTAAGTAGGAATTATTTATGTATGAATATAAAATCTGTATTTGTAGTTCTTCAGAAAATGTTTAGCCAAACAAGGCAGATCTTCTGTTTGATGTTGTAAGACTGTTCATAATTTATCTCTGAAAAACAGTATGTTCTGAAAAATAAAAAATATTTTTTTCAATGTAATAGTATTTCAGATTTTTTTTTTCCCCCAGTAAATCCCAGAAAGTGAACTTCATGGAAAATCACGTCCTGGGAAGTTCAGCAACATTCACATAAGGACAATGTAGCAGGAGTATCAGGAGGCATTAATTAGTTCTTACAAAAATCTATTTACAAATCTTTCTTATAACTCCCCATGACAGTTTTAAATTTAAGTGACATATAGGCAGTGGTTTCTAACATCCTCTTTCACCTGTGTCTCCTCTGATGAGGAAAAATAGGAGAAAAAAGAAAATGAAAAATTAGTAATCTCAATGCCAGCAATCATATTTGTAGAACTTTCCTAAAAAAATCCACTGCTTTTCTAGAAGATGGCATCATGAGAAGCATCTGCCTATCCTGTTACAAATACCTGAAATTCACTGTGCTTAGACATAGTGGTATGTGGAGTCTGGGAAGAAGATGTCTCATTAGCCTCTCCTCCTCTTGTCCCTGGACCTTTCAGGTTAAGAGTCCGATTTTACAAATGCATAAAGCATAAATGCATAAATTTTTATGCATTTAGTTGATGCATAAAAATCAGCAGAATCCAGACTTTTTATATCACTTTTATTACTGCTGTACTAATAGTAGTATTAGTGCAGAATGAGTAGAGAATGTCTTTCCTAAAAGGGCTATAGAGTTTTTTTGTTTTTAACTATCATCGGGACCTGATTCTCAGATTTTTATTAATAATATTATTTTTGCATCACAAGACTGTAATTCATCCTAAAGCAAAATTCATCACAGCTGTTCTCTAGACACCCATTGCACAAATTGCTGACACACATCAACATTTCTGTTGTTACCTCTGGGAACAGGCAAAGAAGAATCAGGATGAGCTTCTAAAGAAAATTAAAATACAGAGATGCAGATCTTCATCCCATGTCTACTCATTAATTCTGTGATTTTCTACATGCTTCTTAAAAAAGGAAGTACATATAATTTTTAAGAAATATATATAATCTTTCTCAAGGAGTCTTCTCTTGACTGAAATACTTCCTTTGACATTGTCATATTTTATGTCTTTTGTTAAAGCCAGAAAGCTTAGAAGGGAAAGAAGATGAACATAAAGGCCATTTTGTATCAGAAATGAAGATGTAATTCTGAAACTCTGGAACTGTGGCATGCATCCCCAATTGTATAGTGTAATGTCAGTAACCTCCGTAATGACTGTATATATTTTCTTAATTACAAAAAGAAATCACTGTTGGAAGAATCGGTCTAATTTCTCTGCCTTTAAGCAATGCACAAAATAACAAAAAATAACAAAAAGTCAGACCTTTCCGTTTGAAGACCTTATATATTGTGCCACAGATTTAAAGCAATCTGCAACTTGCACACCTACATAGAATTGTCAGTATATAACCCCTACATAGGCAAAATACACTGTTTCTCTGTTTGCAGTGGCAGTAACTACCAAAGTGATGCTATTGAATACACTTCCCACTTTTTTGGTAAAACAGATTTTTTCACAAATTACAGAGTCCCTTAAATGGAAATCAAAGTCTGTTATATAACTTTACTTTTATAGCACTTTTCATGCTCATACATTAAATTTAAAAATTATAATAGCGATGACAACAATGATGATGATGGCCATAAAATCACCATAAAATCATAGAATGGCTTGGGTTGGAAGGGACCTTAAAGATCATCTAGTTCCAACCTCCCTGCAATCAGCAGGGATAACACTCACTACATCAGGTTGCCCAGGGCCAACCTTGCCTTGAACACCTCCAGAGGGTTCCAGCCCTCTGACCATCTTCGTGGTCCTCCTCTGGACCCACTCTAACAAATCCACATCCTTCTTGTAATTGGGACCAGACCTGTATGCAGTATTCTAAATAACGCCTCACGAGGGTGGAGCAAAGGGTGACAACCACATCAATGGTGATAAATATCTGGATTTATGAAGTCTTTCCAAGTCTAGCCAGACTAATGGAAGACACATTCAGACCAGCTGCGCACATGAAGAAACACAGTATTCTGAACACTGAGCCATGGGTAGATAAGTAGCAAGAATGCTGGCAACTTAAAGCTAGCTGATTAAGTATCAGTTCTATAGACTTAGAAGGTTGCACTATTGTAGAGCTTCAAGTCTTGACTTCAACTAATAGAAATTCTGATATTACAGGATCCCGACTGCCACAAAGAAAATCCTAACAAAAATCCTGTATGGAGCATTAGCAATTTAACCTTAAGAGATGTAAAAAATAAAAATAAAAATAACAACAAAAGCAAAAAAAAATGAACCAAAGCAAAACAACAACAATAAGAAGAAAAATCATCATCAACAACAACGAAACTGGAGAAGTGGCATAAACTGGCTAAGGTCATGGAGGCAGCATTGCAAAAATCATATCCTTTTTCCTACTTCATTCATTAGTTGCTGTATTTTACACATGGAAATGCTCTTTGGCTCTGCTGAGTACAGCAAAATCCAGGAGAATGGTTTCAACGATTCATTACAGGAACCCACTAGATGCAACTACTTTTTATTTGGCAGCAGAGAATCCAAGCTTCTGAAAGACTGTCTTCTGCATATATGACAGTATAATACAGGCTAGTAAAGTGCTTGTGATACTCTCAGACACCATCACCACAGTAAAGAAACAGAAAGAGTCAGTAGAGAAAGTGCCCATCTTTGTGGGGGAAAAAAAAAAAAAAAAAAAAATATGTTATTTTTTTTAAAGGTTACTATGATTCCTGGACAGAGTAGAACAAAATAAATGTATCATAGATACTATGTACTTTACTAGTCAGTTCTATATATAACAACACTAACAACACAGCTAAATGTACGTTTGTCACATTATAAAAAATCATTCCCTGAAGGAAGTATATTTTGGTCTTTGCAATTCACTCCTCATGTAGAACATGATATACAACAACTCAGAATGCCCTTCACTGTGCTGTAAAATCATGTGTTTATGAAGGTACACAACTTCAACTTCAGCACAATAAACTAATCAAAGTATTTTTACAGAAGCTGGCATGGCTTCATACTTTCTGAAAGTAACACCAAGTTCTCTGGAAGACAAGGCACTGCATTAATTCCATCAAGACGTTGATTAACCTTTTTGTTTTAAAATATCATCCAATTTTGGTATGTTTGTTAAAAGAAGTGTAAATTATCACAATTGTACATGATAAAGTAAGCCTCAACGTCAAGCTATTTCAGTCAGGAATTGGTTTTACTTGCCAGGTCAATAATGACTAGGGGATAAAATTATGTGTTCTGTAATCCAAACATTTTCCCACAACTCTTTGGCTAGCATCTATGTTTAAAAGGCTCTGAGCATGCCAACCTGCAGCTCACAAAAGATCAAGTGCATTTGGTCCAAAATGCCTGTAAGTCTTGAAGTATAATTACATTAAAATATAGGTAATTTTATTAAGTAATTTTAAAATTCAGAGTGAATTTGACAATGTGACACAATGCCCTGTGCTGCTAGATGTAAATTCTTCTAGCATATTAACATTTTACAATTGGCAATATAGATTCAAAATTGACATGGGCCCTGTATCTCAGCTAGGAACAAAGGGAAGCCACAATCTCACTGCATAAAATACTATTGATTTGAGGTACTAAGATGTATGCTATATGCATAAGTGGTCTTTTGGAAGCATTTCAATATCAGCATTTTGAAAGGATTAGCTATATTCAACAAGTAACCTTCTTAGAATATAATATAAAACAGACTGCCAACTCCTAATTACCAGTGACACAGGATTTAAATTGCTGTGATTTTACACAACGCAGATACTGAAATCAATATCCTATAATGCCAAATCCTGGCAAGCAAAATAATATATCAGCTTTCATTAGGAAAATGGTGCAAAATTCTGCTTTAAACTGACATAAGCATTCTGTTTGCATACAACTGAATGCATTTAACATAGTTTTGAACAATTTGGGGATTATTTGACTACCTGTCTTCAAGATTATAGTCAGACAAAAAAAAAAAAAAAAAGACACTAAAAATATTAAATAAAATCTACACATTTGAGTTAAACTAATCTAATCTGTAAATACAAAAGAATTTTAGTGTAGTCTCTTGTGGATTTCCATTTCTCCTCCTATATCAACATCATCCCAGTGGCTATTGGCACTGACAAGAAATTCAGCATGCAGATCATGTAACAGAGATGAGTGTTTTAGATAAAGATTCTGAAGTGTAAATCAAAACAAAAGTTTTGCTCACGGTATTTACTCAGTATTTACTATTCCATAGTACATGTATATTTAGCTAACTATTCAGGAAGGATAAAGACTGAAGTGCCTACTCTTGCAAGATTGAGTATCTGCAGAGTTCAATAGTACAACTCTGAGCACAAACACCTATCTCATAAAAAATATAATTAATGCCAAAATATATTTATATTCAAGACATAAGGGAATTGAATTAATTATAAAATGAAAATTCTCAAAGAGATATAAATATTGGATGAGTTTTTAAAAATTAACATGAAGAAGCAAATATGCACAACAAAGATTCATGTAATATATTCAGAACCCAAACAAACAAATCTAAATGCTGGCTAGCCTAAGACATCTGGAATTTGCTTCCTTAAAAAATCCCTTTCACAATTCATACCATAGCTGGCATCAAGTTCTGAATATCTGACAAGGAAGAGTATCTCTTACAGTGAACAGCTGCATGAACAGTCCTCAATTTTTCCACAAAACAGAAACTCAGTAGGACAGTTAAAATAAAATATGTTCTAAAAAGGAAGGCTTTGAATTCACAATGTAATTGCCTCTATATCAACCTAATATTAAGACAAGTAGACCAGCTATATCTTAAAAAGATAAATCACCCCATACGTAATTTTTTTTTTTTCAAACAGTTACAGATACAGAAAAGAAAAAGAAGCTGGTGTCAATGAGGAACATCTCCCAAAAAAGTGTGTTACGTGCTTTTTATTTCCTCCTTCAGGGGTATCTTTATATTTTCTTGGACAGGAAACTGGACAACATTATTTATATACAAATGAAGATAAAAAGAAAATAATATATATAAATTCTGTCTAAAGTCAGAAGGTCAGTATTTACTGGAGTGATTTGATAATTTGTTGTTGTTGTTGTTGTTCTGAAATTCTAACATAAGAAGCAAAATGGGAAGAAGAACATGAAGGCTCACTGTATTCTCCTTAGGAATCATGAATCAGAATATATCAGAATATTTCCTTCTCCGTAGGAAATCATGTATTCTCCTTACCTTCTAGGACCCTGACACAATTCAGTAATAATTTGATTCTTAAAATCAGTCTTTTTACCAAACAGTTCTCCTTACAATAAAATCAAACCATACCAATTTGATTCTTTTCATCAAATAATACAGTTTTCGCTGAGAAGGTTGTGGTGTATGTCAAAAATTTATCAGAAAATTGATATGGAAATCAGGGTTTACTTGAATGCTAGTCTTATTTCTAACAAAATTTATAATAATTTTATGTACTTTTATTTCTACTGAGTCGCTATTACATGAAATAATATTCTTTTGCCTGTTTCAGTATTAAACAGAAATTTATATTTGCTCTTTTAGAAGCCTCTTTACCCATAAGCACTCAAGACTAATTCACAACAGAACTGCTACAGATCATATTTTTCTGTGCTGTAGGCAGCATGCCCTTGATATTCAAGCAAAACTCCAATACTCTTTCTGCATTTCATACCAAAGCTCCCATTGAAGAGAGTTTATAACTACTGGAACAAAGAACATGACTGAACATAATAAATCTGATTCTTTCCTAGGTTTTACACTGGTGTAGTTCAGATAATAAATGAAGCTACTCCTGTTTTAGACAGCTACAAGGACAGTTAAGCTTGCTAGAAGTAAGTTATATTGCTAGAAGTAAGTTATATGGGTTTTTCAAAACAAATAAAACTTGGTGAAACTTCATTATTTTAAGAAAACTTTACCTCATAAGAAAGAAAAAAGAAAGAATGATTTTATAATCTCTTAATTTAGTGATAATCTCTCTCTGAAAATAACTTAAATGCCACCAAAAATGCATCCTACGACCTGAAACATTGACTCTTTAAATCAGTTATTTCAAATCTCTCAAATGTGCAAGTCAGGATCAAAATTTTTGAAAGGGTTGGTTTTTTTTGTTTGTTTGTTATTATTGATTTCTAAAGTTCTCATTATACCATTGAACGTTAAACTCTGCACCTAGACAGATGGCAGAGATGCAGAAGCACACTAAATACAAGCTTATATTACATAAATTTGTATATATATGTATATATATATATTTCAAAGGAAAATAGAATTTAATGACTATTTAATGACTAATGGTACCTTAAAGGCAAAAGGTACCAACTGGGACATCTAGGTACAATTTCAGATAAAAATGGTAAGCTTGGTACTAGAACATTTAGGTCCAATCTCAGATAAAAATGGTAAGTTTGGTACCTTTCATATTTAAACCATTTCTAGCCAACAAGCTAAAAAGACAGAGCGTGAGATCTCAGAAGATCCCCTCAAATTCATTGCTATATGAATTGCTATATATATCCTCCATCCTACGCAACGGCAGCCTCTTACTAAGGCTTGTGGGAAATTTAATGGCAACTTCTTGCTAAAGCTTGTGGAAAATTTACACATTCCAGGAACAAAAGATCGTTAACTCAACATCATAATTACTATGTTGGCTATAAGAGAAATAGACAACAGTAGCCAGGGTTTCTTTCCTGATAGACGCAATGGACAGACTTGTCCTTCTGCCTTTTTATATTTCAGAAGATTAAATCAATGTTTTTACAAATTAGTTCAGTATTTTTGGTAGCACATATGAGAAGCTACTAAACCCTTCATCAAACCTGACTGATAGGTTTCAGTTATTTTTTCTCAATCAACAGATACAAACTGCAGGAACAGTTCCATTTATGTTGCTGACAGTGGAAATGTTGTATTCTATTTCAAATGAAATTGGAATCTGATTACTTTATGATGAGACTATGCTAAAATTACACATCTTGCTATTATTTTATAAGGTTTCTTAGTGGTAAAGGGAGGTGTGAGGGAAATCTTGATCCCACTGAGGTCAATTGTAAAAGCATTATCATTTGAATGAAGCCAATACTTTATCCTAATTTGGGGGATTCCAAAATTATTTTGACTGTCATCTTCTTACAAGCACTATATAATTTATATATATATATATATAAAAACATATATAGTATTCCATTAAGGTTCAATCTAAACGTAAACATTTTCTTTAAAAATACCTGATGATCTTACTAATTCTGTTAAAGACAAGATGTGCCCTGACTTATTTTACATGCAATTATATAAACTTTTTCATATAAATATTACATGTTCAGAATCATTTTAAATAAACAGCTTTAATGTAAATTGCATATCTTTTTCAATAATATATAAATGACCATTGTCACTTTAATCAAACTGCTACCCCTCCGAACTTGCTTTTCAGTTTATAATAGGGTCTAACTCTAAGATGCTAAGACAACTCAATATTTTATGTATACATATTAAAAAGTTACATTCAAATACTAAATACATTTACATGATTTAGGCTAATATAGAAGATACTTCATTTTACAATTTCTGGGACTGTGTGCAACTGAAAGTATAAACTTCTTATTTTCTGAAACTATCATTTCCTTTTTACTTATTTTAAAAAGTTAATAAGCTTTGATTTTTTTAACGAATGGCAGATGAGAGATAAACAGCTGATAAAGTAAACAAGATGTAAAATGACTGTAGTGTTTTGGGTACTGACACTAAGGACAGAAGATGTTACATAATAAAGCACAAATGATGTTTTCTTTTTTATAATGAGTGAAATTTGATAGAAATAATAAAGGCAAATTATTCAGCCATAAATGTCTTGTAGCCACTCAGTGAATATCTTAATTTGGCATACATAGTATCTTATCTATATTTACCTTCTACATTTCACACTCAGGTCTTCGGTCTCAAATTTTGACATGATTATATTTTTACATTTGTACTTACTTCATTCGTATACCTTTAAGTTTTATTGTAGGTACATATGAGGGTACATGAGTACCCTCTGTGCTTAAGTAGTTTCAAGCAATGGTACCCTTACCAGCCAAATAATAGAGTCCTACATGTATCTGCATTAAATGTTCACACTCCTTCCAATCACCAAAACCAATGGCCACTGAATATGAATCATATTTTACTCAGTGATTTATTTGTAGATGGGATTCAGGAAACTGCTGTTTTTCAAAGCTGTCTTCCTTGGTATAAATACCCAGTAATTTTGTAGTCTTCGAGTATATATTTCCCCCATGCCCTTTTGTCTTCTCTCTAAGCCTGGCATTCCAAATGTCTGAATACATTGCAAAGTACTGTTCACATTTGTATAAAACTATAATCCTCTGTCTAGTCCCTCTCCTCCCCAACAACAATTTAAAGAATTCCCAAATAAATCACTGGTTTTATTCCAATGTTGTAATAGAAGTAGATATCAATATAAAACAGATTCTGGGTCTCTACTACCCTACAAAAATAAACCCAGGTAACCTTTGCACTTAAACTAGTAGAATTCTTCCTGTCGCTTCCCGTTCCCAGAATTAATTGCCACCAGCTGCTCATTACAAGCATGCCCACCCCCTCCTTTGACTCTAGCCAAGCATGACATCGGCCACCCCCTCCTGCCTGGGTGCCACCTGGCACCAAGGCCCTGTCCTTCCTCTGCCCAGGACAACTCCACATCACACTTTGCTGTGGGAAGACACCCAGATGGCATCCTCCTCCCATCACCCACCCTTGCAGAGAACAGAGGAGTGATGGCACCATGGTCTGCCACAGACACACGTGGGGGGAGGAAGGCAAGGAAGAGGGAAGGCAGCAGGGAGGCAGTGGGGAAGGGAACGAGACCCACTTGTACAGATGAAACTCCATGCAGGCCTGGCCTCCTACCCGTCCCCTCCATTACGCAAAGGGGGCAGTGGGGCAAGCTAAGATGGTGTCTTACCTTCACTGCAGTCCTTCCCCCGAAAGCCTGTTTGGGAGCAGTCACAGACGGCCTGGTCGTTGAGCACTGAGCAGACGCCCCCGTTGAGGCAAACGTCCTCTCGGGCACACAGGCGGCTTTGCTCATCATCCAGCCGCACCTCCTGGCTCTCCACTGGCGATGTCTGTGTGTAGTTGACCCGCACATCCGTTATCCAGCCCTTGAAGGGCTCCCGGTCTTTGACAGAGGATAACGTCAGCTTTAGTGTCGCTGACCGCAGCTCTGGCGGGAGCCCCCCTAAGAATAGGCCACTGAACACAGTCATGTCCCGCCGCTTGGATTTCACCTCCACCCACTTTGCCTCAGCCCGGTCGATGATCAGTGTGGTGTTCTTGAAGTGGCGGCGAATGACCACAGCATGCCAGAGGTTATCATTGACGGCAGTATCAGACAGGAGAGTGGCGGGCTCAGCACAGAAGATGGAGAAGCTGAGCTGCAGCCGCCCACCCTGGGTGAGGATGAGTTCCAGGAAGTCGCAGAAGCCCTCGTCATCGAAGTAGAGCACCAGCCCACTGGAGCTGCGCGTCTTCATGTTGAAGCTCATCTCACTCTCACAGCAGGCGTTCCACTTGGGGAAGCGGGTCCACTGCCCCTCAGCCCCCGGGAACTCCAGCCCACTGCCCAACTCAGCCCAGCAGCCCAACAGCAGGGCCAGCCAGAGCAGTAGGCAGCCCCCACGCCGCACCAGTGCCGCCCCCATCCTGCGCGGCCTGGGACGGGTGAGCGGGGCGGCAGTGCCGGCGGGGGGCGGCGCTGGGGCCCCGGTGGCAGACAGGGTAAAATCTTGCCGGGCACCAGCCACGCTTGGAGGTTCAGGCACGCTCACCCCCGTCTTGGGACGGGGGGGCTGTGAGTGCCCCGCTGGATGAAGTGGGGCACCAGGAAGGGAAGGTGCCCCACCGGTCTGCCACAGGGGAGAAGGCGCTGGTGGGTTTCTTCACTGGTCAGCCAGGCTTGGCAAAAGATGTCTGGGGCTGGGTGAGTCAGCAGAAATTTTCCCCAAAGCCAACATTACCAAAGCTGGAGAAAAACCAAAACTGGTGGCAAAATCCTTTTCTTCCAAGTGGATCCAGTAGCTCGCCAAGACTGCAGCAATATCCCAGTATACGTGCACCTCTTTTTACATCCTATCCACCAGCTGTAGTTTCCCAGGAAGCCAATTACCGATCCCAGTGCTGCCTCCCTAAGACGTATCCTCTTGTCAGATCACGGACTGTCTGCCATGGTGCTAAAGCAGCGTCAGCAGACGACAGGACTCATCGCTCATGGTTTCCTGAGCTGCCTCAATCCCAATGGGGTTGAAACCCAGAAGCTGTCAAACAGCCGAGTGGCTACTTGACATGCAAAGCCTGACAGCTCCTCTTCTGCTTGCTTGCAAAAGGCCAAGACTAAGATCCAGGGGGGTGAATTCCTCTATTGTTTTTGTTTCTAATCTGCAAGGAATTGAAACAGAATAATAAGAAATGATGACTAATAACACATTAAATCATAAAGTTGATCAATAGTGTACATTTGTGATTAATTTTTTATTTGAACTGCTGTTCAACGTTAGGAAAATGAAGTGCTGCTGCTGTAATTTTGGAGTTACTGAGAAATCATAATAACGTGCAGTGCTAAACTTAAATCTTAATGTAAATGCTTACACTAGATTGCATTTTTATGGAATAATCTATATGTAAACTACTTACCATTCCAAAACTTTGAAATACTTTAGTAGCATATTTTCTTATTACAATACTGATGTTCAAAAGAAAAGGATCCTGAAGAGATTTTATTTATCCCGCTATATGGTTTAATTTATTTATAGAAATAGCTGCATCTGTGAAGCTATAGGGTCCTATTAATTCAGATGATGATACCAAGCCTGGTTCTAGTTCATTCTACTATCGCTCAAAAACATATAAAGTGGACTGAGCTCCCAGAAGGAACTGGCAGGTTTCGCCATATGTGGCACACCTACTGGTTTATTTTCATGGGGTGAGGAAAGAATTGCAATGGTTTCTTAGAAGGCTTTTTGAAAATTTCAAACCACATTTTTCCCTGTCACCTGATTTCTTTTGCTGCTGATATTCTCTGTTATGGCAGGGAAAATCCAATTCAAGCCAGCTCTGATGTTGACATTATTCACAACGCAGATCAGCTAATCCCAGGTGTTAGTCCTCTGAAATGGGTTGCAGCATTTTATGTATGTTTATTCAGTTGCCCTTATTTAAAAGGACACTCTCCGTTTTAAAAATCATACATATGCCACAGTTCACTCTGTTCCTCTGAAGAGGTCTCTGCATTCAAAGCATTTCAGCAGAGAGGCTCCCCTCTCTATTTTTCTCCCCCAAGCCGCGGTATCTTTTCTGGAAGGTATGTATTAGCAGATCTCTCCTGATGGAGGAGAGGATCTCCGACACCTCCCTCACCCACTGCTTCCCCTTCACCTCCCTCCCACTTCTTAGCCAGCAGCACTTAGGCAAAATATCACGTCCAGAACGGCTGCCAAGCCCTTTGCTGGGCTGGTGGGGGAGGGCGGGAGGGCAGGGACGAGCCTGGCAGAGCAAAAACCTGCTCGAAAACAGGCACACACCTCAGCTGCCTGCACCTGACACGTTCGGAGCCGCTAAGTCACCTCCTACTCTCTCTTTATATTTAATTTCATTCCTCTAAATGTCAACACGTTTATTTTTATTATTTTTCACATGCGAGGCGGGCAAGAGCAGCAAAAGAAAGACAAGAATCCCCCCCCCCAAACTTCATGGGCAGAGCCCAGCCGTGCCAACCAGCACCGGGCAGCACCGTGCACTGCAGGGCAACATAGAGACCCAGGTTTTCCACCTCTCAATACCAAACATCCTGCAGCTCCTCCGAAAAAAAGTGGTGCCCACCAGGGCCCGTCGAAGGAGCCGGGCTACCCGCGGCCTCCCCCCCCGCCCACCCTCGCTCATCCGGAGCCACCTGGCTCCCGGTGGCCGCCGTCGGGGTGCCGGGGGCTGGCGGCACAGCACCGCGCCGCCGCTCCGCAGCAGGCACCGCTTCGGGCTTCAGCACCCGGAACAGCTCCGCCCTGCGCGGCCCCGACGGGGCGGCGGCGCCCGGGGGCTCCGCACCGGCCCCCGCCCCGCAGCCTCCGCATCGGCGGGGGGACGTGGGAGCCGGGGGGGGGGCCACACACGAGTGGGTGCACTAGAGGATGGGAGGGGGGAAGGAGAGCGGCCGCGGGGACCCGCTGCGGCGGAGGGAAAGGAGCGGCGAGGGAGAGGGTGTGGAGTGCGATGGGATGCGGCGGGGCGGGTCCTGGGGGGCACACAGCGTGCGCGGGCGGGTTGCCGGCGTGGGAAATGGCTTGCGGGGGGGAGAGGAAGAGGCCCGGGAAAGAGGTGAGGGATGCACAGCCCGGAGAGGGCGGGGGCGGGAGGGGGGAGAGGAAAGGTTAGCCCCAGGGGGGTAGACGGGTGGGGAGTGCATGCGGCAGAGGCCGGGGCGCAAGGTGAGCGGGGCGGCGCGGCTCCCTGCGCGCACGGTGCCTGCGCGGGGGAGCACGGAGGGAAGAGGCAAAGGTGCGAGTGCGAATGCGGAGCACGGCAGGAGGGTGGCAGGAGGCTGTGGTGTGCGCCGGGAGGGGAGCCAGGCAGGAACGCGCGCGCGGGCGTGTGCGTGTGTGCGCGCCCGCCGTGCGTGCCAGAGCGATCCCTACAGGTGTCCGCGGAGAGCCGCCGAGCGGGGATCCCACCTCGAGAGCATCCCTGCCCGCTGCCTGCCTCTGTCTGCGGCGCGCCTGCCTTCCCCTCTCACTCACACGCAGAGCACCAGCAAGAGAGAGAAGGAGGAAGGGGAAGAAAAAAAATCACAAGAGAGACAAAGAGGGAATGGAAGAAAGGAAGAAAAAGAAAAAGCGGGGGGGGGGGGGGAATTGAAAGATTGAAAAGGAAAAAGACCCAAAAAAAAAAAACAAAAAACAAAAAACAATTGCTTACTTATTACTGCCGATATAATTTAAACACACTGCCAGTAAACAGCACTGTCTTGTCTAGTCATTTCCAAAGCAGAGGGATACTTTCATTCTCAAAGGAGGACAATTTTTTTAAGATATATATGTCTCAAATGGGGTCTAAATTACCATCTAAATTACCAGATATCCCTCCCGGCGATGTACATATGTATACACATGTATGTGGTGAGAAATCCACACAGCTCAACATAAATGTAGCTATTGCATTCAGTGCCTCCACAGTCAATTAATACGCTTCCCCAACCCCCCTACAACCATTTTTTCTTTAAAAATTATGATTTAGTCACAGGTGCCCCGATTGAGCCTTTTCAAATTAGAAAGAGAGAGAGAGACACCCATAGGTCAATAAATCCTTAACAAATGCCAGGTCGGTTGGCATGCACAATCCTTGGCAGAATCCTTATTGTATAAAATACACGGCATTGTCTCTGGGTGCGGGGAAGACCAGAGAGTTCACAAATTACCGGATGAAATAAAAGGATCTGAAAAACAACCTTGCTGCAGCCAAAGGGAGAAGCGCTCTAATTCAAAAGCAGACTTAACAGCCTCATTAATCTTTTCCCTTCATTTCTACGTAATTTCTAGAATCAAGTTCTTTCCCAGGCGGCTGGAATGATCGATTTTGCTACCTTTCCAGCCTGCAGACGTATTTTTATTTTAATACGTTTATGATATAATTTTTACCCCTTCAAAAATGCATACCATCAGCAGGAACCTGAACAGTTTCAAACACATATCAAGGAAGCCGGCTGCCTTCATTCTTCTGGCTCACAATAGAAAATGTCCCAAATTATCCATGCACTTCCTGCACAAACCCCTCGCCTTTTCCAGGCTGCCGCCGAGAAATAACAATCATATTGCGATATTCATTCCCGTCGCTGCCCCGGCTTCGCATTTCACCAAAGCATCTCACGCCAGGGAAAACATGCAGCAGATCGATTTTATTCCTTAAGCCTCGCAGATCCCACCCCCCACCCGCTTTTGCAAGGGATAATAAATTACCGCATCCAACCTTTAACTTCGCCCTCCGCTCCACCATCTCTTCTCCCCGCCATCTACCTCTCCACAACGCCGCATGCAAACCCACCAGCCTCTCGCGCCTCCTCCTCCTCCTCCTCCTCCTTCTCTTCCTCCTCCTCCTCCTCCTCCTCCTCCTCCTCCGCCGCCGCCGCCGCCGCCGGCTCCGCAAAGCGGGGCTCGTCCTCCTCGCCGCCGCTCCGCCTTTACCTGCGCGGCGTGCCGCGGGCCGGGGAAGGCGCGGCCGGCCGGGGGCTGCCTCTGCCGCTTGCCGACGGAGCGGGCGATGCTGCGGGTGCGCGGCGACGGCGGCGGCGGCGGCGGCGGCGGCGGGCGGGGGCGGCCGCCGGGAGCGGGGGGCGGTTCCGCCGCGTGACGCCGCCGCGCCCGTCTGCCCGCCGGGGGCGGTGCCGCACTCGCTGCAGACCCCCCAAAAATCCCTATATTCCCCTCCAAAAGGCCCGCCCGGCACCGCCGCCGCCCCTCAGGGCACCGCCGCCGCAGATGGGCATGGCCCGGGGAGGGGTCGCCTGTGCCGGTCTGGAGGACTGGGGAGGGGAAGGCAGTGGTGGGCAACGGGAGATGGGTGGGGGAGCCTCGGTCCGTCTCCTGAGCGAGGCTGAGCCGTCGGTTTCCTTGGCGTGTTGTGGCAGAGGTGCCCACCGCACCCCATCTCGCCCCCCTGCAGATGTGGCTTCCCTGCCGTCCCCCAGCCAAGCCACCTCTTTGTGTGGGGTGATGGAGGCCTCTCACTGTTTCCACACGCGAAGCTTGCAGGAGTCTGCAAAGGCTGTGGGAATATGAAGGTGTGGACTTCTGACCACAGCTCACCTTTTGGACCACCGGAGAAGTCTTTTGGAAAGCCAAGAATCTCTCTGGTGTAGTTTTAAACCCGTCTCAATGTACGTTTTCTCCCCATGCTTGCAAACTATTCAGGAAATTAAATGCTTCTTAAGATTGGTTTTACCTGCCTGGAAGCTAGTCGGTCATACCAAACTAGCGGCGGCCTTCAAGTTTTGTGCTCAGGGGCCTAGACAAAGACGTTGGTTGTGATCTATTTGTAGCGTTTGCCAAGGTCCTGGCAGCTCTTGAAAATATGGACTGTTCTTGTTACACTGAAAGAGTCACCAGGACACTCCAGCATTAGACATCCCAGAATCCCTTGGGAGTGGTGTGTGCCGCCATACTTGTTGTTTTCTGGGCTGAAAACAGCCATTAACAATTTAGTTTTGAACTGAAACTTCAGAAGTAAGTGTAAAAAAAAACAACCTTCATTCTCCCACCTCAGTCCCAGAGGAGTTAGCCTTACATTTTATTATTTTTTTTTTTTTAATAAAACAGGCATTCTCCCATATGACAAGTTTGATGAAGTAACCAAGCAACATGTTAAGGAACAAGAATAAAAACTGGCTAGATGTGCAATGTATCTTCAGTACATACAGCATAATCAGACTTCCTTTTTATTCAGCCAGATGATATCCATATCCACTTATTTTTAAATATAGAGTGAGAATTTCTCTTGACAATTCTAGTAACTTGACCTGTGTGAACAGAGCAAGGAGCAAATATCTCTCCTGATATGAAAAGCATATAAATTGTAGGCTTCAATATAACAAAAAGACACATTTTTAAAGGAGCAAAATTGTAATCTGATATGTTAGTGCTTATATACATTATGTAAAAAATAGTATTTTCTAACTGTCACCTAATTTTTATTGTGCTCATGGTGAACACATAATAAAGCAGTGCATGCTCTTTGATAGGAAATGTCAAAGCCAAAGCCCAGTCCATGCTGGTAGTCAGTGATATGCGTGGATGTGCTGGCACAGGTGGAGGTTTCTTCCGCCTTCAAACAGGGGGACAGATCAGTTGTGCCAGCTGTAGCCAGAGGATGTTCATGTTTCTCTAAATCTGCAGCAAGAAGCTTGCCACAGTGGGAGAATATATGGGAAGAGCCTACAAAGAAATAAAGTGATGAGACATTAAGTGAGCTGGGAAGATACAGGGAGATGTTGGGAGATTTCCTTAATTTAATGGTGATTTTGCTGAGTTTTAGAAGAAAAAAAAATGTATTACTTTTGGCATCCTCAGCAATTGTTGCAGCATGTGGTGTCATAGTTGATTCATCCTGAAGCAGCACAAAAATAAATAATAAAAAAAAAAATAATAAGAAGAAATGCAAATCCCAAACTATCTCTCTTCATAGGTCTTTCAGTTTGAGAAGTGTATGGAATATCTTGTAAGAAGCACATGGCCTTACAGAAACTTGACTTTTTACTGCATAAAATAATGTGTGTTGCACCAAAATATTTATAGATTTTGAACAATAAAGAGATAACAGCAGTAATGATATTCTTGGAAACAACACAGTCATATATGCTGTCAAAGGGAATGTAGTACATTACACAACTTGCAAGTTTGAGATCTTATGAGATCTATTGTCAGAACAAAGTTCCTTTGAGTCATTAAAAGGTACATATGTGAAACTGCCCAACAGTTGTAATTTTAAATAAGAGATTTGTTGGCAAGCTGAAGTGAATGCTGGAGCTGTCTTTTAGGCACGTACATGCAATTGGCATAGCTGTCAGAGCTAATAAGAAGTAAGCACACAGTAAAGGAGGTGCATAAGGAATGTGGATCATTCTGCTGAGAAAACAAACAAACAAACAAACAAAAAAAAGAATTAAAATCAAACTAAAACTTTCTGGAGAACACTGGTTTTCTAGGCAGGCATGAGAAAGATATGAGGAGGGAGAAAGTTATTTCTGGGATAGAGACAGCAGGAATTGTTTTAAAGATTTTAGAGAGAGAAAATCTGTTTCTGTGCTGGAGTGGTCCAGGGTAGCATTCAATAAACAGGGTGGTTAGGTTTTGGGGATACCTCAAACCTCTACTATGCTTATAAGCATTTCACATTTCTGACATCTTTCCCTTTTCTGGAACTACTATCAGTAACCCTTCTAAAACAACTACATCTTGAAGAGCTTCAGGCCCAATGCAAAGCTGACCCATTGCTTTTTTGAATAAGTTCTCACAGAAGACATTTGGCAACTTTTCCTTTTTTCTTTTTCCTTTTCTTTTTCTTTTCTTTTTCTTTTTCTTTTTCTTTTTCTTTTTCTTTTTCTTTTTCTTTTTCTTTTTCTTTTTCTTTTTCTTTTTCTTTTTCTTTTTCTTTTTCTTTTTCTTTTTCTTTTTCTTTTTCTTTTTCTTCTTTTTCTTTTTCTTTTTTTTTTTTTTCCTTTTCTTTTTCCTTTTCTTTTTCTCTTTTATGATTCATTGTTATCTTTTGAAGTTGATCTAGAGTGGAAAACAGACAAAACACAGAGAGGTATAGCAGAAATTGTATCTGTATCTGCATACAGCCAGTGAGGTTTAAAGCAGTATGAGGAAAGAAAGATAAAATTTCTGCACATTAATTTGTACATTACTGGTCAGTCTCAGGTGTGAGTGAAGAAAGCATGGGTAGATCTAAAGTAAGAAGAAAGTAAAAGATACTTGTAATGAAGTAGTTGAAGATCTTGAACTAAAAGAGAGAGACAAAACTATACAATTCAACAAAATGAACTGCAGCACATAAATACAATAATGGAGATATTTAGCTCATGTGTATGACTGAATTCAGAAAAGAGAACTAAGAAGCAACTAATTATGTGTGAATTGAATTTGATAGTTTCTCTGGAAAATGCATATTTGGAGCTTACTAATGCCTAACTTTGGAGGATCAAGATTTTAAAATCTTGCTTGAAACCAATTCTGAAAAGATAAATAATAAAGTAAAAGAGCATACTTACATACTTAGGAGGATTTAAAATATTTATTGACCTTATACCCACTACTGGCATTTAATGATATTTCCAAGTCTTCTGCTATTTCAGAAGGTGTCACTTGTGTTTAGTGATCTAATATTCCAACTGAGAAAATTGGAGAATCATATCTTTAGACGTGGGTTTGGGACTATAAAAGTAGTTTTGTCCAAAGAAAGTCTAACATGACCGAAGAAATCTAACATGGTTAGAAAATTTGTAGGCATGTTGTTAATCAGAAGATACTTATGGACTTGGTATAGTTCAAAATCTCAGTTGACCATAAAGCATTTCAAACTTACACATTTTTCTGAACGTCACTGCTTCCTTATGGTTACTGTAGTAGCAAACACTGAACATGAAGCATATTCAAGAGAATGTAACAGTAACAAGTAACATCTTGATGAAAATCCCCGTTTGATCCTCAAGATATCTACACCAATGCACGCAGCATGGGTAACAAACAAGAGGAGGTGGAAGCCATCGTGCAGCAGGCAGGCTACGACTTGGTTGCCATCACGGTGACGTGGTGGGACCAGTCTCATGACTGGAGTGCTGCAATGCCTGGCTATAAGCTCTTCAGAAGGGACAGGCAGCACAGAAGGGGTGGTGGTGTGGCTCTCTATATTAGAGAGTCTTTCGATGTTGTGGAACTCGAGGCTGGGAATGACAAGGTCGAGTCCCTTTGGGTTAGGATCGGCTGGGACAACAAGGCTAGTGTCCTGGTCGGGGTCTGCTATAGACCGCCGAACCAGGATGAGGAGACGGATGAGGAGTTCTACAGGCAGCTGATAGAAGTTGCGAAATCTTCCGTGCTTGTACTCGTGGGGGACTTCAACTTCCCTGACATATCCTGGAAGCACAACACAGCCCAGAGAAAGCAGTCTAGGAGGTTTCTGGAGAGCATGGAAGATAGCTTCCTGACGCAGCTGGTTAGTGAACCTACCAGGGGTGGTGCCCCGCTAGACCTTCTCTTTACAAACAGAGAAGGACTGGTGGAGGATGTGATTGTCGGGAGCTGTCTTGGGCAGAGTGACCACGCAATGGTGGAGTTCACTATTTTTGGCGAGGCCAGGAAGGGGACCAGTAAAACCACTGTATTGGACTTTCGGAGGGCTGACTTTGAGCTGCTCAGGACACTAGTTGGTGGAGTCCCTTGGGAGGCAGTTCTGAAGGGCAGAGGAGTCCAGGAAGGCTGGGCACTCTTCAAGAGGGAAATCTTAATGGCGCAGGAGCGGTCTGTCCCCACGTGCCCAAAGACGAGCTGGCGGGGAAGAAGACCAGCCTGGCTCAACAGAGAATTGTGGCTTGATCTTAGGAGAAAAAAGAGGGTTTATAAGCTTTGGAAAAGTGGGCAGGCCACTAGGGAGGACTATAAGGATGTAGCGAGGCTGTGCAGGGACAAAATTAGGAAGGCCAAAGCTCATCTGGAACTCAATCTGGCTACTGCCGTTAAAGATAACAAAAAACGTTTTTATAAATACATCCACACAAAAAGGAGGACTAAGGAGAATCTCCATCCTTTACTGGATGCGGGGGGAAACTTAGTTACAAGAGATGAGGAAAAGGCGGAGGTGCTCAATGCCTTCTTTGCCTCAGTCTTTAGCGGCAATACCAGTTGTTGTCTGGATACCCAGTACCCTGAGCTGGTGGAAGGGGATGGGGAGCAGGATGTGGCCCTCATTATCCATGAAGAACTGTTTGGTGACCTGCTATGGCACTTGGATGTGCACAAATATATGGGGCCGGATGGGATCCACCCAAGGGTACTGAGAGAACTGGCAGAGGAGCTGGCCAAGCCACTATCCATCATTTATCAGCAGTCCTGGCTATCGGGGGAGGTCCCAATTGACTGGCGGCTAGCAAATGTGATGCCCATCTACAAGAAGGGCCGGAGGGCAGACCTGGGAAACTACAGGCCTGTCAGTTTGACCTCAGTACCAGGGAAGCTCATGGAGCAGATCCTCTTGAGAGTCATCACGCAGCACTTGCAGGGGAAGCAGGCGATCAGGTGCAGTCAGCATGGGTTTATGAAAGGCAGATCCTGCTTGACGAACCCGATCTCCTTCTATGACAAAGTGACGCGCTGGGTGGACGAGGGAAAGTCTGTGGATGTGGTCTACCTTGACTTCAGCAAGGCTTTTGACACAGTCTCCCACAGCATTCTCCTCAAGAAACTGGCTGCTCTTGACCTGGACTGGCGCACGCTTCGTTGGGTTAGAAACTGGCTGGATAGCCAGGCCCAAAGAGTCGTGGTAAATGGAGTCAAGTCCAGTTGGAGGCCAGTCACTAGTGGCGTCCCCCAGGGCTCGGTGCTGGGGCCGGTCCTCTTTAATATCTTCATCGATGATCTGGACGAGGGCATCGAGTGCACCCTCAGTAAGTTTGCAGATGACACCAAGTTGGAGGGAAGTGTTGATCTGCTGGAGGGTAGGAAAGCTCTGCAGGAGGATCTGGATAGGCTGCACCGATGGGCTGAGGTCAACTGCATGAAGTTCAACAAGGCCAAGTGCCGGGTCCTGCACCTGGGGCGCAATAACCCCAAGCAGAGCTACAGGCTGGGAGAGGAATGGTTGGAGAGCTGCCAGGCAGAGAAGGACCTGGGAGTGATGGTGGATAGTGGGCTGAATATGAGCCAGCAGTGTGCTCAGGTGGCCAAGAAGGCCAACGGCATCCTGGCTTGTATCAGGAACAGTGTGACCAGCAGGGCTAGGGAGATGATCGTCCCCCTGTACTCAGCTCTGGTGAGGCCACACCTCGAGTACCGTGTTCAGTTTAGGGCCCCTCGCTACAAGAAGGACATTGAGGTGCTTGAGCGGGTGCAGAGAAGGGCGATGAAGCTGGTGAGGGGCCTGGAGAACAAGTCCTATGAGGAGCGGCTGAGGGAGCTGGGCTTGTTCAGCCTGGAGAAGAGGAGGCTCAGGGGCGACCTTATTGCTCTTTACAGATACCTTAAAGGAGGCTGTAGTGAGGTGGGGGTTGGCCTGTTCTCCCACGTGCCTGGTGACAGGATGAGGGGGAATGGGCTAAAGTTGAGCCAGGGGAGTTTTAGGTTAGATGTTAGGAAGAGCTTCTTTACCGAAAGGGTTGTTAGACACTGGAACAGGCTGCCCAGGGAAGTGGTGGAGTCACCATCCCTGGAAGTCTTTAAAAGACGTTTAGATGTAGTGCTTAGGGATATGGTTTAGTGGGGACTGCTAGCGTTAGGTCAGAGGTTGGACTCGATGATCTTGAGGTCTCTTCCAACCTAGAAATTCTGTGAAATCTGTGAAATAAATATAGATGCCATTTTTCTTGGCGTGGTAGCTTCATTGCAGAGAACTGTTTAAAGCTATAAGAAAAATAGACCTGTTCAATGGTATCTATATCTATAAAATGTGAAATATTGAATTGGAAGTTTTTTGATATTTGCATATCCAACGGTGAGGTTTTTTTTCATGAAATGAGAGGAAAGCTGAGTGTGAAGATAATTGCATTTTTACAACATAATCATCATGGAAGAAAATGCAGTGTAACGAACAAAGGAGCTACCAGGCCTTTAATTTTCCATAAAGTGCATTTAAGAAGAAATCTATAGTGACAAAAACATCATGAAGATTGATGGCTCTAAATCTCAAACCTGAAGATATCACATACATGTACTTTTGCACATAAGAGTTCTAACTCCCTCCTAGTACAAGGGTTGATGGACACAACAGTACACATCGCCAGGAGAAATCTGTAATGAAAGACCCATATTAGTTCTTCTCAGTGGTACAGAAACTAATTTTTCAGCTAGTCCTGTTGATGAATCTTGAGTAGGTTCTAGAATAGATTATGTTATATATTATTATACTGGCATATATTTTTCTATATGCTATAGTGGCAGTAGTTTTCTCACTGAAGCTCCATGAAGCTCCATGAAGAAAGTCCAAGTGGTGCAAAACATCCTTCTATATATAGTATATATATAATATACACGTTTGGATTTGACAATTGCTATAAATCAACTGGGAAAAGCATGGTAAAACAGAGAACAGTGGTAAGACCACTGACTTCCAAAGCATACTTAGTTTGATATTAACTGTTAATAAGAAGATTGTTATAGAAGTTTCTTAATAGAACAGCTTGGTAAGATTGATGTGAAATTGTCTCAAGAGGCTAGCCTCAAAAAATTCAGAGAGAAAATGAATAATTTTTATATTAATATTTTTATTAATTTTAAAAGTATACCCTATGTTCAGGTCTCTCTCTTTTTTTTTTTTTTTTCTTCCTGTCAATATTATGCGGTAACATGAAATAACATATCAAATATTTATGCATGATGACAGCTACATCTCAAGGTCTTCCATGACAGGCTTGAATTTAGAAATAATATATGTAAACCCCATGCAATTTTGAATAGAATAGAATAGAATAGAATAGAATAGAATAGAATAGAATAGAATAGAATAGAATAGAATAGAATAGAATAGAATAGAATAGAATAGAATAGAATAGAACAGAACAGAACAGAATAGTTCAGTTGGAAGGGATCTACAAAGATCAAGTCCAACTGTCTGACCACTTCAGTGCTAACCAAAAGATAAAACATATTATTAATGACACCTTGCTATGACGCCATTCCAGTGTTTGACCATTCTCATGATAAAGAATATTTTCCTAATATCCAGTCTAAATCTCCCCTGGCACAGCTTTATGCTGTACCCATAACTCCTATTACTGATTACTGGGGAAAGAGATCAGCACCTCTCTGTCCCTTTTCCCTTTTTGATTGCAAAAATTTAAGAAAGTAAATGATTTTTGAACACATGAGTCTTCTTTAGTTCAAATGTTTGCTTTGTGTGTCTTATAACAGCTTTTAAGCAGTAAAGCATAGGCAACCTCTTAGAAAAGAAGAATTGAAGAGAACAACAATCTTTTGCATGTTGTCATTGAGTGGACGGTGTCCACTAAGTACTTCAAAGCTTATTTCATCTGTAACATTTTGTGGAATAATATGCTTGAAAGAAATGTGTAAAAAATCCCACAGCAAACAGATCTGGGATTAATTTGAATCTGAGACTACTTTAAACCCCAAAATAATTTGCTTAATATGTCTTTCAAAACTCTTAATATTTAACAGTCTTTATAAATGTTACTCCTGTAATTTCTCATAATTCCTTTTTAAATCTGACTAAATTCTGGCTCATATGTAACTAATGTAATTTATGTTAAATTTATGAGTGTCATTTGTGTGTCATTTTTATAAATTTTCATGAAATCCATTCATCATCACCAGCCTTCACCTCATCATCCTCTTTCCTAGGATGGCAGGAGCTGCCTAGATAAAACAAGAAGCTCTTTTCCAAAGACCTTGCAAATTGAAAAACAATATATAACAAGTCTATAAGGCTGGCAGAATGACAGGATATTCTAGTGTGAATTATCTGTGTGCCCAAATCATAGATGTAGTATGCAAATTAGTAGAAGTAATCAAAGAAATTGCATCTTGCACAGCTGCAGGATTGGATCTTACATGGGAACTTCCCTCGAAGGTGCTGAGTGCCCTCAGTTCCCACTACCCGCTAATGTGGGCTGAGGGTACTAGGAAGAACTTATCCCATTTTGAATCAAGCCCTTTGATAGCTTCAAGAAAATCTCTGATTATAATAATTTGTTTTATAATGTGTCACTCTACACTTATGAAAAATGAGTACACTTGCTATAATTCAAGCATTCTACAGATACTTAGCTCTACTAAAAGTGTGCCAAGTATACTAAAAATATATTACTTTTCATAAGGGTATAATTTCCTAGTAATCAGAAGATATCCTCTGATTCAAAAATTGCTGTAATTGTTAATGTTGTTGAAAATTACTAAGGCATCAAAGCAGAGGAATATTTGTGGTATGAAGCTGCAGATAGGTAGTTGTGATCATCAGTGTTTAAACCATAAATGATGCACCTGCTTAAGAAATTCACTAAAGGAATATGTGTCAGATGGCTAGTATTTTTACCCTTCAGGGCAGCTTTATTGTTGAGATACCTTTCACTACGGGATGTGAGAGTTGCCTTTCCAAGAAATTGCGGTAGTAATTACTATTCGTTTAAAAGCTTCATTCAGTTTATTTTTGTTTAGTCCCCACAATTTGTCTTGAGAGTTCAGTGTTATCATAGTTCTAATAGTTCAGGTGTTTCTAAGATAGTGCAGAAGAAAGTAGTAGACTAGAGGAGGCAAACAGAAATAAGACAGGGTCCAGTAACATTCCAAGGCCCAAATGAAAGACAAACTGAAAATCATCAGACAGTTAGAGAGAATACAGTCACTGTAGTTGAAGTGGTTATAAAAAAAAGCAAGCAACCAAAGTTACAAAAGAAAAAAAATATTGTGGGAAATTAAGAACAGGGTGAAGGAAGGGTGAGGAGCAAGACATAAACAACAATAATTAAAGGACAAGTAGAAATTAGGTACAAGGAAACAAATAAAAGTTGCCTGATGATGGAGCATTTTGCCTCAGGTCAAAAAAGAAGTAGTGAGGTATAGGACAAATCGTAAATACCTGGGCATCTGATGCCATGGGGGTCGACAAGCCCCGGGGTTGGTGATAAAATCGGCCTCTTGATGATTAAGCCGCGAGGAATGTAAACAAATTAGAAGGAACAAAGCAGGGTGATTCAGGAGAGGCCTTGCCCTCTCAAACTGCTTGTTCGCCAACTGTTAAGACATAGAAGTTGCTAAATGTTTGCTGTTGCCGGGCAAAGTTGTTAACCAATGAATAGTTAATGGCAAAGTACCACTTGTAGAGCTAATGGTATAAGCAGGGAGCCTGTCCTCAAAAAAGGTAGGAGTTACTGATCCTAAAAGAAACTCTGATGTCCGTGTGGTCATTACGCCACAATCACCCACTAAACCATCTCTAAACGCTACGTCCCAACTTTCCTTAAACACCCCCAGGGACACTGAATCCACCACCTCCCTGGGTAACCTGTTCCAATGCCTGACTACTCTTTCTGAAAAGAAATGTCCCCTAATTTCCAACCTGAACCTCCCTGGCACAACTTGAGGACATTCCCTCTAGTCCTATCACTGGTTATCTGCGAGAAGAGGCCAACCCCCAGCTTTCCAGAACTTCCTCTTAGTCAGTTGCAGAGAGCAATGAGGTCTCCCCCAAGCCTCCTCTTCTCCTGACTAAACAACCCCAGTTCCCTCAGCTGCTCCTCACAGGACTTGTGTTTGAGGCCTTTCACCAGCTGCGTAGCCCTTCTCTGGACAGTGCCTCAATGTCCTTCTTGTAGTGAGGGGCCCAAAGCTGAACACAGTACTCGAGGTGTGGCCTCACCAGAGCAGAATACAATGGGACAATCACCTCCCTGGTCCTGCTGTTTACACTACTCCTGATACAAGCCAGGATGCTATTGGCCTTCTTGGCCACCTGGACACACTGCTGGCTCACGTTCAGGCAAGCGTTATCCAACAACTCCAGATCCTTTTCCTCTGCACAGCTTTTGAGCCACTCTGCCCCAAGCCTGTAGTGCTGCATGAGGTTGTTGTGGCTGAAATGCAGGACCTGGCACTTGGCCATGTAGAACCTCATCCCATTGGACTCTGCCCATTGATCCAACCTGTCCAGGTCCCTCTGCAGGGTCTTCCTACCCTCCAGCAGATCAACACTTCCCTCCAACTTGGTGTCATCTGCAAACGTACTGAGGGTGCATTCAATTCCCTCATCCAAATCATCAATAAAAATATTAAAGAGGATGGGCCTCAACACCAACCCCTGGCAAACACCACTGGTGACCAGTCACCAGCTGGATTTCACTCCATTCACCACCACTCTCTGGGTCCGGCCATACAGCCAATTTTTGACCCAGTAATGAGTGTACCTGCCCAAGCCATGGGCTGCCGTTTTCTCCAGGAAAATACCATGGGAGACCATGTCAAAGGCATTGCTGAAGTCTAGGTAGACTATGTCAACAGGCATTCACCCATCCACCACGCAGGTCACCCAAGCATAGAATGAGATGAGGTTTTGATGACCTGACCTTTTTGGTCTGACCTTCTAGGCAATCAATGCTGAACATGTTAATACAACATGATAATACAACATTCAAACACTTTGGCTCTAACTCCATAGTTCCTTCTAGTGCCACCTGTAAACACCAAAACAAGCTAGAATCCAGGACAGACTGTTTTCTCAATTGAGTAAATTACTCCTTCTATACAATATGAATATTCAAACTTTTCTGCATGATCTTGAACATTTTTGTCTCTCACAAAGAAACATGCTTCTCTAATGGAAGGATGTATATTGCAGTTGTGTTTTTAATACTGACAAGTTACTGTTTGCTTGTAATCTTTGATCTACACTTTGTTTTTCCTGTTGCTGTTTCAACTGTTTGCTTTGCTCTGCCATATTCAATACAGAGTGCTTTTTTGGTCTTGATCTTTATCAAATTCTTTCCAGCCATTTTGTGACCACAACCTGTGATGACTACTGCTTTTGATTTAGGTGTGCATTTGTGCAGTTACCAAAGCAATACAAAAACCAGAAATTTCACACAGACATATAGTGGCAGTAGAAAAGTCAAACTGTTTATTTTAGACAACAGAATCAAGTTCTCTGATGTATTCAGTAAACTTTTTTTTTTTTTTTTTAACCAAAATTTTATCATTCCACAGCCAGATAATCCAACCTGAACAACCCACAGTCATTTGAAGAAAGTGTTAATGATACAGACTGAACTGTGAGTATTCCTTTGTAATTATTCTCTGGTATGTCATATGCTGTTTTTCTGTGATGTGTATTCATGTTTTCTCAATATTGTATTAATTTGTTTTGAGTTCTTTATACATCCTCTCAGCCACAAACTTCTTTGGATATACTGACCATTGGAAAGATGTCTTCATCTACTTACTGTGTTTATTTCAGGTTATTTCAACATATGTAGAAGCATTTAACTTGACAAATGGTAAAAATATGAAGTAATAATAGTATTGTGCTTTTACTTTAAAGATTTATGGGCTGTATCACATTCAATTATTGCTAAGGCAAATTGGAAACTTGAAATTATTCCACAACTTGCCTACAAGATATTGTTTAGTTTGAGTTCTTTATTTATCATATAAGCATATAGCAATGTCTTCGAAGTGGATGGATCATTAGTAATTGCCAATTTTAAAGTATTGTTGGGTCAGAAAAAAATAGTTATGGTCCTGCAGACAGTGAAATTACCTTAGTTATGTTGGTTATAGACAAAAGATTTGGGCTGGTATGCTTCAAAGCTTTGATCCTATAATTTAGCTAACGAAGGACTCCAGTAGGGTTTCCCTTCTGATTCTAAGAGCTTATATTGATTCTTAGGCATTCAATGACTTAATGCCACAGGCAGAGAAACACACAGATTTTCCTGATGTTTGCAGTTTTCAGGATGTTAAAATTATGCAAATTGATCATGGTTTGCCCAAAAATCAAATTAGCATTGTGCACCTGTAGCAAGCATAATATGTTCATTTCAATGGAACTATGAACATTCAGCACATTTTTACCTCATTAGCACTCCAGGGGTAGCAGTGACTTAATTCTTTCCCATTGAAAGCTCTGTAGTTGCTACCTGTAGACATTCTATGATTGTCCATAAAGCACATTTATAAAAAATAAACATAATTTTTATGAAAAGTATTGAGAAGTCAGCATAATGATTCATTCCTTTATAGAGTGAATTACTCTGCTCAGAGAGTGTAAAGCCTTTGGCAGTCTAATTTTGTGAGGCATAAAAAGAAATGCCACTCCCAGAATTGAGCTGCCTGGCTTTGTAACACTTCAGATTTAGAAGCAGATACTTGCTATTTGGGATAGAGAGTTCATAGAACACCTGTTCTGACCATATAAAGCTGCATTTAAAGGAAAGGAAGACTGAGATGAAAACTTAGGAAGAGCATAATCTAAACACCACATAAGTAAATGAACCTCACTGTGACATGGTACAGAATTAAAGAGGGAAATGTAAAATACCATCAATTAATGTCTTTCTCTTGGTTTAAGAGAGGTTTATTGTTGAATGAAGAAAGTAAGCTTCGAGTCTCCACAAAGTGGTAATCACTTTGATACGGGGCATAAAAATGGCTATAATTGTATTTTGTCCCAAAAATATTTTTTTCTCATACAGTTGAATTAAGAACGATAACATTTTTCACAGTGATCTTGTTAAGTTCCCTGTTACGCTTTAGAAGAGCCTAGTTTTGAAAGATCTCTTGTAATTGCCCTTGAATTGTCTTGTTAGATGAGTAATAATCATCCAGTTTAGTTTTTGTTTCCTTTTAACTGATTCAGTAAAACATTTTGCTTTCTATTAATAAAGTTTTTTCCATGTTCTCCTTTTTCCTAGGTTTAACTTTGTTTACTTCTAAAATAGATTTTTTTTTGTATTTTAATGTTTTTGTTTGTTTATTTGTTTGTTGTTTTTCACAGTATGCTTTGCTCAACCTTCACTTAAGTCCACAGATGTCCACATAGATGCTAATAGGTACTTTTGAATAACATACGAATTTTTCTTTCATTTAAATATACACAAATCTATTGGTAAAACATTTTGAAATTCAAATATAAATATAGCAGAGGATATAAGCACATTAAGCACTTCAACTGAGCGTAATATGGAGTTGTGTTAACAATTTTCTCCCTCATTATGTTAACTATCAATTTAGGTGACAAACCTGAGAAAATTATTAACCTACAGCTAAAGATACTTTCTCAACTCTGTTCAGAAAAGCTGGCTATCTTTTGGGGATGTATAAAGAATTTATTGGAGAGCAATACTGGGTAATATGCCACTATATATAATACTGTATGGCCTCATCCAGAAAGTTTGCTGAAGTGTTTGGCAACCCTTTTCAAGAACAATATTGCCAAATTTCAGAACAGGTTCTGGAATAGGAGAGGAGAATTGATGAGAAAGCTGGAATATTATAAGATCTCTTATTAATAACTGAAAAGATCAACATTTTCATTGTGAAGAAGTGTCATATGAATGAGCATTTAAAAAACAAACACCCCCGTCAAAAAAACTCCGACCTACAGGTTAGTGTAAAGGAGAATAGATTTGAAGCTTTTATTGCTTGTCTTGTGAGAAGGATATTAAGAGAAACTGAAAGAAAGATGATTCAAATCTGTATGGGGATATTTCTTTTTATCAAGTATATAAGTTAACCATGAAACACACTTGCACTGGTTGCTACTGAGGCCAAAAAGCAAAATTTGAAAAATATTTTAATATTTATATAATAATGAAGAATATACAAAAGGTTGATAATGGTGACTACCAAATGATTTTCAAGGACTGGTAAACTTCAAGATTCAACCACATCCTTAGAAGCTTTATTAATAAGATTATCTGCCTTAGCATTATTGTGCAATTTTCTCTTAAAGCATCTCAACCTGTTGTGATAGACAGCCTGCTGAATTGAAAGGACCTTGTTTCTGTTCTAGGAGGGAACTGAGAAGAGCTTTTCCATCCTAAGCTAGACCGTGAGTGCATCTTCTACTTCCTTCAGTAGGTTTTCTTTCTTTTTGATATATTTGTTGTATGTTGCTTCAACATTTTGTGAATGTATATTTGTTCTGCTCATACAAGCTGTCCAGCTGTGTGCCAGGCATTGTTAGCACAGCACTGTGTCTGAGCTAGTGAACATTTCTGAGGATTTTTTTTCCCTCAACAAATGTTACAAGGGCTCATAATCAGCATCAGATTCTTTGTGGAGCAATGACATCCTTTTCTCTGATATCTCATTCTTCTGTAGCTGAACACAGACATTTAGTGACCTATGCAGCAAACAAATATAGCTTATTTAAATTTATAAGGTGTCCGTAAGCAGAAGTGATTTTGAACATGATAATTCATTATTTTATTCATCAAATCAGGTGTTTGCAAATAGTATAGCATGTTGATTCCATACTTTTTTTTTTTTTTTTTTTTTTCAAACCTGTGGTACTCATTACTCAAGCTGGTCACATGAATATTTTCACAAACAAAAAGATATTGATTTGAGTGCTATTGTGAAGAAAGTGAAAAGAGTTGTGAACATCAATAAAACTGAATTCAAGAATGATGTTTTAAAATAATATACTCATAGTTGCATATGTTGTCTGCAGTATTCATTCAGCTCTGCTCATAGTAAACAAAGGATTTGGGGAAAAACTTTTCTGATATAGTATGTTTTTTACTTACATAATTAGAAACAGACAGCTACTATTTGGAGTAACACAGCTTAAAGATTATGAATACATTCTTCTCCCTTCTTTGCATTTGCATTTGAAAGAATTAGTACATTGTTCATTAGTACATTGTCAAAGACAGGGTTATGTCTTGGTCCTATGTACACTCACAGTTTTTTTAGTTGCTGCCAAGAAGACAGTGAACAAAAAATTTCTTTGCCTTGCCTTGCCTTCTTTCCCTTTCCCTTTCCCTTTCCCTTTCCCTTTCCCTTTCCCTTTCCCTTTCCCTTTCCCTTTCCCTTTCCCTTTCCCTTTCCCTTTCCCTTTCTTTTCCCTTTCCCTTTTTCCCTTTCCTTTTCCCTTTCCCTTTTTCCCTTTTCTTTTTTCCCTTTCCCTTTTCCCCTTTCCCCCTTTCCCTGTTTCCTCTTCCTCTTCCTTTCTTCATGGAAAAATAAGCATTATCTTTAAAAGGAGAGTACTCTTAAGAATAGGTGGTCTGTGCATACCTGTTGAGGTATGCATAGGGTCACGGTTATGGTCATGGTCAGGGATATCTAAGTGTTCCTCCAAGAAGAACAGTGAATTTATTTGGTCCCCTCTTCACTGTGTCCTCATACCTCATATAATTCAGGAAAGACATGCTGAAAGCTGAACAGTGAAAGTAGAGCTCACTGTCAGGGAAAAATCTTTGAAGTTAAGGCATTGAACCTCTGCTATTACTGGACATACCTACAGGAATCTGAAGGGCATGATTCAAAGGTTCTTGAGTTTGTGCAGTTATTCTGGCCTCAGGACTACATGGAGGCCAGCATTTGCTAGCAGGAATGCAGCAAGCAATATGTGAGTTATTAATTTTAGATAGCAGTGTTTGGTATCATTAATATTCTGTTGCAATGACTATTTAAGGGACCTTTACATTGCCTTGCAGTGTTCAATGAAGACATGGCATGTTCTGTTGAACATTATTTCAACCTTGTGTTTGATTATGTATTCTTTCATTTTCCTCATAAAACTATTCTTAATACGTTACCATCATTAAGGCATATAAGAATTTAATAATACAGCACTAGTAATGGAATAAATCAGTCTAATAAATAATCCTTATGGCATAAATTATGTATTTTAGCATGGGTCTTCTGGGAGTAGTGGAGGAATGTAAGTGAAACTATGACAAGGAATATCTGTTGCATAAACATTGACATTTTTTCCCACTTAGTTTGATCAATGGCTGTACTACACAGTAGCCTTCATAATATATAATGATTGTGGTGTAAGTACAAATGCACATTTGTAGGAGACCAAAATATTTTCCTTTGGCACATTTTATTGAAATAGTTATTGCAAGGAAAACTTTAAAGCTAGGATTAGTGGTAGGACTTAAGGACAATTACTTAGTGTGATACATAGGTTAATGGCAGTTCTGTGGTCGCTTCCTTGCACATCACATTGAATAATTATCCTTTTTTGTTTCTGGAAACATAATTAGTCCATGATGGATGGGAGGTTAAATTCAGAACTTGGGATCAAGCCCCACCTTATGATGGAATAGCTGAATATACTTCATGCATTTTGAAGAATTCAATCAAGTCCAGTCTATATCTTTCTAGCCGTTCAGGTCATGCAAACCTAGAAAGTCATAGACTATCTTGTAAGAGAAAACTGATAATTCTCCTGCTCCTTTCACCCATCTATTGTGCAAACGAGAGTTGTGGAGTTATCCAGGATAGAAATAATAACCCCTCTACCTTTTATTAAATACTGCTTTCTATTTTTAGGACCTTGACATTGAACCGGGAGTAATCAATATTTCTGTAGAGTAGAGCTGAGAGAATAATGAAAATGAATGTTCTCTCACAGTTGTTGGAACACATTTTGGCAATGTACTTCAGTAGTATTTACAAATGAAGTTGACTGGAAAATTTGTAATAAAATACTCTGAAAATATGCTAATTTGATGAACTAAAAATTGTGGAAATATGTTGAAAGTTTTCAGATGAAAATTCTTTTTTTTTTTTTTTCTTTTTTTTTTCTTTTTTTTTTTAAGTGCTGAAGCATCTCTTACCCAACTGAGACGGAACTTTAAAATCTGACATTTTTATTGGAAATGTGACATAATAACAGAAAGTCTTTATGAAAACATTAAAATCATTCTAATTTGTTTCAATGTAAAATGAAAACTATTACTGAAAATGTAGTGTTTTTTTTTTTAAGAAAAGTCAACTTTATTTGTTATCTTTCATTCTCTTAGTATTTTTCAGGGCATATTTTCATTAGGATGTTCATGTAACATGAAATTATTGACTGTACAGAGAGTTAAAAGAAGATTTATGTCTTATTTAAGTCTTATTTCAGACTATGGAATAGGAAGTAGGTGAAAGATAAATCATATCATGTAAGTTTATTGCAATGCCTAGGCATATATATATATATATATATATATTATTTTTTTTTTCCTAAGAAAAGTTCTTCGTATTTATTTTCAGGGTAGGAAACAAACAAACAAACAAAAAGCCCACAAAAACAAAGAACACAGTAAGAAATTTTAGTGCTGATTTATTTTAAACTTACCTTGCCTGCTTAAACTAAGAACCTGGGCTACATGTACAGCTAATGAAGAAAGATGAGCTTCTACAGGAGTGATTGAGAACAACCCTTGTGTGCCTTTGCCTTGCTAGCAGCTTGCCCATCTCAACAGACTTCACCTATCGCATACCATGAACACCAAGTGTATCCTGCACACAGCACTTGAAATGATAGCAGTTGGTCAGATTTCTGAAGACTGATATATTTCCATATTGATCATTCATAAGAATTCATAAGAATGAGTTTGAGTAGCAGTTAAAATCTTATCTTCTTGCCAAACAGATCAGTTATGGTGAATATTTTTATGCAGAAATTAAAAATAATTAGAGGAGGAGTGTCAAACTGTTTCTGAGAAAATGAAGCCCTATTTTAAGACTGCATCTGCATCTGTGCCTGTGCCAAACAGGTATTTTTAATATCTGAAGATTTTTTCCATTTTAACAGATATAGCATATGAACGAAATCTACTGGCTTTGATGAATTTAATGTGAGGGTTTTGTTGTTTTATTTATTTACTTATCTTTTTCTGTAATGCAAACTACGGGAACTTACCTTGCTGTTTTAGCTACATTATGAAATAACACCTTCAAAACATTACCATCTTCAGAGACTTTACATATGAACACTGCAGACCTGTAAACAATCAATTTATGCAAAACCATCTTTATTTAATCATTTTAACCAAAGTGATTTCATTGTAGGATAAGTGTTTTTTTTTTCTTCCTAAATTCATGTGGAGTAGTTGAGAAACTCACAGCTTCTTCAAGGAAAAATTGAAGAACATTTAATTATTTTCTTTTGTATTAGTAGAATTTAAATGTACATTTAAATCTTTTGCTCCACTACATAGCTAATACTTCCTTTTTATTAGTGTTAGGGACCCCTTGGGACTGGTAAGGACTGGCAGTGCCTGTAGGGCACTGGCAGTTTGTATACATTATTTGTGCTTTAAAAACTGGCATCACTCATTTTTGCAAAGGAGTTCTGAAGAATTTTTGCATCAGCATTTATTTTTGAGTTACTTCTTTCCCTATACAAAACAAACAAACCACTCAACATTATAACATCTGAGAAAAAAGTGGAAACTCTTTATAGGTATGCGGTATGCCCAGGTAAACACTTAAATGTCTGTATTTATTTAAAGAAAATCCATGTCTTGAAGGTGTGAACGGTATTTACATAACAGTTTTACAGCTGCTGCATGACCTACTGTATAAATCTTTAATTCTGAGTGAAGAACAGTGCATCAGAGAATGCAAAGTCTGTGTTTTCATGGTTACCGCCATGTCCCCCTTCATACTTATTGATATAATTTTATTTTACTGCCATAGGTGAATTTTGATAACCTTCCACCTCCTTGGATACTTATAGACAGTCTTGAAATATTAGGTAGCTTTGTCTCCTAATAAAAATCACATCAAGCTACCCTTAGGTTTTGTTAATCAGTATTAAAATCCTCTGAATCATAATTTTCTTTCTCCAGTTTCAGTTTCTTTTTTTCCTCTTCTTTTTGCATATTACATAAGAATTTCTTGTACAGCAGATAAATGGTTTATAATCCTAATAAATTCTGTGTGAGAAAGATTAAATTTCTGCACACTCACCATGGAGATTTGCAAGGCAGTGCTACTGGTACCAGGGAAGGCCATGGCTGCCCTCCAATACTGATGTTATTCGAGTGTCCTTTGCATTTTCACCATTGCTTTTTACATTGTGTCACTGTTTTCTACCCAACAAAACAAAACAAACAAACAAACAAACAAAAAGTGGAATTCTGAGTTCCTGTGGAGAAAAATGAACCATAAATCTTTTAGAAAAATCTACAAAAATATCAAATTAAAAGTGGTATAATCTGCTGAATTTCTTCTGAATAAATTTATTGAGCAAACTAAGCCCTTGATCAGCCTTAGCCTAGTAAAGACACTGGCCTGGCTGTCACAAGAATTTGTTATCGAATCACTTCTCTCAAAGTAAAAAATCTTTTTTTTTTTTTTTTTTTTTCCCAGAAGCCCACTAACTGTTGTTGGCCTAACAAGTTGTCTGGTATTAATGCAGAACTTTACCAGGCCATTTTTAGAGAATCAATTTGGTTTATTTGTGTTCAGTTCATGAAAATGAGATTGCGAACACAAATTGTTTATGTTTGGGGGTGGGGGGGAATCCATTTTCTGCAATTACTGGAGACAGTGAGAAATGAGAGTTTCCTAAGGAAGAACAAAGGTAATGACTGCGTTTTTTTACATTTATAATTCATTTCCTGGGTCTGCCTTTGAATGTGGGGTAAATCAACTTTGGTAGTTGCTAACAGCATGACACTGTTTTTCTGCATATTCATGCATACATTCATCAGCAGCTATATGGGTGGGGGCGGAGGGAGACAGCAGGTTATGTTTATTCCTCATCTCTTTATGTTCCAAGCAGTAGTCATGTCTCCCATGCTAGTCCAGTCCTAATTTTGCTTTGATAGGGAATGCAGCGGGGGACATGGAAGAACAAGAAATGCATTATTATGTCTTCACTCTCCTGGCCAGCTGTCCGAGAAAGTGTAATGATGTTTTGATGATAACAGAATATTGGAAACTAGAGTACTAGATACCAGAAGTACTATGGCTGCATCCTGCATCATCTCCACACAATTCTACAAATATGATTTTTACTTGGAACTATATTTACTTTCAGGTTTTGAGAAGGGGTGAAAAAATAAGTCCATAGACAAAGAAGCTAATAATCAGGAAAAAAAAAAAAAAAAAACACAAAAAACAAAACAAAACAAAACAAAACAAAAACAACAAACTTTGTTGATAGCTCTGAGCAAATTCCCATTTTTTTTTTTTCCCAAGACGAATCTCTTGGTCTTTCTCTTTCTCACTCAGACATACATATTATTAACTCTCTCACTAGCACCTGGTTCAGAGTTTCACACCAAAGAGCATTTCTGAATAGGTTGATAAAGTTTTCTGCAACAAATATTTTCGGTTTCAGGATCCTCAGAGTTCTATAAGCATCTTCAGTCAGCAAAAATGTATATATATATATATATATTTACTATTTCATGGTTACTGACAATTTCTTATTAGTTGAAAAGACAGGTTTCTTCAGAGTTATGAGGAGTGCTGTCCTCAGGTAGGCTTACTGAGTTATCAAAGAGTGGACTTTGGTGAAAGAGGATGCAATTTCATCTTAACTGAGTAGCTTGATCTAGAACCTGGCAACCTTCAGAGTCTACTAGCAGTTGTGTGTGAAAACAAACAAATAAATAAATCTGATTCTTTTTATAACAAATTTGTCATTAAAAATAATATGTTTCTGCATATTTTAGTGTTTCCTGCAATTGTTCAATGGTTATTTTTCCAATGTGAATATATATATATTTTTTTTTGACAAAGTATGTTCAATCTGTTTGTAATGTTCCATGTAAATTTATGTTCCTACATAAATATTTATCAGAAATAGCAAGAACGGGCTTGGTTTAGGCCCACACAAATGCAGGAAGACCAGCTGCACTCTTCAGAAAGAGCTGGTAGCACATGAACTCTCTTTCAATCAAGGCTGATGAGTTTATTAGCATATGTGAGCTTGTGTGGGAGCTCCACTGGTGGAAAACAACACAGCAGAGGGAAGAGAGCCAATGATCAGGGTGTCTTGTCTGAGTAGTTGGTACTCTAACTTATTCCAAGTATGGAATTACCTAAAGCTTCTTCCAGGTGGAGTGTGTCTCACAAACTGAGATGCTGGTCACCTGTATTGCTCTCCAAATATTTCATTCAAAACTCTGAAATCCTTATCTGCTCTAATGGTTAAAAGAAACTTGGTAGCACCTAGCAAATAAGGTGCAGAGAGAGGCATATATCAATCTCGTACAATAACACTGTCTTTTTATGCTCACCTATCTGTTACAATCTAGATAAGAGATGGTAGATATTAAGTGCTTTGAGATAAGTTGTCTGACTTAATGCAGCATTTACCTTAGTGATTCATTTTAAAGTATAAATAAAATTTTACACTGAAATAATAATAAAAAAAAGCCATTTGAGTAGTGATGCACGTGGAAAACAAATATGCCAAAAGATAGACCAGAATTTAAGGCCACTAATTTCTATTCATTTCTCATATCTACTTTTAAACTTTAAAATTAGTTCATTTCAGTATTTTTGATCTGCTACCCATATCTTTAAAAATAAGCTATTTCTTTCAGGCCCCCATTTAGCACAATTCCAATCTGCCATTTGCCATATTGGACGCCAAACATGCAACGTGTTGCATCCTCTCCGTGACAAGATGTCACGTGCAATGGTTTACAGATTTTAAACAAAGAATATAAATTTGTTTGGTGTCTTTGAAAGAAGTATCAAAGATAATACTACTGACAAGAAATGCTCTATTTTTTCATGATATGAGAATAAATAGGAATCGCTGAGGAGATCAGCTCCGGATGGGTGAATTCTGCAGCAGAGCAGGGGATTTTCTTACTCAGAGAAGCCTCAGGGAGTTCAGAGTCTTGCCAGGGTCCTGCAACTCATGCAAGAGAGAAAGAGAGCTGCTGGAGTCACTGCATCAGCTATGTTGGCGGTCTTGACCCTAAAGACCGCTGATGATATCTTTTTGACACAGATGGTCGAGGAGCCAATGGAGAGAGGTGTGCTGCTGACCTTGCTGAACAAAGAGGGGCTGCTTGGAGATATGAAGACTGGAGTCAGCCTTAGCTGCAGTGACCATGAGACAGTGGAATTTGGGATCTTGTGAGCAGGAAGCAGGGCAAAAAATAGAATCACAATCCCGGACTTCAGGAGAGCAAACTGTGGCCTCTTCTACTTGGAAGAACCCCATGGATTAGGGCCCTAGAAGGGGGGTCTGAGAGATAGTTAATATTCAAGCATCACTTCCTCAAAGTTCAAGACTGATGTGTCTCTATGAGTAAGAAGGCAAGCAGAGGGGGCAGGAGACCTGCATGGATGAGCAAGAAGCTCCTGGCAAAACTTGAACAGAAGGAAGGAAGTACAGCATGTGGTGAAAGGGACAGGCCAACGGGAGGAATATAGGGACATTGTCAGAATAGGCAGGGATTTGATGAGAAAGGCCAAGGCACATTTGGAATTAAATCTGGCAAGGGATGTCAAGGACAACAAGAAGGGCTTCTTCAAATATATCAGTAGCAAAATGAAGACTAGGGAAAATGTGGGCACACTGCCGAATAGGATGGGTGCCTGGGGAAAGCCTGCCTGTGTCTCCTGTCAAACTAGCTTTCCAGGAACCAGAAAGGCCATCATCATAGTGAAGAAACAGCTGAGAAGTTTGCATTCTTTCACCTTTCTTCCCCCACCCAATGACAAAGAATCTTGTGCAGTTTGGGGGACTTTTGTTGGTTTTTAACTACGCCGAAGTTACAGGTTTTGGCCAAAGACCTAAGGTTCAACTTGCCAGATTTTCAAGAGTTTCTTCACTTAAAGATGCAGTGTACTTCAGCTCTTATTTTGCAGTTGGTGGAAACACTTCTGGTTGCTGTTTTGTCTTTGTTTCATAAGTATTTAAAAAAAAAAAAAAAAAAAAAAACACTCAGGAGTTCTGACCATCCAAATACTAGAGGAACACTGAAATTCAGCTTTCCTGGGAAAATTATAATACTACTGTGAAATTGAAGCTTGAACGTGTTAGTTACTGAAAAATGGGAACTTCACAGCTTTACTTTCAAATTTTGGCTGTAATTCAGAAAAGTACTTTAACACATGCTTAAATCCTACTAACTTCACTGAAATTTAAATGTGATTTAAATGTGTTCCTAAGTGCTGTTCTTAATAGGAAAGGTCATTTTGGTGAAGCCTTTTGGTTGGAGAAGAACCCTGGACAAGAGGAGGAAAAACAAAACAAAACAAAACAAAACAACAACAACAAAAAAAAAGCTTTGGAAAAAAAAACAGCAAAGCCTTTCTTGTTGAATGGATTTCAATTAGTCACTGTAATCTGTGTGTAAAATAGGGTAACAAGATCTGTTCTCCAAGTGTTTTGAAAAAACACTGTTGGCGTAGTGTTTCTGCCTACATCACCATAATTTCTGTCTACAAGATCTCCAATTTTTGCTTTTAATTTATTATTTTATTAGCACACCAAAAATATTACTTGTTTTTGTCATGCTGGTAATGTTTACACATACACTGCTATCCTCTATGTACTTCTCTTTTACTTTCCTCTATCTACATCTACATTGGAATTTAATTGATAGTGGATTCAAGTTATGAAATTTTATTCATCCAAATATTTGAACAGTACAAGCCAGAGGCAGATTAAAGCTAACTGGAACCCTCACAAACCAAGCTCTCAGCTCCATTGCACTTTTCAGTGGAATGTGAAGATATTTGCAAAGAGAACAAAGTTGCCCTCCCAGCTGAAGAGGCTAGTATTTGCATATTTGGAAATGTTGTGGTAACCTGAACACAAATTAATACCCTTTTGATATTCAGTGAGAATGATCACTTGTTTGGTAGTCTCTATTTCCCTTAAAAAATAAACTGTTTTTCTTTTTACCATTGTGAGCTCAGTCTCTGTTCTTTTAGAATTGGAAAAATTACTTCTGTTTTCATCAAGGGTTTGAACTAGCATTAGATTTTATATATTGGACGCTGGAAGTCCCAACAAGAGACTTTGAATTTACAACTTTCCAAACACAAAAATTGGTGTCTAGCATATTTTACATTGTTTTTTTTTTTTGTTTTTTTTTTTTTTTTTTTATTTTATTTATTTTTTATTTGTTTTACAAGAAGAAAACAAATGTATAAAACATGTTAAAAATAACAGTCTTAGTAAAAACTCCTCAACTGTTTCTGCAATGCTGTTGTAGGAAATTGATTCAGCCAGTGTAAATCTGTGACCTTTGCAAGGGCTTCCACTCACTGCCTGTGTCATTACTTGATTTCCAATGGAAAGTGAGGGCATGACAAGTACTATTTGCAGCTGGTTCCAGTCAGTGCTTATGATAGTTCTAACCTTGGGGTCAGGGAATAGTGTGTTTTTCAGTTTAGTTCATTGACTATCTAGCCCCAACTCTAGACAGAAAAGAAAAAAGGGAAAGGTAGATAGGGAATACAATTACAGGCAGCTTAATTCACTGCCTGTGAAACAGTCACTATTTACCTTCCAGATGAACAAAATACAGACAAGAGATACTTCTTGTATCCACATGTTTCTGATCTTGGTTATTGTAATATGCCTAGAAGATGTATTAATTGAATTGGACGTGTTAACTTGTGTATGTGTGCCTTCTGATGCACGTTCATGCACTTGAGATTTAGGTTACTCACATCAACATAGCTGGTGTTTGTGTAATAGAAAGGGGTACGTGTATGTGGAGGAATATCATATACGTGGCAGAGCAAAGTGTCAATTCACAGAATCACAGAATCACAGAATTTCTAGGTTGGAAGAGACCTCAAGATCATCGAGTCCAACCTCTGACCTAATTCGTAGGGATGTAATTCTGTGTTGCAGAATAATGAAATCTGAACCTTGGAAAAAAGGACAGGTAGCTTAACAGTCAGCTAATGCTCTGTGTCTTGGCTAGATTTTCTGTCACTCACCAGTCTGTGAATGTTTAGTTGTATTCAACTGTGGGAGTACATGCCACGGGCGGAAAAAGGAATGAGGAATGTTATGCACTTCACTCAGGAAAGGGAGAAGCAGTAACATGATTTATTGATAACAAGGCTTATGTGACTTACCAAAGATTTGATGGGATCAAGGTACACCTGATAGTAATTGGAAGATACACTTAATTGCACACTGTATAAAAGACATTATATACTACTCAAAGATACTAAACAAAAGACATTATATATTACATAAAGACTACGTAAGACACTGGGTTAGATGATACTGCATCAAGGAAACTCTCCTATTGAGTCATTAACACAGTCACAGTAGAACCCTTGCTTTTTAAACTCCTTGAACTGAAGAGGTAAGAAGCCTAGGTGATGCTGAATCAAGTCCCAGTCCCAGACTTGGTCAATGGCTTATGTCTAAAGGATTATATGCATTATTCAAATCCTTTATGCTACTTAGCTAAGATTATAAAGTATGACCACAAAGCATCATTACATCATGTTAGCATGCTGTTACTTTCCCAGTACAATTACTGACTAACTGTAGTGATAAGGGTCTTCTCAATCTGCACATGAACCTTGGGATGCATCCCTGCCCAAGGGAAAGCCCTTTCATGCAGCCTGCTGTCATGTCAGGAGAGCTCAAATGGTTTTTGGGCTGCACAATATTTATGCAATATGATGACTGACCGATGGTCATATTTGCATACAGATGTTAGTTTTCTTCCAAATTTAGCTCAAGTGAGTTTTTTTTTTTTTTTTTTTCCAAATTTGCGCAGCACTAAGTGTGTGGGTTCATTGCTCAAATGAGTCCTTGGTTATTTGTCTTCTGTCTCCCCCAAATCCAGGATACAGCCATCAGGACTGCCACTGATAAGCACATCTGCTTAGGCTGGATGTGCTGCTTAAGCTTGGAAGTGTGGGACAGGGGGATAGGAGTACACTGTCATAGTACATCTGGGGCTTTTTAGTAGTTACTCACGCTATTTTTGTGATTTCATAGAGATGGTGTCCCAGTGTTCTAGCCAAACATTTCAGCATCCAAATCATCATCTATTCTGGTTACAACATCAAAAAGAAAGAAAACAAACAAACAAACAAAACAGTAAACTTTTTTTCCCCAGAGATTTATTCCATAGCTTGTTTAAAGAGTAGCAACCCATCCAGGCAGGTTATACCTTCTCCCAGACATCGCATATGTGGCTTCAGGAATTTACTGGGTTTCGTTTTGACAAGCAAAATGTATCATCTAAGTAGTTTATGTTCTTTTCTCCCCAATACTGTTAACATCTTGAACATAAAAGAAATCTTGATTTTGATTTGTATTACCTGTGGCTTGTTCCCTCAACCATCCAGATCTGTCATACATTTTTCTTTATATTTGCTGTTGGAATCATTAAGTTGCAAGAGATATAGATAACTTTCTAGAGCTGTACAACACTCATACAACCAATAAATTTAATAAAAGAAAAAACAAATGTCTGAGAAGCACTGTTACTGACAATACAAATAATATATGTTCTTGACAGATTATGGGGCTACTAGAGGTCTTGCTAGCTTCTTTGAAGACATTTGTGGAAGGATTTTTCTGTGATTGATATATGCAAGTAAAATAAATATAAAAACAATAACTATAAAATGATGCATTGTCTGTAATATATATGCAATATTTTATTACATATATGTACTCCAAAACAAGAACAGTAAAACTGATGTGTTGAAATCACACTTCAAATAAATTAAAAATATTGTATTAAATGATAATTTTGGTTTTGCATGATAAGAAATGGCAATCTGATATTATTTTTGTACTTTTAATTGTATTTCTTTAATTGTGTGCTGATGTTTTTTAGCCAGCACAGCTGAAAAGTTTGAGGCAGGGAACAAGAAAGAAAGAAAGAAAAAAAAATACTTTAAGAGATATTTTCTTCTATCAGTAAAGAAATGTGATCTAAATAGGCATAGGGCACATGGCACATATAACATGAACTTTATAAAGCTAGAATATGAAGAATGCAGAATCTTTTTTTGTTCATAGTAGGTTAAGATGTAAAATTTATATTTTAAAACTTTAAAAACTTTAATCTTGCAATGAATTAGTAGTTCCCAGTTCAATCCACTCAGTTTATGGAAGTTAAAAAGATCTCTGTGGAGGTCATATTTTAGGATCACATCTAGACACTGATTTCTTTCTGCTTTTCTTAGATTTCAGCATATCATCTTCCTCCTTTCATTATGTTCTTTCTCCAGTATATCGTTATATGCTTCTGTCATCCTCACAGAGAGCTATCTTCTGGCTGGCTATAGGAATTTACTTGATATTTGAAGAATTTATTTTGCTTTGTAGCTTCTCTTTGTAGAATACATTTCTTATGCATTTCTCACTAAGCCCCTTTTTCCTTGAAAAGAAAATACCTTTTTTTTTTCCTGAAGCAAAAAAAAAAAAAAAAAAAAAAAAAGTGTGATGGCACCCCCACATATCAGCAGGAGATCACAGCACTAGCACATCCGCAGTGGCCCTACTGCTAGAGTTGGCACAGCTGGGAAGTCTCAGACTGTCCATCATGCACACTGAGGCGTCACTGCTGGGGAAGCCTTTCACAGTCAGGGACAAGAAACTGAATTCCTGCTCAGCCTAGCAGGCAAATAAAAGATTGGATAAATGCATTTATTATTTGAGTGTTCTCCTATACAGAAGACACTCCAAGCTTCAGAGCTGTTGATTTTCATTTGCTCAATCTATGTAATTAACCCAGCATACAATCTCCACAGAACAGCTGTGCAATCATTGGTAGTTATTATATTTGAATCACAGGATATTATATTGAACATATGAATAACTATGATTTTTTTTTTAATTGCATTTTTCCTGGAATGTTTCATTTACTAACAAATGTTAGGTCCAGCCAAAACGTAAATTTTTCTTCCGTCTAGTTACTAATTAGCACTTAATGGACTCACTTATAGATATGCTTTATTGTTATTAATATTATGTAAGGGGGGAAAGTGCTTTTTGCAGAAACAAGGAGATAAAATACCCTCACATAATGGTAAAGACATCATATAATTCCATTAGGAATATTCAAAATGCCATAGAACCATCTGGATATCTCTTTGTTGAGTTATTTTTCATGATTAATATATCTTATCACACATTTATTCATTGGTGAAAGTCTGGTTGATGAACACCGGACAAAGAGAACATGCTGTTTTCTTATTTTATGTAAAATCAAACATTTGTATCCCTTCAGAAACAGTTTTTTAAAAAGTACTTTGTGTTCTACAGAACTTACCTAAAAAAAACCTGACATCAAGAAAGGTACTTTCCTCTTCTGAATAGACCATTTAGAACAAGCTTGAAAAATTAAAGAGTCAAAGTTTTATGAGAGAATGTCAAAAGAAACCACTATTTTCAAGGAGAAAATATCTTAGTAGTGAAGATTATTTGTTAGACAGGTTGAAAAGATTTCCTTTCCATTTAGAAGAATTCTAATAGCATAACTTGATATATGGTACCATTTCTTTCAGAGCAAGGCCCAGAATGGAATAACATCAAGAGTTCACTCACATTTTAATGGCATAATAATTAGTAGGAGTTTAGTGAGCAGCACAGAAGTGAAATTCTCCAAAAATATTTTAAAAGCTACCTAATGCTCTTTACTGCTGTGGATCACAGAGCCAGGTTTTTTTGGTTATGCTTAAAGACAATTTCTTTATCTGTTTTTGTGGTGCTTGTACAATGATAAAATAGTGTTTCATAGAGAGGCTTATAGCATGATCAGAAGAAGCTGTGAAATACTTCCATTTTATAATAGACATAAGAGTTACTGCCTTATAACACTGACTTGAAAAAAAAAAAAAAGAAAAGAAAAAGAAAAAGAAAACATTTTCAAGTACATAAACAGCAGAGTTTGCATGCCTTTTAGGAAATTGCTTCATACAGGCAGATCACTTTAAGTCATTTATTACTGTACATTTGCATGCAACCTTTTATACCACAGTCAGTCAAGACTCACTTTGTACAGTCTGTTTCCACTGGGATTAAAAAAGCTGCAGCATCCCTTTGCTACCATGGTTTGTCCCCTGTGTAACAGAATTTTCAATGTTTCAGCTCATTTATAGACCTACAAGCTTTTTGCTCTTGTAATTGCTCTGGAAACGTCAAAAATTGGTGCAACTAGCATTTGGGACCTCCTTATTTCCACTATGAAAATCAATACGGTGCTTAGAAATAAGCATTCAAAAAAAAAAAAACAAAACCAAAAAAACCCCCCAAAAAAACCATAAACTTTCTGTAAATTAATGTCATAAATACTAAATTGGGCAAAAAGTGTAATTTTACTTAAAGAACCTTGTACAAAAATATAAATTATACAGAAAAGTGCTTTGTGAAGCACAGTACCTCTGACATGTTTTATTGTTTTAATATGTTTTTAATAGTACATTTTTACCATTTTTCTTCTTGTTCACCGAGTTATTATTAGGCAACCACAATTAATAATTTAAAGGGGCCTATTCTGGCTTTTAGTACATTTATATGGCTCCCCTGACAGTAATAAGAGTTTAAAACATGCTGTATATTCTGATATTTTGTTCATAGCATGAATCTGGTGTCACTTTCTATAGCATTTATCTAGGAATTTTCAACATTAATTTTACATTTATGCTATATATGTTTATATGTTTTTGGTTTTATAATACTTTTCCTCAGACAGAAATTATGGTCTCTAGAGTCTTAGCTACCTCAGTTTTTTCTCTCTGGAATTTCCCAACATTGTTACCTCTGGTTCAGTGTGCAGAACTAGAAAAGCTGGCAGCACCATCAGGATGGGAATACTGTATAGAGTGGCTTTGAGAAGCTGCCATGTCACAGGTACTGATAGTGCCACACTTGTGAGAAATCATCATTCAACTTCATGCCACCCTAGTGCAACTCTGCTGGGGCACCAAAGGGGTTTGGGGGTTTGTCTGCACTCATTAGGAGCTCTGCTTCAGTTTGGGCTCAAGTTCACAGTCCAAGTAGCTCAAAAAGTTACATTTATAGTATTTAAAAGTAGAACACTTGGATGTGAGCCATTTTGTCAGTTTTTATCTGTTTTTCCTTACGTGGAAGTCCAGTTAGCTCACTTCTAATTAAACCTGAAATGTGGGTCAGCTTTGTGACAGTGAGAACAGCTAGGGAGTTTAGGCTTGCATTCTTGTTCCAACTTAAAATGACAGAACTGCCATTGCTTAAATTACCAACTTGGCTTTTCCTATCCAATAACTCAATTCAGCCTCATTCTTTAATCTTTTTTCCAGTGTTGTCCTTTCTCCTAATATACATCATGACAGCTACAGTGTGTATATCTATAGTTTTGTGTGCAAGAGAAACACATATTTCTTGCAGTTAAATGTGACATTCGTATATGACTCAGATTCTCAGGGAAATGATGACCTGTGCTGCCACAATGCAGTGCATGCACATTGTAGATGTGTTCCTTGTAAACTATGTAATCAGGAGGAGACACTTTCATACCACCTGCACCTACAACACTCACAAAATCCGTGAATTATTACAGCATTTCAAGAAGCATGCCTTGTGAAATTTTATTTTGCAGGTCCCAGAAGATTAAAAAAAACAACCTATAAAATCTTACTGTGGGTTTGCGTGAGTTAGAGGTGAAAACTGGTTGCACAAAAGAATCATCTTATAATGTCATTCTTTATCCACTTGGACAACCTTCAGTCCAAACTACTAATTTTTATAGTGACCCCAGATGTCAGGTTTTCACATGGCTCACAGGTAGCAATCTTATTATTATTATTGTTGTTTGATCTTTTTATTTTTTTTCCCCTGTCTTTTCAGCAACATATCACTAGAAAACTTCAACATTGCATTTTAGGCCCAGACAACAAGAAAAAAAAATAAATCAATCACACGATACTGTCATATTTCTTATACCTTTTAACAATATACATGGTAAGGAGTAGGCACTAAATTGCAAATGCTGGGAAGTAAAGAAAATATATGTAGGCTTGAAGCCTGCAAGTTAATTTGATATTAATAAAATGTATTCATTTTGAACATACAACCAGCTTCCCTTTTCTTTAAATTTACAGTTTTCAAGAATACCCTATACCCTCTATGGAACAGAATGATGAGTTAATTGTTCTTGCAAATGGCAGCTTTACTCGGCTGTGAGTTTATGAGGCAGTAAATTTGTCTCATAACTTGCAGCATTTACCCAGCATATCTCTACGATGCTGAGAGCTATTTATTACCAAGTGTGTTTGGAGGGAAGTGAAATGATCATATTAGCACTCAGAGGAGACATACTATGGTGAAAAGCATATTCTGCAAATAGCATCCTTTTGGTCTCTCATTCTCTTCCCAGTTCTTTTCAAATGCAGGTTTACTGAGATCAATGGGTTTACGGTGGTGTATGTCAGTTGGAGATGGCTAAATAACATGTATAAACCAAGAATATTTAACTTAATCTGTAGACTAGATACTCGTACTTGTATATGCTGATGATACTCAAAAAAGAATAAATCAGCCTGAATGACTACAGTGAAATGTAATGAAGAGCCATCTAGCCAAATTGTAGAAGCATAGGTAAGGTATCAATATATATATAACTATACTTCCCATGAGTTTCTCCGAGTTTTCAGCAATTTGGAACTTGCTGAATGCAACAACACTGGAGATCAAATATTTTCTGAATCAGAAGTAGTGCCTTTTGTTTTATTTATTGTACATTTAAATGCCATGTGTCACACTTGTATCACTGAAAATGCTTATCCATTAAACTGGTTGTTTTTGTAGTGATTGCATATATGTAAAACCATAAATAATTATCAGAACCAGTAATTTAATGGACTGATACCTAAGTTCTGTGACAATAAAGATCTGTTCTCAGTACAATTCATTGTATGCAATGTATTGTAAGCGTAGTCATTTTCAGTGGTCCTAATGTATGCTAATGGTAAACAAAGTATGTAAATCCACCTTATGAAGTCTGTTTTCCCCTTGATACATACAAATAGCTTCTCTTAACACTTGTGTGAGCTAAGCCTTATTTATTGTTAACTGGAAAATTAATAGCTCAGTGGCAAGAAAGACCTGACTAGTAACACTGTTTTGCATGAGAATGAACAAAGTAGATCAGTTAAAACAATTTTCCTGCCTCTCCCTTCTTATCTTATCTTTTTTAAAAAGTTATGCTTTAGTTTTCTAGTAATATGTTCCCACACAGCCCAGTTTCTGTTCACTGATATGTTCTGTAAATTTATTTTTGGGGCTACTATCAAAACAGAAGATTAATGTTGGTCTGCATAGAAGTAAGAGGGAATCACAGAATGTTTAAGGTTAGAAAGGGCCTCTGGAGGTCATCTGGTCCAACCCTCTGCTCAAGTGTGAACACCTAGCAGCTTCCCTGAGACCATATTCAGATGGCTTCTGAAGATAGTATCTTCAGAGAAGGAGACTCCATGATCCCTCTGGGCAACTTGTCCCAGAGCTCTGTCACCCTCACAGTAAATAAGTGTCCCCTCATCCTTCTCCATTCTGTCTAATAAAGAGTTATTCCTTATTTTAGGGAATAAGTATGGACAAATTTGGACTGAATGACTCTGAATGGCTCCTTTTACAGTATTCACTAGAACTGTAGTCATAAACATGTTCCAGTGATTATTATTATTTTGTATATTTTTCCCAGTTACTAACTGCAGTGTAACAGTAGGTCCTGTTCAAGAATAAGCATGCAGTTGTGTAAGTAATACATCTAACTTTATTACTGCCAGCGATGTCACTTACCGAAGCATTGCCCTTTGCTAAGTTCTTATTTGCATTTGAGTTGCAAAAAGAAAAGTAGCTGCCCATTATAGATATATTAAGACTTTTAGATGAAGAAGCCTCTATACTTGCATCTGTTTTAGAAATAGCTATTTTTTTTTCTAGTTGAAAAAATGAGGTTTCAATTAACAAATTCACAGCTTCCATTCAAACTTTACTTTTATTAATGTTATAATCCTCGTTGACTAGAAGTCAGAGGATGGTTAAATCAAATGAATCAAAAAATTATATCTAAGTGATATAAATAGTAGTGCAGAACACTCCTTTTTGACAAGCAGGAAAAAGATCTAAGGTATAGGAATTTTACAAAGTGAATTGCAAACTGTTTCATAATGAAGTCTGGCCAGTCAGCCAATTATCTATTAGTCCATCTGTGCATTCAAGAAGAAAAATAAAATTAAGTTTGGGTACCACAGAGAAAATCAGAAAGGCTAAAGCCCAGCACGAGCTCAACCTGGCAATATGGTAAAGGATAACAAAAAATGTTTTTACAAATATATTAACAGCAAGAGGAGGGTCAAGGAGAATCTCTATCCTTTACTGGATGCAGGGGGGAACATAACTACTGATGATAAGGAAACAGCTGAGGTTCTTAATGCCTTCTTTACATCTGTCTTTACTCATCAGACCACTTATACTCAGGGTACTCAGTCTCCTGATCTGGAAACCTGGGATTGGGATCAGAAGAAACCAGTTCAGGTGGAAATAGAGACCTACTGCTCCACCTGGACTATCATAAGTCCATGGGGCCAGATGGGATTGACCCGAGGGTGCTGAGGGAGTTGGCAGATGTGATTGCTGAGCTGCTTTCTAACATCAGCAGTCATGATCATCCAGAAAGGTCCTGGATGACTGGAGACTTACTAATGTGATGCATATCTATAAGAAGGATCCTAAGGAAGACCCAGGGAACTACTGGCCTGTCAGCCTAACCTTGGTGCCAGGAAAGGTGATGGAACAGGTCATCTTGAGTGTAATCACACACCATGAGGGACAACCAGGGCATCAGGCCCAGTCAGCATGGGTTCATGAAAGGCAAGTTGTGCCTGACCAACCTCATCTCATTCTATGACTGGGTGACCTGACTGGGTGACCTGCCTGTTGACATAGTCTACCTAGACTTCAGCATAGCCTTTGACACTGTCACCCACAATATTCTCCTGGAGAAGCTGTCAGCCCATGACTTGGACAGGTACACTCTTTGCTGGGTTAAAAACTGGGTGGGTGGTCTATTTGCAGATGACACGAAGTTGTGGGGAAATGTCGAACTGCTGGAGGGTAGGAAGGCCCTGAAGAGGGATGGATGGGCAGAGGCCAATGGGATGATATTCAACATGGCTAAGTGACAGGTCACAACAGGCCTGAACTTTGGTCACAACAACCCCATGCAGCACTACAGGCTTGGGGCAGAGTGGCTCAAAAGCTGTGCAGAGGAAAAGGATCTGGGGGTGTTGGCTGACTCTCACCTGAACATGGTAGCAATACCTGAACAAGTAGCAATAGAACAGAGGGAATGGTGTCAAGTTGCACCACGGGAGATTCAGGTTGGAAATTAGGAGACATTTCTGCTCAGAAAGAGTAGTCAGGCATTGGAATGGATTGCCTGTAGAGGTGGTGGAGTCACTGTCCCTGGGGGTGTTTAAGGAATGGTAGGACATGGTACTTAGGGACATGGTTTGGTGGGTGATACTGATGGTAGGGTGATGGCTGGAGCAGATGATCTTGGAGGTCTTTTCCAACCTTAATAATTCAATGACTCTTTGAACTGGAAACATATCAGTAGTTATTTTCTAGGCTTTGCTTATGTGCTATGAAAGAATTATGGTCTGAACTTGCAAATGAAAAGTCCAAGCAGTGTCCAGCTACACCATGGGACCCCATATGGTCCCTCATAGAATTACAAATATTCTCTAATATAATGCAAATTTCAAAATGCATTCTGCATCTTTGGCAGAAGAGATGATATTCTGCTTTCCTTTGATATATTAAAGTAGTCCTTTTGTTCCAAGGATCTTGAAACACTTTTTTTTCAAATACTATCAAAACTTTGAGGCACTCTTCTTGTTCAGGTATAAAAAAAGATTGCAAATGAAATTGATGACAGTGAGATCCTGACTCTCAACTGCCTCTTAAATCATTGAGATGATGATGACCTGTCCTGTTTTCAAGTTCCTGAGAGAGAGAGAAAGAGAGGTGGATGTATCCCAATATTTTTGGTACTTTTCAGTTTACTTGGTCCAAGTCTTTCTTCTGTTACTGAGACTCAATACAGGAAAATCCACGTCTGAAGATTATAAGGCTATGTTGCTGAATTCACAGTCAACAGTCCTTTGCAGAAATACAGATTCTCTTCTTTTTATATACTGAAAAAGCAGCAATTATAACAGGGGATCATGTCTTTAAAAAGTGCCACTGGTTAAGATTTCCCAGCACTAATATGAGTAGGCAAAAATCCTTAAATAAACATATACTGTATTTAGATATCATAAGCCTCCAGTCTGTCTTCTTAGAAAGACATGAGTTCTTTCTGGAAATGTATGAAATGTATTCTATTCGGAGATGATCTCCTTTATGTTGCACAGATTTAGACTATTTCACTTCCTCTGCTGTTTTTTAAGTAATGTGTTCTGGTACAAAATATTTGCAAGATCTAGGTGAGTTATCTTACAGATTTGTGAGTGGAGGGGTGGGAGTTCTTTGGAAGACAGGATATAAAAACAACCACTTAAATTAGTAACCTATATAAATATCTGTGCACAATATTCTTCTCTCTCCTTTATACCCACAGAAACAGCTAGATGCCTAGTGCCCACAACCACCTCCAGAAATGTTTTGGTTCACATGCTGGTATCCTTGTGTCAGATGATGAAAACTTTGTCTTCCTAGCACTTAGGTTGTGAAGCTGATTTTTACAACACAAACGATACTTCATCATACTTCAGGCATTTTTGGACACTGGAAAGGTTTTGAATTCTTCAGCCAAATATAGTTTTTATACTTCAGTCAACTATCTTGGTGATCATGGACATCCTTTCTGCCTGTTTCAGTTGCATGCAGTTGTATTATATTTCTCTAATTCTGTTAGTATTAAAGAAACAAGAAGATTCAGGGTAACCTTGCCCCTGGGAGGTATAAATATAAGCACAACTTTGTTACAATGCAGAAAAGTAAGACAAGGATGAGAAGTACATGACTTTGCATGTAGTGATTGCTTCTTTGAAATTTTCTTGGAGTGACATAGGGCATTCCCTTGCCTTGGGGTAAAATTTATTCCTAATGAAAAACAGCAACAAAACACACACACACACACACACACACAAAAAAAAAAAAAAAAAAAAAAGCAACCCCCCCAACCAAAAAAAAAACAAACACAAAACCCAACTATGTAACTATGTTCTTTTATAAGGCTATGCAAATATGTGCCCAGCATATGAGTACTGAATGTACATGACTGTGTACATGCTTATGAGTGTATTTATACATTCATCTGAGTAACTGTATCTTCCTGGGGCAAGGTAAAAAGGGAGGAGAGGTTCCTTTTAAGTCTTAAATCACAGTCTTGTCAGATTGTTGATCAGTCTCATAGAAGTTTGCTTTATATCAGTGAGAATATGACTAGTGCAATAACACATAGTTTGGCCCTCTGAACGTAAAGCAGTTTGCATACAGCCAAGAGACAACTACTGCCCTTTGTCTGCACTTCAGGTAATGTTGGTAATGTGTTTTACATTCACTGTTGAGCTGCCCATCCGAAAGGAACCATACTACATTTTTGCTCATTTTTGCTCTTTCACTTCATTCAAGTGATACTCCAGCTGTTAGTGGTTTGGTATACTGAAACTTCAGCATCCAATGAATACGGCAGATAATGGGGGTATTTTATCTCTGAATTTTTGGAGTGCAGAAAAATATAGATGGCGACTTTTTTTTTTTTTTTAAGAGTGTGCTGATTCATATAGGACCACGTGTGTAACAGCCCTGCTGTTATGTAATGGTCTGCCCACACCATATCACATACCTTCCCATCTTGCCTGCCTTTCTCATCAGCCTTGCAATTAAGTCTGGGCTGATCCTTTCTGGCAGCTCACCATCTGCAAAACAGGAAACACTGGCTTTGCTGTGATTTCACACTTCTCTTGATTAACCTCATTTACGTCTGAGAGCCTTTAGGAGAGCCATATAACACATGGTGGCTGCAGCCACATTTTCTTTGGGGACAAACAGGCAGAAAGGCAACGGCAATGGAGTACAATCTGGAGTACACAATAGTGCTGTCTGAACCTGTTAGCTTCTCTTATACTTCAAAGACTGTGTGTTATGAAATGAATGGTCTAATTTTGAGACGTACAGCTCTACCTTCCTAGAGGGAATTGCGCATATTGCTTTATGACCTTGCAGACTACTTCCTAGTGGATAAGCACAACTGGAAGGCTGGCCCAAACTCTGCAAGCAGCAGCTTCTATTTTAAATGGCAATCACTAGAAAATCAAATTTCCTCTAACTGCCAGTGTTTCTGTAGATCACTTTCTACTAGCCGAGCTGCAAGTCCACAGCAAGGAGTGTATTAAGTATTACTGTCAATTATCTGGCACTGTTACTTCCTAAGGCAGGCAGTACTGAGAACCAACTTCGCAATAAGTTTTGTTTGTTTTCTTTTGAAGTTTCTACAGTCAAACCACATTTTTCTTCTTTTAAGGTTGGTAAGGAACTATTCAGACCATTCAATTTGCCCCATACCTTAGTTAGAACCTCACTAGGTAACTGTCAAATCCCTTTTCCATCTCATGCTGACTCTCTAAGTCATAGCTTTGCCTATAAGGAGTTTCTTTTTCATTGTCTTTTCAATGAGAGATCCCGTGAAAAGAAATAACTGCTGCCTCATTGCTGAAATTGTTCCATTTATTTTCAAAATAAAAAAAATACACATAATTTCTTGTTTAAGATTATGTAGCTTCCTAATATATAAATACTAATCTTTTTATAATATGTAGAATGAAGCACATAGCTTTTATTTATACAAACTTTTGATTCACTTGGCTGGTCTGACAGTAAACTTCCTTCAGATGGATATGATTATGACAACTGCTTCTCTTCCCAGCTTGTTTTAATTTTTCTTAATTTTCTCTTTCTACTGCGAATCTCCTTGCTCGGTTGCCCTAGCTCATTATCATGGCCTTTTCCTATAGGAATAGGAGTTTCTCTTTAGCATCACAACTCTTATATAGTGTGTTTTGCAAATGCAACACACTACAATAACTCATTAGACCTTTTGGAAAGATACTGGCTACCTTATGCCTCTTTCATAGTCTTTGCCTGTAATTCTGTCTCAACCCATCAAACTGTATCACCAATCTGATGAAGACTGGGGTGCAGAAACAGCATTTTCCATATCAAGAATGTGCTTTTATTTTGACCTCATGAACTCCCTGAAGTTGTGGGTGAGAAACTTACAGAGGTTTAAACTCTGATTCCCTTTGATAGTGTATTTTCAAGATATTTTTTAAGTCTCAGGTTATTTCCAATGTCTCTGAGACATCACTCTCATCCAACAGCTTGTCATCTTCCTGCCTTAGCTTTTGCTACTACCTGTAACTGTGTTTTTCCCTGTCCATGCAATTCCTTTTATGAATCTGGTATTGAATGCTTCTAACGTTACTGGTTCTGCTCTAAAGGTTGCTGGGGTTTAAACTTTAAAAAAGTATACAGTGGGTTTGAAATATTTTTGTAGGGACCAAAGTAAAAAAATAAATATACTGGGACTCCATAGAAAATGACCAGAAAAAAAAAAAAATATATATATATATATATAAAATATATATATAAAAAAATGTGATTTGGGGACTAGATCTGAGATTAGAGACTGGTAGTTTTCATAATGACACGATTTTTTTTTTTTTTTTTAAAACATAATAATATGAAACTGTTTTAATTACATGAAACTGAAACATAATTTGACGTGTGTATATGAATACAGTAAATAGATGTGATCAGGACCCTGTAGTGTTTCATTATTGAGTTATGCCATGTAAAACATGCATAAGAACTCACAGCGAACAAGTATTCCCTTCATAATTTTGAGTTATACTCAAGCAAATGTTGTCTTCTGGAACCCTAGGAAATTCTCTATAGGTATCTATAGGTATCTATATGTAGATCTGCATATTGGTGGAGAGTAAGATCAAAATCATAAGACAAATATCTACGTGTAATGTAGTGACTTAGAGATACACTGAAATTTCCTATATGCCTCAAATACTAAACTCATTGGAGCTATCCATGTTAAAAAGACATAATTCTGTCTTTACGGACTATTATATTTATGGATACAATTAAATTTATGCATACATGAGACTGTGATTGCAATTTGTGAGTCCCTTTTAATGTTAAAGCTGTCTTTATTGAATTATATTGCAGTCTGCATAAGAAACTATATGCACGTTACTTTTAATTTCAGCAGTTCATAATCATTTTAGGACAACAAAAATTTCCCTTAGTACAGGAATAATTTTTTTGATAATCATAATATATATAAAAATATAAAAGGACACCAACTGTATCGTGTTATCATACCTGTGAATAGCTTGTTGCATCAACCACTTCTGAAACACGCTTTGCATTGATGACTTCATTAGTTTTTCACAATGTAAGATTCACATTGAAATAAATAAAAATTATTTTAACACACAGTCCATAACAAAATATTGATGTTAGTAGGGTGGAAAAGAAAGGACAATTTCACAACAGGGCAATGCCCAGTCATCTGAGTCTTCATCATGTGAAAGTTTGCATTGCGTAATATGATTATCTGTGTAAAGGAAAGTTCCAGGGGTATGTCTGTATTTTTGTGTTGCTCCAGGAGCAACACAAAACATAATTTACAAATCTTCTCCATGCTTTAAAGATGCTGTGCACAAAGCGTTTCAGAGTGTTTCAGTTCAGTTCCGTTAAAATCTACTAGGTGGACTGGGTATACACTGTAACTGAACTACTGAAAACTTAAAATCTGTGAAGCTTCTGACCTCATGGAAAGATGGGAAAGAAAACAAGATGTTCCTAGGTTAGTTTCTCCTCAACGCTTCTCTTGGATCTATCTCTTAAACAGGCTAGATGGTGACCTAATAGTCACCAAAATTAGTAGTTGATAAACTAAATTTAAAGGATACCTAGAACTGGCAAAATTGCAAACAAGGTTAAAAGTCCAGGCAAAAACAGAGGAAAGAACAAGGGTAAGATTTAATAATACATAAACAGAAGCAGCAATTAAAGATGAGAGACTAAGCCAGACCCAGGATCAGAGAAAGCTAAAATGTGAACAGAAACTTAGCAAGAGGGAATCACACATAGCTCTGTGAAAAACAGAGCAGGAGGATATATCATAATGCAGACCCAAGAGGAACAAACAGAAACTGGAAATAGTCACACAGTATCATAGACTACCGTGAGATGAATCTGTGCTTGATAAACAGCCTTCTGGACAGTAGTAAGCATCTCTTCCTACAAACCTTGCCTCCACTAACCATCAGAATTGTGGAAACACAGCTTAACAAATTAAGGGATTCTTTCTCAGTTCAAGCCTGTGATATGTAAATACTATCTCATTTTACAGACACATTGTGAAAATAATACAATAAATGTTTAATAATAGAATCATAGAACCATGTAGATTGGAAAAGACCTTCAAGATCACTAAGTCCAACCATCAGTCTGATTCACATCACTAAACCACGTCCCTTAGTGCCATGTCCATGGATCTCTTAAATACCTTCAGGAATGGGAACTCCACCACTTCCCTGGGCAGCCCATTCCAATGCTTGACCACCCTTTCCATGAAGAAATTCTTCCTAATGTCCCACCTAAACTTCCCCAATTCCACTTTGAGACAATATTCTCGTGTTCTATCATTCGTCACCTTAGAATAGAGACTGACACCTACCTTATTGTAACCTCCTTTCAGGTAGTTGTAGAAAACAATGACCTCTCCCCTCAGCCTCTTCTTCTCCAGACTAAAGATGATGTAGTAGATCACTTATATTTTCCTATTGGAATACAGGACCTTCATCTCACTCCCTGTCGCTGTCTTCCAACTCAGGGGATTGAGTACCCTGAGACCAACCAGCCTTACTAATAAAGACTGCTGTCCTTCTATGATGGACAAGACTTAGCAGCCTCTCTCATGAGAAGAGCCTGGGGGACATCTCCATTAACCTGGGGTTTCCCTGGCTCTGAAAAGAGCCCTGTACACCACGATCCACCACCGTGAACATCCACGCAGCCGAACTGACTGTTACCAGAACAGCCTGCCTTGCCATGTGATGTGTGTGACAATTTATGAAATGTTATACAAAAGAGTATCATAGAAAAATCTGTGTGAAAAGTAATGTTAGATTTCTGAGCTGGATTTGAGTAGCATGCAGTAAATAAAGCACTTCAAACAACAAGGATAGCACCAAATATCGACTAGCTGCTCAGTAAGTGAGCCACATCCATATTGTGCCCCGAGGCAGGCATTCTGTTGGAAAAACAGTGTGTGCTCATGTAATTAAAGAGTATAGCATCATACAACCAAACAGGGGGGGTTAGAAATAATTGGCACTACAGACTGCAGTCTGGTATTTCATAACTTTGGAATTCTTCATATTACAGCTTTAGAGATGGTCATTTATAATGTTGCACACTGAACACAGTAAAGCACCTGAGTATCTGGAATGGCTGTACCTCCTTAAGTTTCAGAAGTCTTGTGAGGATGAAATAAATTGTCATATTTCTTCTATTTATAATAGGAAACATCTCATGTTTTCTTCCCCTTGTTCTGAAAAAGTCAGCAAGATTTAGTAAACAGTTGAATTACCTATGTGTTTTTTAGATTAAATGGTCTGCAAATAAGGTAATACAATACCTTGTAAAATTAACTACCAATTCATATTTTTATATATATTCAAACTATCCAATATAATTTTAATTATATATATGTATATGTATATATATATATATATATATATATATATACACACACACACATATGAAAGCTTGGCCTGGAAAATGTGGGTGGTTATATTGTGTACTATTGTGTTTTGTGCTAACGAGGTTAACAGGGAATTTTACTGACATTTTAATGTAAAGATCACATGACCTCCAGTATTAATTATTTCCGTGAGCTAGTTCATAAATGAGTCCTTCAGGGCCTGTGACATCTAGGAGTAAATTAATCCTCTGAGTTTTATATGATTGTTGGATAATATTTTAGCTGAGCCATTAGTTTTGGAAGTTCTAGTATTCCATAGTTTTTACAGGCAAAGGTTTTAAAACATCTCTGTAACTCTGTTAGCCTTGTAACCAACTTAAAATGAGACATATGGACCATAGTTTGATGGAAAGACTTTAATATTTCCTTGATGACTGTTTCCTTGCTTTAATTCCAACCAAAGCAAGACAGAATGATACAAGGTTAGCACTGCAAACTGTGTAGTATATGTTGATTGCCTTTAGCAATTGTCATAATCATAAAAGAAGAAGAATTGAGATAATATAGTGGAAAAAATGGGTGAATTGGAAAAGCATTATTTTGCATACAATTATTATTTTTTTAATATCTGATAGTAAAAGAAAAAATGACACTTTTGTAGTCTGCTTGATAAACAATGAATTACTGATATGAACTGTAGAAGGGGCAAAAATCTGCAGCTGTAAAAAAAGTGCAACAAAGGCTAAAAGTTGCATTAAATTCTGCAAAGAAGAACATTCCTCAGAATGTTAAGATGATCATATATTAATTGTGATTCCAGTCATAATTTCCTGGGTGGACTATTCCCAGATACTGTGTTATTTGGGGATTTTTTTTTTGTGCATGCCTATATACTTTAATAGAGTTCTACTTAACTCTTACTGTACTGGATTTAACTTCACTACACTTTATGGCATTTGTAGTCAGGAACTGCAGAGCATCGTTAAAATTCTGACATCAATGAATCGTTAGAAGACAAAATGACAGTTTTGTAGGTCAGAGATGGGAGGACATAGACCATCAGATTTTAATTTAATGATTAAGTTCTCACCCAGCTTGGTTACATTTGAAATAACATTACTGTCTGTGAATTCTTTGACTTTTTTACAGCAACTTAATATACTCATGTGCCTGTAAGGAGTTTTCATGCTACATAAGAGAATGCTGTATTTGGAACTAAGTGGAAAATTTGGCAGGCTGGCCAAAGTTGGGAGGAAAATGAGCTATTGTTTACACCTAGAAATTAGGAAAAGTCCAGTTGACACTTAATGACAGATTGCTGGAAGGGCAAGAATTAGAGAAAAAGTATTGAGACAATGGTTTTTGTTACCTTGAGTATATCTGATTTACGGTAAAAAGTATATTAGATTTTGTCCTGATATAACTATGCTTCTAGTTGGAGTCCATTCTACTTGCTCTCTCTGAATGCCACCTGATCTGACTATTGGTGCTGTGCTGAAGCCCTCCTAGGACAGGAGAGTTATTCTCCCAGGTTTTTATTTTTATTCGATACTGCCTTAAATAATTGTAGGATGACTGACAGTTCCATTTAAAAACTGGTCAGAACAGCATCTCCTGGAAGCTAACCTTGACTTTTTCTTCCAAATACAATCTACAGAGAATCTCGTAACAGCTCTCGTAAGGATGCATGACTATTTTGGCTTCAAGACAGTTGCATCATATTCTAGGTTGGTCTATGAACGTCAGTGCAGATATAGCTCTTGTTAATGAAGTTTGGCAATCCTCACTGGACAGGTACCTTCTGCCACAGCTAGACAGACCTGGGTATAACACAACATTATTGACGTAAAAAGCCCAGAGACATAAACAGTCTTGGGAACAGGCAATATGTACCACCAGTGACCAGCTTAATGACTATGTTAATGACTAGTGAACAATTCATTGAGTAATGCCTCAAATACTGTGCTAATCATGGTTCTGATATTCTTTGAGACACTGACAGTGGTTGATAAGTAATGCTAAGCCCACTGGAGCAGAGACATTAAGAGATGCAATGCCTATTTGCTGTCCAAACTCTCAAAGGTTAGAAAAACTGCACCTAGCCTTCACTTTTGATTTGACTGATGTTCCTAGTGATACTTTCTCCACATAAATAGATTGACTAATTGTTTCATTATGCAATTATTCACAAATGATTATAAGCCATTTATTGTAAACTCTATGCTTTTTCATGAAGTGAATTAATCAGCCATCGTTCTTGTTCTGAGACACAGGGAAAACAGATGGCTACAGCATATACGGTAGGAAAGACTGTCTCTTGCCTCTGCAGCCTAAATGTCTAGTCAGTCAAGAAAATTAGTTTATTCTGCCTCTGATTTACTTGAACTTCAGCTATTTTGCCTCCAAACTGCACAAGAATGTTGAAGTTTTAAATTCAGATTTTGCATTCATTCATTTGAAAGAAAGGGATTATTTGCATAAGAAAATAAATTAGAATTTCTACACTTAACTTACACCACTGGACTGATAAATATTTTCTCTGTGTGTTTGAAAAAAAATAATCAATTGACTGCAAAAGGAATCTAAGAAGTCATTGATGAAAAGATTCAGACTTTTTTATTTCTGTTTTTGAGGATTAATGTTGATCATATTTGTGTGTTTTCACGTTCTAGTGATCTTATTAAGTTCATTGGACTTTCCTGTGCTTTAGAATGCTGCTTTTGAGCCATATCTAATATAGAATATGGACCTGCTTCTGATGAAGCCAACTGTCTGAGTTTATTTTTCAATTATGTCTCCTCAGTTACCACACCAAGGAGAAAATTAGAGGCACACACATTGTATTAACTGGATTTTCAGTGAGACAGAACAGCTCTGTCTCTTCAGTTCATCTTCTGGGACAGCTATCATCTGAAAAAACTAAGTCCTTCCAACAGAGTTTCCTCATCTCTCTCTGGCCATACTTTGTTACTGAACATTAAAAGAACTAGTGATATAAAAGACTGTAGCTGTTGTTCTTTAGCCTTGGAGCACAAAAACCACAACATTTTGGTGGTCCTTGTTCTGAAGCACAAGGTGATGCCAGCCTCACAGTCAACCTTCCTTGGCAGCAGTGGGATCACAAATAGAGACTTTTTTTTCCCCTTTTATTATTTTTTACCCTATTTTCGTATTTATCTTCAGAGGATTGTAGGATTGTACAGAGAAAAAATTGTAAAGGAAATTAATTATTTAGTGGCATATGACACTCCCATAGAAGAAAGAGTCATTCCTTATTGAGATCTGTACAGTGAACAAAACAGCACATAGTTTGATATTGGGGTACTTTCAGTTTGCCGGTGTTTCACATTCTTTTTCACATTTGTGAAATTTCACAGTTCATCAGAATCATTTCATTATAACGCATTGATTCATAAGGTAAGAACAACCCTCAAAGAAGGAGACAGTTTCACTCTGACAGATGAAGTATAACGGGCAACATCTCAGCTCTCAAAAATATTGTATACCATTGCAAAACAAAGAAAATATATTTTCAGTTTATATTTCCATGGAGAAAGTGTCAGGTTTCATTTTGGTGCTTAGATTATGGCAAATTTATTTTGGGACCACGTAAGACTAAAAGGTTTCTGCTCTGTTCTTCATCTTGCATTTGCTTTGAAGGACAGAAAGTTTTAACCCAGAATCCTTTTATTTCAGTGAATTCTGAGCAAAATCAAATTATATCTAAACCAAGTTCAGAAATTTCTAGATCCCCTTAAAACTGAATTTTCTGCTCAGCTACATGTATCATTACATTTAAATATATAATTCATTATTACATTATTATACTATTATTTAAAGTTAAGGAGCAAGGCTGTTTTGAGCAGTGACCTATACAATTTGCAGAATGCTGCTAGGCAGCTTGCTTATAGACATTGCTATGGAGATATGAGATGGCAGAATCCTCCTTTCCATTTCTACATCAGGTCACACATTTTCGACATTTTTTTCTGTCTGCATCCTCCAAACAATTGCCAAAGGACTTTTACGAAGAAAATAGATGTAGCTTTATAAATACAAGTAGGTCAGTTCTCCAGTCCCTCTCCTTCTAGTATTTGAGCACTCTTGCAGTTTGCTAGCAAGTTAGAGTTGGTAATTTCTAAGTATTGACTTTGTCTGTCTGGGAACAGTGCCCTGTCCATCTATTTTTTTCCCTCCATCCCCAATATCCTGTGCCAAATTTTTGTTGCAAGCCTTTATGGCAGGGATTGCAATCTCCTTCCTGCCATTACCTAGCAGAAAGGGGCATTGCAGTTGACATCCAAGTGCTACAGCATTAATACTTGGTTACAAAATACTTTTGTAGTCCTGTAACACAGACTCCTTTCAGATGCTGTTTTTGTGAAGGGCTGTGTGTAAGAATGTGTAAACATTCCCTTGAAAATCCATTTACTGAGCACAGCACTTTCACTAGAAGTGCTTGTGAATACTGTGCATTAATGAAGAGCTATAGTAACTATGTTTATGTGCTCTTGATTTAGCTACTTAATGTTATCTTACTATGAACACAATAAACTATGGCACTAGGTCTTCAATATGATTCATTCATTGTTTATGATTAAATAAAAAGCAATGTATAATAATGCATTTCATCCCACGTTGGTAGATAAGTGTAAATCTTTTGTCATTTGTTGGAAAGATAATAACATATATCCTTGATTCCCACAATCTTATGAATTTCTTTCAACTACTTAAATGTTCTCTTGACAAATCAGTAAATAAATGAATAAATAAATAATGGGATTCAGTAGTAGAATTCAATTTTTTATGTTGACAGAATAGAATAATTCATTTGGAAAGGACCTACAAAGATCATCAAGTCCAACTGCCAACAGGCATTTTGCTAAAATGCGGCTAAACAAACATGAGTATACACATCTAATGTGCATGCATGCAATTACAGTATCTAAAAATCTATATATTTAGAAGATTTTTGGAAGTGAAGTAGCGGAGGGTTTTTCCAATTAAATATTTTTCTGCAATATTAAACTGCTATCTGTTGATACGTTTGTATATTTAAAATTTGTAAGTAATGTAACTAATGCAAATTTGTGCAATCAAGACCTCTGTGTAGGACATAATTTGAAGAATTTTGACTGAGTAAATATACAGAAATTTAACCTGTGATACTGAAAAACTTGGAGACACTTAAAATCACTGGCTACCTAATTAGAATTGGATGAGGTAATTAATACTTCTGAAGAATCCACTAGCTTCCTATTTGCATTTACAGGCAATTTAAAATTCAGGGCATCCACTAAAGTTATGATTTGGAATCCTGAGGATGTTGTGTTTCTAATGAACTAATTTTCAAAAGCTAATTAGACCTGAATGATCTTAGTCTGCAACAAAACAAAATTTAAGTTGACAACATTTTACACATAATTTAGGTATTACTCATTAGAGCCCAAGGTAATAAAAATTATATATTATTGTATTCATAGTAGGCTAGATTTATTTATTTATTTTTTATATTATCTGAAAATATAAATTTCAGTGCAAGTACATTTGTTGTTTTTCTCTGGGCAGAGAGACAGCCCTAAATCTGTGGAACACTTAATTCCTAAGTATATGATATTTTCAGAATTATAGGTACAGCCAAACAAGCTTTACAAGCATCCTCTAATACAGGTGAACTCATACATACTGGATGGATATACATGTACCCTGTTGATTACGAAATAAGACATAAGTAAAATTAAAGTAATGTTTGCTTTGAAATTGTATCTTAAAGTAGCATATGGTTTATATTCTCTGAAATAGGCAGGTCATTTTAGTCATTGACAAATACTGATGATAATTGTATTGTTCAGATTGTAAAAACAGGCGTGAATATGAATTAAATGGTATGATTTAAAAAAGAAAGGAAGGCTCTTCTCATACCATTAGGAAGAAAATGGGGATTGTTCCTGGGAGAGCCAGTCATATTACATAGCTTATAATGCTATATTACTCCTATTTCCAGAAGAATAATTCTGTTAAAAGATGGTTGTTTCCCAGGAATATAGATATGCTACAAATTAAGACTTCCTTATTATTGATAATTCCTTTCAAAGGAGTTTCTCAATTGAAAAGCAGATGAGCATTCCTAGTAGACTGTCTGCATGTTATCCAAACACAAAAAGAGTTTCAGGCTTCTTTCTGATGTATTTTGTTTGATTCAAGACAGTCCTTTGCTGTTTTATTTTTATTTTATTTATTTTTTTTTGAAACAGATACTTGCACAAAATAATCCAAATTAGAATAAAACAATTATATGAAAATGTTAATCTCAGCTAATAATCATACTAATGACCTATTTTTAAACAAAAAATTATTATTATTATTTTACCTCTGCAATAAAGTCTTCTTTTATGATTATGTGAATGAATCTTTCAAAACAAGCTGAAACTTCTTGCATTTGGCACAATACAGTAATTTTGATTGCCTGTCTTTTGTTCCCCCTAAGAGCTATTTTTCATTTCTGCTTGAGACTAAGAAGCCCTTTTTTTTTTTTTTTCTTTTAATCTGATTTTTTTTTCCTGGCATAGACACGATCAATAAGAAACCTGCCTCAATACTAGGAGAGAATGATCTTTGCATTCTCAGCTGATGATACTGCAGAAAAGTTTGAATCTGGTGTCAAGCTATTATTTCTCTGTATTTTCCAGCAACATGGAATTTTCCTAATACATCTATATATAAAACTAAATGAGGTCATTTGTTAAAAATGAACACAGATGTCTATAGTTCTGCTTGACTGACAGCATTTGTCTTCACCAAACATTATTTACAGAGTCATTAGAGGTTTTACCAGGAACAATTTTAAATGTAAAGAATGACTTGAAAATACAGTTTTGGGAGTAGTCTTGCAGGTGTATTACTTCTCTGTTGGTGTGATGGTCAAAATAACTACAATTTTATTTAATCCCTTCTTAAACAAATATGTCAATACATATGTTCTATCCTCCTTTTAATTTTAATGACATATTTTGCTGAGTTCAAATCTTTGTTCCATTCATAAATGCCATAAATGTTCTTATGCACAGGATAGAAATAAGCCAGTGCAAACAGTTAATACTTCATATTTCATTCTTCTACTCATGATGCAGGTAATTTGGGACAAACTGTTAATACCTTATTATGTATTTGTTCCCAGCCTGGTCTGCATTTAAAAATTTCTGCTTGCAGTTTGCAATTGACCAACAATAATGGCCGTTTTTCAGTTTGTACTCCTTTTGTTCATATTTAGTGGACCCTCACAGACTTACAAGTGGCTATTTACTGAAGTTGTTATTTATATGCTACTCATATAGTTCCCACATCGACTAGTGGCAGAATTTTCATAGCAAATGTGTAATGTAATGAGAGCAAGTCCTCAGCCTGAGTGGAATAGCTGATGGTTTGATAAATCAAAGCCCAACACGTCAATGTATTAGGAAATAATCCCAGAGGCAAAGACACTAGCTATAATACTGAACTGCTCAGATTACATACAGATTTATGCTGTTGACTACCGCAAATATGTTGCTGAAACCCAGACACACTGCTTTTCTTTAGGCAGTTTACCATCTCGCAGCTAATGTTACATACAGCAAAGTAAAAGGTACCTTCACAGCTCACCCCCAGGCTTCTTATGGGTAGCAGTAGAGCAATTTGATAGGGTTTAGCACAGTATCAGTCATTATTGCCCAGGTTTTGGAGGTTGCAGAAATGACTGGAATAACATGATAGCTGAGACCTTTTTATGCTTCCTATGGCACTGCTGGATTTCACATAGAGACCACTTAAGAATTTTCTTTCAATTTGTTTCTTAATTATTTTAATTATGCTTCATTATACCAAATTGTCAAATGATAATGTTTTTTCATGGGAACATTTGTTTTAATAAACTAAGCATCATACATGCTGCAGCAAAAGTTGAACAGTGATCGATTTTATATTAATTATAAGTTTTCATTTCAGAACTGCAAAGAAAATGTGCATTTTTATCAGCTATGGCAAGTACTTCCAAGTAATTATCTGCTCAGATCAATTGTCTTTCACTTTCGTTCTGCCAGCAACACAGTACAATGAACCTGAGAAAGTAACCTCTGTCCTTACAGTAGGCATTGCACCATGGCATTGCAGCAGTGTTGCCATCCATAGCAGAACCACAGGAATTCAGGAAATCTTCATGACAGTCCATGGAAAATCTGCAAAGTTGACTTTAACTCACTATTTTATGGGAAGGCACCAGCTCATCTGAGCATGGAACACAATTGTTTTGTCCTAGAAGTTATGAATCAAAATGTTCTGCTGTGAATTTTCTTACTGACAAGATAGATTGAGCCAATGTATGTAAATTGGTGGTTCAACTATCAGAGAAGATATTCAATCAAGTAAAAGTGGTAAAAAGCATTGCTTCATTGCTTATAGATTGCTTCAGTAGTTGACGGTAGTTCTCTGTAAATTCATTTTAATATTATCTAAAATAATAGCAAAGTGTGAATAGGACAAGTTGTCATATTTGTCTTTACTGAAGTTATCCATGTGTCTAAATACAGAATTTTTAAGCATTCAGTAGGATATTTTAGTTATGGAAAATGTTTTGATGGAGGTTTGATTTTCCAATTGCTAGCCTTAGGAAGCATTCCTCTTAGAAGTCCAAAAGAGGAATCATTCTAGAATGACAAAATTTAATCTTTTTGTCATTTGTCTATACAATTAGACTATAGTGCCAAGCTACCTCTTGTGAAAACCTAAAGAAAATATTACTGGTGCACAAATAAGATACATTTCTCTTCAATGAAGTAAGATAATCAGCTGAGGAAGGAAAAAAAAAAAAAAAAAAAAAAAAAAAAAAAAATTTCTTTAATTGGAATAGGAATAGGACTGTGGAAATTAAAGGTGGTATTCACCTTTATCTTTAGCAAAAATATGCAATCTAAAAATTAAGAAAATGGCTTGTTACTTTTTACTTTTTTGGGTTTGTCTCAGTAATCTGTGGAGATAAATATTACCAAAGTGTTGTTCACCTCATCCAAAGACAAATATCTGACTAGTGTAATGAAATAGTCATTCAGCAGGTATTTTCTCTACTAGTAAGGACAAAGGAGACGAGATGAGCAGCTTGAATCAGACACCTGGCTTTTACTTACATAACTGTACCAAATTCCATTCCGAGTGTTAGAATTTTGAGAATATAGTGCATTATGCCTCTACTTTTGTGGGTTTTGTGTTTGCATTATAAATTCTTTAATTAAAAAAAAAATAAAATAATGAAAGAACACTTAATCCTACAGGAAAACAAAAATATCCTCATTGATATTGAGAACTGCAGTCTTCTGTGCTGCTGAGAGTCTCTTTATGTACTTGCATCTGGACTTCAAGTCTGGATCTTGATATGCTGTCAAGGTTGAAGGCTGCATGTCTGACAGCCTTTCGTAGTTTTTGCCCATGCTTATGGCTTTTAAGATTATATAATTCACTGAATATATAAATATAAAATTTAGAAGATTATTTTTGCTTCATAATAAACTCACATTTATTGATAAATTTTGCAGATTTCATATATTTACTTATCATTTCCTTTTCAGCTATTTTGACAAACTGAAGTATGTACAAAACATAAAAGGTACAGTGGGGGAAACAGCTGTAAAAACTTCAGAGCTATGATGGGGGAAAAAAAAAAAAAAAAGAGCTTTAAATTCTGAGTGGTACTTTTAGATACAATTTCAGTTTACCACTAATATTCATCTATAACGTGTCTAGGAATGTTTCCTAAAAAACATGCTATAAACAGCTAAGTAATGTCATTAATTTGCAGTTAATGTGCACGTTGACTCATTAAACAAACGTAAACTTCTGCATAGTGTCAATATAAGTAGGTGAAGATTGCACTCTAAATGCATCAAGTGTATAGTTCAGAAGTTATCCTTTACTTTGTATGCACTGCAAGAAGGTAGAAGTCTGAAAGCAGGATATCTGAAATGCAATTTATAGCAACCAATTTCACAACACTACTAATGAATTGGTTTTCAGATGACTTAAAGTATATTCCTTGACTTTCAGTTATTTCTATATTCATAGCATATGAAATTGTATAATTAAAATGTTTGATTTATAGCTATATAAAATTGCAGTATTAATGTTACATGAAATAAATTTATTTTAATTTTTTAAAATGGATTTTAAGTCAACTTAGTGCTTGTGAGGTGCATTATATAGACAGCTCCAGAAGGCATGCACAGAGCAACTGTGGACTGCGAACTATCACAGGGGCCACCAGCCTATTATTGGGCACCCACTAATACAGAGTTAGGGCAAGGTTTTACCAGCCATTTTTTGACAGGGTCAGTTATCCATTACAAAATAGAATGAGGTGAATAGAATGCCACGAGACTGTCAATCACCTTTCAGATTATCATCATATTTAATCACTCATTTGAAGGTCTCATTTTAAAAAAAAACACCAGTCTTGGAATTAAGGAGGTGTCATAGCCCAACAGACAAACCAAGGATTTGGACATGGAAAAGCAGCACACTGATCCCAGCTGTGCTGTGTAATCACTACATCAGCAATGCTGAGGATCTGTTGCTGAGAAGAGTTTAGGAGATCCACCAGTTTTATTCAGGCAATTTGTGCAGAGACCATTTTCAAAAATATTTGCAAATAACTTAGGAATACAACTAGTTTCACTACCATTGAAACTACTGTTTGAGGCCTGTTCATAAATATTATACTTCTGCAGACACATGAAAAACTCTTCATTTTGCATATAGTGGCTTAGTATTAAAAATAATATACTCACAATACTAAATAATGAGGTTAATGTTCATTTTCAGTGTGTCTTACTGCTTAGTTTGGATGCTTATTGCATTATCATTTGGATGTTCTTTATTACTTTTAATGGTATGTATGTGACATTCAAAGGAATGTACTGTAATCATTGCTTTTTCGTTCTTAAAGTTGCAGAAAGTAGTTTTAGTGTCCTGTTTTTAATAACAGTCTGTTTCTAATAATATTCGTATTGAGTGAATTGAAATATTAAGTTGCTGACATATTTCATATTTCAAATATTTTATAAACCAGACTTCATTAACATATTGCTTAATAAAAGCAATTATAGTTCATTTATAAATCAGTGCAAACCTTTAATTTTCATTAACAAGATGTGTAAACCAGCTTACAATACTATTAGATACTGCAAATTTTCTTTCCATTATCAATGGGTATTTTGTTTTAGAAAAGTTTGCTTACTGTTCAGTGAGATCTTTTTTGTAGCTCAAAGAAGCTTTATTTTGTATTTATATTTGTATTTGAATTGTACTCAGATTACTACACTATTTAATAATAAACTAAGTAATAAGTGCACAAGTAATGACAAATATAGGAATATCCTGCATAAAGGTAGTTAGAAACATTTATGATAATTTCAGCCTAGTATCCACATATGTCTATACTGGCAAAAGATGTGTCCAAAAGTTTTCTTCTGTCCCATGAGAGCATACTCTAGAAAACCTCACTCTTGATGGCATGCCAGAGCTCAGGTAAGAAAGCTCTGCAGATTTTTTCATAATTTCTGGTCATTTTCTGTCTCATCCAATATCTTCTATTTTTGAACAACTTAAAATCAGACCGATAGCTCTGGTCATTTGCAGTACGTGTATCACTGTGATAAAGGGAACTGTGACAATGACCCCCAGAATATAAACTGCTATAGGGTTGTCTTTTTTAATTTTGCAGGAAAATTAAAAGCATCCCTAAGTTCTTTTGGGTCACAAAAAATATTTTTCTATAATGATAGTCCTTCAGATTTCAATGGGAAGCTTGGTTGCAGATGACTGGCAACACCTGACATTTAAAAAGATTATACTTCAAAGTCTAATTAGGCTCAATTGTGAACATTTTCATGGCTGATCATCAGCAGCTGAGGCACGTCTCACTGACGAGCATTTCCAGAGTGACCAGATTTACTTATCTCAACTGACATTTGACAGAAAAAAAATGCAGTTTTGTCCACGTAGTAAGGGAAAGTTCTATTGATTATGTGGCCAACTGCAATGCATGTCGCTGCCCCCCCCCAAATTTATTATAATATTTCTAGTTACTGTGAGTGAAAGAAAGATGGAACAATAAATATTAAATAAATACATAAATAAATAAATAAAGAGCTTTTAATTTATCTATTTATTTATTTATTTTTACAAAGTAGCTTTTGGAATTATAATTACATATTAAAAAAATAATTAATTTTATTAGCTATTATTATATGATTATATTATAGACCCTTTAAAAGTATATGATCAACATGATTCATCCTACAGGTTTTAATTTGTTCCCACTGAAGTCAAGAAGATGTTCAAATAAATGCATGTGGTGAAAGTAGAGGACAGCAGCCTCTCGCAACCTCAGCAGCCTTAGTACAGCATCCTGACTGAGCAAGCATGCCACACCACGAAGACACAACATTTACCCCGTATTTATGTGCAGACTTTCACCCATGGCCCTCTGGTTTATTATCCATGTGTAGCTTAGCTTGAGGAAGAGGAATGAAGCAACGTTTGCAAGAGACAAGTGAGGCAGACCTGGCGACGGTCCAAGGAAATCTCCCTGACATTCCTTCATTTCATTGTCTTTTGCTTCTTAGAGAGGTGGAGGATATACTTGCTTGCTTATTCTCAGAGATATCATCTGTCTGAGTGCAGACAGATCTGGCATTCCACAAAGCAAATACTAAACCAGATGTCTCCATGCTCCTTAAACTTGGAGTCTGCCAGAAACCAGGGACAACTGCACTGACACAATACGTCTTTGTCCCTAAACACTAATATTGTTGGTATGGTCCTTTTGGTGCTGATGTGAAATACTTTTTTTTTTTTTGCAAGTGGGCTTCCCCATTTGAAATGGGGCAAGATGACATCTAGAACTGTCATCTGCAGCTCTTGTGAATGCAGCAGAGTTCTGACAGGGTATCAGCTCACAGCTTTTGATTAATTTGGGGGTTCTGAGGAAGATGTTTTCTTATGCTATCCCTAATTAGTGATATGCAGTATTTTTATGTTCTATTTATTTATTTATTTATTTATTTACTTTTGTAGCTATGCAAAGTCAAAAAACCTGAGTACTACTATCAAGTGGGAGGACGGTATCCAGAAAGCAGTATATTCCTTTACCAAAAAAAAAAAAAAAAAAAAAAAAAAAAAAAAAAAAAAAGGAGTAATATGCCATCCAATTTGAAAAAGGAGCTGTGTAGCAATATGTCATCAGCACCTTACCTCAAGTATGTGATTGCTTAATGTATTGCCTTTGACCTTCTGGTTTCCCAAATCTGACCTGTTGGGAATGCTATAATGAATCTTCTTTCCCTTTATGTGAAGATAGAGATGGACTATATGAATGACTCGGAAGGAAGAGTCTGATCTAGAATGAATTCTAGATTAGGATATAGCCTTTAATGACTTTAGAACAGGCTATGTTAAGAACCCTAGAGTCAGAGTACACCATTTATTCTCAAAGTAGGTAAAACAGGGGCAGCTGTTTAGGTCTGTTCTTTAAAAAAGATAACAAATATTCCTGAATACCACTCATGGAGGTTAGTGTTAAAATAGAAGTCTGTAGCTATGGAAAAAAGGAAAATAAAATTCCATGCTGAAATTCAGCACAGTGAAATCTTTCGGGTAGTGGTGCACACTTGGTCATGGAAAAAGAATCCAATTCATACATGTGTGCATATTCCTTTGCTGAAACAGAGAGAGATCACAGCTGCTTAACTAAACCACCTGCATCAAGGCTTAAGGGACAAAATCTGGAAACTTTAGTTCCCCCCCAATAATATATATATAATATATATATAGTATATATATATAATATATTTATATATAATATACATACTATAATATATTATAATATATAATATACATTATAAAATTATATAATAACAAATATGATATATATAATATATGCAATGTATTTACATTATATAATAATATATTCATATATACATATAATATTTATGATGCATGTTTAGATAAATTAAAATATTAATAATGTATATAATATATAGAAATATAATATTTATAATTTATATATATGTATATATATTGTGTATATATATATATATATATGACCTTATATATATATAGAATATCCCAAGTGGGAAGGGACCCACAAGGATCATCATATAAAATAATGATTATATATATATAAAAAATAAATATTAATATATAATAAAATATGCGTATACTATATTATAATTATAAATATATTTTATAATATATATATTATACATATTATTATAAAATAATGTTTAAATTATATATAATATCTATTTATATTGTTATAATGATATATATTTATATCATTAAGAGTAATATTATATATCTACACTTTTTTTTTTTCTGTTATGTCACTAAGAGATTAATTTCCTTCACCTTCTGCACTGAGTAACTAGTATGATCTAGCAGTTCAGTGAAGGCCTGATCACAAATACCAGTTTGGATCTTACTCTATCCAGCAGAGGGCACTGATATGCACATACAGTATTAAATGTATATTAAAGGTTATTTTGGCAAATAGTTCTTCAAACACATTTATCAGAAGCTTAATTGCATGATTACTGTTAATACAGTGCATGTTTTTATTATAAAAGTTATAATTTCTATGCTTTTGTGTCACTAGTATTATTATTTTTACTGGCTAACAATTTAAGTGAATATATTGAAAAATAAATTATTTTGTATTAGTACTGTACTGTATTTTGTCTTTTTTTTTTTTTTTTTTTTTTTTTTTTTTTTTTTTTCCCTCTAAAATGCATACACTAAGTTTTTTCATCAATGATACTTTAAGGGAGAATTATTTTAAGGAGAACCGCTAATCAAATCTAGTGTCTTGCTGAAATCAGTACTGAAGCACTGATTATGGTAAGTGTTATCCTTTACGTTGCTTCCAGAAAGTCATATACTACATAAGTATGAACCTTCTGCAATTCCTATATTGTGGAAATCCATATCAGGGGCAGCAAAATAATAAACAGCTGAGCATGATCACTGTGAACTAACTGAATTCATTTCTGACTTAATTAAAGCACATTAATAGTTTGAGAGCATAACTTTCCTTGCCCAAATGTTCTGAAGATACAGATTGCTAGGGATAAAATGGACTTAAACAAGAGCTACAAGCCTCCCAAAACACCTCATACGTAGCTCAAAAGATAAGATAAAAAAGCAAAATGTTTTGGCTGTTTTCAGTCTGCATGTGTTAAGACTGGCTTGATCAAGTGTAGTGGGTGAGCTTTCCTTTCAGAAGGTTAAGAGTAATCAGTCTGTTCATAGCATTTCTGCTTTGAGTTGAATGCAGTTTCAGAGTTAACTCATCACACTGTAATTAGCAACAGGTATGCAAAGTCATGCAGAGAGAAAGTGGAATGCAATTTTCATTAATCAATTCATTAACTCATTTTTTTCATGGAAAGAATGCCTACTTCTGTGACTTGAAATAATGATATAATCAAGGCTGCAACTCAGTAATAAAAGGTTGCAAATCACTGGACTCAATTTTGTTGCCATCAAAGTCAAAGGCAGCATGTAATGAAGGTAGGAGTTGGCTGTAAGAAAGCAGGAATTTTCTCTGCTGAGGCTGAATTGAAGTTAGCTCAATCAGTGTTTGAATGAGTGGGGAATTACAACTTTCACAGGCACTTTGCATTGGCTGATCATTAAATGTCCTCAGAAGCAATTACAAGGACAGAATACAGCAACAGCTGTAATGATCAGTGTTCTCTTTCATTGCCATTAATGCCATTACCTGCTTTACTAAACAACTTTTCCTAGAAGCCGTCAGGTATCTTAGCAATCTCCAGCAATGGCAGAATGGTTAGTTGGGCTAATAGGTATTTAATTCTACTATTCTCCACAATTCCAGAAATACTCGATATGAAACACAAATGTTCTGAACTGAAATCTCCTTTCTACTTTGACCTCTAGAGCTGCTTTTGTAGCCTTTTTATTTTCTTCCTCTTTTAAATTTAAACATTATCCATAGAAATAGAAACCTGAATCATTCAAACCTGACTGTTAGCTAACCTCATAAAAATTTTCTTGGTTGCTCATTAGATTCTCTGCTCTTGAAAAATGTAAGTTAAGAACAATTGACTTGACAATTGACTTGATATGCACCAAGTCTCTGCATGTAGAAAAAGCCTTTGACAGAGTGGTGTGGAAATAATTTGCTGATCCTATAAAGGTTCCTGTTATTTTCAGTTCTCTGTTCTTTGCTGGCAGAACAATGCCTGTTTGCTATTGATTCCAACTTGAATAATTATTTTAAGTATCCAGTGTCACTACTCTAGGTAATTCAAAGTTACATGCAATTTTATATTATTATAAAAGATGAATGTACACTTTTTTTTTTTTTCTTCAAAATATAAATAACTATCCAGACCTTATCTCCATTGGACTGCTTGGAAAAAATTTTGATCATTTTGACTTAAAACTAGGTAACTCTTTTTCATGATTGCAGAGACCATTAGAAAAACTAGAGCTAGGGAATGAAGCTGCCTGTTTTCTTTTGTTTGTTTGTTTGTTTGTTTTTTGTTTTGTTTTTGTTTTGTTTTTAGAAAATTTGTTTAAAAAATATATTAAAACATCCTAATCACATCTCACTGTCTTTAAGTGCTGTGCATCATCCCTAAGTGGAAAGCCAATAGGGAAGCTGGGGAACCTCCCTGTGATCAGTCTAAGGGAGCAGATGCCTTCATTTGGAAACATAGCAGGCAGAAGGAAGGGTTTTGTGTGCTTGAGTGGAACACTGACTACAAGCATGAATGGCTGATAGAAAACCTTTAGCAATTCAGGCAGGAACATGTTGGCCTGTGCTGTCTTTGTTGAATCTGGTTTTGAGCACTTGATATGCTTTGAAGCAAGTTAAATTAAGCATACTGTCTTGAAGAGATATGTACAGAATCTTAGGGAAGGTAGATATAAGTCACTTTGAGACTACTGTGTAACAAGGCATCTTTTTCATCTCACAGAGCCAGTGGTAGTGTTAATACATTCAGATTGAGGGTCATCAAAGGCCTCTTGGAAATAGCTGAGATATAGTAACTTTACTGAGTTGCACAATTATAATATGTTCTTGGTCTTAGCAAATATTATTATTATTATTATTATTATTTTAATACTTTCAGTATTCTATGTACGTATAAGGAATTTTGACTCTGGCATTAGCTGACCCTGTCACCCTTCAGAAAGATTATTAATTTGCCAAAGCTGCCTGAAGGCAGCTTTCATCTTTCTCTAGAGTTTTAAGTGAGTCAGATAGCTCAGGAAATGCCAGGAGAAAACTAGAAGAAAACACATAGATTGACATAGAAGAAAAGACGTGAAGGAATAAGTATAAAAATAGTAATGAGATCTGTAGCAGATCAGATTTATGAAGTATATTTTCAAATTATACATAAAATTGAGCTATATAAATCTTAATTTGTGGATTTAGCATTCTCAGTATATTATAAACAAGTGTTCTTGTTCTTTCTTTAGTGATAATAAGATAGAGGAAAAAAAAGTAGTTTTTCTGTACCTCTAAACTGAACAGTTTAGCAGCTGGTCTGGGCTTGTTATTGTTAAGAGAGATAGCCTTATATAGCAGATCTGATTTGTGAAGGACAATGAAGTTTTGAACTCAGTTTATTGTTTGCTCCCAAATGAATTCTTGTCTGTTAGACAATACATCACTGACTGCAGTTTGCTGACACTCCTGTTCAGCATAATTTTCAGTTACAGAAAAAGTAGAGCACCTATCTTTCTGTGAGATGTGGTGACCCTTGCTACAACTTTTCCTGGCATGCTAGATCACATAACAAAATCCATTTCTTAGAAATTGTATGGGAAATATTCATCATTCATGTTGGTTTGCAAAACTCATGCTATGGAAGCTGTAAGGTCATTTTGGAATAAGACCCATGGATAAAAACTATGCCAAGAAATTGTAGAAAGTCAAAGAATAGTTTTCCACCTGGCTCTAGAGATACTAAGTACCTTGTACATCTGCTGAGGAATACAGATTTTGTGAGCTGTCTTTAAATTCTCAGAAGGAAATTGTGTTCTTTTGTGATCTTATCAAACAATTTTGTGGGCAGTATAACCAGATACTGAGTCTACATATCTCAGAGTATCCCAAATAATAAAAGTAGAGATTAAGTTATTTCTAAAAGCCTACATGAGACAATCCTTTTCCCTTCACCTACCCCTTACTAACCATGACATTTTCTGAAGCTAATAATCACATAAAGCACTATGATTTTCATGAAGCTACTTGGAGATCTTTCTGCTGTTCATTATTACTAGTAACAATGCAGCATTAATAAAGCATTAATTCATTCATTAAGCATTTTTAAAGTCCATTGGTTAAGGAGGGATGAATTATATTTTCCTCTTTTTATTCACAGGAGAAAAAACCTCCCGGCCTCTGTGGTTTAAACCACTGAAACTTGCAGATACATTCCTTTCCTATATGTGAAGCTAATGGTTTGTGCTGTTTTAACCACCTAAAATTTAGACTGGCATTAGATGACTGACTTACTGATTATATTTTTATGATAGCATTTGAATCAGTCTGAATCAATTTTGTATCTTGCTGTGCACTTTCCCAGCTGCCACTAGTTAAATACTATGCCAATGCATATATATTCATTACTGCTTGTTTTATTTACTTTTTGTTGTTGTTGTTTTACTTCATCTATCTGATCACACAAAGACCAAAAGCCTCGTTCTGTGGTGCGCACTGAGGCTGAATTAGTGAATAAACCCCTCTGAGAAGTGATATGCCTCTAAAAATGTATCATCTTCATTTAACAAAATTTATTGTACTGTACATTTGCCCACAGCACTTTCAATATGGTTCTACTTGATGAGTATGCATTCATTATCTTATCATAAGTGTAGGTTCATGGATTTGAACCAGACAGAGCTGGTTTGTGAATTCATTGAAGCGATACATTGAAGGAGAGGAAATGCTGCATAATAAAAAGAAACTGGTTGCAGCAATTATGACATTCTGGGAAGAGGCTTCTTGGTACCTAATTGCCCTCGTCACCGGGAAAGGAACGAAAATGGACTGCCCTAGGCTTTGATCAACTTTGAGGAAGTGCTACTCTGCAAGACAGATATATTGAAAAACATGGATTAAACATGTCCTAATAAAAGTCTATGATATTGTAAATCTGAGCATTTTTTTTCTTTTCAGTTTTAGTGACACAAAGATAATTAAGATAAAATCTACTCTTCTGGAAAAGTGCAGTGAGTAGGAAGTAGCAATGCAATTAATGATGCTGTGCAACGCAGAACAAAGGATGACTATTCTGTGCTACCTGACCTCTGACAAAGGTAGGGCAATAATCATGTTAAGCTATATAATGTGTTTTTAGTATTAAAAATTATCAAAATGTTCCATATTTGGTATGCAGTATTTATATTTGGTTTACTTTTTGAAGTTCGGCTGCCTACAGCAGAAATCATGAGGACCAGCAACGTGCTACAAAATCTGAGAAGAAGGCTGGCAACAAAGTTTAAAAATGCAGTCCTGAGTCACTTAAGCAGCATGCATACTTGTTACATCCTAAGTGATAAGGATTACAGCTCCTGCTTGCATGTTATCAGTAAGCCAGTGCAGGGTCTCAGGCTTGGTCTTACTAGCTTTCATCCCTAGTTGCCACCTCATGGGACCCACCTGTATCTGCAATGTTACTTTGATGGCTTTTGGTGTGAAAATTGTTCAGACATGTCCTATTTTCTGGTTGCATGTTTAACAGAGTCACTGCTGCTTAGCTCCCATTTGCCCTCCATGTGGCCATCACTCAGGGTTTTTCATCCAAGTGTTGCATCTGTCCTACCATCAACCTCTAGGACAAAATAAATAAACAAATCCCCAAACATTATGCATTCTTTATAAGATGGCCAAAATCTGAGACTTACTGTAACTCTTCAGACTAACGTGCTTGAATATTTAATGTACTTTAGAATTCTTGGGTTTTTTGATCATGGGGCACTTTACTCAGCACCTGGCCTGATGGCCGCAGACGGGTCCCTATCTTTTAGGGGAAAAAGGATCCTGGGCCAGGAGCTGGCAGGGCTCATTGAGAGGGCTTTAAACTAGGTAGGAAGGGGGATGGGGCTGAGGCTAGGATTGTTGGGGCTGTGCTAGGGGGAACAATGGCAAGGCTGGAGGATAAGGCAATGGCCCAGCTGAAGTGCATCTACACCAATGCACACAGCATGGGTAACAAACAGGAGGAGCTGGAAGCCATCGTGCGGCAGGCAGGCTACGACTTGGTTGCCATCACGGAGACGTGGTGGGACCAGTCTCATGACTGGAGTGCTGCAATGCCTGGCTATAAGCTCTATAGAAGGGACAGGCAGCATAGAAGGGGTGGTGGTGTGGCTCTCTATATTAGAGAGTCTTTCGATGTTGTGGAACTCGAGGTTGGGAATGACAAGGTCGAGTCCCTTTGGGTTAGGATCGGCAGGGACAACAAGGCTAGTGCCCTGGTCGGGGTCTGCTATAGACCGCCGAACCAGGATGAGGAGACGGATGAGGAATTCTACAGGCAGCTGACAGAGGTTGCAAAATCGTCAGCTCTTGTACTCGTGGGGGACTTCAACTTCCCTGACATATCCTGGAAGCACAACACAGCCCTGAGAAAGCAGTCTAGGAGGTTTCTGGAGAGCGTGGAAGATAGCTTCCTGACGCAGCTGGTTAGTGAACCTACCAGGGGTGGTGCCCCGCTAGACCTTCTCTTCACAAACAGAGAAGGACTGGTGGAGGACATGATTGTCGGGAGCTGTCTTGGGCAGAGTGACCACGCAATGGTGGAGTTCACTATTCTTGGCGAGGTCAGGAAGGGGACCAGTAAAACCGCTGTATTGGACTTTCGGAGGGCTGACTTTGAGCTGCTCAGGACACTGGTTGGTGGAGTCCCTTGGGAGGCGGTTCTGAAGGGCAGAGGAGTCCAGGAAGGCTGGGCGCTCTTCAAGAGGGAAGTCTTAATGGCGCAGGAACGGTCTGTCCCCACGTGCCCAAAGACGAGCTGGCGGGGAAGAAGACCGGCCTGGCTCAACAGAGAATTGTGGCTTGATCTTAGGAGGAAAAAGAGGGTTTATAAGCTTTGGAAAAGTGGGCAGGCCACTAAGGAGGACTTTAAAGAAGTAGCAAGGCTGTGCAGGGACAAAATTAGGAAGGCCAAAGCTCATCTGGAGCTCAGTCTGGCTACTGCCGTTAAAGATAACAAAAAACGTTTTTATAAATACATCAACACAAAAAGGAGGACTAAGGAGAATCTCCATCCTTTACTGGATGCAGGGGGAAACTTAGTTACAAGAGATGAGGAAAAGGCGGAGGTGCTCAATGCCTTCTTTGCCTCAGTCTTTAGCGGCAATACCGGATGTTCTCTGGATACCCAGTACCCTGAGCTGGTGGAAGGGGATGGGGAGCAGGATGTGGCCCTCATTATCCATGAAGAACTGGTTGGTGACCTGCTACGGCACTTAGATGTGCACAAGTCGATGGGGCCGGATGGGATCCACCCAAGGGTACTGAGGGAACTGGCAGAGGAGCTGGCCAAGCCACTATCCATCATTTATCAGCAGTCCTGGCTATCGGGGGAGGTCCCAATTGACTGGCGGCTAGCAAATGTGACGCCCATCTACAAGAAGGGCTGGAGGGCAGACCCGGGAAACTACAGGCCTGTCAGTTTGACCTCAGTGCCAGGAAAGCTCATGGAGCAGATCCTCCTGAGAGTCATCATGCAGCACTTGCAGGGGAAGCAGGCGATTAGGCCCAGTCAGCATGGCTTTATGAAAGGCAGGTCATGCCTGACGAACCTGATCTCCTTCTATGACACAGTGACGCACTGGGTGGACGAGGGAAAGGCTGTGGATGTGGTCTACCTTGACTTCAGCAAGGCTTTTGACACAGTCTCCCACAGCATTCTCCTCAAGAAACTGGCTGCTCTTGGCTTGGACTGGCGCACGCTTCGTTGGGTTAGAAACTGGCTGGATAGCCGGGCCCAAAGAGTCGTGGTGAATGGAGCCAAGTCCAGTTGGAGGCCAGTCACTAGTGGCGTCCCCCAGGGCTCGGTGCTGGGGCCGGTCCTCTTTAATATCTTCATCGATGATCTGGACGAGGGCATCGAGTGCACCCTCAGTAAGTTCGCAGATGATACCAAGTTAGGTGCGTGTGTCGATCTGCTTGAGGGTAGGAAAGCTCTGCAGGAGGATCTGGATAGGCTGCACCGATGGGCTGAGGTCAACTGCATGAAGTTCAACAAGGCCAAGTGCCGGGTCCTGCACCTGGGGCGCAATAACCCCAAGCAGAGCTACAGGCTGGGAGAGGAATGGTTGGAGAGCTGCCAGGCAGAGAAGGACCTGGGAGTGATGGTGGATAGTCGGCTGAATATGAGCCAGCAGTGTGCTCAGGTGGCCAAGAAGGCCAACGGCATCCTGGCTTGTATCAGGAACAGTGTGACCAGCAGGGCTAGGGAGGTGATTGTCCCCCTGTACTCAGCTCTGGTGAGGCCGCACCTCGAGCACTGTGTTCAGTTTTGGGCCCCTCGCTACAAGAAGGACATCGAGGTGCTTGAGCGGGTGCAGAGAAGGGCAACGAAGCTGGTGAGGGGCCTGGAGAACAAGTCCTACGAGGAGCGGCTGAGGGAGCTGGGCTTGTTCAGCCTGGAGAAGAGGAGGCTTAGGGGCGACCTTATCGCTCTCTATGGGTACCTCAAGGGAGGCTGTAGCGAGGTGGGGGTTGGCCTGTTCTCCCATGTGCCTGGTGACAGGACGAGGGGGAATGGGCTTAAGTTGAGCCAGGGGAGTTTTAGGTTAGATGTTAGGAAGAACTTCTTCACTGAAAGGGTTGTGAGGCACTGGAACAGGCTGCCCAGGGAAGTGGTGGAGTCACCATCCCTGGAAGTCTTCAAAAGACGTTTAGATGTAGGACTTAGGGAAATGATTTAGTGGGGACTGTTAGCGTTAGGTCAGAGTTTGGACTCGATGATCTTGAGGTCTCTTCCAACCTAGAAAATTCTGTGATTCTGTGATTCTCTGTTAATTAATATTCCTTATATCACATATAGTAAATTTTGAGTTAAAGTTCATATGTGTCATTCATTTACATTTGCTTTCTATAAACATTCAAAACCTTGAGTCAACTTCACATTGAGATTTGTAAAAGTTGATTTTTCAGTATGAAAGCTTGAATTTTATCAACTACCAAAAAAAAAAAAAAAAGAAAGAAAAATAGTATGTTTCATTTTAGTTATTGTTTTAGTTATTTAGTTATATATATTTAGTTATAACATATTTAGTTATATTTAGTTAGGATGAAGTAATAATATTATATATATTAGGATAATAATAGGATGAAGGAAAAATTCGATTTGCATAACTGCATGTCAGCTATTTTTCTGATTAGGAAAACACAAACTGTAAACTGACATTCTTCACAGATCACCAAAAGATAATGAACTTATTGTTAGCCAAGAGTCATTCACTGCAGAAACAAACAAACAAGAAAGTCTGAACAGCAAGTGCATTTGAAAAGTTCTGGAAGTCTTCATCACTTAGTTTTCAGAAAGAGCTACGGGAAGAAAGCCATATGTATTTTGTGAAAAATTACAGAGAGCTATGTAATACATAAAAATATCTCACAGTTTCTCTTAAACAAACACAAAAAATTCAAATTTTTCTTCCAACAGATCTGAATATCAGAGTAAGATAAGTGCATTGCATCTTGTAGATGTGTATGATTAGTATACTTGCCCAAACATAAATGTCACTGTAAATAAATAAAAATTTAAATAATATATGCTTTTTAAAATGGGCAAGGAAGCATTTTTTTTTTTAATATCTTATTTTCCAGATCCCAAAAGCGATATTTCTGACCAGAATTGTTATATTAGTTAATTTTTTCTGCATTTCTGTGGACAGCACTTGCTGTCTTTTGCCAGATTTTTTTCCCAACCCACAGAAGAGCTGGTTGAGGACCAAGATAACTGTAGCTTACATGATATTGTCTTGCTGAGGATAAAAAAAAATTGCTGTAACAAGCTGATCTGAATAGGGATTGGCTGTTCTGCTGAGATTTTCATTTATGTGTCTGAGCTAGTTATTCTCGTCTTTACTTTTGTAAAGTAAAGACCCTATGACCCTATGTTTTTTTACTTAAACATAGGGTCTCTGAGTGCTATTTTTGGTCTCTGTAAATGTCTCTTGCACATCAATTATCCTATCTATAATTTACATAAAACGGTTTGTTATTGGTCCAGAATTTAACTCTGTGGCATTACTTTGTTGTTTCATTAGGTTAATTTTTCTTTTTATTTTGCTCATTTCTGTAAGGACAGACATTCCTTTTGTTAGTTAAGCACTTTTCTTGACTTCATACTTCAAATAAGTGGTCAACCAAGCTCTGAAAATGTCGCCTGGACTTTCTCCAAATTCTTCATAACTGCATTTTTTTCTATTGCTTCCACAGTATGGAAGGCTTAAGCACTTCCCTTAGGCTGGCACGAAGCTATAAAAGTACTTATTATGTGAAATGCCAAAGGTGAGCTAAAAGCTCTGTATCACGTTTCACCCTGATTTTGCCCTTAATTCAAGAAAATTCAGCAGTTCATATTTTTTCTTAGAATAGAATCATATAGATATCATTTAGATCATAATAGAATCATTTAGGTTGGCAAAGACCCTTAAGATCATCAAGTGCTTTCTGGAGGTTTGGAAGCTCCTAGGAGGAAAAAAAAAAAAAGAAAAAAAAAAGCTATATATATATTTGTTTGTGTGTGTGTGTGTGTGTGTTCAATGATATTCTATTCTTAGAGCTTGTGCTGAAAGCCTTTTTCTCATTTTCCATGTTTATCCTTTGGACAATAGTATCTAAATGATGTTTCAAATGATTGCCTTTCTCATAATGATAACTGTTTGCACTTCCATGATGATGAACACCCAAGATTCTTCTCACTGACCTCAGCAATGGTAGGGTTATTTAAGCATTATCTTTTCAAAATGATTCCATTTAGAAGCCTCAATATGGGTTTAAGACCTTGTCTTCAAGTACTTAGGCCTGAAATCTCTTGCAGTGCAAACAAAGTAACTTTTGCTTACATTTCATGGATTCCTGGCAAGTCTGCTCTATTAACCAATGTCTGGAGGATGTTTGTTTTGAACATGTGTTCTGTTAACAGATGAGGGAAATATCAAATTATTTTTGACAAATCTATGTAAGCCTAAGAGTTTTATTTTTTTTATGTCTCTCTCTCTTTTTTTTTTTTTTTTTTTTTTTTTTTTTAACACGTTCAAAACACCCTGTAAAAATGAATTAGATTCTGATTCCACTCATTTCAGTATACCTGGACTCACATTCAGAAACAGATTGAATAGGCATCTCAGCTGTAAATTATATGTATAAAAAACAGTAGGACTTGAACCTCCTTAAAGAATCACCACTCAGATCTCCGAGGGTATATTGGCAACCAAATCTTAATTACTTGTGCCAACCAAAATATGTTCAGATGAACTGCCTAGTGAAGTGTTTCTAGTAAATCTAATTCCAGAAAAAGTGACCTGAGATACCATCACTCATGGCATGAATGCTTCCAGTTCATCATAGTAAGAAACCAAACATATTAGTGTAAACCAAGTGCAGTGGCTTACAGGCTCTCACAGTAACCAAATTTTAGTGTGTGACAAATCAATAACATTAGAAATCATGCTTTATGCCACTCATCTAGAATTGCAAGATTGTGTGAAAAACGTGTTTAGTTTCTTTACATGTAGAACTGATGAACAGGGCTTGAATGATCAGTTTTAGCCAAAAGCTACCTCTAGTGATTGGAATTTGTCTTGCCTAGGTAACAGGCTAGCTGGCATATGCTATATGAGTTTTGTGAAAGCAATCTAGCTGCTTTGAAATTATACTTGTGATGAACTTGGAAGTAGAAGTTCTCTGCTTTTTCATGCTGCATCATCTCCTGCTACTGTTATATATCACCCTTTAGGTAATGTTCTCTATATGAAAATCAAGAAAGGCATAGATTTCTAACCCTTATCTACTGAATATATTTACAGACATTCACACATTGCTAGATGGGCCAGCTTTTTAGTCAAAAACTAATTCTAACTACTAGAAAGAAATACTTTATTGATGCCTATCAACTCCGGATTAACTATCTGAAACAATTTACTGCCATGAACTACCAAGTCTTATCAATTAAAAGTGTTTTTCATCCTGTTAATAAAGACTGAAACTGAGATGTGGAGTTGGGTCTTCTATGATTACACTGCTGTTGACACTACAAAGGACAGTACTACTTGGCAGATTATATATATAGGTTGTTTCTAGAAGATAACATACAGTATATTAGTATTTATTATTTCTCTCTGGTATTGTTTTGAGGCCCTGGGCAGAACTGCAAGGGGCTTCAAATGCATTTTTTCAAAAACAGAAAAAAAAAAAAGTGTACACGAGGAGAAAGTCTTCACAAGAGGAGAATATCTGTGCACCAAGACTACTAAAATTGGTAGTAAATGCAAAAAGAATATGAAGAGAACAAGAGTTGTACATCACATAAATCAGTTTTAAAATTCAAAAAGCAACAAGATATTCTGAGTACTTGCAGATTTCCAGTTCAGGTGAATGAACTTTCTAAAATCTGAAACATCATCTTTGCATTGCTTTAACACTGAATACATTTGATCGGTCCAGAAATATATGAGTTCTGAATCACCAATTTATTTTCCTAGAGATAATATGCAGTAATGTCTTATGTGAGAAATATTGAGAAGCAGACAATATGGGAATAATTATATTGGGTGCTATTCCAGAACTACACATTAGTCATATTATATCCATAGATACACAATTGTTGTTTTTGTAACAAGACCATTTAGATTAGATGCTATCCTTCTTAAAGTCTTGGAATCATAGAATCATAGAATATACAAAGTTGGATCTTTGACCGACAAAGATCATTGAATCCAACTCCTGGCTCCAAACAGGACCACCAAAAAAAAAAAATAAACCATGTATCTGAGAGCATTTTCTAAATGCTTCCTGAACTCCAGAACACTTGGTGCTGTGACCACTTCCCTGGGCAGCCCGACCACCCTCAGTGAAGAACTTTTTCATAAGATGCAGTCTGAATTTCTCCTGTCTTCATCTCAGATATGACCACACAAAGTATTAGTTATGATTCTGATTGCTCCATATGTGCAGTATATACACAGACTAGTACTTTCCTTTTTCTTTCCTACTTTTCCATAACTATAGGTGATTGGCTGTAGACTGTGCCATACACAGTCAAAGGCTATTTTTGTTGCAGGTGGCATGGAAAATCAGAACCTGTTTGGATGTGAAGTTATGCCTATGCCATAATATAATGGGGTTATGCCTATTTATACCTGAGAAGGCTCTGTCCCTAAATGTACAAATAGACATAATAATGGTGAAATGATGTGTTCAAATGTCACTAGTTAACATTCCTGTCCTAGCCACTGATTATACTGCTTGAAGAGCTCCAGGTAGTTAATTCTGCCAAATGTTCCCTGAATGTTATTAACCACTGTTGTGGTCTAAAAGAGAGTACAAATATTCAAGTGAGAGAGAATTAAATAGAAAATACATTTCTCCTACTCCTGCTTGTGCACTTTGCATGAACCCAGACATTGTTCATTACAGGCTCTGACCTGGATCAGGACGATAAAAATACCTGTTTCAGCAGACTGAAGAGTCAGTAACAATGTATTTTCCCTTATGTGTTATTTTTACTTGGCTTGTGCTCTTAATTACCAATATATTCAATGGTGCCTTGACCATTAATATAGCAAAATTGTAACCAAAACAAAAAAATCAATTTTTATGACCAAGTTAAAGGAAGCTTTTTTGGGTTGTGTGTTGTGTTTTAATTTTTGTAACAGAAGTCCTGGCAACATCTGTGGATGTTTACAAGGAATTTTGTAAATCCATTACAAAAATGTAAAGGAAATTATGGTGCAAATCACCATCAAATTAATGTCACATTATCAATAGGTTCAGAGCTCTCAAGAAAGCATACTTTATTTATAATGAACCAAATGAACAGAGACACATTTCTTGTGGATGTTTCTTTCTGTAACTGTCTGATAGTTATTGTATTATCATTGTATTTTTCATGTTATTCTGCATTACTGTCTTCATCTTTGATTACAGTAGGTTGAGAGGGTTTCACATGACTGAACACAGAATAATATTTAATCTGTTTATTCCACATTTACATAAAATTTTATGTAAAAATGTCCTGTCTTCTTGTGCGATGATTTTAAGGAAGGAGGAAGGTTAAAAAGCCTGTTCAGGATTCAGTGTCCTGTTAGTTTTTCTATCATGTTGATGCATCTTTGCAATCTTCATGTGGTCAGATGCAATAAGAGCAACCACATATATATATATATATACATATACATAAATATATATGTATATATATATGTATATATATATATGTATATATTACATATATAGAAGATGGTAACATGTATTTATTGTGTGCAGATATGCATGCATGCATGGTGTATATGGAGGAATTAGCATTAATTAAGGATGTAATATCAAGTTCCTCCAGCATCAAAAGTTAAGGTAGTTCCTCAGTTATTGCCTAAATCACAGTGTACATTTTCAGTAGGACTTTCAGATGTTCTTGGAATCATTTTAAATCTGCTCTCATGAAAGGTAATGGAGAAATTTCCAAAATCTCTCACGATCAACTATACACTTTTATATATTGTATGCACAAGCAATGTACAATAGTGGTTGAGAGCCACATTTTCCTTAAAAGATGAAATAAATTTTATACCACCGGAATGGCTCTAAGATTAAAACAAGCAAATGAACAAAATCCAACCCCTTTACGGCCCCAAGCTCCCACAAAAATACTATAAATGTTCATGGCTAGACTATGACTTTGATTAACTCTTAGCAATGAGTAACTTCAGTTAGGTTGGTTGCAAACTCTAAACTTCTTAATAATGATGTCATTTCTCTGGAATGTATATATATATATTTATATAAATCTTAAAAGAAATAAAGTGAAGCAATTGAAGAAATAAAGTGCAGCAAATTTGTGGGCCATCCTCACCACCAATATCAGTAAAATGAAAAAAAATTGGACATATACAACAGGAACATCCAACTTGTCTGAACCTGTCAATCTGACTGACATCCTCTCAAAGAAAGTATCCACATTTTCAAAAGTGTTTTAGGTACCCCAGCTTCTGTATGGTGAATTTCAGACAGAGCCAGTGAAGGAAGGAGCATAATGGGCATCTGTGATCCAGCAAGCTAAAGAACAACAGAGATATGTCATCACAGGCATCACCAGCAAGAGAAGGTGGCTTGTCTCAGATACAAATGGATCTAATTTTTCTCTCCTGTAACGACATGAGAATTTTTCACATTGTTCAGCTTGCTAGCTCATGTGGAAAGGCTATTGCCAAGGAACTGAATCAAAGGAATTATGAAAGTATAACTAAAATGAAGGATCAGAATCCAGTTTTAATGTTTTCTTTTATATATAAAGATCCCTTTGAGGCCATTGAGTTAATTTCACGGTACAATATTAAGAATTTCTTAATCTATCATACAGTTCTTCATGGTAGAAAAGAAAAGGTTGGTTCAGTTATGAGATCCCGAGTCTGTTGCTGTGATTATTGTGATTCCCTTTTTCCCTATGGGGGTTGTACAAGTCCAAATCAATGAACCAAAATTGGTTCCAACACACCAATTTTGGTTCATTGATTTCCAGGCCAACATTCCTTTTATTTACTAGACAAAATCTCACAATCTCTCAGTAATATCTGTAACCCATTTTGTTTGAGCCAGTTTCAGAGTTTTAGTCTTCTTTTCATTCTTCTTCTATTATCAGTAATTGTTTCAGGTAACTTATATTAGTCTCCTTCTCCCAGCTGAGCACATACATAAGGAGTATTTCATGGCTATACTTAACTGCAAGTCATAAAATATACTGAACCTGAATTTATTACAAACAAGAGCCTCTACTGTTTAGGCAGTATACATGTATACACATACATGCATATATACATATACACACGCTGGATATGTAGCCATGTCATGCTTTTATCATGACCCACCAGAAAAGCAGCAGAAAAGTAGTCTGCTGCTTACCAGAAGCTTTTATTAGGGATGTCACTGAGAGACTACCAAGCCTTGTGCAGTCTAATGACTGCTATCAACTGCTGTTGTCTCACATGGGCAACAGTGGATTTTTTTTCCATTACAATGTGGAATATAAAATTTCTACATTGTTAAAGACAAAAAGTGGCAATTACTTGACCAGTTTGAATTTTGGTATGATGTTTTTCTCTTAAAACAAATAATATTCCATTACAGCCACATGACAAATTTATTATTTATTTGAAAAAACGTTTTGTACATTATTCTGGGTTTTAACCTGGCTGCTTGTGCACCACCAGAATCTTTGCATGCCAGAGAGCATGAGAAGCAAAAACGTCCTTGACTTGGAGCAATCACTGCTTTGCAACATTGGTGTGTTATCAACAGTATTCTCATCCTAAATCTGAAACATAGCACCATAGCACAAGAAAGAAAATTAAATATATCCTAGAAAAAAAGCAAAAAACAAACAACAGGACAACTGTATGTGAAAATATGTGTCTGGTATCAAAAATATCTTTATTTTGTGGCCTGAATATTCTTATATAAAATGTGAGAGGCTAGAAAAAAAAAGAATAAGGCAACATAAGTGACCTCAAGTTCCATTTCAAATCACTATATGTAAGTGTATGAAGTTCCTAAATTTTATTTCTTTTAAAATCTCTCTCTTTTTATTCAAAACAACTTCAGGAGAATTGTGTATTCTGATTCAGTTAGTACTATTAAGAAAATATAAAATTAATGAAATTCAAGAGATCTAACACTGATGAACTTTAAAACATGTATTTCAAAGGATAGGAGAAAGACACGGGGATCTGATATTTTAAATGTATTCATCTTTCTAAAAAGAATTAAAAAGCCCAATTCATTGTACATTACTTTGACTTCTGAAGCAGGAATGCTATGGAAACTCCAAGAATTCCTTTTCTGATTGCTAAATTGCTGTGCTTAAGGTTTTTTTTTGTTTGTTTTTGTTTTTTTTTTTTTTGTTTTTTAACATCATGGTTTCAGTTCTAATCAGGGAAAGAATACTTGTGTATAACCCCACATTTAAAAAAAAAAGTGTTATTGTTATGCTTATGAAAATGGATGTTTCAGGAGATAACGTGCATCTTCCACCTACTTCACTGGACATTTTTTTTCCAATCCATTCGTCCTACCATGCCTTTTTATTTTCTCATTCTGGCCTGAACCAAAGCTAACTGAAGTGAATTGAGTGGCTTCCATAATTTCAGTGAACTCCAGGATGGGACCCTGAAGTTGGTGTTACTGAAGAACTATATGTCTGCTTGTACTTCATGAACAGCATTTGAGCCCTACATTGTAGGTATGCCTTGATTCTCAATATTCTGACTGATAATTTTACTGTCATTTATTGCACAGAACACCCCTGGCAAAGGCATTCTAAAAATATTTTTTATATAGCACAATAAAATGAGCTACCGAAATAAGCACAATGAAAGAAGTAAAAAAAGGAAAGAGAGAGTGCAAACTAGATTTATGAAAAGACAGGTGAAATAGAAATAAAAATAAGGGGGAAGAGATGACTATATGGTTAACAAGCTGCTGAGAATAAATGAGCTTTTAGAAAAGATTTGAAAGAGCACATTGATGTAGGGGAATGAATTGAAAATGGGAGCTCATTCCACAACAGACAGGCAAGAAGAGAAAGAGTGTGTGAAGTCAGCAAGGATGAGAGAATTAAAATTGCCTTTATGTTCTTGCTTTCTGCATCTCAACAAACAACATTCAGCAATCAAAGGTTAATAACCAGCAACTTGTCATAATTGTGCAGCTCTCCTCCCAGACTGGCACAGCAGCAGCAAGGCAAAACATTCATACTTGCCAGCTATGACATGCCTTGATAATTCCAAAGTAATACTGAGAAAGCTGGAATTAGATTAATAGAGACCGTAGCAAACTGAAGGAGTGATAAACAATCAGACCATAGACTATCACTGAAACCTGCCCAGAAAGAGTAACAAAAAAAAAACACAAAATAATCACTGCTGTTATACATACTCTGACAACATAGTTAAGGAGCTGTTAATATATGTGAGAAAGTGCTTACAAACATTGAATTTCTTCAGAGAATTTTTTTCATACTGTATGTTCCTCAAAACTGTATCACCGTGTTTTCCCGATGCTGGTATGTTTCACAGAACCACAGAATCACAGACTGGCTGAAGTTGGAAAGGACCTTTGGAGGTCATCCAGTCCACTCTCCCGCTTAAGCAGGACCACCTAAAGCATGTTGCTCAAGACCATATCCAGACTGATTTTGAGTATCTCTAAGGAGGGCAACTCCACATTCTAATCAGCCTGTTCCAGTGCTAGGTCATTCTTACAGTAAAATTCTTGATGTTCAGACAAAACCTCTTCAGTTTTGTTTTCTACCCGTTGCTTCTTGTCTTGTCACTGGGCAACACTGAAAAGAGCCTGGCTCTTCACTCATCTTTGCATCCTCCCTTCAGGTATTTATAGACATTGAAGAGATCCTTCCCAGAGCCTTCTCTACTGTAGGCTAAGCAGCCCCAGCTCTCTCAGCTTTTCTCATGAGAGACATTCTAGTCCCTTTATTGTCTTAGTGTCCCTCTGTTGGAGTCTTTCCAGTATGTACATGTCTCTCTTGTACTGGGGGGCCCAAAACCGGACATGGCATTCCAGGTATAGCCTCACCAATGCTGAGTAGATGGGAAACATCACCTACCCTGACCTGATGGCAATACTTTGGATAATGCAGACCTCCACTAGCTTTCTTTGTGGAAAAAACACATAATTGGCTCAATTTGCCATTGTTATCATTTTAGCAAAGTAAGGACAAAGGTGATTCCGGTCTATTTTGTGTGCCATCAACAGAACTGCCATACACTTGTTCATTACAGAATAATTATTAATGTTAGTAATATCTGAAACAGAAAGAACACAGCTTGATGCTTCTTATATAGACTTTGTTGACCTTGTTATGAATGGTATAACAAATATCAAAAGAGGTGTTCATACAGTTTAAGCCACATACATCTTATATGAAAATCAGTAATGGAACATAAATGTTATCAAGTTGCTATTTTCAATGCTGCTCTTCTCATCTTAATTATATTTTAACAGTTGAAATGTACGGTGAAAAAAGCAAGCAAACATGGTGAGCAAAAACAACTGAACTGATAAAGACACAGTGTACACACACAGTACAGCAAACACAGGATGTAGATCATGTAGTTTTTGAAGAAGGAGAAAAATAACCTAAGTATCATTGTGCTTCAGCTCTCTTTTCAAGATTTCTGGGTAGCTATTGGATTGTTTAGGGCAGGATAAAATCTCCATATTATTCATTAATTGTGCAGAACAAGTCATATAAATCTCAGTTTAAATTAGGTCCTGTTAGAAAGATGTACCGCTTCTAAAAGTTAAATACAAGATTTTTTTTTTTTTTTGTAAATAACTTCTTTTAACATGTTAAATGGGTTTCAAAAACTCTTAATATGGTATTTTATTTTCCCTTGTAACGAACATATTTATTTTCCTTCCTCATATTAAGCTCTGATTTTCTTGATGCAGAGATGAATTCTCTGGATTGTTGCCTTACAAATAGATTTAAAATAACAGAATAAGCAGATCTTTATAGCAGAATTATTTTCTAAGCCAGAAGTATTATTTCTGAGGCCCCATTAAGACATCAATAGGGGCACAGTAGCTCAAGAGTCAAACACTGACAGTGCAATAAAGATAACTGCTTGTTTTTGTTTGTTTGTTTGTTTTTCCTGTCTTCCTAAAGGAAGGTTAGTATAAAATATAAGATCTTGTAGGAATTCCCCAGGCTGGTCCTGCCAGGAGAAAGGAGAAAAGCTGTGCAGCAAGAGTCATTCTTACACAATCCCTCTTCACAAAATCTTCATTCTTTTGTACCCCACCAGAGTGCAGCTACCATTCCCAATGTCTTGTCTCCGGGTCTAGCAGACACAACAAAGTGTGATCAAGTGTGATCCCTGTCTGTGAGACTGAAGGACAATTATTTAATATCTTCACTTAGGGATCTAGTTAGTCAGTTGTAGAAGTCTTCATACCTGCCCACTGCTGAGGCCAAGAGTTAGATTTTTTTTTTTTTTTTGAATAGTAGCAAAAATTTGTTATTCCTTAGCACTAAAAAAGACAGAAAATAGTCCTTCCTCCACTAGTGTCATGGGTAAAGCCTGCACTGGCTGAAACAGAGCCAAGATTTCATTCTTTATGCCATTGTAACAGAAAATTGAAAAAGGGCACAGTCTCAACCACTGATAATTTGAGTCCACCCATAAGAAAGCATGGACAGTTATTCATGTAACTGGCATAGACAGGCAGGTAAAAAGGAATGATGAGCCTAAAGGAGTACAATTTTTCATGCAGAGTTTCATTCAGAGACAAGAAAACTTGGATGTTTATATATATTTTATATGGACCATAATATTTGATCACAAAATTTTCCTTTTACCAGATCATGCTAATTCAGTACAGAGAATGTTAAACATGTGTGTGTATTTGATTCCATGCTTCAGTGTCACAGTGGCAACATGAGAATAGAAGACAATTGTGGTGTCATATAGACTCATTTCAAAATGCGCTAAAAAAACTTTTTTTTTTTTGATTTTGATTGATAAATACATACAATAAATAAGCATATTCTCATGATTTCACTGTTATTCTTTGATTGTGTTTCTAGAGCAATGTTTTCAGTCTATGTTTGACTTATATGACTTTTCATGAAACAGTGATGGGAAAATGGCCAGACCTGTACATATTTTAAATTTTTCTCATTTACTCAAATGAAAGATATATAACAGAAAATAAAATCTGTATAGTTACATGTTAGATAAGAATATTTGGTTCAGGGTTTTAGTCTTCAGGGTTCAGGGTTTTTCAGTTTTGTTGTTGTTGTTTTGTTTTGTTTATAAATATCTAGAGAAAGGACTTTAAAATGATAATTATAGAACTCAACATATTTGCTTATCACAGTCAGAAAACAGTGCTCTGATCCATTGCAACTTCCAGAAAAACAACAACAACAACAAAAAACATGACAAAACAACTGTTATCAGATATTATACAATGCAGGAAAACAGTGTTATTCCACATCACGTTAACGTGTTTTGTCTCTAGATTGTGTGGAAATCAGTTTTCAATTCAAAGGCAAATCCCAAGATCTTTTGAAATGACTGTAGTTGAACTATATGAACACGATAGCATCTGAAGGTCAAAAAATATTGCTCCCGTGTTGTATGATCTCTCCCCAGCGCTTAAGAGAGAGCTCTTATGCTGATCAACCTATATTCATCAGTTACATCAGACTCTGGATAAAGACATTACATCATTACTTTGAAAAAATGTCCTGCTTCCAGCATGATATAACACAAGGATATAAAGCATTTGTGTGTGCATACAGCACCAGATTTACACAGGGTTTACAGTAGTGCAAACAAGTTCATTTAATAAAAAAGGTCTTATAATTCAGAAGACCATCTTTGATGTTGCTGGCTAAGATCAGTCACTCTTTAGCAAAAGTTGAAGTTGTGGATGCCCCATCCCTGAAGGTGTTCAAGGCCAGGCTGAACGGGGCCTTGATCAACCTGATCAAGTGAGTGGCATTCCTTTCTATGGCAGGGGGGTTGTAACTAGATGATCTTTAAGGTCGCCTCCAACCCGAGCCACTCTATGATTCTATGATGAAAACTCAATACCATGATACAGAAAGAAAAACCCTTCAGACCAGCTGATGGCATCGGTTGCACAGGCTCCCTGCAGTCCCCTGCTGCACCAGGGAGACATGGGGGTGATGGATGAAGTCTGATGCTGGATAGGCTCGGTGTTGCTCAGACACACAGGATTCCTCTGTATAAAGCTTCCCTGTTTAAGTGAACAGACTTCATTTTTGCAGAGGCAGCTGTGACTGGCCTTGGGATTTTGTCCAAGATTTTGTAGCCACTTTGTATCAAATAATAGTGAATGAACAGTGCTAAAGAAGTTTTAAGCCTTTTAATGTAGTGTTTTGCAGGCATCTTAGAAATCACCTTCTCAGTTTTCTCTGACATATAATATAATATACACACATATATATAAAATGGACTGAAGGTAACTTGCAGTAAAATTGTTCACACAAAAGAATGTCTCTGAGAAACAGCTCAGCTGGGGGGCACAGGACAAAGGTGCAGCAGAAGGGGGAGGAGAGGACCTATTTTTTGTCAATCATATCTTGTTTAAAGAGTGAAGATAATAGAAAAAGTAGACAGCATTCCTAGACTTAGAAAAAATAACCTTCTTCCAAGGGATAAATAATAAATATATTTATTAACATATATTAATACACAATATATTAATTAACGTATATTAATTCATATATAATGAATATTATATACTATAATAAGCAATATTAATATATGTTAATAAATAGATTTATTGCTTATTTATTATTATTATATATGTTAATATAATATTAATATATGATAAATAAAATAATTATTTCTTGACATTTTCTCCTCCTCTTCAAATGTCAAGCTAATTTTTTCCATGTTTTTACTTATTAATGCAGCAAATACTACCCATCATGTTGTACTTACTTTTATTTTGTCAGCAATTCAAGGAAATCACATTAAATGGTCAAAATCAAGGTAACTGATATAATATCTTTGGTTTAAAACTACAAATTGCTTAAAGGTATTATTGTTTTTAGTATTACTATTTGATCTATTTTTTTTTTTTTTTTTTTTAAGGAAGGATGCAACTACTTATCTGATGAGCTTCAGGCTATCATAATCCTTTCAAGAGTGATTTTCATGTTGGGAACAAAATACACAAATGATCCATGAAGAAGTATATTTCAGTAAAACAGTGTCTATTTATTATTCTTGTGGTTCTTGATTATGTATAATATTTATTCATATAATATTTATGTGTGTTAATCATAATTGATCTTATGGTTTTATTTTTAATTATATCTAATGCTTCTGCATACCTTTTTTTGTATGGAGACTAAGAACTCTTTTCATGAGACTTCTGTATTACATGACTTCATATCACAGTAAATGGTCCTTATTAAATATTCATTTGTTTGCTTTGTTGGATTGAATTTTACAATGGAAGTTAGTAGGTGGATTTCATAATACGGTTTTGTGAGTAGACCAGTTGGTGGTAATGAGAAAGTCGTTAAAAATGTAGGTATCATGCTTCTTCTACTTCAGAATTAGGACACCAGAACTTATTAGAGGAATTATTTGCTGCATAGAGTTAACTGGAAAATTAGCTGTAGTACATTAGAACTGTAAGAAATCTCACCTTACAGTTTTTTAATTCATTGTGATATTCTTGTGAATTCTTTGCTGCAGTTTTTATTAGTAAGACTAATTGTCCTCAGGCTACTCAGCTCACTGGGCTGGAAGACAGAGGCAGAGAGCAGAATGAAGCCCTGATAATCCAAGGGAGAATGGTTACCAACCTAGTACACCCCTTGAATACACAGAACTATTTCGGGCAGGATGAGATCTACCCAAGGGTGTTGAAGAAGCTGGCAGAAGTGTTTGCCAACACACTTTCAATAATTTGCCAGCAGTCCTGGCTATCTAGGGAGGTCCCAGTTGATTGGAGGTTGGGGAATGTGATGCCAATATATAAGAAGAGCAGGAAGAAGGATGTGGGGAATTACAGGCCCGTCAATCTGACATTGGTGCTAGGCAAGGTTATGGAGCAGTTCATCTTGAGTGCCATCAAACATTATGTACAGGACAACAAGGTGATTAGTCCCAGTCAGCATAGGTTTATGAAAGGCAGGACCTGCCTGATCTCCTTCTATGACAAGATGACCTGCTTAGTGGACAAGGAAACAGCTGTGGATGTTGTTTACTAGGACTTTTGAAAGGCATTCAGTAGTGTTTGCCACAGTCTTCTGGAGAAACTGCCTGCTCATGGTATGGATGAATGTACTGTTCACCGTGTAAAAAACTGCCTGAATGTCTGGGCCCCAAGGGTTGTTGTGAATCAAGTTAAATCCAGTTAGCAGCTGGTCAGAAGTGGTGTTCCCTGGGGCTCAATAATGGCACCAATTTTGTTTAATACTTTTATCAACAATCTTGATGAGGGGATTGAGTACACCCACAGTAAGTTTGCAGACTACACCAAGTTAGGCAGGCTTTCCTTCCTTTACAGCAGGAAGGTTCTGTAGAGGGATATGGACAGGCTAGATTGATAGACTGTGTCCAAGCATTCAACAATGCTAAATGTTGGGTGCTGCACTTGGGTCATTACAACCCCATGCAGCAGTATAGGGTTGCGGAAGAGTGGTTGGAAAGTTGCCTGTCAGAAAAAAACCTGGGGGTGTTGGTCAGCATCCAGCTGAACATGAGCCAGTAGTGTGTCCAAGTGGCCAAGAAGGCCAATGGCATCCTAGTCTGCATCAGAAACAGTGTGGCCAGCATGACTAGGGAAATGATTGTCCCTCTGTAGTTTGTCAGCACTGGTGAGACTGCCCCTTCAGTACTGGGTGCAGTTTTGGGCCTTTCACTACAAGCAGGATTTTGAGTTGCTGGAACAAATTCAGAGAATAGCAATGAAGCTGGTGAAAGGACTTGAAAACAAGACATATGAAGAGAGACTGGGGGAGCTAGGGTTGTTTATTCTTGAGAAAAGGAAGCTGAAGGGAGACTTCACTGATCTCTACAATTACCTGAAAGGACAACAAGGTGGGTGTCAATCTCTGTTTCTCAGGTGACAAGTGATAGGACGGGAGGAAACAGCTTCTAGATACACCACGGGAGGTTTAGACTGGATTTCAGGAAGAATTTCATCATGGAAAGAGAAATTAGTCATTGTAACAGGCTGTCCAGGGAAGTGGTGGAATTGCCATCCCTGGAGGTATTTAGGACATACGTGGATGAGGTCCTTAGGGATGCAGTTTAGTGGTGCATTTGTTAGTGTCAGGTTGATGATTGGAAATGACGATCTTAAGGGTCATTTCCAACCTAAGTGATTTGATATTCAATGCTTAAAAATGCATGAAGGATAAAAATACAACTGCTATGAAGTGCAAAGTTAAAGTTGCTTGTAAGTAGGGAGTGGCATAAAAAATATAATTGTGTTATGCACTGTCTAAAGTATTAATTAAAAGGCTGTGCAAGCATAAGAAGATCTGACATTCTCCTCATACTCCCCGCAAGTCTTAATTGCCACCAGTCCACATGCTTCTGGCTCCTACTGTCTACCTCTGATTCCAGAATCTGTTTAGGGTCTCATTGTTGAGCATCGGGACCAAGAAAGCAAAGAAGAACATGAGAAGAACAAAGAAACAAAAAAGAGAGAAGACTGGGAAAGGAGGGAGACCCTGGAGAAAATGTTAGTAGGTGGCAATATTTGTAGTAGTGGTTTTAGAGACACAGGAAGCTTTTACTCTCCTACAAGAAATGCTGTTTAAAAGGATCAGGTATTCCTTTGGTCCCACTGGCTGTGCTCTGTGAGGGACACTTCATGCACACACTGGCAGGAGACAGAAATGGAGCTCCATCATGCAATTTTTATAGAGCATATCTATATTTTAATACAGTTACGCTGCTCTGCAGCAGTCTGCAATGTTTGTTTATTCAGTCACTTGCTTGATATGGATCTTTTATTCTTTTGGCCATGCTTATAGTTTTTTTTTTTTTTTTTTTTTTTTTTTTTTTTTTTTTTAATGGAGTGGAACAGTATATATTGTATGGCAGGACCTTCTTCTACCCTATTAGAATATATTTCATCTGAACTAATACACAGTTCAATTTGCAAGGTGCATTTCTCAACAACAGAATAGAAAAATTCATCTCAGCTCATATTTACCAGAAGATTATCAATTTCCACTCAGTTTGCCTTAAGATTCTGTCTTCAGTTAGAAATGCTCTATCAAGTCTTAGTTTAGTTTGGGAGCTGCTTCTCCCAGTTACTAGCTAGAGTCAAAAGAAGAGGAAACAGCTCAAGCTTTTAAATTTACAGCTGCACTTTTTCATCTTTACCATTCTTCTTATTTCTTACTATTATTTAAAAAACCTTCCCAGAGGAACATGAGATCAAGAAATGTTAGAAAACGGACAATTTGGTAACAACTACTTGGCTTTAGACCAAAGGAGATGTAGATGATTTCTACAGCAATTGTACAAACACATGAATAATCTGTAATAATAAATAAGTAATAGTTGCCTTAGTTTTCATATGTTTTCACTAGTTAGCTAATCCTGTGGTTAATTTCTAACAGCTAAAGGTATTCTATCTTGATTTTTCACATGATGTTTTAAATGAAACTCATAACCTTAGTTCAGAGCTCTCATATTAACAGGTCAAAAAGCACTATGTTTACTACATCCCTTGTCAGAGCAAAACCAGCTGCAATTGGTGGATATGGAAATACCCAGTCTTGTATCTCCTGAATAACTATGATAGTGTGTACTTTGCTTCTTCATGACATACTTAGTCAACCTGATGTATCTAAAAAAATGCAAGAGTGTGCTGTATGTGTGAAGTACCTTTTCTCCATGAATGCTCTGTGTGGGGTTCAAGTCTTGATATTTTTGAGATTCAAGTTCTTCTGCACAAATTCATGTCATCCCTGTGAAACATGGTCAACACAGAATGGATAAGTATCTAAGTATACTTTAATTTGAAGTAACAGACAAATTTATTTTGTAAAAACTAAATAAACAAACAAAAACAAACTTTTTTTTTACAAGTGTTATATCTGTATGAGTCTCTGTAGTAGTTGTAGCTACATGCAATCCATTAAACATCTGAATAGTAAAAGAAAACCCATAAAGTATGCTGTACATATGGGAATGAAAAATAATGAAGGCAAGGCCCTATGAAAAATCTATAATCTGGAACTATTCATAAAACCTGGCATTTTATAGCAATCTATAGGTTAAAGCAGACATGAATTAATTCTCCCAACTCCTTTGAATGGTGGATGCAAAAATACTATTCAAATTGTAGAAACTAAGCCAGTTAAATAATTCATTTTCTTAGTATGAGATCTTAATGCCCTGGTGTTTTTTTCTCTTAATTTTATACTATATTTATGCTAATCACTTTAACTTACTATCAGTTTTTTTACATGCATTTGTTTGGAAGCTATATTTCAGTTGTAGCCACAGCTTCACTATATAACTGCAGGAAAAAAAAACTAAATTTCTGTTCTGAAATTATGGTAGCAGGCAATAGTTCCTTACTTTCTGTGTTCTTTCCTTCCTGTTTCCATAATATTCATTAAACAATGTAATAATATTAGAAATAAACCACATTTAGGTTGGCAATATTTCACAAGCATCAACCATTTGTAACTATATTATGTACAAAATTGTAGTGATGAGGAATATTTTCTACACTGCAAACTGACAGACAGTATTGTTTTATAGATCCATGCAAGTTTCTTGTATATCCATATTAGTCTTTGACACTCTCTTCCACAGTTCAAGGAGCGGCCAGTCCACCCAAATCTTGTACAGTCTCAAATATCAGGTTGTGACAAACCACACTCTCTTTTATATTGTCCACTAAACATTTTGTGTCAGAATCTGTGAAAGTACATAGGAATAATAAAATACTTACAATGACTTGCTATCATGCTTCTTAGTCAAGATGGAAAAAGGCAGCTCAGTTCTAAAAGGAAAGTAAGACAGGCCTTTGCACTAAGGGAAAACGCTGTGATGGCACACACATGGTTTGTCTTCTGAACACATAGCAGGTACTCTTTGGTTATTCCTAGGCTAGAATACTATAAACTCTGAGTATGTGATGATACCTTTTTATTTGCCTGTATACTCAAGGGACATAGAAAGCTATGTTAAGGAATAAGAAGTGTTTTAGAATCATGGAATTGTAGAACAACTTGGGTTAGAAGGGACATTAAATATCACCTAGTTCCACCCCTGCTGCCATGGGCAGGGATGCTACTCATTTGATCAGGTTGCATAAAAAGTCACTGTCCATCTTTTTTATAGGCCCCCTTTAAGTTTTGAAAAGTTGCAATGAGAACTTCCCCTGAATCTTCTCTTCTTCAGGGTGAACATCCTCAGCCCTCTCAGCCTTTCTTCATAACTGAGTTGCTCAGACCTCTGGAGGATCAATGTTATACCCCTCCTCTGGACCCGCTCTAACAGACCCACATCCTTCCTGTGCTGGGGGCCCCAGACCTGAATGCAGCAGTACGCCAAGTGGGCTCTCATGAGGGCAGAATAGAGGGGGACTATCACCTCCCTCAACCTGCTGGCCACTTGTCCTAGCTATCATTGTTGTCCCTGGAGGCACATCATCTAGCATAGGAAAGTGGGGACCTCTGTTTCTCACCAAGTGGCAGAATTGGTAAAGTAAGAGGAAAAATTGTTGCCAGCCTTTGCAATTTTATATTGATCTTGGTATATTTGGTATTTCTCCCTAATCCCCTCTACAGGAATTGAATGATAATCAGCAAATTTCCACTCTTGCTTAAAAATAAAACATCTTCATGCTTTCAGTGAAAAGATTAGAGGCATGACCTAAAGAGATGCAGAAAGCAAATTAAAAACACATTCCCCCCTAAAAAAGAGAAAGAGAGAGAGAGAGAGAGAGAGAGAGAGAGAGAGAGAGAGGCATCTGTGGTTTTTACACTAATCATATTATTTTTGGGGAGCCATCATGTTAAACAGTTTCCTTTTCTGGTACTGGAAGACTGCAATGCTCTGTTGAGGGAAAAAAGCATGCTGTCCTTTGCCCAGTGGTCACAATTAATATTCTCATTATTGTATTTTTTAAAACAGCACTCTGTTACATATAAACTCCTTTCTTCTACAAACTGTCAGTTTTAGAATCAAACACAGCTCATGTTTTGAGTCTCCTCCTGTAATACAGAACTTGCTGCACCCTGTATCAGCAGTAAGAGTCATCCTCAGAATTATTACAAATCCTCATTTCAGTGAACTCTATCTAAAGATGTGGATTAACTTTAGTCAGAGCTTTTGCATTTATGTCTAACATCATTTTGAGAAGCCATTTTAATCTGCTGCTCCTCTCATGCACGGAATGATTGCAGTGAAGTGATTTAGATGAGAACTGCTAGAAAGAATTAAACTTTGCTAACATAGACAGACAGACAAGGGTTTAACATTAATAATTGGAGGTGCATGCATATATATGTGGAAGGGAAAAAATGCTTCATTTTTATTAGAAATAGAGTCAGCAAAAACTAAGCACTGAAGTTTATATGTAAGACTTTACCAAGGAAATCAGGATACAGCAAATCAGCACTGAATTGTGCAACAGTATAGCTCCAACAGGAGCTTAAAATTAAGTCAATCCCCTGGTTAGATATGTGATTGTTGCTTGTGCAATTAGCCTTGCAGGAGTACTAAGATGAGCTGAGAAGGATTTACTTACTGAGGCCAAGTCTTATCAGAGAAGCCTTTTTGGGTGTAGATTAATGTGGAAATGACTTCGGTATGCCTCAGTAAGCTAGTGCATTAGGTGTAAAGACTGCTAAAATGCATTACAAAGGCCATTTTGCCCTATACTAGAGAGAACATGTACCCTTTCAGGCAATCCTACAGATTGCCCCTGCACTGGGATTTAACAAACAGGATTTAGCAGAAATCTACCTTTTAAAAAAATAACATGTACAACTACTTTAAATTTTCTTGAGTAAACGACAATGGAACCTAGCAAAGACCCAGTAAACAGTGACTGAGAATGTAGTCTAAAATGATACTACCTGAGACAGGAATGCACAGAACATGAAAAATTCAAGAGGGGTCACTGAAATTGAAGATTCATCCCTTTAACAGCCAGGTAGTTATCATGGACAATAACGGATGATAAACCAAGGACAGGTTAACAAATTGGAAAAGAAAGGGACAAATACATCATTTAACTGTCTAGTACTATGATAAATAGCAGAGATTAATAAATTTAGGAGTTTTTTTTGTTATGGTATCTTAGAAATATAGATCGTTTTCAATTGATGACAATTTTTTGATCAACTAAAGTGAGCAAATAATTTTAAAAGTTCTGAAATAAATTACTTCAAAACTTTGCCTTCACAAAGCTACAAGAAACGTGATTACTGTAGCTTTGCATCGAACAACTAACACACCCATTATGGTGTTTCAGGAAAATGCCCACTCGTCTGATTCAGAAAAAAGATCAAAATTTCAATCGTTTCTGAGGTAAGCAACATAACCTAAGCTATTGCATGTTTCGCTGTTACGGTTTCTTGCATCAGCTTACTTGTACGCGTTGGAATACTAACGTGTACATTAAAGAACTGCTCAGCCCACATAAGTCATAGTAAATATAAATCTAACCTAGCATTGAAAACATCATAAGGAGGTGTACTATTTTGTATTTCTGTGGCTGTGGACTACTATACTTTCAGCCATAGTTATTTGTATAGGTTTAAGTGAAAGGTGAAGAAACTTATGGAATAAAAATCTGCAGGGAAATGTACTTAACACATTGAAAGCATATCCATATTAGAAGGACTCTTACATGAAAGTGACTGCAAGAGCATGGGAGAAAAGTATCATCTATCATCTATCTGTGCCTTATAATGAATATATGTGTGAACTAGGGTGTGTGCACATGGCACTCCTCACCATCTGTCCCTCGCCAGCTTTGAATGAACTCTGGTAGAAATACAATAGTGGACTGGATGGACCTTTGTTCCGATCCAGCTGGTCATGTTATGGACATGTACTGAAAATACGAAGTGGAAAATTTACCTTCAGGCTTAATTAAATATTTCATGTACTGTAAAGTGAAAAGTTTTTCAAATATTTTGGAAAGAGTTTTGGGCTACCTACATTATTTCTTGAAATTATTATATATATTTTTTATTTTTCCACTAAACACACAAATAAAAAATAAGATACAACAATGAAAGAACCAGATATCCATTTGTCTCCAATCTCTGCTAGAAGATGTAGAATGTCTTGCGAAAGGAAATAGTTGTGGACACTGCTGCAGTAATGAGGTTTTCCTTGGAGGCACCCAGCAGTGGATAGATCCTTAGTGGTACTTGCCATCTGTGCTAGTTCTATGATTTCCAGATCAATCAGGATATTTCCGGCAAGCAGACAGTGGAAAAAAGTGCTGGTACTTTATTTTGTTATATGGAATTGCTGTGAACATCAGGGCTGTAGTTAGGTGCAGAGAGCATGGATTCCCTCATGCACATGCAGCTGAGTCAATGCAGCTTATCTAGATATCACTCTACAGGAGGTTTGTGACAAGGTTAAAGGATGAAGGGAAAATAAAGGATTATAGAATCAGTGAAGATATAGGAGGCAGGGAAGAAGAAAGAGACTTTCAGATCCTGAAGTATTTGGAGGGTGAGCCATAGTAAAGACAGACCCATCTATTGGAATATAACTTTACCAGGAAATGGTTTGCCCATTCTACTGCTGTAGAAAAAAAGTCAAGAATGGTCTTCACATATGCAAGGAAAAATGGAAAATTATGTGAATTACAAAATCATTATCTAAATATATATACTATAAAAAATAAAAATCTGACGACATAATAGTTAAAATTAATAGGAAATGAGCTACTAAACAGTTTGCTCAGCCAAGGGGAAGTACTGCCTTGTCATATTTTGATGGCCCTACCTTATTTCTGGCTTGAATGGGAAAGTGATGCTACAGATGTAACTACTTTTATCCTCTTTAATATCTTTATTGATGATTTGGATGAGGGAATTGAATGCACCCTCATTAAGTTTGCAGATGACACCAAGCTGGGGGGAAGTGTCGATATGCTGGAGGGTAGGAAGGCCCTGCAGAGGGACCTGGACAGGTTGGGTCGATGAGCAAAGGCCAGTGAGATGATGTGACTAAATGCTGGGTCCCGCACAACAACCCCATGCAGCGCTACAGACTTGGGGCAGAGTGGCTCTAAAGCTGTGCAGAGGAAAAGGATCTGGGGGTGTTAGCTGACGCTTGCCTGAACATGAGCCAGCAGTGTGCCCAGGTGGCCAAGAACACCAGTGGCATCCTGGCTTGTATCAGGAATAGTGTAGCCAGCAGGACCAGAGAGGTGATCGTCCCCTTGTATTCTGCTCTGGTGAGGCTTCACGTCAAGCACTGTGTTCAGCTTTGGGCCCCTCACTACAAGAAGGACATCGAGGCCCTGGAGTGTGTCCAGAGAAGTGCTATGCAGCTGGTGAAGGGCCTGGAACACAAGTCCCGTGAGAAGCAGCTGAGGGAACTGGGGTTGTTTAGTCTGGAGAAGAGGAGGCTCAGGGGAGACCTTATTGCTCTCTATAGCTACCTGAAAGGAAGGTGTGGGGAGCTGGGGTTGACCTCTTCTCACAGATAACTAGTAGGACTAGAGGGAATGGCCTCAAGTTGTACCACAGGAGGTTTAAGTTAGAAATGAGGAGACATTTCTTCTCAGAAAGAGCAGTAAGGCACTGGTACAGGTTGCCCAGGGAGATGGTGGAGTCACTGTCCCTGGGGGTGTTCACAGAAAATTTTGATGTTGTGCTTAGGGACATGGTTTAGTGGGAGAATTCTGTGGTAGTGAGATGATTGGACCAGATGATCTTGGAGGTCTTTTCCAACCTTAATGATTCTATGATTCTATTTTTGACAGTAATGTTGTCGCTGCTATAGATCACTAAGAAGCCTAAAATGGCTTGCAAGTTGAATAATGTTTTTTGTTTGTTTGTTTGGTTTTTGTTTGTTTGTTTTTTTTTTCACTGAAGAATATGTATGGATAATATGTTAGTATAAGATCATATTCAAATCCTATTCTTATTTCCACATGAAAGCAAATGGGTAAACTGAATCTGACGTACTGTTGTTTATACGGAAGGAAAAAAAAAAAGTTTCATGGCAATTATCACAATAGTGACTCAGGCTGTTCTATTTCCAAGGGGGAAACATGACCCAAGGGTAGGACTACAAAGTTTTATTAAATTTTAGTCACGATCATGAGACCTCTCTTCTATTATGCAAATAAGAGGGAGCCTCCATAACCCCCAAAAATTTGCAGTAGCTTATGTTCATTTTGTAGCAAAATACTGTGCAAACACATCCAATCATATTATTACACCTGTTGTGACTCCACAAATCAACTTTCCTCATTTCCATGCACAGTGGAGCTTCTGTCAGAGAGGTACACGTCTTAGCTTGGCTTCAGTCTCTTGTTTGATGGAGACCTTGCTTAAGTTTTCTCAAAACTGGACTGGGGTTTTGTCACATACTATGCTTGTTGCTCCTAGTACCTCCTGCAGAAGTCCTCAGGCCAGTTTTTGCAGCTCAGTGCCAAGGCTCAGTGCCTAACTTATATGGAGAACAGTTAACTACTTCCTTGCAGGGCAATTAAACAGCAAAGTGCAGAGAAGTTAAGCCCTTCTTCACACAATATAACAGCAAAATGTAATCAGAACTTTATTACTCTGGGTATCCCTGCATCCTGATCTGATATCATGATCATTTAATACTACTGCCTTGTCCAACTACTGTCTCTTCCATACGCAACTAACTGCAACAACAAATAGAGCTGTATGAATGAATCATTGTCTCCTCTCTCTCTACAGTTATTTAGAAGACAAAGAGGTTAGGAGGAACCTATAAAACTCAGTCTTATTGTCTATTCATAGACCACAGAGATAAAAGGCATTTATCTAAAAACAAGGTTTCACAAGTGTTTTAAACGCAAGGCAACACTGACAACAGACTAAGATGGACAAGAAGCTGTTTTCTCCTTTTCACAATGACGAAACTACTTGATTCAGGCATGTCTTGCCGGAGAAAAGAAAAAGCCAAGTAGAAAAAACTACACTTCTGAAGTTCAATTACATTCCACCACAGGGCCCACAACCCATCCAAATTTGCTAAATTATGCCCTGTACCGCCCTTCCCTTACACATTCCTGTAATTCTGGGTCCTAAATAGAAACCCTGCAGAAACTTAAAACTTCCCAGTTCAAAATTGTATAAACTTTCTGCATCCCATGAGAAACAACTCTGAGCCTCCCTCTTTTCACTGAAGAATGTAAGATTCACCCTAGGTTTCTGACATGAAATCCTTTTAAACACAATTGCATTTTATGCATTAATTTGTCTGTAAATCTGGTGCAAGTGTTTCTGTGTATAAAAGCAAATTAAAAGTATCCAACTTCCTAAATTTGGATAGTGAGATGTAGTAACTTTTTGCTTCTAAGCAATGGGAATAGAAAAAAATATTTGTAAGGCAAAGGAATCATTTCAAAGGGACCATTACTCTGATTAGAAAAACTGTTATGGACGAGAAGATATTTCCATTATAAATCCTGGTTTACAAGTACTTTTTAAATTTTTATTGCAATATTTAATATTCTATACTTTGGAATATATAAGTATTTAACTTCATATTTATTTATTTATTTGTAATGGAAAAGAGCAGTATAACTGTGACTTTAATTCTGACTCTAGTGCATGATCTGGTGGATAGGTCACTTGCTTGGAAGACAGCATATTTGGCCATAAATTTAAGAATCAATTGCTATAGACCTTTGAGCTCTTTAGGCTTCTGAATCCATGTAGAAAACATGATAAAAGAGTGACAGAGCTACAGAGCTTTCTGAGAAGAGATACAACTCTTTTTCTCTTTCTCTTTTTTTTCTCTCTTTTTTTTTTTATTTTTTTATTTTTTTTGGTCTTCAGTGTTGCAGTGCTTGACATTTCATGAAACAGATTCATATCTTCTAGGTCACTCGAGAAGTATTTAACTAAATGTTCATGTTTTATTACTATTCTTTTCATTCTGTGAAGATTTCTAGAGCAGTTGCCTTTGCCTGGGGAGTCCGTAATGGTAACATGGTATTCCTCATTCTTTTCAGCTGTTTTAAGAGGTGAAAAGGCTTCTTCCTTTAGGATAGCTGTGACAAAGTAGGAAAGTTAGGGAGAGATCAGAAACTTTTTTAGGAAGACAAACTGTTTTGTTTGTGAAAAATTCATGTTAATACCTGGGAATACAAAAGTGAATGGTTTATAAGAGATTTGTAAATTTTTGTCCATATGCTTAAATTGAGAATGCCTGTAGTCTGAGGGAGTATGGTAAGATTATTCAAATATTTAAGGTATCTTATTAAATCGCAGTTTTGATGCAGTTTCTGTGCTGTTAGTGGAATGTACTTACATATAATTTATGGTATTATGAATAAAGCTTAATGGGAGACAATGATTTATAAAGAGGAGTTAATGGACTTCTTTCCCAGTGAATTAGAAATCCTACTGTGTTTCTGTTAACGCCCCCTCCAAATTGAATAACCCCTCATTACCATTATATTATAACTGTTCATAATGTACCTGGCTAACTAACATTTTTTCCATCTTAATTCTAAAGAGAGAATCCTCCTCCTCCTTCAAATTTATCATCAGTTGGTTAATCATTAGTAGCTTGCACTTGAATCTTAATTTCATAGAAAATGACTCCATCCATCTCAAGTGGACTAAATCCCCTTATATAGCTTGTTTATTAGGTACATCTCTCAGATGTTTCTAGAAGGAAAGACTTTAAGACTGAGTAAACAGTCAATTGAGCTGGTTTGCTCATGAAACCATTTTTTTCCAGGCTGAAAAAAGCTTACATTGCTCAGTCAGATTCTTTTTTGAGCTTCAACATGGACACTGGTTCTCACTGAAAGAAGCATTATACAATATTAATCACTGAAATTAATAAAGCTCAAGTTCAGCAGTGATCTAAAGACTAATTTCAGTAGCAAGGGAAAATCTTTTATGCTGAGTTCAAAACTGGTCAAAAGATTTGCATGGACTTGGAACACTGCTTTGCACTGTGGATGGAAGAGACTTAAAATTTAGTCTGCATTTTGCTGCTTCATTGCTGTCTTCATTGGAAAATAGCTTTTGTAACATGCTCAGATAAGAAAGTATCTTTGTTGAATACCACATTTTTAAATAGAAGTCCAGTTTCCTATCTTGCATTGTTAAATCATCACTTTCCAAAAAAAGTTGTACAATTCCATAAGAGAGAATTAAATATCTGTTCTCAGTCAAATACAGATCTACATATATGAATTCAAATATAGGACCTTGATGTTTAACTTTTTAGAGATTTTGCATGCTTGTTGATTCAAAATTGCATGCAGACTATAAGTGGGGAGAAATTCATGGAAAACAGTTTCTCTTCATAACAAAATTATGACACCATAAACTTCAACCCATTTGTTTCCAATGTTCATATTCATTTTGGCCATTAAATCTTATCTCTCATTGTTCAAGGTTGTCTTCATTTTTCTTATGTTCTTGCAGCTGGCTCAAGTGATAATTCACCATTCATAAAACAAGCACTGGATATGGAACCCAGGACAAATGTTATATAAAATTGCCATCAAAACCATTTCCTATGTCATATTATCAGTGATTTAGGGATCATTTGTTTGTTAGATTTCAATAATAAATTGTTGCTTCTTCATTAAACCATGCAGTTCCAACCCAAGCATTTCCAATATGCCTGTACCAAACCTGTCATAAAACATCCATGTATATAATGCAGCATTTCTGACATAGAAATTTAATAACATTGGAAAATTCAAAATGAGCAACTCCACAATAAAGCTGTATCAAAAACACTATTATTAAGTGATACTTATACATGCATGTCAGAGGATCATACATAATTTTTCTATCTATGGCTCTATATTTAGATTTATTATGATTCTTTTTCAATAAAAAATACTAAAACCATGATACAGTGAATACCCTGTTGTAGTATTTTGACCAGCTTCTCTGTTCTCTCTATGACTGTCCATTAGTTTGGGTTGTTTAAGGTTTAAATTAGTTCAATATTTTAATCAGATGAATCAGCATTAAAATAATCTATTTATTGAATGCATAGATTAAATCTAAAATTAATTCAGCATCTCAACAGGATGAATTTAAATTAAATTTACAATTTGATCAGATTTTATTTTTCCATTGAATCATATTTTATGCATCCATGTTGAGGTAGATTTTAATGATTAATAAGGCATATAACCTCATAAATCAACCATGAAAATATCAGTCACATTAGAAATCACACCATACTACTTCATTTTGTTTAAAAATAAATGATTGCACTGTTTTGATCATATTCTCCTTACAGGCATTTTACTTTGTTAGTTGTCAAGAAAAACAGGTCATTGGCAATTCTTAAACATTTCTTGTATGCATCCTGATTTTCTGCAGTGTTGACGTCTTGCAGCATCTACTCAGACACATAAGAACTACAAAAAGTAGATTTTAGTAGTATTATGTTGTAGAATACACTGAGAAAGGAAATGAATAGTCAGTCATATGTTAGTGAATTATTTTTCCTGTGTGCTCAAGTCTCTCCTCATATATGTTGCCCAGGGAGGTTGTGGAGTCTCCTTCTCTGAAGATATTCAAGGCCTGTCTGGACACCTTCCTGGGCAACCTGCTCTAGGGAACCTGCTTTGGCAGGGGGGTTGGACTCAATGATCTCTTGAGGTACCTTCCAAACCCTACAATTCTGTGATTCTTTGATATCTCACTGACATCAATAGCAATCACATATTAATTTCTGTGGAGAAGAATTAAGTCTATTATAGTTTTCACTGTGAAAATGACATAACACTCATCTTAGGTATTTTCAGTCACTGAAGCCGATGTATAGCCAATGTAATGCTCAGTCACCGGGCAGCCACAGGCAGTCACATACATTTAGAAGGAGTACTAGATATTTATTTCCTTCCCATCTCCTATTGCATTAAGAATTCTTCACAAATTCTTATCTCCTTGAAATTTGACACACAACATCTTTGATAAATCCACATATTAATTCATAAGTTTTATAAATAAGTATAATTCTGGGATAGTGGATATACTAAAATTGACTCACTTTCAACGTATTAATATAATTTGTCACAAATCAGTATTGGAATTTAGGATTGCTTTAGAAAGAAGGTATGAGTGTTTTCTTGCAGAAATATCACAGAATCACAGAACATTAGGGATTGGAAGGGACTTTGAAGGATCATGTAGTCCAATCCCCCTGCCAGAGAAGGAACACCTATATCATGTCATACAGGAATGCTTCCAGGTGGGTTTTGTATGTCTCCAGAGAAGGAGACTAGAACCTCCCTGGACAGCCTGTTCCAGTGTTCTCACCATCACCGTGAAAAAGTTTCTTCTCATATTTAAATGGAACCTCCTATGTTCCAGCTTGCATGCATTTCCCCTTGTCCTACCATTGGATGTCACTGAGAAAAGCCTGGCTCCATCCTCCTGATACTCACCCTTTACATATTTAATAAGGTCACCCCCCAGTCTCCTCTCTTCCAAACTAAGGAGACCCAGATCCCTCAACATTTCCTCATAAGGGAGATGCTCCACTCCCTTAATCATCTTTGTGGCTCTGCATTGGACTCTCTCAAGCTGTTCCCTGTCCTTCTTGAACTGATGGGCCCAGAACTGGACACAATATTCCAGATGCAGTCTTACCAGGGCAGAGTAGACTGTGAAGAGAACTTCTCTCAACCTACTAACCACAGCCCTTCTGGTACAGCCCAGGATGCCATTGGCCTTCTTGGCCACAAGGGCACAGTGCTGGCTCATGGTAATCTGCCTGTCAATCAGGATCCCCAAGTCCCTTTCCCAGTAGGGCATTTCCCAACTTACACTGGTGCCTGGAGTTGTTTTTGCCCAGATGCAGGTCTCTACACTTGCCTTTGTTATATTTCATTAATTTTCTCCCCACCCAACTCTCCAGCCTGTCCAGGTCTTGCTAGATGGCAGCACAGCATTCTGGCATATCAGCCACCCCTCCCAGTTTAGTGTCATCAGCAAACTAGCTGACAGCGAACTCTATTCACTCATCAAAGTCGTTGATGAATATATTGAGTAATACTGGTCCCAGTACTGACCCTTGAGGGACTCCAGTAGATACAGGCCTCCAACTAGACTCCATCTTATTGACCACAACTCTCCAGCTTCTTCCCTTCAGCCAGTTCACAATCTGTCTCACTACCCAATTGTCCAGACCATGCTTCCTCAGTTTATCTGTGAAGATGCTGTGGGAGACAGTGTCAAATGCTGTACTGAAATGAATATACACCATGCCCACTGCTTTACCATAATCTATCCATCTGGTTATGTCTTCATAAAAAGGCTATCACATTGTTTAAGCACGACTTCGCATTGGTGAAGCCATGTTGACTGCCCCTAAATGACCCTTTTATCCATGATATGCCTACAGACAATATCAAGATGAGTTGTTCCATCACCTTACCAGGGACGGAGTTGAAGCTGACTGGTCTATAGCCACCTGGGTCCTCGTTCTTGCCCTTTTTGAAGCCTGGAGTGATGTTTCCTTTCCTCCAGTCCTCAGGCATCTCTCCCGTTCAACGACTTAACAAAGATGATGGAGAGTGGCCTAGCAATGACTTCTGCCAGCTCCCTCAGCACCTGCAGGTGCATCCCATCAGGACCCATGGATTTATGGATGTCCAGATTGCTTAACTGGTCCTTAACCCAGTCCTTATCAACTGAGGCAAACTCCTCCTTTAGCCTGATTTCCTCTGTGGCCACAGGGGTACAGGGCTCCTCAGGACAGCCTCCTGCATTATAGACAAAGAAGGCATTCAGAAACTCTGCCTTCTCTTTATCTTCTGTCACCAGGGGACCCACTTCACTCATCAGTGGGCTTACATTGCCTCTATTGTTAGTTTTATCTTCAATATATTTGAAGAAGATCTTTCTGTTGTTCTTGTCCCTTCTTGTAAGGTTTAATTCTAAGGAGGTCTTAGCTTTTCTAGTAGCCTCCCTACATCCTCCGACAACAGTCATATTCCTTTCAAGTGGCCAGCTCCTCCTTCCATGATCTGTAGACTCTCCTCTTCCATTTGAGTTTGCCCAGCAGTTCCTTGTTTAACCATGCAGGTCTCCTGGCTCCCTTTGTTGACTCCCACCTGTTGGGATGCTCTGTTCTTGAGCTTGGAAGAAGCAGTCCTTGAAAGCTAACCAGCTATCTTGGGCCCCTTTACCTTCAATGACCTTGTCCCATGGGATTTCCCCTAGAAATTGCTTGAAAAGGCCAAAGTTGACACTAATGAAGTCGAGGGTTGTGTTTCCACTTGTTATTCTGTTCATGCCACATGAGATCCCGAACCCCACCATCTCATGGTCACTGCAACCACGGCTGCCCTCAGCCTTCACTGCTTCAGTCCGCCCCTCCTTGTTAGTGAGGACAAGACCCAGCAGCACTCCTCTTTTAGTCAGCACATCCACCATTTGCATCAGGAAGTTATCATCAATGCACTGGAGCAACTTTCTGGACTGAGGATGGCTGGCTGATTAGGCCTTCCAGCACACGTTAGGGCAGGTGAAATCCCCTATGATAACCAGGGCCTGGAATTGCGAGATAAACCAGCGCCCCCTCCCGTCAGCCTCTCTCACGAGAGCGGGCGGCTGCGGCCTGGTCGCGCCGCTGTCCCGCGCCGCCCCTGGCGAGGCACGGCCCCAGTCCCCTTGTAGCAGGGTCGGGCGCTGCGGCTGCGCCGGCTCAGAGGCGGCCGGCCTCGACCACTCTATATTCATTAATAATCAATAAAGAAAGCCTTTAATATCAATCTGGAAATTCACAATACTTGTGAGAAATTCTGAAGTACATCCTCAGAGTGATTTTTGCACACTTCAATGTTAGACAGAAATAGGAAGGTTGTGCTAAAAATTAGCTGTATAAACGGTTAATAATTACAATAAATGCTCAAGTCCATGATTTTATTGAAACAAAGAATAATGCTTTTTATATTAATCAAAACGGCACAGGTATGAAAGCCTATTAAGCTCCCCGAGCCCACTGCACCTGGCTAACTACTTTACAATTTCTGTAGTAAATAAAACCATTTGATCTCTAGATTATTGGGTTTTATAGTGTAAAAATATCTTTCTAGAGTAATTGAAAATGCCATGAAACTGATACTTAGTCAGTACTTTTCCATTGCTATGCGTTCAGTTCTATTTTCTTCTCAAAGACATACATCCTTATTCAAATAACCAACAATAGAACATACCAATGAGCTTAAAACTTATCTAGGGGTTATAGAGCATTACTGGCTCTTTGATAGGAGCACGGGAAAATAATATGGAGTAGGACGTATTCCCAATTTAGTCTTCTACTTTGAGAATGTGTTTAATTTTTCCAAAACTTGTTTTATCAGACGTTATTAAACCCTTGACACTTTTACTATTATTATTATTATAAGTAGTAGTAGAAGAAGTAGTAAATTATTATTCATAGTAAATTAAATCATTAAATTAAATTACATTAAATTATTAAATTAAATCATTATTATTTATAGTATATTATTATTTATAGTTTATTATTATTATTATTGATAATAATAATAATAATTTGGTCAATTAGATAACAAGGTCTTCTTGTCATTTTACAAAACTCTTGGCCTGAAAGACATTCTCTGGCAGGAAATACCATAGCATAAAAGCACCTTTCATGAAAGAGTATTTCCTTTCATCCTGACTTTCCATTTTTCAGTTTCATGGAGTTATTCCATTTTCCTTTGTTTGAAAGAAGTACTAGAGCTCCTCTATTATCATCTTGTCACCAGTTACTGTTTTATATGCTCTTGTCATGAACTTGCTTTCTTACCTTTCTAAAGGAAATAATCCCAATCTTTAAGGCTTTTTTTTTCATATTAGAACCATCCAAGGCTGATAAATATTGTTAATGCCAGTCCTTGATCCTTTTTCAAGCTTTTTTTTTTTTTTAAAAAAAAAACTCAGCATGAATAATACTACACAGTATCTCAGTTAACAGCAAACTCATGTATCTCTTCTATAGATGCTTCTGATATGTTTACTTGGCCAAAACAATCTTCTGAGCAAAGGTTTTCATTTAAGTACTTTAACATCAAAAAATACAGTTATTTATCACCTAAAATCTATATGTTCGTATTTTTCCATTGAGTGTACGGTACTTTCAATTTATCAATAATGAATTTCATGCAGCATTAAGCTATTTATTAAGGTCACTCTAATGTTCCTCACACTTTTTGACAGGGCTGACTGTTATAGATCATATTTTATTAATTCAGCAAAGAATTGTGGATTTGGTAGAATTTAGGTGTCCCTTAGAATATTTGGACAGTTTCTGTAATTCATGATAAAATCTGTTACTAAGGAATAGGTCTGAAAACAGCTGGATGTAATTTTCCTGGGCTACAGCAAAAGAAGCATGACCAGCAGGTCAAGGAAGGTGATACTTCTACTTGTGATAACCCACCTGAAGTACTGCATTCAGCTCTGGTCCCCCAGCACAAGAAGGACATGGACCTGTTGGAGTGAGGGCAGAGGAAGGATTTGAGGATGCTCAGATGGCTGGAGCACCTCACAAGCTGAGGGAGTTGGGGTTGTTCATTCTTGAGTAGAGAAGGCTCCAGGGAGGCCTTAGAGCAGCCTTCCAGTACCCAAAGGGGACCTACAAGAAAGCTGGAGAGGGACTCTTTGTCAGAGAGTTTAGTGATAGGACAAGGAGTAATGGCTTTAACCTAAAAGCGGATAGGTTTAGATTAGATATAGGGAAGAAATCCTTTACTCAGAGTGTGATGAGGCACTGGAACGGGTTGTCCAGAGAAGCTGTGGATGCCCCATACATGGAGGTGTTCAAGGCTAGGCTGGATAGGACTTTGAGCAACGTGTTCTAGTGAAAGGTGTCCCTGCCCACAGGAGCGGATATGGAACTAGACAATCTTTAAGGTCTCTTCCAACTCAAACCATTCTATAATTTATGCCAAAGATTTATCATTTAATTCTGTGAGTGTTGGCTCATCTGTAAAGGCCCAGGTGCATCCTCCTTGGTGACTCCATGGAGGGCTGCAGTCAGAGTCATCCACTTCCCTGGGGAGCCATTTTCAGCAGCCATTTGGCCCTGCTTTGCCTACAGCCTCCAGGCCATTCCTGGCTATAGGGCCCATTGCCTAGGCCTGCCATCCTGTTCCATCTTTGGCACATCCCAACCCCCAGGAAGGTGCCCAATGCCTAGGGCTGGGTCTTCCCCAGTGTCCTCTGCTGCCCAGCTCCTGACTGGTGTGGTGGGCTAGGCCCTGTCTGGTGAAGCCCAGCTGCCCTGAGCTACTGATCTATGCAGCATGTGGGCACTGTTATACAAGGGGAGATCTCAGAAACACAACCCTGAATCCAAATACTGATATTTAATTAAATATAGGAAAATTTATTTATTTATTTATTTACTTATTCTGAGAAAATAAAGGAGATTGCTGGCCTAATGTTACAGTGTGTAATGTTACAGTGTGCAGTGGTACAACCTTAGGAAATTGTAATGCTGACACTTTGAGAGATACCATGGGAAATAATCCTGGGAGAAGTGAAAGCTGTGGCTTGCATCTGAGAAGTAAATCTTCCTGAAGTGGAAGCATCACAGAAAACCCCAGGCTTCCCTCGTTGATGACTATTGGTGGTTTTGACCCATGGGAAGGATCCTGCAGGGTCTTAAAATATTGTGAATTAGGAGGGCAGTGTTGCCTCCCCCTGTGGACAATTTTTTTAATACTTTGCTGCAGAGATACCTGCAGCACTGGTGATTGTGGTCAAAGATTTCCAATACCAGGTAATAAATTACAGCTGAACAGGATCACAGCTAAGAATTTTGCTAGGCAGGATTGACAGGATAAAGTCAGGAAAAATATCACTTGTATAAATCTTCTATACAATGTTCATTTTGAATATTAAAAAATTCCATGTATTTCATACATCAGTCTGACATCATCAAAGGAAGGCATAAGCAATTTATGCATAAAATGGAAATTTAGGTCAGGAAACCGGTAGCTTTGAGTAGTAGTTAGAATATATATATGATAATATATATATATACAGATATATAGTTTTAAATTTCTGTTGCCACTAATTCTGTTGAAAACAAAATCAATCCTTCAACATGCTACTAAAAGCACAGGAGGTTTCTGTCTGTGGTTTCTAGATGATGGGACACTGCCTGGTATGCTTTTTTCTCTGGTCTGCTACAGTGACTGTAGCCTAAGTTGTAAATCAGAGAAATCCTAGGGATTTTCAATTCATGATGGCCTCATAGGACTTCAAAACTGCCCCAAAATTCCCTCAGGGTTTGCAGTCAAGCCATTTCTCTCACTTCTGGCAAGCTCAGGAGATGAATATTGACTTCATGTAGCCTCTACACCAAAGAAGCTGTCCTTGAGTCATGAATGCCTTGGCAGCCCTCAGAATTTTTGCTTCTTTGCTTAAAATAAGATACCCTGGAATTAATAATTCTTTGTTAAATCCTTTCAATTGAAATTTGGGAAGATTAGACAATATGCCATAGAGAAACATCGTCGTATTTTCTATGCCTAATGTGAAACTGAATCACTATTTGACTCTTGAGTTATAGTAGGACTACTTCTAAAGGAAGAATGCAAAAATGACACTTTCTACAGCCAGACTCCACAAAACCCAGGGCATACATAATAATTTAGTTCCACAGCAGCACTCTAGCAAGAATAATGTTTAGGTTGTATGCCTATTTGTTGCATATTAAGTTTAGAGCAATGCTGCAAGGAATACTGCTTTAGAAATTGTCTCTCACCATTAAGGCTAGACTTTGTTTGTTTGTTCATTTTAAACTGTTAAGATTAGATTGTATTCTCAAGAGTGCATGGGAATCTAAGGAGGTGAATGTGATGCCAGGCCTGCCTGAAAGGGCCGTTCCCAATCAATCCATAGGTTACCTATGTGACAGTGATATGGAAAGATATGAGAGTCAAAATGCATCCTAAAAGTTGTTCCAGAGACTGTTATTAAGCTGCTATTCTAAATTATTCCAGAAAATATCCAAGTTTATTAAGATTTCTTGTTTCAGCTTTGAAAGAAAATTTAAATCAAATGCCTCCCATATTTCAGTACACTGCATATTGGAGCATATATGTATTTCAAAAACAGAATGATACATGTGTATTGAAATGCCAGTTTGCAAAAGAACTGTTGGTCAGCTGCTATATAGCTTCACACTGACTGAAAGAAATGCCTGACTGAAAGATTTATACTAATAAAACTGTTTACTGGAAAAAGTAGTAGAGAAAAAAACTTCCAAAATTTAGGTATTTGCCTTTGAAAGTTTAAAATAGATGATCCAATAAAATATCAGATAGTCACTGTAAGAAGAGATTTTTCAATACAAAAGTCCTCCTGAGTATTTCAGTCTTTCAGCAAGAGATAAAACAGCTTGAATATTAAATAAAAAAAATCTTCTCTGCTAAGTTGTAATATTACCATGGCATATGATATGATAAAATAGGATTACAAAAAGGCTTTTGACCTTTTGTAATTTAGTCTGTCTAATATTGTCAGACAATTCATTATAAAGGAAACAACATAAGGAAAGGAAGAAATAAAGCTGGTTAAAATCTTCTATTACAGATAAATAAATCTACACAAGTGTTTGCTATTGTCTGTGCACAGATTTTGGTTACAGCAAAATCTTACTAAGCAGTCCTTAAAGTTTGTTTTCCAACAGACTTGAAAACAGATAGTTTTATGACTGTCTATATCAGTTTGTAAACTATGTGGTTAGTTGGCATAGTTTACAATCCTTTGAAAAGACTTACAAAGAATATCTATCAAAATACCCTTCTGCCTAAATCAAGTTTTTAAAGACATTAGGAAAGACTGTAAAACCTCCTTTATGAAAGAGAACCAGAAGTAGAAGTGCATGTTTCTGAAAAGGTACTTTATTTTCTGAGGGCAATCAGAAGTTTAATACATAAAATTTGCCTTTCCAGAGGTACCAATTGGTAAAGTTACGTCTTCACTTCACTAGTCTGGAGTTGCCTAAGTGGGATTTCAATGATAAAAGATTACTCAGCACCACATTTTTGTGCCTGTTCTGATGATCTTGGAGTAAAAACATGAGATTTATCAGACATTTTAGTTACATCATTCTTCCTAATGTCTTTGTGTATGAATCCCGGACACTTCAGAAGGCAATTAGTTTTGCTGCTGACTGACACAAACAATATTGTTTCTCTTTGGGTTACCACTTTACAAAAGTACTTCTGTGCATCTATCTGTGCAGTTGTGTGTATCTAATTTGAAAAGAGAGGATATCCTTCTTCAGTGTTCATTATTATAGAGTATTTATATCCATTCACATGTATTTCCAGAAGTGAAGTCTCTTCTCATGGCCTTTTACTTATGTGGGTAATCTAGAAACTGGTCTGAAAACTGTCTTTGATAAATAAATGGAGTACGACAGAAGAGGGCTTTAGCCTTTAAAAATACAAAGCCTATAATTCTCCTCGAATAACATGACAAGATGGTCTCAACTTGTACTAAAATTCCTTATAGAATTGAAATTCCTTATAGAATTGAAATTCCTTATAGAATTGAAATTATAGTGGTTTACCATGCAATATATTTAGGGTTAAAGTACTAGAGATTTGGGTCATATTTCTTTTATGGTGTGAGGTTGTCAATATCTCTCCCATTTGTGTTTTAGATTTTTAAGAGTAAGTAGTGATATTAACCTTTAGAATTGTTTTGATGCTAAAGAAGCTCTGGAAAATATTTAGTTAAGATCAGGAGCAGCTGATTGGAACAGTTTTTATTGTTGGATCATCTGCAGTGAAATTGGTTGACCAAAACAAAAGCCTATTTATTTATGGGATGTTAAGCCTCAACTTGGGAGATTCTGTAATAGAATGGAGCAATAGTTTGTCTCATGGGTGTTATGGAACAGCAGTTTGAAGCTATAATAAGTTATTGAATTTTCAGTGTGAATAGTTCTTTTTATCCAGCATACTTTAGAAATGGCACTTTACTGGTTGTGAATTCTGAAAGAAATTTTTATTTGATTATATGATCAAATAGATTTGCCTACTGAAATGTGTTCATCTCCTTAATTAGTACATTTATGACTCTTGAGTTCTCCAACCTCTTCCTGAGAAGAATTTTTCTCAGGTCAATGATTTTTGTACAGTTTTTCAACATGAACTTCATAGGCTTATGAAAGAAGAAACATCTTCCAAGCGTGGGGCAGACAAGGAATTATTTGGAAGGTACAGGAAGCCTCTGTGTCTTACATAAACAGCACTGAAGGATTTGAGTTGAGAACAGAACTACAAAGCATATGGTGTTTGTTTCAGTACTCAGTGTTTTGGGCAAGTAGATTCTTAGCAAAAGCAAACATCCAAGAATGTGGAGGTACAAGAACTTTAAAGAGAAGAACTAAAATCCTTAGCCTTCCAGTTATCTCTGAGAAGAATATCTGTGCAAAGATCTGTTCAAAATTCATTTATTTGCTGGATTTCATTTTTTAGCTGTGTTTCTTTCCACAAGGGGGAGATGCATAGCATGGTATGTTTATTCAATATTTGTTCCTGTGGTTTAATACAATATTTATTGTATCAAAATATTGAACTAGTAACTTTTCTGGGTTGGACTTTTTCTGGGTTGGATTTTTACTCTCATGAAGTTTTGGAAATTTTTAAACATTAAAACTTTTTTTTTTTTTTTCACAGAAACTTATGAAGATGTTTTATAATAAAATAAAATAAAAAAGTTAAAAAATAGAAAAAAATAAAAAAGGAAAAAGAGACAGATTTATCAGGGTCTGTATAATTAAAGTATGAATCCATCACATTGTGTACTTCATTGATAATAACTGATAACAATGATACAGGGCTTCCCTCAAGTCAGGACAGTTGCTGTGATATTTCAAAGCACAGTGGTAGATTTTCTTGATCCTTTACTCTGGTGAAAGAACACATTTCATTACGACAAATGGGCTAGCTACCTTAGCAAAATTTCAACTGGACTCATTCAAACTTAACAAAACCACAAACTATATGAATAATTTACTTTGATAGATGTTAGACAATCCTGATATTAACAATTTTATTTGCTTTGTCTACAAATTCAGTAATGTATTTACATTTCTGATTTCATGTTAATATTATGCCTGTAACTTATTTTCATCAAATTGTAGTACATTTTCCTAATGAAATTTCTAATTGATTCATCCACATGCACATATACACATACATTCATACTAGTCTTGTAATTACACACACACACACACACATATATTTATATATATTTTAACTGAAAGAGTGGAGAGTCTATCAAATTTCTGTGGCTGTAAACAAATACATAGAATATTCATCAATTATGCTACTAGCTGTAAAGTGTTAAACAGAATGGTAGTAAATGCTATGTAGTAGAACATGCCATTAAATGTCTGACTAAAATCTGCTTTTGCTTGAATCAGTGTGGAAGATCTGACTAGAAGTTTTCGAACACAGAAAGAAAATGTCCATGAAAATCAGTAAGATGTTATTCCAACTTTGGCAGACTTCATGAAACAATGATTATAAGACAAACAATAGCTCCATAAATAAGAAGTAATAAAAATAATCAATAAAAATGATTATGGAATATGTGCTCGAGAAACTTTTTTTTTTTTTTTTGAACAAACAAGTTTGTTAGTTTTTCAGTATAAAGTCTGAATACCAAAGGAGGAAAGTAAATACAGATATTGATAGCAGGATAGAGGTTTAGAAATGAAGGGAAGTAAATGGTGATTTTTCAATGGCAAAAAACATAGACATTTGTCTACATAGACAATGTAGACAAATCATTTATATTTATGGGCCTCATTGTCTGATGCAAAATCCACATGGCTGTCTCCTGTTAGGAAATATTGTTGCTAATCTATACTGAAGTTAATCTTGGCATGTTTTTACTCTTGAAGAGCTATCTCAATACAGTGAGGTATGAGCCTCAGATGTAGCCTAGTTATTATTTTTCTGTGATTATGAAACTTTTCTTCCATTTGTGGTAAATATATTCCCTGACTTAAGAGATAGAACTTTCATTATGTGTTTTATATTAGTCAGAAAGAATAACAACCCAACCACCTTTTATTTTGCAGAAACATAAAATAGTGATATTAATAAAAAACAATCATATTTTTATTTGTAAATACCAACATTAATAAGCAACCCATTTATTATGTAAGGTGAAGTACATCTTCAGCTGAAGCATGCAGCATGTTGGCTGATGGTTTGTATTTGTCTAGTCAGGTCACTAGAGATAGGAGTTCATAGGAGTTCACTTTCACCTACTATGTGTCTAACCATATGATGTTAAATAGTGTAACACCACAAAATATGTTTCTGCCAAGTTATTTTTAATTTTTTAATCCTTGTAAAGTACAAAGGTCAAGAGGCAAATTAAGAAATGCTATTTAAAAAGTTGTTGGACATAATGGAAATTATTTTTTCTAAACTACGCAGTCATAATAGTAGTATACACTCACTGTAGTTTAACGTTAGGCTCCTAAAACCCACTAAAATATTGTAAATCTCAGTTAATTACACGTGGATTTTTGTAGCCTGACCCAACTAGGGAATCAAAATGGGTACTGGCAATGATCATTCTTTTTTTTTTTTTTTTTTTTTTTTTTTTTTTTTCCCCTTCAGCATTTATAGTATCATCAAACTACATCAAACAAACTACATCAAACTAGGATTGTGTGTACTGAATAGATTTCATAACTGTTCTGGTATATAAGACTAAAGTTTTAAATATGTTTCATTATATTTACTATGTGCTGTTGTAGCTTAGGCTGACTCGGAGTGAAAACAGCAACAAAAACCATTAAAACCATTCATGGCCTTCAACTAGATTTCTTTCAGGAAAATATCTATTATAAAAAGTTGAAAATATCATTAGAGACATTAAATAAGACACATGGAGCAAAAGTAGAAATATAATATAATATAATGAGATGCAGTTTGCAGCAACCATCTCTTTCTGTTCTCGCAGGGAATCTAAATTTAAGCCTGCACAAAGGCTTTGCACTTCCTGCATCCATATTCCTGTTATGCACAAAGACAAAGGAAACTCTTGATTTACCTTTTTTGGGGGGAGGGGAAGGGGGGCAGGGGGGAAGGAGGAAAGAGAGATGATAGGGAAACAAAGAGGAGGAAGGAAGAAATCAAGAGAGACTAGAAGTTATCAGTTTGCTCATTTCTTCAGAGAAGGATGATGCAAGATTTCAATTGCTGTCTCTGACTGAAAGAATGTTCTTGCTCTAGATAGCTTTCATTTTGATTAACACATTCACATGGATGGAAAACCACTTCAAAGGCAGTCAAAGGCAAGTGGTGTGCTCTTGCATTGCATCTGTTTTAGCAGATGGACACTTCCAATTTGGAACTTTTGTCAGAAAACTCTTGATTGGCTCTACTTTTATTTCTGATCAAAGTATTTCTTTGGCCTGCACATCCTGAAGAAAATAATTAATAGATAACAGCATTGCTACTGACATTAAAATTGAGAGATTTATTTTGGTTTCAAACTACTCTCTTGTTTTCTATGATATCTTTAGAAATAGTCTGAAGCAATATAATGTGTTTCTGTTTATGAATGCTTTCTGTATCATAAATAAAAATTGTCTTTGAAGTTTCTCTGAAAAAATATTGGTCATAAGCAGCATATGATTATGTTGTGTGTTTTTTTTTTTTTTTTAATCAAATCTTTCTGCTGCATACTAGAACATTTGTGCAATTTAAAGACGGAAAAGGATCTCCTTATATTTAAAATCTAAAAATGAGGCATGATGTTGTGGAGCATAGTAGAATGATATAATCACAGAATGGTTTGGATTGGAAGAGACGTTACAGATCATCTAATTCTAATCCCCCTGCCATAGGCAAGGGAACCTTCCAGAGATGGAGCATCTGCAACTTCTGTTCACAACTTGTTCCTGTGTCTCACCATATTCATAGTAAATATTTTTTTCTTAATATCTAATCCAAATCTATCCTCTTTCAGTTTAAGCCATTATCGCTTTGTCGCATTAAGGGGTGTAGCTGATTAACCGTTATGGGTCCGTTCAGATTCAGGGTACTGAACTATCGTGGTTCCTTTTCTTGCCATTCCACATTTTGTTAATTTTTTGTTTGTTCTATTTCATCCTTGGTAATCTGAATGTTAAATTACACTGCTGATTTAAAGTCTTAACCCTATTTCTTGAGTCTGCCAAGTATATCTATCCTTTTCCTGTTGACAGCTTATTTTAAGTAGCACTTGAGTAATTTTTCTCTTTGAATAATTGCTAATCAAAAATTTCACAGCTTTCACAGGCTAATGAAATTGAGAAAGAAAGCTTGGATTTTTCCTTTCTTTGTCTGTCTTCTACCTCCAGGTGATAGCAGATACTGACAGACATTTCTATTCATTGATGCAAAATAAGTTTTTAATAGTTCTTTCAAAGATTAGGGTGAAGGGTGAGGCACTAGATTTCTAGTGTTGCTAGAAACACTAGATTTTCTAAGTTGCTAAAAACGTTGTGGGTTCTCTATCCCTGGCCAGGTAAATTGGACAGGCCCTGGCAACCTGAACTAGTAGATGGCATCTCTGACAGCAGGGATTATGGCAGGGGGGGTAGAACTAGATGATCTTTAAGGTCCCTTCCAACCCAAGCAGTACTATGATATGATTCTATGATTAATATTATTGGTAGATATTTATAGATTCATGTTTATAGCCTTCAGCTTAGTGATACATACTTTTGGACCTTTCATGGAAAAAGGATGTAGTTTAGAAACTTGTCTTAACATAATATGAACACATGGTTTTGGGTTTCACTGTCATAAATCCACAAATTACACTTTAAATCTGAAATCGCTTTGCTAAGATATTCCAACAGTGCAATTCACTATTTAAAGCTATAATGTATGTTTACATACAACTCACTTTACATACAACTACTTGATATAGCAAGATTTATAGAAAGAAGCAGATTTTCATTTTGGAGAATCACCTACACAAAATGTGTACACTAGAAATAGTACTTTGTTCTGAATGCAGATGAAAAATGCAGGTACAAACTCACATTTACAACAAAGAAATCTCAGTCCAAGCACTAAGTACTTCAGGTTGCATCTTGGCTATTCATATTCTTCTTTTCTATTAAACAATGCTGCTGTGAGTGGAAATATTTTCAAATACATAAAAAAGAATGTTTATATCAGTTCTCCCACATGAGAAATTTAATGATATTTCAAGGTTAAGGTGCAAAAGTCAAATAGTTTCCAATGTCTGCCTTTTAGGCTAGCAAATAGTGTTGTTTAGAAAACACTAACTTTTTGTGTATATTCAAAAGACCTTTTTATTAAAAATATTTTTATTATTATGTATTAAGATAGAAAGAAATCCAAAGTGCAGTTATCTAACAATGTGATATTTGTTAGGGGAAATAAATCCAGAAGATTCAGATTTTATGCAAAGATCTTTCAACTCATAAGACTGAAAAATATTATTTGAATTGGGCTCATGCCATGCGTTGCACTTTACTTCGTTACTGTTTTCAAAGTGAAGCATCTTTTCTGCATCTTCTTTATGAAGTTCACATGTAGTTTGATTTCCATTTGGTTCATTACTCTTTTTATACATTATTGTACAAAAACGCAAATGCACGAAAGAGTCGATCAGGTGAAGGCTAATAAAAATGTTTTTATTCTGCAATGGCAACTTATTTTTCAGACAACACTCTAGTGAGGTGACATTAAAAGCAAGCTAATAAGAGATATACTGTTGAAATATCCCAGGCCAATGAGTCACAGCATATCGTATGGCTGAGGGGATCAGAGTAACTATTTGAACAATAATTCATCTTGCAGCAATCCCTGACTGACACCCCACATTTAGAAAAGGCAGAAGTCATGTACAGTGCAAAAGGCAAGAAACACCACGTACAACCTTGATCTATCAAAGACATACCAATACTTAATGTTCTGTGAGTAGTTCCACTTAGACCACTGCTATCCCTTCCTCAATGCAAAATTTAGACAAATTAGTTAGATTTATACATTTTTTCATTCTTCTTACTGTTAATAGAATGTAATCTTCTGAACAAATCTTTGCAGGGTAAAGGTCTTGAACCGCTCATCCCTTCAGGCTTAAGCTGCCATTGAGAGTTTAATGATTATGCATTAAGGTGCAAACTAATGTGAATAGGGAATTAATATTGTTCCAAGATAGAATTTAGAATTACTTCAGCAAAGGAGACAATGCTGGTAGCAGACCTGGAAAACACATTTTCTGTTTTTTATATGTCTGATTTAAACTAGTGTTTCATTCCCCAGAAGAGGGATTTAAATTTGATTTGCACCCTTCAGCTTCTCCCGCCCCATTCCCAGTCCTCTGTCTCCCCCCTCACCCATCCCTCCCCATCCCTTTACGTTTCTGAATCCAATGTTATGGTATTAGGCTAAAGACTCAAGGACATCTGTAAAATGGAAGATACATCAGTTAACATGGCTTTCTCAAAATAAAAAGTTAAATAATATTTAACAGTTGGTAAAAACTGATATAAAAAATATATGATTTTATTTTGTGGGAACTTCAGTACTGTATATGCTTTCTTTCGAAGACTTTTTGTCTAGAGTGAACATAAAACCACTTTCACAATCATAACTAGACTTGAAAAGCTTTTCAAGTTTAACACAGACTGACACATTCAAGATCTCAAGAAAGCTAAATACCTGATATAGTGAAATGTACTATTCTCTTTGTGGCACAAAGTTTATTGGTGAGAGTATCTAAGACACCAGTGAAAATGTTAAATGGTGAGAAACCTAATATTGGTCCCTGCAAAATCTGAGTAGAAGCTCTCATGTCATTCCCCATTGGAAACTATATTTGAAAATTAATTATTAGGTGGCATGTAATCTGTTTAAATGGTGCACTTTCAGTGTTGTATTCTTCTGTATTTTTAATTGGAATATTAGGTGGTACTGCATCAAATGCAGGTTCATATATATTAGCATTAGAAAGTTATCTTTTTCTGAATATTAGAGGAAAAAAATCAGTATTCGTTTACTGTAAGTATTTTCTTTTGAAAACTAATCAGCATATTCTGCTTATTTGGATTACTTTACTTGCCTGTTGTGAACATTCATAAAATATTAACGCTCCTTCAGTGTTTTTAGTTTTGATAATTTTTCATTATTTATTTTTAAAATTACTATTATTTGCAGATATTCTCAGGTACATTTTTAGGACTGTTGAAGTTATTAACCATTATCTATAATTATTATATATAATTATATTTATCTATATCATATTTTTTTTTATCCATCTTTGATTGAAAATATTTTACAAACTTGTGGAATGAGGGTGTACCATAGCTATACTGAAATGCAAAAAGTATTTGCTCAAAATTTCTTTCTTTTTTTGTAATTGTTGGCAGTTGTATTATTCTCATATTGTTGTAAGCTTACATTACCATGACGTTTTAGCTATGCTTAAACCCCTTGTTGTCCAAACCTCCAAAATGACAGATTAATTTCCTGCATTAAAACATACACTTCATTTCTTGAAATTTGACTTAATATATAGTTTTTTTTTCTTTACTAGTTTTCTATTTGTTTTCCATTTTCTGCTCTTTGAGCTATGGCAAATTTCTAGGCAAAGATTTTTTTTTTTTTTTTTTGACTATGGAATTATGACTTACTACTTATCTAACTTCTCTGTAAGTGACTACAAAGGTATAAACACAGGCAATAAATAAATTAAAAAACAACAACAAACAATCAAACAAACCACACAAAAAACACCACAAAAAAAAAAAAAAAAAACACACCAAAAACAAAACAACAACAACAACAAAAAAAAACACCACCAAAAAAGACCATTGATATATTCATGCATTAATAACTTAATATAAGTACATAAAAATAAACTTTTGAATCCTTGGGTAGTGAAAAGCAATTATAAGTATATGAATTGTTGCAATTTATCCAGTGGATTTTGGTATTTTGCATTGAATAAAATATTAACAAGTCAAGTTTGTTATTTATAAATTAGCTGTACCAATGAGTAAAATATTTATACAAAATTATACTATTATCAGGATTTCCTCAAACAGTTAAATAAATTGCATATGAATATATGTTTTACATATTTCAAATACTACTTAAGTTCTGCCTGCATTACTGTGGAATAATGTAATATTAGCATAAATTCACATGTTGCTATTTAAATTTGCCAAAGTACTTCAAAATTTCCATAACTAAGCTGTTAAATCAGAAAGCAGTTTATATTTTGACAAAACACAGTGATGTTATTACAATGTAGTATGTTTTCTTCTAGATCAGGATAGAAATTTTCAAAATGTTGAAAAGGTTGTAGATGCCCCAAGATCATAGAGCGGCGGCGAGCGGGCAGCTGCAGGAGCGGCGTGGCGGATAAATATATAAATAGGGATTCCCACAAAGAATGTGGAAAATATGAGTTTACTCCCTGATTATAGCCAGAAATTCTAATTTCTTTCGAAAGATTTGTCAAAGGTGACCTGTTTCTTTAGAAATTTAGTCTTAACAAACTAATCTTTTTATTTTTATTTTATTTTTTATTTTAAATAATACTTCCTACATTAGGTTACACGGACTTTATCAGTAACTTTATCAGCATGCAGAGCCAATAAAATTAGAAGAAAAGCATAGTAGATCTGTTTTCAGAGTAAATGATGAGTATAATGCTAAATAAAGGTCATACGGTGATCATGTAAGTATCAATGAAAGTTATCCACCCACTGGTCATGTGGGTAGAGATGATATCTGTTAAGGTTTCTAGAGGTGCATTACATTTTTAGAATTTATTGGTAAAAGGTATTATTGCTTTGTTTTACTTTCATATATATACATATATACATGTGTATATATATATATGTTACTCACCCAGTGTTTTAAATGTATACTGAAATCAAAAAAAGCTTATTTCAAGAATGCAGACACTTAAGGTTCTGTTATTCTCTACTACATATTACTCTTTAGCAGACATATATATAACTTCCTATATATAGCAAAATGACACATTTTCATGTTATCACTACACATATGTTCATTTGTTTGTGTGACTGAACAAGATAATTTAAACAACTCTTAAATCAGAATGTTGTCGAGTTATTCGTTCAGAAAGGATTGTCCTAAAATCAAAGGTCCAGATTTTTACAGATCAAAGTATACTGAATCATATAACCTCCTTTTAAGCCATGTCACAAGTGATTAATACTAAACCCATCCTACCCACAGGCATTTACCAAATGTCAGCCAATCAGAGGCATTCATATCATGAACGTCTGTGCCTACTGCCCACACTTGGTGAACGACAGACACCCACAGCTTAGTTTGAATTCATGCCTCTTAAGACTTCCTATATGATTAGAATAGGTAGACTCCACAGAAACATAACTTAAAAGCTTTGCAGATTTTGCAGAAAGATTTGCAGAGCAGACTATTTTGCAATTCCTAGAAAGGCAGACTAGAAAAATGTTCAAGTAGAAAAAAATGTGATTCATATTAGAAGGGATTCTGCAAAATAACATTTTGTTTCTGCAATGCTAAACTGAGGAATAGAATAAACTGAGGAATAGAATAAACTGAGGAATAGAAACAGAATGTTTTGTGTTGGAAGGAATCTCTAAAGATCATCTAGTTCCAACTCCTTACCACAGTGAGGAATAACCTCCACTAGTTCAGATTGCTCATAGAATGAACATCCTTGGAAATCTCAACTATCCATACAAAGGCTTTCACTTTGCACATCCTTTATATTGGTGTCCTTGGGCTAATGGCTAAAGTCTACTGTCTAATGCTTGTGTGGATCCAGCTTTTCAGTTTTGCTGACAAACTGAAAGATCAGTTATTATCAGAGCCCCTGGAGCAACACAAATACTTGTAGAAGAGTTTAACATTTAGTAATGTTTTGGAAAAAGACCACTTTGTCACAAGTAAACATAATTTCAGTATTAAAACTACATTTTAAGTCATGAAACACAAGCACAGTAATCTCACAGAAATTCAGTAAAACTATGAATTTAGTCAGGGAATCTCTGATTCAATGGATGAGTCACTGGTTTTTGCCAATCCCAGTGAAACATTTTAGAGGTCAGTAGAGTCTGTTATTACTGTAATTCTAAATTTTAAGCAGAATATCTGAAAGATACAATTCCTATTATGAAGGCATTCAAAGCAGTTATGGCATACATATAGAGACAGACAAGAACATAAGCATGGAAAACAAAGTTTTCCAATACAAATTATGGTAGATGCTTCCAAACAAATTATGGTAGATACCTGTGGCATTCAGTGGATGGAAGTGCATTGCAGTTTACATCCATCATGGGTCTCACATGAAGCCCATTATATTAACAGGGAAGATTTAAGACACTCTGCATCCAGTTCTGAATCAGTAGACTGCAACTAGTAGTCATTTAATTCATTCTCTTTCATAAAGGCAAACTTTAGTTAAAACTAAACCTCCTCGTATTTCTTTTTTAAAGTGCACTACAACTATCAGTTAAACAATTTTAGATTTAATGCTACCTTAGGCATTTTTAATCCTAAAGCTCATAAGGAAATCCTAAATCCTAAAGAAATATCACTTGTTGCTTACCACTAGGCTAGCAGTAATATTCTTTAACTAAATATATTTTCCATAAGCTGCCCTTCTGAAATTTCATTTGCATAACAGTTCTGGATTTCCATCCTCAAATAAGCAGCAAAACCCACTGTTTATTTCTCTACAGCTATCTTTTTCAACCTCCAGCTATATTAAGGTGTTTTTTTTTTTTTTTTTCTCCTCTTACCGACAGAATAATTTGTGCCTTGAAGGTGTGTTTTTTTGGTTTGATTTGTGCAGAGCTGCACTGTCACTGGGGAAGCTCCTAAAGTCAAAGAGTGTCTCGTAGCACTTTCAACTATGCATTAACTGAAATAACTTTTATGGTCTATATCCTACTTTACCTACTTTTTGGGGCTAAACAGCTTTAAAAGTCAGTTCTTGGAAGGGTAAGGATTAAAATCACATCTCTTACTTATGCCTAAACAGAGGATAAAGTACATGTTTTCTTCTCTGAGTACAAGTGTTATAACCTCTGTAATTCTGATTGTATCTGTGAAATAACATGGTACATTTGACCTCATTTATTATTTGCTCAATTCTGTGGTAAAAGCTGGCATCTGTTTATAGTGAAACTGTTATTAGTATAGTTTTACAGATATAAGAGCAGACAGCAAAATTCATCAGAGCAAAACTATTTTTAGAATAACACATTAAAGTGTTTGGGATCTGGCTACTTTAAAAATATGCTGTGGTGTATGACCATCATTTATAATAATTTGAAGAAGAATTATAGAAAGCTTTTTCTAGTGTCAGTGGAAAGACTATTACATGGTGGGAAACAATATATCTACAAAATATTTTGATTTAACAAAGTATATAGTCATGTAAATTAGTAATACAGCATTGTTGGTGTTAGTAGCAGGCCACAAACTCAGTACAGAGATTGCACTCAGGACTGAATTTTTATTTAACAATCTTACTTAAATGGGTGCAATGTTAAAATAGTTTTTTTTTTTTTTTTCTCTAAGGAGCTTCTAGGTCACTGGCAACAGTATTGAGTACAGACTTGGAGATATCAGGCAGCTCTCTACCATCTACTATGTTATGATGGCTGCCTGCATCATATTTAAAATATGTTCACAGAAGTTTGGATTGGAAGCGACGTTAAAGACCATCTAATTCCAACCTCCCTGTAGGGACACCTTTCACTAGACCAGGTAGAAAGCCCCATCCAGCCTGGCCTAAGGGGAATCCACAACTTCTCTGGGCAACCTCTTCCAGTGCCTCACCGTCTCCAGGTCAAAGAATTTCTTCCCTAGATCTAATCTAAATCTACTTTTTTTTTTTTTTTTTTTTTTTTTTTTTTTTTTTTTTTAGTTTAAAACCATTACTCCTTGTCCTATCAACTAATCAACTACAAAAAGTCCCTCTTCTGCTTTCCTGTAGGCTCTTTAGGTACTGAAAGGTTGTTACAAGGTCTCCCTGGAGCCTCCAAGATGAGCAACCCCAACTTCTTCGGCTTGCTTTCATAAGAAAGGTGCTCCAGCCCTTCGATCATCTTCATGGTCCTCCTTTGTATTTGTTCTAATATGAGTTAATATGTTAAGTGACTTTGATAAAGATGTTTTACATAATGTGTAGTTATCGTTTATCATTGAAGATTTTTTTTTCTGCCTGTCAAGTGAGATGCAAGTTACATGAGATTTTGTGCTGAATCTCTCTAGCATTGAGGATTTGAATAGTTGCTTAATTTATTAGTAAATAAAATGATCTGATACTTACTTTAAATATAAGAGATATTTGCATTAGAAAACTGTTTACATGCTGAGTTTTTATTTGTAACTTTTCATAGTTGACACAAGGAACCTTTCACCTTTCCACAAGCTTAGACTGTCTAAAAGTACAACCATGAGATATTTCTAAGACAAATCTGTTTAGTCCAAACAATTTCAGACTTAAAGTTATATTAGCTATAAATGCTTTATAAAATCTTTATTCTAATAAATAACAGTTTTGTGTTAAATGTTTACGCAGATGCCATGGTCCCCAGGAAAAAATGTATTATCTTATAGTTAATCAAAAATAAAATTATAAAGCAGAATTCATTTGCAAACCTTCTGAAATACTACCAAGTTTCTTTTTTTTTTTTTTTTTTTTTTTTTTGTATTTCTAGTGAGCAGGAAAAAAAAACAAACACAACAACAACAAAAAAAAGACAAAACAAAACAAACAGCAACAACAAAAAACACTGATAATGGCACCATCTTTTAAATTTCAAATATGTATTAGAATAGTGTATAATCATCTGTTCAAGTTAACCCTAATGGTCATATGTTGTTAATCTTAACATTAAGATATTTTATCTTTTGGCAATTGCCAGAAATATGTGCATAAATAACTAATGCTTCACAAGCTAAGTGAACTTTCAAAGAATCCCCCATAGTTTCCAACATTTTTCTGCTAGTGTGTTCAACCGACTGTGGTTGGTTGTACCTCTTGTAAGCACTGAAACTAACATAAAACGTTTTGCTGTTTTTCTGTATTCAGTGATCTACTCCTACAAGAAACTGAAAAAATGCATTTCTGCAACATTTTGTTTGATTTTCTTCCTTAAACAGCTGTCTGCACAACATAGTACCTTCCTTTGTACTGCCATTTTTATTCCAATTACTATTTGAAAATGTCTTAATCACAGTTACTTCTTTAGAAGCTTCACGCCCAACAATACAGAAAAGAAGGTATGAGCTAAAACTGTCTATTCCTAACGTAACCAGTTTCTAACTCTTGTAGACCAATTCAGATCAAGATTCTCATTTGTGCTACTTTCTTTATAAGCATGTTACAGTAGTGCATGTACACATTCTGCCTTCAGTCTCAAGGTTTTTCTGAAGTGAGGATGTCTATCCTTGACATAATCTTTGTACTTAATTCTTCCTGCTGTCATAAAGATGTTTTGATGATGCAGCTTTGCTGTGGTTATTGCTCTTAATTGGGACTTGAAGGATTCATCTGTGTCTTGGGCAGCTTCATACTATCTTGTCTCATTTTAGAGTGGCGAGGAATAGTTACAGCCCTTAGAGATGGATTTTTAGAAGCCAGTCAGCTGAACAGAGACAGCAAACAATCAGATAATGCACTTACAGTTTGTGCTAGAGTACTATTGACTACAATGCTTTAATGGACTGTTTCTTACTTTGAAACACAATTAACAGCATGGTCTACACAGGGAAAACTGAAGGAGACCAGACCAAGTGAAAGGACTTGAAGAAACAGACTCATAAAATTGACAGTGATTTAGCCTGTCATATTTTTGTTTTACTCTTTATTACATACATTGACTCCTTTGGTATTAAAAGCACATTTTATGCAGAATTTGGCAAAAGCTGACTTTATTGATCAAGATCAGTTTTCAAGTAACTGCTATATGGCCTAGAAAAGATGTGTATATATATATGTATATATATATGTATGTATAATAAAAAGTACCTGTAGATATAAAAAAGAAGATAAAGTTGAAGTGTCAGCATCTTATTTTCATGTTTATATAATTCCAGACGTTAAAGTCTAGACTATATATTTTATTTGTTTCATCTGATGGTTATTTTAAAAATAAAAGGTGGTAATAAATTCATTGTTTGATGCTTATGTTCAAAAGTTGGTTGAGAAAGATGATTTAAGATCAATCACATGAACATAATGTGCTTTTCATTAAAGTCCCTTGAAATCATAAATCACAGTATTAAAGAAGTTACAATAACAAGAACTTTCCATACTACTTGTCAAGAAGCTGCCATATTTGTGGGACCATTTGTATGTAAATACAGAATTTTTAAACAGAAATTGGTATTAAGGTTACTGGAAGAGGTTGCTTTATATTCCTTGTTTTGATTTATAATTAATTGTGATTATTATGTTTATCCATTAGACAAAATGTGTAAATGAAACAACCAAGCAAATCTTCATTTGAAAACTCTGACAGAGTATGTTTCCTCCACAGTGTTATGTCAAAGTTTCTTTAGAATGAAATGTGAGTTTTTTACATGGGGCAAAAATGTATATACTTATTTTCACACAGAGGGAAAAAAAAGTAAAAAAAAAAAAAAATCAAACTTCTGAATTTTAAAACAGCCCTTAATTTATATTGGAAGTAGCTAATGAATCATAAGTATAAAAGTCCATACTTTATTTCTAAATACTTGAATGACAAGGTGTCATGGTTTTGACTGAGATACAGTTAATTTTCTTTGTAGAGGCTCATATGCTGCATTTTCGATTTTTGATGAAAATAGTGATAACATATATGTAGCCTTGAGCTAAAGAAAACAAATGAGACAAGAGATGAAAGCAAGAATGAGGAAGTGACTTGAAGGAAGGTTGCAGATTGACCCATAATAACCTTTTAATCATTAAGTGTCATTGCCATATTAAAAATACTCCTATAAAAATGGAAATGTATGAAAATGCTGAAATAGGTGACACTGTTAGCTATACCACTGGAGGTGTTTTGAAACATAGAATATCTGAGTTGGAAAGATCCACAAGGATCATCGAGTCCAACTCCTGGGCCGCCAAAGGACCACCCCTCACCTCCTCCCTCTTCCACCCCCAATAAATAAATAAAATCAGATCGTGTATCTGAGAGCGCTGTCCAAGCGTTTCTTGAACTCTGGCAGGTTCCATGCCATGACCACTGCCCTGAGGAACCTGTTCCAGTGAAGAACCTTTTCCTGATATCCAGCCTGAACTGCCTGTCTCAGCTTCAAGCCATTCCTTTGGATCCTATCATTGGTCACCAGAAATAAGAGATCAGCACCTACCTCTTTGCTCCCCACCAGGAGAAAGTTGTAGACCGTGATGAAGTCTCCCCTCAGTCTCCTCCAGGCTGAACAAACTAAGTGGCATCAGTCGCTTCTCATAAGTCTTTCTCTCTAGACCCTTTGCCATCTTTGTGCCCTCCTTTGGACACTTTCTAACAGGTTTATATCTTTCTTATACTGTGGCACCCAAAACACAGTGCTCGAGGTGAGGTTGCACTAGCACAGAGTAGAAGGGGACAATCCCTTCCCTCGATCAACTAGCAATGCCATGCTTGATGCATCCTGGGATATGGTTGGCCCTCCTGGCTGCCAGATCACACTGCTGGTTCATGTTCAGCTTGCTGTCAATCAAAACCCCAGATCCCACTCTGCAGGGCTGCTCTCCAGCATCTTGTCCCCCAGATTGTATGTATAACAAGGGTTGCCCCTTCCCAGGAGCAGGACCTACCACTTGCTTTTGTTAAACTATATACGGTTGGTGATTGCCCAGCTCTCTAATTTAACCAGTTCTCTCCGCAAGGCCTCACCACCTTCGACAGAGTCAACAGCTCCACCCAATTTGTTGTCATCCACTAACTTGCTCAAAACACCTTCAAGTCCTTCATCCAAATCATTTATGAAAACACTGAAGAGGACTGGCCCATAAACAGAGCCCTGGGGAACCCCACTAGTGACAGGTTGTCAGCCTGATGTAAACCCATTTACATCTGGGCCTAACCCATCAGCCAGTCATTCACCCATCTTATTATTTTAACCAACTGTATTCTGGTCATTTTGTCCAGAAAGAGACTGTGAGAGACAATATCAAAAGCTTTATTGAATTCCAGAAAGATTACATTGGCTGGCTTCCTTTGGTCAATGAGCTGGATGATTTTGTCATAGAAGGAAATTAAGTTTGTTAGACATGACCTTCCCCTAGTGAACCCATGTTTGCTATGATCAAGGGCTTGTTGTCCTTTAGGCATGTTTCAGTATGTCCTAGAATAATCTTCTCCATAATTTTACCAGGCACTGAAGCAAGACTGACAGTCAGTAGTTGCCAGAATCTTCTTTCTTTCCCTTCCCAAGAATTGGGACCACATTTGCCAGCTTCCAGTCAAGGGGACTTCTCTGGATTCTCAAAAATAATTGAGAGACATCAGCCACATCTCTGGGATGAAATCTGGTACTCTGTGATGAATCCCGTCAGGCCCTATAGACTTGTATGCATCTAGGTGAAGCAGCAAAGCCTGCACAAGTTCAGGGTTAACTCGGTGTTAATCATTCCTGCAGTCACAGTTCTCCAACTCAGGGCAGCTGGGGTACCAGAGTCCATCACTGGTGTTAAAGATAGAGGCAAAAAATATATTAAATGTCTTTGCTTTGTCTATGTCCCTGTTTGTGAGATGATCATCCTCACCAATTATCAGACCAATGTTTGTTCTGGTCCTCCTTTTTCCTTTAACATACTTAAAAATGTTGTCCGAATTGCGAGAGAGTAGAGAGAGAGTAATTCATTATTAGAATTATCCTAAAAATATCTCCCTTTAGAATATAGAAAATGCTGAAAAATTCGAATTTCTTGTATGGCAAACCCCAAACTTTGAAGAAATGCTGCCTCCACCCCCCAGTTTCTGACACATTTAGGTTAATTTTCACCATGCTTCTGCTTAAAATGACGTGGAAATTTGGATAAACTCTAGTTTTCACATTTCAAAAGCTACACTCTAAGGTGTCAGCATTTAAACGTGATAGTGTTACTTCCAAGGCAAAACTGTTAAGTGTTGAAAAAAGAAATAATGAGAGAAAAACAAATTTTCTGAAGAGGGATCTCTGCAAGGGTATGAATAAAATAGTATGTAAAATTGTTTATTGCAACAGAAGGGGACAAATACAAGAGATCCAGACAGTTCCTTTCTCTCTAGAAGTGTAACTGTGGTATTTCCTAACGATATATGTGAAATGTTTGAAAAAAATGTATTTGTCTTAATCATTCTACCTATGCTGCTTTCTTATTATACCATTTTAACAACCTCATAAACTGTCTGAACACACAAAATCTCTCTACATTTAAAAAAAAAAAAAAAAAACAAACATTTTCTCTTATAAAATCAATCACTCCAATGTTTTGATCAAAATTAAAACAAAAACAAACAAACAAACAAAAAAACTTGGGGGACATATATACTGTCCATTTTCACATTTTCAGACATTTTGAAGGAACAATGTAATGGTTTTCTGCACATTAATGAATTTTGTTTCTTTTGACCACCGCAGTTTAGAGGAGGTAGTTGCAGTGTTAGGATTGTATTTAGTTTTTTTTTTTTTTTTTTTTTTTTTTTTTTTTTTTTTTTTAAATGAATGGCTTTAAGCTTTTGGATTTGTTTTAAATTCTTGTGATGTGTTAAATTCAGCCAGATGGCAAATGACAATCAAATGTTAACAATCCTCCCCTTTTCACCCTTCTGTTTTCTTTTATTGCAGATCTTGTTTTCATTTAGTTTGAAATTGAACTATTTACATGCAAGTTCACTCAAGGGTTGTACTTGTCTTAGGGCAGGAAGTTTCTCCTATTGGACAGGAGAAATGTGTTGTTTTAGAGCCCAATATCTTGGGGGTCAGGGTTAGCAGCAGCTATTTTTTGTACAATTTTCCCATTATCAATGACTCTGCACATGTATCTTCACAATTTTTTTCAATAACATACCACTGTGTGGAGCTGGGTGGATGCTCATGAGCACTGGTTCACTGTCCCTGGAAGGTCAGACATGAAGAGCTAAATTAGGACTCAGTACCTCTATATTCAGGTACTTAGCTATTTAAAGAACTCTTTGGAGAATGAGTACTCTGTGTAGATATATCTAGATCCTTATAGCTATATCCTAAGGGAATGAATGAGAATGTTTATATCTGCAAAATTATTCAGAATAATCAGAATCTAAATGTCCTCAGGGAAGATTTGGGGGAGAATTTTAAATATAAGCCAGGCTCAGGGGGAAATCTCATGACAGGTGGAGTTCCTGGTTGAAAAATATAAATTAGAACACACTGAGAAAAATTAATTTGTTATATATATACACAGTTGAATTCCATATTAAGTAATTCAGGAAAAGTGTGAGGATTAATGCAGTGGAAACCTCTATCTGCTTCTGAAAACTGTTGACAAAGTGCTGGACAAAGAATTAAACCAATAATTATCTTACAGTAAAAAAGGTTTAATTCTGTTTGACCACTTAATCTTAAAAATTCTTAGAGCTGATTTTTTTCCCCCTTAGATCACACATATCTGCACAATGGCAAGAAAGCAGAAGGTACTCAAAGTCTGTATTCACCAGCTGGCTGTGTCATTTTTTAGATTGCAGTGATGTGGTGCATGCTTTTCAGATTACGTGACCAAAGTTCTGTGAGGGATGGATACAGACTGTGTAGGGAGATGAGGTGGGGGGTATGTGCTGGTCCAAATGCACAGGTACCTGCAATGTGCAATGGGTGTAAAGTCTGATGAGAGATCACACTTAGGGTTAGAGGACACTTGTGATGGGTGACTGCTCAAGACCAACATGGAGGTGAGTGAACAACTGGAAGACAAATTAAAATAATTGCAGCCAAAAGTAGTCTTGAATAGCTTAGGAATCAATATTTTAAAATGTGCAATGAGAATAAAATATATGTGAGAAGTAGCACTAAATCAAAACTGAGACAGTGGTTTGTACTCCCAACAACTTTTTAATGAGCTGTATATATGAGGGACATCTTTTGGGGAAGTCAGATCTAGGTTTTGAATTTCTCCTATCAGAAACTTTTGAATCTACTATCCGAGCTCTTCTTAACTGAAGAGATGATTATGATGCTTTCTGTATGATTTTTGTGCATCCAAAGTATAATATTGTTTTAAAGTAATGAACTACATGACTGATATATGTAAAATGATAGTGTATTTATTTCAAGGATGGCCCTCAAATTAGACCTAGAAACCAGAATCATAGAATTTCTAGAATATAATACCTTTTGAACTGATTGTTAAATTTCTTTTTGGAAATGGGCCCATCTGGAAACTCAAATTAGTAATGCTTTATATTTGGAATTTATATTCCTACACTAAAAAATTAAGATGGAAATGCAGTAGTCACTTCTTATTGGATCTTTTTATTGTTTTTAATGTTGTTTTTGTTTGTTTTACACAGTATCAATTATGTTTTTGCTAAATTATACATGAATACACAGCAGTTATAGTGTGTCATTACTACAGTGAGTCTGAAGAGTCAAAGATAAATTGTCTCTGGAAAAAGGGATGTCAAGAGCCATTTTATTCCTATTCTATATATAAAAACAAACAAACAAACAACAACAACAAAACATTCCCATTGGTGCAAGACACTGTCTCTCTAAATAATTTTCTTTGCAGGATGCGACTTCTGATCGTCAAAATTCAAGGTGTTTGCAAATAATAGTTATAAAAGAAAGTGCTTCATTTTAAATATTTTGCTGGGGTGAAGCTGAACAGGCCATTATGTACTATGAGGATAGAAATAGAAAACTACAAATAGTGTAGTAGACTAGCCTGTTGCACAAGAATATTTCAAATATTTCAAATACCTGTAAATACAGTATCAGTTTGAAGAACACTCCTTGATTTTATTTTCCCCTCTATTTTTTTTTTTTCCTCAGGAAGGGTGCAAATGAAAACTATATTCATATAACAAATATTTCAGTAGTGTTTTTTTTTCAGTTGAAATATTTTATTTCCATGTTTTGCTGTAGCGTAATGATTCTCTCTGCTATTTACATTTTGCACCTGGCAAATTTATTTATTTTTTTATTTATTTTATGTATTTATTTTTGAGAATGCTGCTGTATGCAAAGAATTGCATGTCTGTGAAGACTGAATAGTTATAATAGTCTGAAATGATAGTCTAAAAGTTTGTCAAAATAAGTCTTTATCGGCAAGACACTGTTTTGAATAGTCTTTATTCAGATACCCTATAGTGTGTGAAACTGGTAGTCATTTGTTAATGTATGTACAATTAATTGTTTGCCTTGGTTCAGACCCTAACAAACAGAAAGCCTGTGCTACCTCAGTGGATAAATGTGTCATAAAAGTTTGCATTACTATCATTCACATAGTGTCTTGCTCCTATTTTCCTTGCAGCTGCTAAAATAGGCCCCTGTTTTCATTATCAGTGGTGAATTATGCCACCTAGGCACTATCAGAAAAAAAACAATTGGTGCGTATCTCCTCTTTTCTATTTTTAATTTGTGAATAGTTTTCCCCTTACTCTTCTTCCCTGTTTTCATGAGTTTCTTTCCTCAATCTTTCTGGCTCAGGTTAAAGGTACTAAAAACCTTTATAGCTCATACCTAACTGTGTGTCCTTTGTGTTTCAGCTCTGTTAGTCTTCAGTGGGTTTTCTTATCCTTGTACAATCCCAAAGCTGCTGAAGTTAATTGGAGTATCTTCCTGTACTAAAGCAAACTTTCAAGCAAAAATATGCTTCTTTGAGTACATGAAGACATTACACCTCAATGGATTCATGACTGTTGTGTTGATTTCTTTTTACAACTGTTTTACTGTGAAAATCTATAATCTTGTCCTCTGTCTTGAATGAAGAGAGAGGGAAGAAAACTCACTTGTCTTCTGTTCTTATGGAAATGAATTGATTTATCCTTCTATTCTTGACTTTCTTCTCACAATCTACAAATGTAAAATGAGGGACAGAAGAGAATTTTGAGAATATCAGTAGAGACCTTCTGGAAACAAAACTTTCTGCTGTATTCAACAGAATATGATTTTTATTTTTTTTCCCCCATGAAAAGAAGAATTTGCAAGAGGTTTTCATGGTCAGAAATCCCAGTTATTTTCAAAGTGACTTAGAGTGTAAATGATCAGTTCTCAGCCTGAGCATAACTTTTCATTACGTCATGGCAAAGAATTATGATGCCTAATCCTAGACTTGGTCATCTCTATTAACAGGTAACTGCTACCATACCTCTTGAAGAAGCACCCTGTTATAGATGGATAAGCTAAAATAGAATTTCATATTTTAATCATAGAATAATAGAATAACTTGTGTTGGAAAGGACCTTGAAGATTATCTATTTCCAATGATCAGCAGGGAAGCCACCCACTAGATCAGGTTGCCCAGGGCCCAATCTAACCTGGCCTTGAACACCTCCAGGGATGGGGCATCCACAACTTCTCTGGGCAACCTGTGCCAGTGCCTCACCACCCTCTGAATGAAGAACTACCCCGTAACACATAATCTAAATGTCTTCTCTTTAGTTCACCTCCTTGTCCTATCATTATCTGCCAAAGTAAAAAGTTGCTTTCCATCTTTTTTATAAGCTCCCTTTAAGTATTGAAAGGCTGCAATAAGGTTTCCCTGGAGCCTTCTCTTCTCCAGGCTGAATGTCCCCAGCTCTCCTGGTCTTTCTTCATAGGAAGAGGTGCTCCAGCCTTCTGATCAATGTCGTAGCCCTCCTCTGGACCTGCTCTAACAGACTCGCATCCTTCTTGTGGTGGGTGCCCCAGACATGGATGCAGTACTCACAAAGGACAGAGTAGAAGGATATCTGATATCTGAAGACAATCCCAATGCAAGGGGATTTAGGTTCTGCCAAACTTCTTCACCCTTTAACACAACAAAGTATTGAAAAATATTTTTTCTACCCTTTAAAATCATTTATTTTGTGCTCAGTTCTCAAGTTTTTGTGCAATTACCTGCTACTGGAATCAGGAAATTTTAATTAAATTCAGAAACTTATGCACAGGTAATAGTGATATTTCAAGCAAACCTTCTGATGTGAACATATCAACATAAACTTTTAGAGTGATCTTAAGACAATGGTGATCAGAATCATCCATGAAGCTGTCATCTTCTGTTGATTTTGTAGGAAGATATCCAGTTAAAGAGAACATTGGAAAAAATAACTTAGTCTACAGTAACTGTTCTATTCCTATTATTGTTTTCCTCCTTTTTTATTTTATTTTATTTTATTTTATTTTATTTTATTTTATTTTATTTTATTTTATTTTATTTTATTTTATTTTATTTTATTTTATTTTATTTTACTTTAATTTATTTTATTTTATTATTTTTTTTCTGGATGGATTCTTAGCAAATGTGTACTACTAATAGATGGAGAAGCAGATACATACTTAGTAATTTCCATTATTTTCCTTTAGGAACCACAAGCATTTCTGACTTTATTATGCAACTCCCATTACATTGCCGTCTAAAATATTGAGCTCTGCTGTTAATAAATTAATGTCTAGAAGAAATTACTTTATATAAACATAGATAAAACCTTTCAAAATGTAGCTTAGCTGCACATAATTACTTATTTAAATGCATTGTAATTTTACGGATTCAGCCAATACAAACTGTCCTGTAATAATGATTTTGAAATTATATAATGTATGTCTATAAGAATATGCTCCAATTTAAAGAAGTTATACTTCCTACAAAACCAAACATAAATAAATAAATATTTATTTATTTATGTCATCTGGAGAAGCTGATAAAGAAAAAATTGAATTCTGATCAGATGCTTTGGGCAAGGAGAAGCAGTAAATATTATTTGTTTAGAGAAATAGTAGGAAACAAAAGTCTAATTACAGCTCCAGTGGTTGATGAGTGGATATGCTGATGTCACTTAAAACATTGTTATTCTGCCTTCCTTGTTTAGATAAAAATATGTTTTGGAATCATTTTCAGTGTTTGCATTTTAGTAGGGTACAAATATATTTTTGCTACACCATAAAAAAGAACAGGAGACTATTGTAATAAAAATAATTAAAATAGAAACATCGGGAAATAAAATTTAAAACAAAACAAAACACTACATTCTATGGTTTGAATGCAAGAAGACACTCATGGTGCTTCTGGAGGAGTGTGACTAGACTGTATTAGAGTTGTTTTGTAGTTTCAGGTAACTGTATCTGAGCATGACTGTAACCAGCTTTCTGACTCTAGCACTTTACTGGTAGTAGGATAACCCATCTTTCTATTTCTGATTTAATAATTTGTATCTGGGAATTACTGAAAATGAATATTCATGAAATAGTCAAACTTCAGATTCTGGAGCAGTACAGTCTCTGAAATAATCAGCTATAATGGATCTCTGCTTTACTTTTGAAAGATCATTATTCTAGTTGTCTAGAAAATGGAGTCCCTTGAGGTGAAGTAATTCTTGTATATGTAAATTGCACATATGAACATTTTTTTTTTTCCCCCAGAAGATATGATTTAGTCTCCTAGTGGGTTAAAATAAGATTTTATGATAATCACAGGATGAAATGCAATTATTTACATGAGTTTTAATTGCTGGCTGCATCTACTTTTGTTTTGTGCAATTCCAAGAATTCTGATGTGAGTTTAAAACATTTTTTTGTTATTTCTTTGCAGACTGTTTATAAATTTATTGACATTTTGCACACTGTACATTTTTGTGGAGAGCACAGTTCAATACATGAAAGCCAGCTTTATAACTCCTGCTCAAGTTTAAAGTGTGTGTCTCTGTTCTAAAAATAGTGAAATTTAAAGGAGGGGAAGCAATTTATTTTATTATTATTTTATTTCTTCAAAGGTAATAGTCCATAGCTTTATTCAAGCAACCTAATATTATTTTGGTGAGCAATACATATTTTAAGTTTTTTAAAAAATTCCTGTTAGTTCTGCAGAGCCAATGAGATAACAAAAGAGAGTATGAGTGCACATCACCATCACCAAGAAAATCATTAACTCTAGTCAGATTGCCCATCTCTTTACACTAGTCATAAGGCACTACAGTAACAATAAAGTCAAAGATGCACTGGTGGAATACTGATACAGTTTAACGGGAGCTAATTTACCAAGCCAAATTATATGTTTCTTCATATACTAGTCATCTGAATCTGCCCATTTAATGCTAAAGTATGGCTCCAGAAGGACTGGAGCTATTATTGCCTAACACAAGACCTATTTTGCCTATATAGCAGATCCATAGATACCCACACCTGAACTCTCCTAATCTTAAATGTAATGAGTGGTCTTCATTCCAACAGAAGTGGGTGTGGCTGTTTCAGGGTAATACCACCTATTGCATCTGTTCTTGTGGAAGAGGACAAACTAATTGAGCATTACCTCTGCATGCAGGTGTGATAGGCAGATGGAGAAAATGTCACCGTTGTCTTCAAAATGGTTAAATCTCAGGCTTCCTAATTGCAAGCATTGTTGTAGGGGTGTTATGATTAAGTTTTCAAACACAATTTATTTCTTAGTCAAATTTTATATGCAAATATGTAGATATGCACCTGTGTACATATATTCCAAATATATTTTTACAGTCAGGAAAGCCCAGAATTTAGTTAGCAGCTATTTTTCTATTATATTATCCAGCAGGTTACTGGTGTAAAACTGGCAAAACAAGAAGCATTAATATAGGATTCTATTCCAAAGTTGGAAAAAGCAACGTTTATTGATTTATTTAAACTAAACTGACAAGAAACTTTGTTTTGAAGACACTTACAACAGAAGGGCTCCAAAAGCCTTTCACATATAAACTAAACTACAGAATGGTGCAAGTTTGGCTTTATCTTCTGGCAGAGGAATTCATCAGAGAACTCAGCCAGACTTTACAAAACAATGAGGATGCATTTTGTCTTACTTTCTCTATTGACAGTGTAAGAGGCTTCTGAGGTTTTTTGCTAGTGCACTTCCTTTCATAGGGAACAGTAGGGCTCTTTTCTGTGATGAAGGCAAGTAATGCAGCCAGAACCAATAAGTATTCAGAAAATAAACAACAACCAACCCCGCACCACACACACACAACAACAACAACAAAAAAGATAATTCACATGAACTTATGCACCTGCATAATTAACCTATTCTGAAAAAAGCAAGCATGGTTAGAACAGGCAAATCTGCAAATGCCAGAAGGTATAGGATGATACAAACAAGAAGAGACCTAAATCTTTTAAACTGTCTTAATCTGTCAACTACAAGTGGAAACAAAAGACAGAAGACCACAGAAACCATATAGAATCTGTGAAAGGACATCAGAAGATAAAGTCATCATTGTAACAGCCAAATCTATTTATTTATTTATTTATTTAGAATTTCTGAACAGAAATTCTCATTGCAGTTATTCTTACAGGGAAGATATAAAGGATGCATTCATATTTTTATTACAAAGTGTTAAACATATTTTATAAAGTTTTAAATTTCAGAAATGTGTATAATTTGGTCAGGACATAAACTGACAAAATATTTGAGTGAGAACAGATATGAAGTGCTTCTGGGAAGACTGAGACTCAACAGTTAATCTGTTTCTAGTAAATGAACATAGTACTAATTTTCACTGCAAAGCACCACAGTTTCTTGAGTTGGGTTGTTTGTGCTTAATTGCTTTGGTCAGATTAGAAAGGTTAATGCAGTTTTTGAGGCTGCTTAGGAGGGGAACCTTTATGAGGCTGCTTATGAAGGGAAGATATCTAAGATATATAGAGATATAGAAAATTTCCCACTTGACCAGTCAGTAGAAAACCAAATTTTGTTGGCCAGCCTCCTGTTATGTGTGAAAAAAATGGAGATTCAATAATTTTTTTTTTTTTTCAAATTTCCACAGTAAGTTTGGTTTGTATGAAGGGGAAGAGTTAGTATGGATATGAGCCATCATAGCAGTTTATCACCTCTCCTCTGGAACAAGAGGGGAAGCAAGGGAAAAAAAAAAACAACAACAAAACAGCTGCATCTTAGAGCCTTTAAGCCTTTATTTCTTGCCTGTTAATTGTGATAAATGTTCTCTGACTTTAGTAGGATGTGGATAATTCCATGCCATGCCAGACCAGAACAACACAACAACTTTTAAAATACACCCACATGAGGGGAAAAAAAAAAAAAAAAAAAAAAAGAAAAGAAAAGAAAAAAAAAAAAAGAAAAAAAAGTGGTGTACTTTGTCTTGAATGATATAAAATGATATAAAATCAGAGAGGTCTCTTGCTCTCCCTTCTGCTTCTATCTGTAATAGTGGAAAATGTCATTATCCTGATGCTTTTTACAGCCTTGGCAGCTAAAAAATTGTCAGTGCTCCACAGCTATCTAAGATATACATTTTTTCCCTGAATATAAACCACCAGTGAAATAGTTATTTATAGATCAGCTGCTTGAGGATAGAAGCAGTTTAAGGACTACTCACAAAACCTTTCTGTGTAGCTGCATGTTGGGTACCACTGTTTCAGCAAACAGGCAGTAATAAAGCTGTGTCTTCCCCTTGCAGCACTTGAAATGATCTGTTATTTGCAAAGATATACTTTTCATGCACTCACAATAGCGCTTTTTGCATTTACGGCTATTTACTATGTTATCTTACCCTAAACCAGAATATTTAGATAACATTTTTATGAATCGCCTAATTTTCAAAAGTTATAAAGACACCTAGTGTTCAACGTATTTAGGCTAATATTTCAACTGATGGTTAGTTGAAAAATGCAAGTTTCAAGGTTCATTTATTCACAAATTCAAGTTAAATTTAATTTTTAAACAGTCTTGTCAGGGGAAAAAAAAAAAGCAAAATATTCAGTATTAAAATACTTGAAATTCAATATGGATTTTGCCTAAAAGTTTATGATTGTGGAAAATACTGTAAATTCACTATATAAAGAATAAATATGATTAAACCTTGATTAAAATTCATTTTCAATAAAACTTTATTTTAACTGACATTTTTTGCAAGAAAATTAGAAAATAGGAAAGCAAATCTAAGGACAATTAAAAGCCAGTTAACTTAAATAACCCTCTTTCAATCATAAAATTTGAGAGAAAATGTTATTCTGTAAACTTGACCCCTAAATCCTAGTTGTTTTAAATTAAGAAGTCACTTAATTTTTTCTGAACTTTTTACATTTAACAACTTGTTTCACTTAAGTGTCTGTACCTACTAGAATTTAATTTGAGCACTTAAAACTTTTATTTAATATGTTTAGAAATATTTGATTATTTTTCTGTGGTTGGTAGCTGCTATCTAGTAGGTACTCATGCAATTCACTGACAAATAAATGCAATTTTTTTAATTAATACTCTTCCAAAATATTGTCATTCTATTCAAAAACATTAAAATGAATTTTATTTTTAAATCCACTGTAGGACTGATAATGTAGCTGAATTTCACTTTGTACTTTATATTTAGAGATACCTTTCTAAATATAAAGAGATACCTTTCACTTTCACCATATATATTTTAAAATAAAATTTCCTCACAGCATAATTTTTCATCTTTGGTTTATATATCCAAGGTTGCAGTTTGAACAAACCCCATCAAAGGAAAGATTGTTTCGCTGGCAAACTAAATGAAATAGGCGATGGAATACAATACTCAATACAGCACTCGGAGTAAAGTAGAATTTAAATACTAGTAAAAAAGACTATTATATTATGTCTCCTTGTTCTTTAAAGCAAAGAAAAAACAATGAATAAATACTAATGAAGCATTGCTAGTAGGTAGATTTCTTGTGTCTTCTTTATGCATTACAGTTTATTTCCTTGAGTGGCTCAGCTACCCATGGGAAGAATAACAATAGAAAAAAAAAAAAGAAAAAAGGCAACAGATATATATTAGCATAACAGTTGAGGTTGAAAAGCATGTTGTTTTTGTAGACTGCTTCCATGTTTGACATTATTTGTCAATGGATTAATAATAGTGGGTGGAAAATATTTTTATTACTTTGTGACCTCCAATAGCATTAGTATGGTCAACTAATACAAATATAAAGCTTGTGAGCATAAAAAGAAGAGAGCTTTGGGAGGCACCATCATGAGCACCAGTCCCATGCTGGGAGTAGTCTGTATGTAAAATCACTATTACATGGCTAGTATTCAGCTAGAAGAATAATAGCCCTTAATAGGACAGGGAAATGTGAGTCCATAAAGGAGAGTGGAGGGGAGGAAAGGTAAGGATACAGTTTCAAACAGGAAAATAAGAAATACAGCACTGTGTTTTCCCACAGGAGAGACCAAACCTCTTCCTGTCCCTGCCCCTTAAGGACTTAAATTTTAAGATTTTAGAAGTTATGGTACATTACATACTGTCTTGTAGCCAATTGGCATACAAATAAAGAGTGTGATATATATGAATAATAATGCTTGTGTAATGTTTTTGAATCTGTTTTACTGGCTTCTGTCTCTCCTGAGATCCCAAGGGGCCTCAATGCTTAATGGCAAATGGGAAGGGAAGGAATAATAATAATAAAGTAATCCCCCAATTTACTCTTCCACATCCTACTAATCATTACACTAGGATTTGAGAGAAATTTTGCATTTGGATTGCCGTTTTTGTTAAATGCACATGGCAGATTGATGGAATGGGGAGGTATTAAGAGCATGGGACAAGACTGTATGTAAAGAAAGGGGAAGATGTCCCTCCTTAATGACAAGGATAGCAGGATTTTGGCTGAACTGTTCTTATTCACAGAGTGTACTTGTCTCAGAAAAGATGAATTTCTCAGTCTTCAGGTGACTTAAGAAGGCTTAGAAAAAGGACACACATATCAGCAGAATTGCTATCCTCCCCACATAAATAAAACTTTAGAAAAATAAACCTTCTTTTACAGGGAAAAAAGAGGTCTTTCCCTGTTTAAGAGGTAGCTAGGAAGGTCTTTGCCTTATAATTTCTTTTAGACATGGTGTTTTAACTCTGATGGGCAGCTAAGCACCACCACACCAGTCTTTCACCCCCCTTCCTCAAGAAGAAAATATGATCAAAAAAGTTCATGCACTGAGGTAAGGATAGGGAGATGATATACCAGTTACTGTTATGGGAAAAACAGACCCAATGTAAGAGAGATTAATATAATTTATTGCCTATTAGTAGGCAATAGAGCAGTGAAGACTGAACTAGAATAGAACTAAAAAAACCTTCTCCTCCATTCACCCTCTTCCACCTGCTCTTCCCAGGCAGCACATGAGAATGTCCATCATCTCTACTGATCCTTCATTGTCACTCTTTTCCCCTGCTGCACTGTGGGGTCCATCCCATAAGATGCCCTCCTTCCCAAAATGATCCTACACGGGCTTCCCACTTGCTGCAGTTCTTCAAGAACAGTTCCAATACAGGTACAAACCACTGGCTGCAGCTCCTGCAAGACTGACTGTGCCACAATGTCCACCTCTCCACAGGCTACAGTGTGGAAATCTGCTCCACTAAAGGTACGTTATGAACTGCTGGGGGACAGCCTGCTCCACCATGCTTCTTTCCACAGTGTGCAGAACTTCTGCTCCCATGCCTCTAGCATCTCCTCCCCATCCTTCACTGACCTTGGTGTATGCAGGGTTATTTCTCCAACATTTTCTCACTCCTCCTTCCCAGCTGCTGTTGTGCAGTGTTTTTTCCATTTCTTAAATGTAGAGGTGCAACCAGAGTTACTCATTGGCTCACCTTTAGCCTGTGGTGAGCCCCTTTAGGAGCTGACTGGAACTGGCTCTTCTAACTTATCCTCACAGAGACCACCTCTGCAGCCCTTCCAATACTAAAACTTTGCCATGTAAACCTAGTACAACCAAACAGACTAACAGTAGGTAACACAATTAGGTAGTCTGTGTGGAGAGCCTTTTTCTAAATAACAGTGTGGGTGAATACCTTTTTCTAAGTCATTGAGCAAATTTTACTATGAAAAATCAAGGTATAGCAATAAAATTGAACAAGTTTGAGGGGAAAATTGCTAACCAAAACTAATAGTTTTATTTTACAAAGATCTGGAAACACAAATATTTGAATTACTTTTAGATGGGAGAAAGGGAAGATCTAAATCACATGTAATTTTGGTTATACCAAAAGTTAATGCATTCAGAAAAATTTTGTATCGTTTATAAGAAGAAAAAATGTTATACTTTGGTTTAGCCAACTTTCAAAATGGTTGAAGAAATACAATATGGTATCCATGCATAACCTGATAGAATAGTGATTCTTGATTTTTGGTATCTTCAGTGACTTGGGTTCTTCTACAGAAAAAGAGATAGTAGTGAGGGAAAATGCTCACTTTCACTTCTTAAGTCTTTCCTAGCAAGTCTGCATTTTTTTCTGTTTTTCTCACTAAGTACTATAAAAATGTTCCCATTTGCCATGGTCACAATCCAAGATTTAAATTTTTCTTCAGTTTAAATTTGACTAACTAGTTCTACTACTGTATTTGTCTTACATGGTATTTGGGCTTACTATTTCAAACATCCTATAAATACATTTTCTCTACCTTGTGATTTGGAAAACTTTCAAATGTAAAGAAAGCTTTTGGATGTGGAAATACCAAATTTCTTTCCCAAATCAGGACAGAATGCTAGGACAGAATGGTATTCTGAATACAGAATGGTAGCCTCTAAAATCCTGGTGCACACTACTGCGGCCATGAGTGCAGTTCAAGACAGACAGTCTGAATTACTGAGTGCTGCAGTATCCTCTGGCTTCATTTGGAAGTGCTAAGAGTTGTGGCAGCAGTACATGCTAGTTGCAAAACAAGGTCTAATTAGGTAGTGGTAGTTATTGCATTATCAATAGGGATTTAAATAAAAAGAAACGAGATGCAAGTCTGAAAGCTGTTTGATTTATTGCAATGCTATTGCACACAATGCTTTTATTACTACATAAAAGCAGTTCTACATTAAATCTACAAATCAGCATCCGTTCTGCTTGAATATAAGTATCTCCTATGTCAGGCAAGAGTTCAACAAGACGGGGAGATAAGCTTTGAAGCTTTATATGATACTATAACAGACTGCTCCAAACTGTCTCCATGCATGCATTTTTGGTACACAAATTTACAGTACACAAATTTACTTTGAGAGCCCTGATGAGAAATCTGTGTTAATGCTTTGGATTCTTGTGTCCCTCCCACCCCCCTTTTATTTTTAATTGCAGCGTTATATTGTCCTGAATTCACAGTATTTTATGTCCTACATTTAAGTTTGTCCTATGCCTTCATTTAAGTTTGCAAGTCAAAATTAAGCACGTTTACTGTTAAATGGTAGTTGCCTTTCTCTACAGGGAGCCATTATAATGCTCAACTGGAAATATTTCAAAGTAAGTTTGTATCAGTAATCATCAGCTGGTCAGAGTGTAGAAGTAGTTTAGCTTTGGTTAATTACCTTCCAAAAGGAAGGATGAGAAAAAAAGATAGAGAGAAATAGCTGTTACGGACAGGAAAAATACAGGTAGAAATTACAGCTAAAATAAATATTTTCAGGGAAAAAATAAAATAAAATAAAATAAAATAAAATAAAATAAAATAAAATAAAATAAAATAAAATAAAATAAAATAAAATAAAATAAAATAAAATAAAATAAAATAAAATAAAATAAAATAAAATAAAAATCTACCCTTCTCAGCTTTGCAAAAGCCACTGCTTCTCAAATGGTTTGCTATACATATATTTAAAATACTGCTCTCAGGTATTCTTTCCTCTAGAAAAAAGTCTGTGAACTATCTAAAACCAAAATATTTCCCTTTGTAAAGCTACCTTAGTGCTTTCTGAAGCTGTAATTTAGTAATTATGTTTTCATTCTCTTGTCTACTGTGGTCTTAGGTTAGGTTATATCTCCAATGGTACCTACCTGTCAGTCTTCATAAGGAGTTTGTGATTATAGTCATTCACGGGAAATATGTGCATGGGAGCTAAGTCCGCTGCAGAGAATGGAAATTCTGACACAGAAAAATAGATCCTGTGAGATATAACTGTATGATATTTCTGTTGGGAAAATATTTGAATGAATTAAAAAGAAAACCCTGTACAGTTGGCAGTTTCTGTTTTTAAAAAGTTCCTTAGATGAAATCTGAGTTTTTCACTGAGGACTTTTTATCAGTCTGATTGGAAAAATGCAATCTCAACTGTATTCCATCTCAGGACATGTATCAAGTTGTATGTTCTGAGACATGATACAGATAATTTCTGTCAGGAAAATGCATCCAGCTTCTGGGACCCAGCTACAACACTCATTTCTCTGCTGATGGTTTCACAGAGCCATTTCCTCCTGACAAGGCCATTGGTGATGAAGTCTGCACAAAGAAAAGCTGATGTAGAGTGAAATCTCTTTGCTTGTTTGTCTCGGATGTGGTCTTTCTGACTATTGGTAGTCTTTTGGTGTGGTCTTCCACTCTATATAAGTGGAAGAGTGGAAAGAGGATAGGATATAGGATATTGGATTGGAAACAATTAGTAACCAAGAGATTTGCTCTGATCTGTTCATTATATTCAGTTGCCTCCATGAGACGAGCTACCTTTGTCATGTCATTACCTGTGTCCCATGGACACCTGTTTCTCCTAAGCAATACGTAACTGAAAATAGTTTGTACGAGAAGCAAAACAAAACAAACAAGCAAACAAACAACAACAACAACAACAACAAAAACACACACACAAACTGAGGAAGTCATAGGTGTAAGTTTTCATCATTAATATTTTATTGTGTGTTCTTCCACTTGCCTGATATCTACACTGGTTGAGGATAGATCACAGGAAACTGTGATACATACTCAGTTACTTTAACCATGGTCTCTGGTGTCATTCCAGTTGCTTAGGCTGCATACAAAGCAGGCATCCTACACAAGACAAGACAACCAGTGCCAGTTACTGCCCTGCAAAGAAGAAAAAGAAAAAAAAGATCCAGGGGGCTGGTCTGAGAGCAGGCAGGTAAATGGGTACAAATGCTGTTTTGTCCCACACTGCTCTCCAGAAGGCCATAGTGCATACTTCAAAAGGAAATATTTTCAATGGAATACCAGTTCCTGAAGGACTTTTAAAGTTATATTGGTTAAACACTTTGTGCCCTTAGTAAGGAAGAGGCAAGGAAGATTGCCCTCTAAGCAGAATTTCATTATTTAAGTGGAAAAATCATTTGTGCAGTGTGGCTGCCAAGCACGCACATAAAGAATGTATCTGCGTGTCAAAGATCCATGTGACAGAGTTTGATTTTATGATTCAGTCTTTTGAATATCTTTGGAGAAGACTAGCAGAGTTAAAAATGGCTTGAAATTTTGGGATAGGCTTATCTTGTCCTAAAATAGGTCATTGTTATGACTGGGATGCTTAAAGAGATTTGTCTGCAAAGACGTCTGCATTTTTTCCATAACAGTGAGGACGTATAAAGGTTAGGGTAGTTTTTAAAATTATTATTATTTTTTATGGCAGTCTGGCTGCTTTCTTTTTGAATTGATAATTTTAATGTTACTGAAATTTAATTGAATTATTAATGGTATATCAGAGTGCCTAGAGCCTTGGCAAAAAAAAACTGGCATGTCATAATCTGTCTCAACAGACAGATCTTGGGCCACCTGTAATGACTAGATACAGAAAACTACAGAAAGAAAGCATTTTGTAATACTCTGGAAGATTTTTTTTTTTAGCTGAACAAATCAAGATGCTATTTTACATTTCTTGAGTGTCAAGTGTATGCCTAAAATTTAAACTAATGAATAGCAAGTATTCAGACATATGACAGTGTTATAATAACACAGAAGCAAATTGATCTCCCTCTTTTCCAGAGGTTTTCTCAGTTCTTCTTTCCTCCCATCCCTCTCCCCCCTTTCTTTTTTTTTGAGGGGGTGGGGGGTGGGGAGAGAGAATAAGTTGATAGATAATTTTGCATAAGTCTCACAGAAGATGAAGACAACTATGAGAAAAAGGGTTAATTTTTTTCAGACAAGGCTATCATGTCTTTAAACAGATGTGTGACCCTATGATTGATCCCTAGATAAGAGCTTTAAGTATATCCTCAGAGAGGATATACTGCAGGCATCAGATAATGACCTTAGTGTTAGAGAGGCTGATAGTTTTAGTATTAGAGTAGATACAGAGACAAAACAAACAAACAAACAAACAAACAAAAACAACAACAAAAAAAAGGATTTTAATGTAAAATCATCATAATACAATGGAGATATGTCATAAAACGCCTTAAAAAATCAAGCTAGTATCAAAAACTATGGAACTGAAAATGGATTAACCTGCCTTTTTGATCCATAATTGTACAATCCTTTGCAAATGCTGCTTGCCATTAATAGTATTTATTTTTTACCCAGATCTGCTGTAAGACTAATTCCCCTCTACAACGTGGGAACTATATTGTATTGTTTTGTAATTGTTCTTTTTTCTTCTTGTTTTTTGTCTTCTGTAAAACCGAATAGTTAATTCAAGATTTACAATTATTTTGATAACTGATTTCTCTAGGCTGAAAAAATGTCCTCCCAAAACCAGAGGTTTCATAAGTAAATGTAAAGACTGTTTAGTAAATATAGAAACCTAAACATAAATAAATGAAGTTTTCTTTAGAATACTCTCAGTTCTTCATTATTAGTTACTGAACATATGCATACTGGAAGGGTATCTGAGTGTGCATTTGCTACTTGTGTGAATTTGTTCAACTCACAATAGATCTGCATCAACTATTCCATATGAAAAAATAATTATTTCTATATAACTTCTGTGTTCTCATTATGTTTTCCTTTTAGTCTGTATAGTTTATTATTATTACTATCATTTTTTGAAGGCATATTAACCATTATAAATGAGGAAAAAAACATAATTTTGTTTTGTTCCTCCCCACCTTTTTAAACGTTGAAAAAAGACAACCAGCAAAACTTACTTTGAAAAAAAAACATGCCCCTTTTCATCTGTTAGCTAGAAGCTATACTGGAATCAGTTATCTTTTGCCATTAGGTGTGATTCACATTAGGTGTGATTCACATTTTTTTGTTTAGTTAGTTTTGTTTTGTTTTTGTTTTGTTTGGTTGGTTGGATATTGTTGTTTGGTTTGTTTGTTTGTTTGTTTGTTTTTTTCAGAATAGGGGTTAATTTGACCAAATAGTCTGAATAACTTAACTGCACATAGTCATTAGAATTTAGGAGCAAACCAGAGTGTTAATGCAATATAACGGCAAACACTGGCATCATGTCTCAGCAGTCTAGGTGGTAGCTTATTGATCTTATTGTGCATATGAGACCATGGCTTGATTTCCCAGATCACCAGTTAAGCTGTGAATTGAAACACATGGTAATTAGCAGCCAGTTTTCAGATCTCAATGTACTGAGCAAGCAAGTTAGAATAGCTGTCTCCTGGGGAGATGGAAAAACAAGTGAAGGAAATTAGGGAGATGTTTCTGAATTACAACTCAGGGAGGAACTACCAAGTCAGTGATTCATAGTACCCATGGCTGAATTTCTACAATACATATCACTAGGGACAATTTTCTGTGAATACCATGTACTTGAAAATTCCTACACTTGTGCCCCAACAAATATGATTTCATAAAATTGTAATCATTGTTTATCTGGGTTAGTTTATTGCACCAAAACAGATCTGAATTATTTCTTTACATTTTGACTACTACAGTATGTCAGAATTCCTACCACAAATATTCAGAGTAGTGTTTGAAAGCCTCTGCCAGGCAAAGTCCAGCACAGTGATTAATTTCTGCTCTGTTTTTCAGTTTCACTGGGGCTCTGGTAAACCTAGAGCTTGCATTGACTTTCTGCTGAGGTTACATTTCTACCCTCTGTGCAAACTTGAAGTGCCATTTTGTACCTTGGCCTTATTGAAGCTATTGGAAACTTTGCCACTGTCTCACTGGGACCAGTACCTTGTCACTACTTTTCTGAAGTGTACCAGAAAAAATTTCCAGAAAGCCAAAACTGTCTAGTCCTTATAATAAGCAAGGATCAACATAACTCTATACCAATCCTTTAAACTCCAAATCATTAAAATAAGGTGTGCCCTCATATCAGATCAGAGCAAGGAACTTCTTCAAATGTGTCTTAAGTGGTAAGTTGTCCCTTCTCAGACTGTGCATGCTGTTTTTTTCTGGAAAAAAAAAAAAAAAAAAAAAAAAAGGGTCTTAAGGGTCTAACAAATGGAAAGTCATATGAAATCATATGCATCACAGATAAATTCTGCTTTTTTTTTTTTTTTTTTTTTTTTTTCCCCTGAAGAAGTATCTTGTTAAATCATTTGAAAGTAACAGTGAGTTTAAGAGGAATTCTGCATTTCTGAAATGCTCTTTCTTCTCCCAGATTCTGAATTTCTTGTACTGCCTGATTGCTCACACTTTTGAAGTTCATACTTGCTCATACTTTTGAAGTTCATCATCACTGAAAATTTCGCCAATTATATTTTGATGTATAAACACTTTCCTGATTGTTCAGCATCCCCCTTTGCTTATATGATGGATTGAATGTATGACAGCTGTCCCCAGAGGCCGTCCTGAAAATAAGATGTTGCAACTTATGAGTTTATTGAAGTGAATAACAGAAAATATTGCATAAGCACACAAACTGCTTTTTCTTTTTCTTTTTCTTTTTCTTTTTCTTTTTCTTTTTCTTTTTCTTTTTCTTTTTCTTTTTCTTTTTCTTTTTCTTTTTCTTTTTCTTTTTCTTTTTCTTTTTCTTTTTCTTTTTTTTATTTTTATTTTTATATTTTTCTTTTTCTTTTTCTTTTTCTTTTTCTTTTCTTTTTTTTTTTTCTTTTCTGCTAGTAAAAAGAGATTAAGATGCAATAATATTGGTCACATAGGAGAAACTTCTTTAAATACCTGAGCTCATTATAAAAATATGGAAGTTGGGATACGCATTGTATACTGATAGCAGGATGTCACCATGGACACCAACACGCAAAAGTCAAATATGATGAAGGAGAGAAAAGAGAAAGAGAAGATACAGTATCCATGACAACAAGTGGAAAAGAATAAGACTCTAAAAAGTTGAAGTCCCCTGTGCTTGTATGTATTATTAAAATGAAATTTGCAAAGATAGATGCACATACAATATTATTTCTGTACAGCTGGATTTTGTGCAAATTGACGGTGTCAGACAGGTACAAAGGAAGTTCTGATGGTATATGGATCTTTTCTATTATACCTGTATGTCCCTGGAGTGATCTGTGTGTAACCAAACTGTAGCTGGGTGAACAGCAAAGATCACATCCAGTTATCTTTCTTTGTACATATGTATATGCATAAACCGGCCCTTAGTCTGAATGTCTGCATCAGTTAATGATGTGCCACAACATATTGTGAATGTATGTGACAGCCTGTAATTTGATATAGTTAATTATGACCTGAAATAAAACAATGTGGTTTGGGGGGATGAGTGGAATGGATTAAGAATTTTTATTTTTTTTTTTCTTTTGATATGACAGGAGCTCTCCTGTTGAATCTTGACTGTACAGTTTGAAGCAAGTGCAAAGGACAGAGAAAGAGTGACAGGATTAGAGCTTGTGCTATCTGATGCCTAGAGGAAACTATACATTTCTGTCTCCATGAAATATTTTGGAATACTCCACATGCATCCACATGGAACTGCTTTGCATTTGTTACATAATATTTGATTTGACCTACTGAAGTTCTAGCATGTGATAGCATAATACCTTCTTGCAAGGAAAGGTGCTTTGGGACTTGGATTGATGTTATAGTAAATATATCATTGTAGAATTTCTTTCTTAAAATGTAACTCTCTTAAAGCAGAAAATATACCTGTACAGGTAGAATTTGTAGTTACACTCAATTTAACAGTAAAAGTATTTGTAAATATCTAGTAAAAAAAAAAAAAAAAAAAAAGTGAAAAAAGTACCGTATTAAAATTCAAGGATATGAAACAAAACTCCTAAACATATTAGTGAATATATTTTCTCTTATATTCAATGAGAGCTTGCGTTCCCAAACAGCATTAAACTTAAGAACATTTTTATTCAAATGAGAAGTATATAGAGAGAGGATGTAAAAAGAAGAAAGGTAAAAAGCAAGAATAACAGATACAGTAATGGAATTAATTCCTGAAACAACAAGGAAGAAAGTAACTTTATAGAAGATGCAGTCATCTTGTGCTACCAGCTCCACAAGACTTGAAAGATTGTTATGAAATCTTGGATATGATCTCCTTCATTTGAGTTCAGATAATGAACATAAGTCCTAGTTAAGTATAATTTCCAAAACTGTGTGAAAGTGTTCTCTCTCTCACTTATTTTATTTTTTATTTATTTAATTATTTATTTTTAAGTAAACTACCTCAGGAGACCTTTCTATAATTAAAGAGCTATACATTTTAGCATCCACAGAGTGAACGTGCAGATCTCAGAGCTATGTCACATGTTAAATGTTAAAAGAATTACTCTGAATTAGATGAGAAGCAAAACATGAAAAGTATGCTTTTAAACTATAGTTTATATTAAAAAGTTCATTGGTGTACTAAATGCAGATGTTTTGCTTCTAAAAATGAATTCTCTGTAATGTTTAAATTGTTTGGTAGTAAAGGCACCAATTAGAAATTGAAATAATTTGTATTCAAGTCCTAATCTTGACACAGATTTGTCCTTGATGAAGTCCACTAAGATCTATGAAATCTTAGTCAGTTAAACTTCATTTGGTCCAGAGTATATCCTTGCAGCCAGAAAACATGATAAACACGATAAAAACATGACAAGAACTCTTGTGTTCTTTCTACTTTACCCCCAATGTGCATACATCACCATGCTATTCCTAAATCTTTTTTTTTTTTTTTACAAATATATAATGAATTACAATCAAATATGTGTGTGGGGTTGTGGAGTTTGCTTTAATTTTGATTTTATTTATTAATTCATTTATTCGTTTATTAATTTATTTATTCATTTAAAATTGGAATTTGTATTTAAATAATTTTAAGTCTTGGCTCAGAGTCTCATTATAGGCATACTTCATAACGATTGTACCTGTCCAAGGATGGTTTAGTTCTCTAAGAACTTCTGTAATACTAAGATCTTAAAATTGACATTTTTATTTATAAGAGATAGTAAGAGATAGCCTTTCTTTTTTTCACTAATATTTTAGACATTAAAAAGTTGTAACATAATTCTATTTAGAATGTAGAATTGCAGAATTGTGTACAATTACAAATACAATGTTACATTTCAGATTTTTGTAAAATACTTCTGTTTCACTTTTTCTTTTTTTTTTTTTTTTTTTTTTTTTTTTTTAGTTAAAAGGGAAAATAAAAGATTAGGGTCATTTTTATAAAAACATTTAATACTCTGATGGAAAATCATAGCTCTGAGTGCGTAAAGCGGTGCCATGTAACAGAACTTTGAGACATCTGTGTATGTAAGTGGGACCTTTTGTAGCTGTACATATTTCAAAAGTATCAGCTGCTATGATTGAAATCTTTCTGGGTCTATTTGAGTTTGCACTTTGTGAGAATTACCATGAGAGGCTGTTTCTGACCTTACCCATAAAGTATTTAATGTAAATGCTGAATTTCTTCTTGTTTACTCAGTTTCACACAAGGGAAAGCTCCAGTCACAAAATAAGCTTGAATACCCAAGACTTTGTTCTTAAGATTCTCAGTTTTCATTCTGTGATGGAGATATAATTGAGTCCACTTTTGTGTGTGTTAATTTGTTATTGTAAATATTCTTATGACATTAAAATTTAGGGAGAGTACCTGTATCTTTATATAAGAGCTGGAGTTTCACTAAAATACTTCAGTATAGCACCAAGCAAAAATTCCCCAACAGGTCATGGTTTTTGACAGAAAGAGATAATTCAGGTAGTCTTAGTGATTTCTAACAGCATGGAAATATAGAACAGCAGAAGTTCATGCTTGTTCAATGCTAGTGTTGCTGGCATAATTTTCACTTCATAATGTTGCACTTTGGGATGTAAGTTATGTGTAATATTTGTGTGTATCCTATACATACAAAATATTATGTAGATAGTTTATATGGCATTGAGTCAGGATAAGCTCTTCTGTCTGGCAAGCTGTTTGGCCACATGGATTTCCCATTGTGAATACTGAGTTTGATAAACAGCAAGGAATTGATGATATTTCTTGAAAATCTGTAGGTTCAAATAGATTTATGATACTATTTAGTACACTTTTCAGTGTTTCCTTTTGTCTTTATTTTCTTTTTAATGTATTTTGTAGTCTTCTGCTTGCAATGTGTTCACGTAGTCTTGCAAAGATACTAATGAAAGACCCTTTAGACTCATCCTTATTACTATTTACTAAGTGCCAATACTTCATTTGGTGTATGCATCTGACAGAATGTGATGTGAAAGATCCTGTGGAAGAAGAGTATTTTGTAAATGCATTTTTGATGGAGGCTTTTTGGTACAAGAAAATAACATCTAGAGTAACCAGTTAAGTAGAGCAGAGACAGAGGAGAATTGTGCAGAGACAAGAAATAGAAGGAATCTTTCTTTCCAAAAACAGACTTTTCCCTGTGTTTTGAATGCAGATGAGATTAACATGGCTACATTTGTGGTCTTGCTCCAGCATTACTAATTAGATCGGGATAGTTCCCAGAGGATAGTGATTTTGGTTAACTATTGAGACAGAAACTAGAAACAGAGCATAAAGCTTTGTTTTGAAAGACAAAGCTATCACTTTCTGTTCAGTATCTGTTCCATTTTGGACTCTAAGATCTGAAATACGTGGTAAGTCATCTTTAAATACAGAAGGAATGATTCAGCTGGATGAAACAATAGAATTCTGTGCTTAAAAATAACTTTCCACATTTCATATTTTAATTAGTGACTTAAAAGCAGACTGGTATCAGATAAGCATGGAGAAGTAATTAATACACAAGGGGAAGCATACATGGAACACAGGAAATAATTTTAGTCATTTTTTCAGTTTAGAAAGTTTTTCTGGTGTCCAGAAAGTAGATGAGACATATTTTTTCTTAGGTTTTATAATGAAGCTTTTATATTTTCTCTCTGTATGATGATTAATAATTTGCTAAAAGTTGTTCATATGGTGGGACAAAATTTCAGTAGCTATAAATTGCAATAGCTCTAATAATTTCAGTACAACAAATGCAGTTCACCCTAATGATTAATCTGTTATTCTGCAAATAATGCCAGTTTATACGTTTAAGAACACAATTAAAAAATAACAAACAATAACAACAAAATAACAGATACACTTCTAATGTAGATTCATATTTAGTGTGGATGTAGTTTATACCTTTGTAAGGTTCCTTATACTGCAAATCTTAAAATGGGAAATCTCACATGGGACTGGAGATCTTGTGTCAAAAATACACAAGTGTACGTCTAGGGGTGTGGCCAGAGATGCTCTTCTGACTGCAGCTAAGCAGCCCACTAGATCAATGCCTTGGGTATTTTGTTGCTATCTCCTTCGCACCCTCTTTGTTTCTTAAATTGGAATTTATCACCCTTATATCTTAAATTGGAATTTGTCAGAAAGCTTAACTATGCATCTACTTTGCTCTCATTCAGCATTTTTTGTTGGTTTTGTTTGCTTGTTTTTTCTTCCATAAGTTCAGACCACCTGACAGAACTGGAGCAAGGAGAGACTATGTATGTGCTGCAATACCTGCTGATCTGGCAGTGGCCATCTGAGTGGAGATGGAACAACAGACAGGCTAGGCCTAGGCCCTAGCCATAACCCCTTAACCCAGTGCTTGTCCTTTTGACTGTATTAATAAAGGAGAGGGCAAAATGAAATAGTATAACACACTACAGAGTGTAGGGTGTAAGAATCTATCTCTAAACAGGTAATTCTGGATGCCATATTAATTAATTTATGCTGTTCCACAATAATATATAACAGATCATATGGCCTCACGCAATTAGAAAAATATTCTTACATTGAATAAAAAATGAAAAAGAAATGGGAAGTGTGTTTGTATTCTCTTATAGTGTTTCAGGTAGTTGTGGATTTGACACTTTTAAATAGGAAATTTCTTAGGAAACAAGTACCCTCAGTAAGGCTGTAAGACATACTGGGTGAATGAGTTTTTTCAGCTGGTTTCTATGAGTTCCTTGGTTGGAATTCACGTTTCTATCCCTCCATTTAATTGTTGATATCTGGAAGCATAAGGAAAATATTCAGAAATTTATAAGCAAAGTGGCTTACTAAAACCCTAAGTATCTTTTCTTTTCTACAAATACACATTTGTGGTCCAGCAGGTATCTGTTGCAGTGTGGAGGTTTCAGGTTCAAATAATTTATCTCAAGTCCAAAAGGATTTCTGAATTGCTAGGTTTCTTTCTTAACTGATCTGTTTCATTTAATATAACTAGTTAAATAATGCTGTTCTCTGCAAATACCTGGTTATATGCTAGATTCATAGTGAGTCTGTAGAAAACCCTTCTTCATGTAATCTCTCCTAATACAGCAGAGGATTTGACTATCTGAAACTGCCCTAACCTCTTGGCTAGCACTATATTTATGAACAAACATTCTCATGTGCATGTACTTGTTTAGCTGGCTTTCTTTCAGGAATCTATGGTACCTCTGTTTGTATTCCTCCCTTTGTCCAGGTAAAATAAGAATTATTACCACATTTCCATGGATGCATTTTTTTTTTTTTCTCCAGTTTTGTGTCTATTTTTAAAATATATCTTTCAAAATTATTCATAGGTGCTTCCCTCTTCGATAGAACTTTTGCTTTTCTAAAAATTAATGAGAATTTAAAAAAAGGGTGTGTGTATGACATTTTAACGTAAAATTTTAAAACAAGGCCCTTACCCAAAACCTATTGAAGTCACTGGAAAATTATCATTCTGATTTCTAGCAAATCCTAATCATTCATCACACGTCTTGCAATGTGAATAGCTTCAGTGTGATGAACAGCTTCAATATGCTATTGTTGTTGCTGCTGGTTAGCTACGGAGATGGTCACAGTTTACCGAGGTAGATGAGCTAAAAGTATTGCATAAAACTCATGCTGATTGGAAGCTGTATGGAGAATACAAATCATGGGCATTGAAGGACTTAAGCAACACTTTAGTGATTCAGAAGTTCAGTACTGTTTGCTTCGTGATGGGGGACAGTTTTACCCAAGTCTTTACTACACTTCCTTTCATCACTATCCAATTATTTACTATTGCTAATGGAACTCTGTCACTAGCCAAGCTTTGAAATACCATCACTTATGAAAAACATATTTCTTTTATATATATACACACACACACACACACGTGTGTGTGTGTGTGATACAACAGTGGTTGTCATGAATGTAACTAGTAACAACTGATTGATTAATTATCTAAATTATATCTTAAAAAGTAAAATTTGATTAGTGCAATAGAGCACAAGCAGGATTTTGATTTTATTATCTCAAAACCTTAATTCCTCTACCATTTCCTTTCTAATCAGAACACAGCATGGTCTCTGAAGAAAATAATTGATTTTTTTTTTTTTTTAGCAAGTCTTAATAGCACAGAAAAATGCAATGATTACAAGACAGAATGGAATCAGATTTATTTGGAAAACTGTCATATAGAACTTCAGTCTGTCTTACAGAGACAGGAATATGTTGCAGGTAAATGATGGCATGTGTTTGAGAGCTACTTTTTCAATGTCATATATTACAAATGAGTCCAGATAGTTCTCAATGGAAAAAAATAATATCCCCTGTGTTGACACTTGCTTAAGAATATGAATGCTGCAAAACTGATTTCCACATTATAAGGAAAGAGTGGGATACAGTATGTGTCAGACTTTGTATAATTTCAGAATGTTTCCTTCCCCCTGAGAAAATATGATTATGAAATCAAGTGTTTCCTGTGTCAAAACAAGTGATAACTCTCATTCACATTAGCCACACTGATCATTTTCTATACATGTACAAAACTCCATGTCACCAACTATATTTCTTTTATCATATTTGTAAATATGAAAAAATATACTAACAGCTTGGTAATGAAACTGGTTTACCTTGCCAGGTATGCTTTCAGTACATATAACAACAATACTGACACTAGAAAAAAATCCTTTGGGTTTTGCAGTCCACTACCAGTTGAATCCTATTTTTCATCCAATTGAAAAAAGTGACAGGAAAAAACAAACAAACAAACAAACAACAAAAAAAAACTCTTAAAATTCAGATAACAATATAATTAATCCTAACATACATGTTTTATAATATGTTAATGCCAGCAATGCCATTTTTTAATGGAGGAAGAATATGAAGTATTTTCATTCTGATTCATTTTTAAATATAACTATGCACAGATGTGTAATGAGAAATTTTTGGGGGGATTCCATGTTGGAAGAACAAATGGCTATAGCAGTATGTTGAATATTACATGTATGTGGAGACACCAGTAAAAGCTGAGCTTCTTCATTTTACTGTGCCTAGAGCAGAAGATAGGATTAGATGACTTGCTGGGGTTCCTGCCAATCTGAATCATCCTATGGACCTTGATGAAGACAAAGTTTAACACTGAGTAATTTAGCAGAAGGAGGCCAGATATACAGATACAGAATAAGTGCTTTACCAGTATTGCTCAGTCAATAGTTCTTAAACATTAAATGAAGATTTCAATGTAGACAGCTCTTCTGTCTTCAGAAATTATATGGAAAACTAACATTTTATCAGGTTTTCACTCATACTAGCAAGGATGATTCAAATTCTGTAATACTTCCTGAAAAGTCTTGGAAAAGTTTCTTCCCTGTTCTTCATCAAGAGACAGAATTATGGAACAAGAAATGTAGAATTTTAATACTTGATATATGACATGCCTTATGAAGCAGTTGTTCAGTTGTTCCTTCACTCCCTCTGAACTCAGATTCATACATGACATTTGTGTGAATTATTCAATTTTTATGTTCATTTTATTATAAAAAGATGAAGGCTTCCCCAAGAATCTACTATAATAGAAGTTCTAGCAAAAGCAGGAGAGGAGAAATAGGGTACAGAACAGACAAAAGATTTGGCAAGGTAAATTTTGAGGTAAAATCCCAATCTTCATTGATAAAATTTCCATTTGCTTCTCTGGAAGGAACTACAAAACCATCCCAGCTTTTAGAGAATAAAGAACTTATTTAAAATGCTATTTAGCAAAAAAACTTCCCCATGGATCTTTAATATATTTGAACAAGCTGACTGTAAGATTTTCTGAAATTTTAAAATGATAAAGGTTACAAATTCTGTTTCAAAAGCATCTTAATTGTTTGAAAGATAAAGTCTCTCAGGTTCACACAAAAATTTTGCTACAGGAAAATTAATCTTTGGTTATGAACTTCAGTTGCAAAAAGCAGCTAAGAGAGACTAGCTAATCGATAACTAACTTCCATGTTTTTATTTCCATGTTTTTATACTTTTCCCTTCCAGCACATTTGCACTGGATTTTTTAGATCTCTTTTTGGAGATAAGAGATGTGATTCTTAATTTTGAGTAATGATTTTTCTTGCTAAATCAAAATAAAGTTTCTTCACAATATTTGTAAGCTAGGCCTCATTCTACTTACATCAATTAAAAGATGAAACTGAAATTTTCAGAGCAATGTTGTGTTCATCTGAAATTGAGTTGTCTGAAAGAGAGGGTATTGTGTTAGCTGAGATAACAGAGCTTCTCATCAGTAAACACATCCAAATTTTTGTCCTGTCTGTTAACAGCTTTCTGTGCATGTGTCCTAGCCTTTTCAGCCCATTATTGCTTTTTTCTTTTTCCTCATTTAATCTTTCTGACTAGTTATCATCTACTCAACATGATGAACTACATCCCTCTCGTTTATATATACACCGACTAAATATGTCGAATCCATTACATCTGTGAGACATTCTAAACAACATTACTAAAAGTCTTCTAATATTGTTTCCATTTAGCAGGTATTCTAGTCATATAACATGCCATTCCTGTCTGTGTTATACAACCATACTTTGGAGGACACTCATAATTTTGTAATGAAATCCAACAACTACTTAAATGACTAAAAATCTGTGTGTGTATAACATGGAAATGACATGGTTAAAAAACTTATCACACTGTTGCAACAAAGGCACTGTCACATTGCATTTTGCTATCTTCTGCATCTCTGCATCTTTCTCATGTCATCACAATCTTAGCTTCTTATACAAACACATATTTTAATGCACACATTCAGAGCACTTGAGTTGCACTGACAAATAACTTGGGTAAAAATATTCCTATTGTTTGACTCTTTTTCTTTCCCCTAATTACAAATGAATTTGAAACTTTCCCAAGAGAGTATTTTTCTCTTCAGCGAATTTAAAATCATATTTGTCTCTGAAAATATGACAGATGTACCAGGAATTTTCTTCTTGTTTCTAGTTTTATATTCATTGTTCATATGAAGAGGTTTTGCTTTAATGCATTAACATAGAAGAGAAATGATATTTACTTTCACCCATAGAATATCAATGAATAACTGAGAATTGTTTACATGTTACTTTTCAATCTTCAGTGAATAAAAACAAAATCAAAGCAGAAGTTCTAACAAATAATTCTAGTTTATGACTGCTAATTATAAAAAGGCAAGCACTGATGAGCTTGTGCAGATGAAACAAAGTCATTTCAGGTACACAGTGTAAATTATCAACATGAAGAGATAACCATTACAAGTTTTATCTGCACTGCTTTCTATAGAGAATTAAAAATAAATAAAACAATGAAAACAATAACTCTCGCTAATTTTTATTTTCAGGTAATATACTGTTTTATCAGTTAGTTGTTATGAGAATGCTATCACAGTCACTAGAAAATTCTACCAACTTGTGTCTTTTTCAAAGGGTCATGAATTAATGAAGCTGTTCATATAAATGGAACGTTTCAGGATTAGTCTACGAGAAGACATGTGTAGCTGTTTTATGATCATATGGATTAGCTTTCACAGCTGAAGCCACAGGGTTGGTAGCAGTCACAGAGCTCCTGCTTATCACAGTTAACTTCACTAACACAAAGTTTCATTCTTCACATCTCTTTCAGGTAGAGTCCTATAGAATGAGATTCTCTATGTAATATTGACCTTGCGAATGGATAGAGTAACCATACACTGAAAAAGATGAAAAAATACAATTTCCTGAGGGTTATTAATTATATATATATATAAAATATCCAGCAGACAACTGAAGTATAATTACTTCATTTTAACTGCATGTATTGTGTTTCTCATCAAAAAGGCAAAAACACTTTAAAAGTAAGATAAGTTTCTGAGGTTTGGAATCTGGTAAACAATGAAGAATAATCTGAAGTAGAAAAATGTTGCATTCTGATTACCAATTTCATATACTTATTTTAAATGATTTCTATAGCTTCACCAGATCCATCCAGTGGGCTTTACCTCAGCTTTGCTAACTGCATTAGTCTACAGACAGTAGTCAATAGCAGTTCCAACAGAACCTCTAATTGCAGAAGCAATTTATACTTGGATATATTATAAATCTTGAAAAATCAATCAATCAATCAATAAATTAATCAAGTAAATTAACAACAACTGTTTCCAAAAGTAGCTGAAATAGTGTGTGTTTTCATTGTTTTTTGTACATTGGGAATATAGAAAGTCTTGAGTAATTGCAGACTGCTAGACTTTGCTAGAAATGGTGGTAAAATAAAATAAGAGGTTAATTAAAGAAAATATTGCACTTCAGTAATGGGATAAAAACAATATTAGAAGGTCAATACATATGAGGTCTTACATAGCTTATCAAAGCTTTATGAATTATGCCTACTAAGTTTTCCTTAAAAATGAACAATAAGAATTTAGAGTCATTTGATGAACTCATTTTACAAAACATTTTTTTCTTCATGAATTTTTTAGGGTGGGCTCAGATACCATTTTTGTAGTAGTGTCAACTGAGCTGCGTAATTATATTCCAGATACAATGACCCAAGAGACCTCAGGGAAAATAAAATTGCAAGAGCCAGTGTCTTGACATAAAATATATACACTGGATAAGAAACAGGAAACAAAAAAAATTACTTGTTGGTATGATTCATGGATAAATTGATTATGATTGCTATCACTTCTATTTAGTTTGAGCCAGATAGTTTCATCATGAAGAAAACCTAGAACACCTTTAAAAATTGCTTTTGTGGTTTGGCATTTTGAGATTATAGATCCTGTGGGTTGTTGACTGGTATATTATTAATGATTGGAGAAAAAATACAGTGTATGTGTTTCGAAAGTTAAGATATGATGAATTAAATGCAGCTCAGCACTGTGTAAGCTAGTATTAGCATAACATGATTTGGGGTTACTGTCAGAGGTGATGTCTCAGAACATCTTTGAAGGTATGATAGATTCTAATATGTTAGCATATATGTATTTTCTACTGCATATACATTATGTACAGTGAAATTAATTTCAAGGCATACAAACATATAGAACAAATAACATTATTTTGCAATGCTGTATACAATTGCTGTATTTTTTGCAATACAGCAATTGAACTAATAATTAGTAATTAATAACCAGTATAATAATTATTAATAATTAATTATTAATGAATAATTAGCTTTAAAATATATTGTAAATATATATCATAAACTTAATGTTGTTTCACTTTCATTGAACTACCTAGGATGTGTAGACATCCTAGATCTTTATGTTTTGCAATTCTGATCTAGTTTTAAGGATGGATTAATATAGTATTTCAACTAGTCATTCATCAATGCTAATCCTCTGTCTCTGGGATAACACATAAAGACTTACATTACTTTATATTGCTTACTTCTGTATTTCAACATGCTTCTCCTAGTTCTATTCTACTTTCTTCTTTTGGATCTTCCTTGGTCAGTAGCATGACCTGAACAAGAAACCAAACCAAACCAAACCAAAACAACAACAACAACAACAAAAAACTTGAACAGTATGTTAACTAGTATATGCTGATGAGGCTAAAAAAGCTCTGCAAATAGAAATTACATAAATTATGATAATCTGTAATAGGTGTTTAAATGTTCTAGATGAGTTATGGCAGTTTGTTACAAACTAACTGTTGTAACAGCAATTCAAATCAAATATGGGTAATAGTATAGTAGGCTATATTAGTATAGGTAATCTAAACTCATATACTGATGAACTAGTATATAGTGATGAACTAGCTAATAAAAAATAAGAAGACAGACTATTTTGAGAAGCTCAGTGATTATGCTGAAACATGTGAGGAAGAAATGTATTTATTTACAATAGCTATATAAAGAAGAATAAAAGGATTAATCTGTTCTGTCCTCAGAGTACCTGTCAACACTTACGGCACTGTCTTACTTCTTGTCCTCCTTTCCTCTTGTCAAACATGGTAAACCTGATTAATGAATAGATGTTGTTGTATTCTGAATTAGTTATTAAAAAAAGAGAATCATTAGTGGAAGTTTCTCTAAAGTATTTAAGGATAACTGTAAATTGATTAATCACATGATTCAAAAAAATTTATAGTTAGGATTAAAGAATTCACCACATGTTACTGACAGGAAGCCAACAGCACTGCAAATTCATTGAGACTTTCTGTACCACACTCCAACAATGGATGTGTAAATTCAAGGCGATGGGACATACGGGCAATATGATTGGACATAAATTGAAATAAAAAGTAGAGATCTTTTTCTGTTGTCTCTTTCCTTTTTCTAATATTCTTGCCTTTGTAACAGTACTCTTAACTTCTTTTTCTTGAAACTTTAATGATGTAATAAAAAAATGTTATAGTTCTTGCACAAGCTCCTTATTAGTCACAAAGAGAAAGGTAGTAATTATAGTAAATTGTGTAGCATTCTTTCTTAATACTATATATGTTCTCATTTCTTATAGATTTTCACAAGATGCTAAATATTAAATTATTTTAAAAGTTTAAGAACTACAACCTGAATTAAATCATAAGTATATATCTGTATAGCTATTTATGTGTGTCTATAAACTCAGACAATTATGCCCATATGACCAAAAATAATGTTGTCTCTTTATAGCTAATGAACATGTGTACACAGTCGTACTAGTGAGCTATATCAGTGCAGAGTAGGCCGGCTTAAGAGACATTTGATTGTTTTCAAGGTATTGGCAAAGGATTGCTACTTTCCAAACATGTCTAAGTGTCTTAGAATAGCAGCATAAGCATTGTGTTTTAAGGATCACCAACCACTTGAAGCTCAGCTGTCTGCCTCTAAAAAAGAAAGAAAGGCTTTTATGAAGTAATTTCTTATTGCCACTGATGAGTTGTTCTTTTGTTTGTATTGCCGAAGGCACTTAAAATAGAGATGAAATAGAAAGACTTTTCTCTTTCCTTCTCCCTTTCCCTCTAAACCTAGAAGGAATTTGAAAATCTTTATGTGCTACAAATCTCTTGGCAAAGAATATTATATATTGTGAAAGTGAATTATGGTAATTTCTTACTATATTTAATCATGAACAATGTGTTCAGAAAGATACAGAGAATAAGAATAGAAAGGTCTTTCTGTCAATGGATTCTGAAGGACATCCTTGCCATCTGAGGTACTATGTCTTGTATAAATAGTTGTGCATTGGATTCAAAACTATTTTGTTTTTCAATCTCGTTATTCTCTTGAGACAAGTAGGAGAGACTACCTAGGCAAAACCTGTTAGAAGTTATTAATACAAATGATTTTCTTATTTTGCCTTTTTTTTTTTTTTTTTTTTTTTTTTTTTTTACATTGATATTTCAATGAGATGTATTGTCATTCCTTTACAACATATGACAGCCATTTCTTGGGATTTTGCCTTGGAGGAAAAAGTCATTGACATACAGTCTTGATATTTTCTATATGAAACTCATTTTATCTGCATTTCTAGGAGAAAGATCATAAAAAAAGAATGGAATGACAGGCTGTTTTTTCAAGAATTTCATTCTATCACCAATATCTAGGTCCAAGTGATGCTACATTGATACCCAAATCATATGTAATCAATCAAATAAACAAACAACAACAACAACAAAGAGAGGACAAATGCATTCCACTTTCCTACTTTCCTCTTCTGTGGCATCATGGTCAATTTTTGGACTAAGACTGGGAAACTTCATGAACCAAAGATGTGATCAGGCATGCAAATTTTGAATTCCAAAAAGACAGTGCCCTTTTTTCAGAGAGTGTGCTCTGGAATTTAAGAGGAATTAATTAAATGCTGTAGAAGCTTCATCATGTCTTTTAATTGAGGAATAATTGGGAAAAAATGGTTGAAAGGAAAGAGAAAATGTAAACATAATCCAGTGAGAACCAGTCTGAGAATGAAAGGCTTAGGCTGTGGAAAAAACACTTAAGGGACCTGATGGCACTCTAAACAAAGTACAAGAAAATCGTTATTATTTGGGTATATAACTTCAAGTAAAAGAAAAGGATACTTCAACAGCATATTTTGGGTTTTGGTATTTTTTTCCTCACAAGTACATTTTGTTCATATGAAATTCCTGCCTTAAGTGCTACTGTTGAGAGTATACTTAGTTTCTTAGTTTGTAGACTAGTTAACAGAAAAAGAGAGAAAAAAAAAAAAAAAAAAGAAAAACAGAAATCATGAGGAAGAGGTTGAAATTACAAAAATGAGAACTGGAAAACAATTTAAATGGAAGATAATACTAATCTATTTGTGAATTTTAATAGAAACTATGATTTTCTGATGAGTTTGGACCCAGTTTAAGGTATGACTTATGGAATCAAATAGTCCTGCAGATCTTTTTATTGTAAACAGATGTTGAGAGACAGAAAAAAAAAACATGGCATTCTTCAAAGTTGAGGCTTCTGTGATCAGGTGCTTACAGGTGAAGATCTGATTTCACACTATATCATCACCAAGCCATTCCCACATAATACCTATGACTAGACAGTTAACATTTTTTAGGGTTTAGAGAAATTGGAATGTTTGGATTCCAAAAAGGATTTTGTGGCACATCTAGAAATTAGATTTTATTTTGTCATTAAAAGACACCCTTGCTTTGCTTCTTTATTTTTTGGAAGAAATTTTAAAAACTCAAACCAAACAAAAGTACTCTAAAAATGTTTTTAATTGAGAATTTTATTGTAGGCCCAGCAGAACAGGGATAATAATGCCTTGAGTAATGTGATCACTTCTAGCTGTGCTGCTCTTAAAAACAATTTCCATGTGCAGCAGAACTAATACAGAAATACAAATGCACCTAGAAGAATAATGATAATTACAAAAAATAAAATAAGAAAAAAAAAGTCCTCAAATCTGCTTAATTCAATATGTGAGTATCTAGGGTATATGCTAAATTAATAGCAGATCACTTTAATTAAGATCTCATAAACTCATGAGCTCTGAAAGCTGAATTTTTAAGTGAGTTCACACATTAGGTAAGGCCTTCCAATATCTTATTGTTCTTTTACTTATTAAATATGAACTCCATTTAACCTGCCACACATTAAGCAACTTCCTTAGTCATAAAGATTTTAAAATCACTATGGTTAATTTTTATCTACAGGTTTTATAAAGAAGTGCAAGGCTCATTTTCATTCTTTCTAACATAGTGTCATATAAAATATAAAGACGTTTATAATAGTTGTTTGGCTTGGAGTAGATGAAAATAAAAAGAACAGTACTGACTGTAATAATGAAAATATCTTTAGGCTATTCCAGCATTCAGTTATAAATGGTCCAAAATAACTTAGCTCAGGGACCTTCATATCCTGCAGTCATGGATTAGGCAAGAATCTGGGGCAAGATGGGGCTGATGGGGATGGGGAAGAAAAAGCTCATCTGTTTTTCTGCTAAAATAACTAGCTTAACAAATGTACCAAGTCGTTAACATCTCTATGTAACTGAATGTTTTTTTTTTTCTTTTTCTTTTTTTTTTTTTCTATTTGACACCACTGAGTTATCATTAGTATGTTTTTTGTTTGTTTGTTTGCTTTTTAAGTAGCTATTACAAGTTATGTATATATATATATAACAAGTATGTGACTTGAAATTGATAAAGAATTATATCTGTTGTTGCAAAAGTATATTGAAGGTAAAACCACAGGTAATATTATTTCCAGTCATCGCAGTTTATGATTGCATTTATATATACTTTTAAAAATGTAAACAACTGGATTTTAAAGCAATGTATTAAAAGAAGCAAACACATTCATACATATAGTTTTGTGAGATGTCTCAACTGCTTCATTTCCACTCTACCAAGACACTCACATTTGCCTGGAAAAACTGCAGCCCTTCAGATTCCAAACAGTTTTCTTTGGAAAGGAAATTAAATTTCTTTTCCAATATGAAGATCATTCTTCTCTCATTTGCAGTGTCTTGAAGCTCAGTACTGGACCCATGCTGTACCTGAGGTCTGCTGTATTTATTGCTGGGCAGCAAGCATTTGAAATCTTGTTTATTACTACCAGTCCCAATGTGACAGTGACAGTGACAAGGCAGTTATTTTTAAGAAAGTTCACAGATAAGCTATCAACCCCATAAAAGAGGATATTTCAACTTTATGCTCAGATATAATTCTACTTTCAAAACAAAACAATGATAACACTTATGTGGTATTTTAGTAGAAAGCAAAATTCTATTTTACCTTTATTGGTCCACTCTCTTGTGAGAGATGAGTGTAAAAGTGTGACATTATGATCTACAAAAGCTAGCTCTGACTAACTGATATTAAACAATAGAACATGCTGAAAATAAGGAGGGTAGTACATCTGTGGTATCACATAGTTGATACACAACTGCACAATTTGCCAGTGGAGAGCTACAGATATAATTTGCATCATCTGAAAAAGCTAGCAAGTAACATCAAATGCTTTCATGAGATATAAGCTTCAAACTAGTATCTTTAATGAAGAGAAATAAGGAATTGCCCGTCACCTTTGCCAAAGTCAAATCAAAACCCAATGAAGTTAGTAGCTCTCCAGTAGATCTTACACCAGCTCTCAGGACCACTAGTACAAGACCAGTCTGTACTTCCTGTTACCGCACTATTACAGGTAGGAAAGGTTCTAACTAAATTATTTCCTGACTAGTCCAAAACTCCCTATACTTGGGCAGTCTCTTCAGAAGGATAAGACAGCAAAGCTTGAATACATTTGAACAACAACAGGCTCATTGGTCTAATCTTAAAGAGCAGGATATGTAATCAAAAAGTCATAAAAAAACAAACCAAATTGCAGTTCTTGCTTTCAGAAAATTTCCCTTTTAAAGTGAAAACAGAAATTTTTGTGTTGAGAAATCTGGTGACAAACAATAAAATCAAGCATGACCTCTCTGAGGCTTTGTTTCTTAGCTTGAAATGCATATCATAACTGTACTGAAACTGAGTTCTTGTCACACACTTGCATCAATTGATCTATTAGTAATGTGTAATACTCTGTTGAACTCACATACTATGAAGAAAATAATATAGAGTGTTTTGTACTTAATTTTTTTTTTTACTTTTTGTTATTTTTGTCATATTCTTCATTTTCCTAATGTGTAGGTTTTGCTGGATGTAAGATTCCATTTCTGCACAAATATCTTTTCAACTAGAAATAAAGTCAGTTCTTGCTAGTTTGTTCTAAAAAAATATAGTTTTCTATTTACATAATCTGACTCTGCTCTTGAATGCACCAGTTTAAACTTAGTGTAACTCTGAAATCAGCAGAGTGGTACAAGGTCTACTTTGGCAGTTTTCGTATGTCTATAACCAATCCCATATATGATAGTAGCAATTTGCAAAAACAAATGATCCTAACAACTGGTGGTTCTGCAAATAACAGTGTATTTCATATACTTGTGTGGCCATTTAAAATAATTTGATATTATGCAATATGCTAAATGGGCAGTTTAGGAGATTAAAAGCACATGCTTTACAGAAAAGAAACAAGAGGAACACATCTCAATAAAAATAATTTTGCATAATATTATTTCACACTGAGAATTTGCCTTCATAATCCTTTTTTTTTTTTTTTTTTTGAACAAAAAAGAAAGAAAAAAAGGCAAAAAAAAATAAAAGCACATTTTAAAAATTCTGAGAGCTGAGAAAAAATCATCTTTAGCTTTTTAGCAATGGCAAAACTGGTCAGTAGTTCTCTTATTTTATGGCGGATGATACTGAAACTGTCAGGTTCTGTCAAAGGCTCAGTTTTCAGATCTGCTTTGTGCTTCTGCCCAGCAGATAGGAAACCAAAGATTCATAATTTATGATATTTCTGAGGCAAAATATATATATATGTTAATGTGTTTGGATCTTATTAGAAAAATACATTTTCAGGAATTATAGATAAATCACCATTCTTGCTAATAATATCTTAGACAGTAGCCTTTCTTTTCTTTCTTTTTTGTTGTTGTTTCTTAAACTTGTGTAATATTTAACTATGTTATAAACAAAATTGAATAAACAAATCACCTGCATTTACTTCTCTAATGTATCCTGCCTGTACATCAATTTACATTTGAGTTGAAGAAATCATATGCAATTACACTGTTCATTGTACTGCTAAATAGGTTATTGAACTGGGTCTACAATTATTAGTTTCCAAAAGATCCTTGGTTGCCTCTCACAGAATTGTTTGCAGATGTTCTAGGAATTTACTACAAACACAGCTATACCTCAACTTCAATGTTTTTTCTGTTTATGCATGCTAGTTCTTAGGTCAAAGGCTTCAATATTCAACTTTTGCATCCAAGCAGAAACAAGCTGGATAACCAGGACATTATGTAGATACCAGGCAAAAACATCTACTGATTAATGCCACTTCAGTGTTCGGCAAAAAAAAAGTTTCAAATATATATATATATATATATATAAAAAAATTAGCAAGGAGATATATATATATGTATATGTATACATATACATATAAATACATACATACATATATACATACATACATACATATATATATATATCTCCTTGCTAATAAATTGCCATTCATTATGTGTTGTAGTACTCATACAAAAATACACCCATTTTGGAAGCAAGAGAGAGATGTTTCCATAAGAAATTTACTATTTTGTTTGTTGTGGTGGTTTGTTGTTGTTGTTTTTGTGGTTCTGAAATTCAAATAAGTCACCTATATAACTTTTTACTTTTTATATCTTAATTTTGTTTTATTGAAATCAAGACTGAAACTGTGTTGTAACTTTGTGTTTCCAATATGAAAATGTTTACTTGTGGGTTTACTTTACTAAGTGAGGGGAATAGGATTTAATATAAATTTGGATTTAATAAATATATTGCTTTCTTTCACATTTGAGGAATTTCTTGGTTCCTGTAAGGCCAAAAATAGAAATTCTAAAAAAAAAAAAAAAAAATTAAAAAAACCCACAACTACCACCATTGATTACTACTGCCATCAACAACAAAACTATTATTCTGAAAGCAATCTTTTTTCTCTGTGTGAGCAATGCTTTGAACAAAACCATAGACCCATGGGTCTGGAGCTAATATGTGATTAATAGTATCAGTTTTGTGTGCCAAAATAGATTCTACTTTCCAGCCCTTCAGGCTGCTTTACCTGCGCTTATGTGTGATGTAGTATTATGATTTACATTAAGAAGTTTCAATGCATTAAGACCCTGGACTTTCTGGAGTACATTTGTAAGCGACTGCACTGATAAAGTATGACATTGAATATGTGTAAATTTGAATATACACCCTGTTTTGGTATGGAAACTGGTTACTGAAGAACTTCCAAACCTTCTTGATGTAAAATTCTTTGTCATTGGCAATAACATACGGAGTACTAAAATGCTAAGATATATATTTTAAAGAGATATATATGACAAGGAAAACCCTATGCAGATAAACAATTAAAAAGGGTGTTCACCAGAAAATTCATCACATATTTTTCAATAATATAAAGACAAGGGAGATGAATTTGCTTTTTATATAAACTCACATAGATCCTATCAGTGGATATATGCTCATATCTCAGGGGATCCACCCCATTCAGAGAGTTATTATACTCAAAACAAAGTAGAAGTCCCACAAGACTCCACAAGAATGATATTTCATTTTCCTCTTAAGATTATTGTAGTAGGTATCAGCTTTGACCATATGATAAGACTTTTTGTGAGACGTTATTCTCCTTGCACAAAGCCTAAAGCAGACAGCCTACTTTTCAAAAGGAGATATCCGGTCTGACAAGAAAATGGAATCATTCTAATAAATCTAAGAGAAAGGGGAAAACCTATTATTTGCAGGCTGAGGATTGAAAACTACTGTGACTTTTCTTGCTTCTTTGATTTTTAAAGGAAAAAACAAGCTTGATATTTTTTGTTTTTCCTTGGGTGTAAACAACAAAAACAAAAACAAAAACAACAACTTGAAAACTTTCTGTTGTAAAAGATAATTTAAGAAGCACATAATAAAATATCCTTTGTAATTAAAATGTGCTTTATATTTGTTTGATATTGAGTATTTAGTTGATTTTTTCCCCCATTTCCAATAAAATGGAATATATTGAAGATTGATCAAATCATGTGGATGGATATAATGACAGTTTTACTTATAAATACCTTAATGAATTACACAAATCTCTCAACATTTCACTGAGACATGCTGTAAATACCCGCCATTAATCCCAGTACAGTATTGCACTTGACCAAATTATCTTGAAGTTAAAGGAAATGTTTTCAATTACTTTAATGCAAATTCATCAAGTTACTAATGGGGAAAATGAGAAGATTAATATATTTCCAAAATATCTGAGAAAATAAAAGTTTATACACATGTAAGAAATAAAAAGAAATATCATAGCTGAAAAAGATGTTACATTTAGATTTTCTAAACTTTGGGTGTGTTTGTTTGTCACATAAATGTATAAGACTTCATAAAACTATTTATACAGCATTCTTATATAAGAGAAAATACACATTTTAGACAAGTTGAAAGGAGGGATAAAGAAAATGAATTAAATGTAAAAGGTAATGTCTTGAAATAATTCAGATATGAAATTAATTGCAGATTTATTACTGTTTTGAAAAGCACTCCAGCTAAGCCAAGCAGAAATTATTTTGAATTTAACAATAAAAAAAAAAAAAAAAAAAAAAAAAAAAGGAAATATAACTTGCTTGAACCAGAACTAGAGATTAATTTGTATTCATCTGTTCATTAGACTTAATCAATTCAGAGGCAGACATCAGAAGAGAAGAAGAAGATGGTCATTCAGAAAAGAAAGACAACTATTCATGAGATTACATGTGTTTGTGTATGCAAAAAACAACACAACTCTCTATTTTAAATAATTTAATAGTTATGTAGATTAAATTTTTTATTAAATATTCTCTGCACATGCAATATTTGCTGTTGTGACTCTTAATATAACCCAGACAGTTCTACTTTAAAGATATAATAATTGTGTGTTAGTAGTTCCAACATCATTTATTTTTTCTTTCTACTTAATAGAGAAAATAATATCCTTTCATATCCTCCCAGGCATCTTACCGGTATTTTCAACCCTTTAATGATATCTGTAAGGGATGGGACACAATGTGAATGTTAATGTCCTGGCTGAGCTGACAAATATGCTCAGTTTGGGCCATGGCCAAACATGAGTGTTAAAAATATGGAACTAGTTTAGGAGGCTGAGATTTTCAGTGAATCTGGGGAAAAGTCTGACAAAAGTGCTCAGCAGCTATCTTATAAAGAGATCTCTCTAGAATTCTACAATGTGTGGGTAAAAAAAAAAAAATAAATAAAAAAAAAAATAAAAGAGCTGTGACATGACAAGAATGAGCTGAAAGAGTTGAAACTGGTGAATGGTGAAGAAGGATAAAGATTACACTGCATAGACAGAATGAAGATTACAAGAGAACTGAAGTACAAGGATATAAACTTGACCACAATTTCCTGCTTGCAAATAGCAACACTGTTCTTGCCACCATGTTCTATATTTGGCCAGTGTTAGAAATGAACATTTGTAAACGTTTTAAAATAGATCAGTTAATCTCTCTGTGTATCCTGTGTTTCTGTATAAATAAACTTGCTCTGGGGGTGCACTATATTTAAGAGGGGTGTGGTAGTAAAGACGGACATCTCATCACAGCTCTCTAGCAATGACAGAAACATGTCCAGCTGACTTGTAAAGGGAGCTGTATAGCTTGCCGCCTCTGTTAAGTAAACTAATATTTTCTGTCGGTGTTCTATGAGCCCCTTCAATGCACATCATGGGAAGCTCTGAAAGGGCAGGTCCTCTTCTCTTCCACCCAAATTGGAATCCTTCTTCTGTGGCTTTTAACACACACTACAGTATGCTGGATTTAAATAGCTACTGTTCAAAAGTAGCCAATCTGTCTGTTGTCCATTTTTGGGGCAGGATTGCTTTGGGGAATGCTAGAGGAGGGGAACACGTGACTGCAGGACTTTGGCAGCTGTCCGGACAGACAGCATGTGCAGGCAGTAATGGAGCTCTTCTCCAGGAGTAATGAAGGTAGAGAGGCTCACAGTCAGAACAATGTGGTGATGTGTCAGCCCTGGAACTCAGGTGTGTGTGGAGCTAAGCTTCATGGTGACTATGCTGGGTTTAATATAGGAGCACTAAGTGGGCTCATGTCCTAGGGCACAACTGAAATCATCCATGGTTGTATCCTTGTTCCCTCATCTTTTTTTTTTCTTTTTTTTTTTTTTTTTCCAGGTGTTGAGATTATATCTTTAGTATAACAAAATGTAGCAATAGGAAGTATACATGTAGATGTAATTTTTAAAGGCAGATCTTTATCTGTCAAAGCAGGCTTTTAGCTCTGAACCCTCAGGGCAAAGTGCAACTTTTATGCACAGTGCAGTTTCCAAAATGGTCTTCCACTTGCATATTACAGGATCTGCAGAATTGGCTTTATCCCAATTCCTCTAAACAATGACAAAAACATGAAGGGAAATCTACAACCAGATGGTGAAAGACAAGTCCTCTGGGTTCAATGTATGTGGAAGCATCTAGGGATGCTGACTATAACATCTGCATCACAAGAAAGGTTTCTTCCAACAACACAGTATTGAGAAAAACAGAAATACCTAGTGCTGTAGAGAATATCAATGATACTAAACAAGCAAACAATAAACAAATAACATCAAAAACAACACCAGAGCCTAATCATATAATTTTGATTCAGTTTGGTGACAACGAGGGTCTTGCAAAGGATATGAATTACACTTGCTTGGTCTCTTTCTAAATATTTATTACTTTTATCACACAAGAAAAATAAAATTGTTTACCGAATCCCCTGTTACTCTGACACAATATTTGAGGCTTGTGAAGTATAGCATAAATACTTTCTTCCCTCCTTGATATTGACAAAACTGTATTATGAGTCTAAAGTTACCATTCTTTTCCCTATGTCTTCTGAATGAAAGATCTAATTTTTCCAAGCACTTATATTTGTAGAGTGATTTCACACTGGAGTCTAGCTAATCTTCACTACTCTCTCATTCCCACTCCGCAATAGGACAAGGAGAGAAAACATGATGAAAAAAACCTCATGGGTTGATATAAGGACAAGGAGATCATTCACTAGTTACCATCATGGTTTTTTCTTTTTTTTTTTTTTTTTTAAATAAATTTATTTTTATTTTATCATATTATTATTATTATTATTATTATTATTATTATTATTATTATTATTATTAAGCCAGAAAGAGTCTTTTAGAGAATCCAAATTAGAATTTAAATCCTTGGAGGCTGGTAACTGTTGACCATGTCTTGTATACCCAGAGTAAAACAAAAAGCCAAAAGGTCAAAGCCTGTAGTAAAATGCAGAAATGTTACAGTGTGTGAGGCTGCGTATCTGACACAAATGACCACTGATTATTGTTGATTGTTGCAAATTCTTAGCTGCATTTAGCTAGGTTTTACAGCGTTAGCTGATCATGAATGGCAATAATTCATCATGAGCATTAGGTGAACATCTGAAGACCATGAGTAATTCATTTAATATGTTTTGACAGTATATAATAATAACATACATGCCTCGAGAAATCTGAATTATGAGATAAATAACATTTTACCCCTTTTCCCCTTTTTCTTCTTCTTCATCTTTCTTCTTCTCCTCCTCCTTTTTCTCCTCCTCCTCCTTCTCTCCTTCCTCTCTCCTAGAACAAGTCTTCACTTCTTTTTCGAGCTTTTTTTTTTTTTTTAATTAGACTACTTCTTACAGTTTTGTTAATACCCAGAAAGGCAGGAAAGAACAGAACTGCTATGAACTGCCACATATAATTTCACCAGAAAAATACTAAAGGTTTCAAATCCTCTGAAATGATAAGTATTGAATGAAAAGATCTCATCAGTTTTTAAATTATGGGTGCATGAATGCATATAATTGACATTCTGATTTGGTGTCTGTCTAGTTAGTCCCTGTTTTTATTTATGTATGTATTTATTTATTTTTAAAATTTCATATTTTTATTTTTATATAAGTTATCATCTGCTGTCTTGGGTTAGCCAATAAATAACAATGACAACCTGTGGAGAACATGTAAATGACTTTTGTGACACATAATAAAATACAGCAATTGGTGCACAAAAAGGAAACATTCAAAATGGAAAAAGAAGGCATTTATTAGGTGGACAGGCTACCAGTCAATTTTACTGAATGCAAATACTATTTTCAAAAAGCAGCTCTGAATATGACTAAAATATATTCAAAAGAAATTTGAAAAGATATTGATACTGATCCATGCTGATCTTTACCAAATGACAGACTAGCATTTCATTCAGTAGATCTTGTATCCTCTCAGTGCATTTAATGATTTGCAGTATCTTACAGTTATAAGTGACTTCCATAGTGATACTAGAAATTTTTAATAGGACATACTGAAAGTGATGATATATGCTATGATAGTCATATCTTGTATGTTATTAAGGATAAAGTTTTTTTGCTCAACATTTAGGGCTTATGAAAATTATAATGGTGCAAGCAGGGTTTCAGAATATTAAACGGAATCACTCTTTCTACAGTAAATGCATTTCCCCAGTATAATAAGAATTTATTTCTTAAGCTTGAAATTTAAGTGTGCCTTCTTTTATTCATTTGAGAATATATTCTTAAATTAGATTGTCTTCCATGCAATACTGTCCTGTAAGTAAAGCTGTAAAATAGTGGGTTTATAGCATGATTTTAAAGTAACTTTTAAAATCTTTAAAAGTTCTTTTAAAATCTTTTAAATCTTTTCAAAATATTTAAAGGATATTGTTTATATTATTTTATAATATTATTGTTGCTGATGAAACAATTTAAATGTCTAAATTGAGCATTATATCCTAAAAACTGTATTTTGTAACTTACATTATTATATTTTGTCAGACAAAATATAGTACTTCAAAAATAGTACTTCAAAAATATAGTACTTTTGTCAGACAAAATATAGTACTTCAAAAATAGTACTTCAAATAGTAATTATGTTTCTCACTGAAGAAGACTAAGTTAGATCCTTCCTATACAAGTCAGGAAGAAATCAAACTTGACAAGTACATCTCTTACCTTCCAAACAAGCAACTTAACTGACAAAATTGTATATAGCCTAATGTATGTCTATGTGTTTTCCCCCTTCCACTTCAATCGTTACTCATTACAGCAGAGAACTTGGCTGTTTGTTTGCTTGTTTGTTTTAAATGGAGTAGAAGAGATGCTACACTCTGATTCATTTTTTTTTTTGGTATATAGTGTAGAAAAGGTACCTGTCTCACCTGAACTACTTCTGAGTGCATATGGAACACCTGAGTTAAGGTTGAGTTAGCCTTAAAAACTTGGCTCTTCTGTTCTGAGGCAGTTCCCCAGTCACTAATATTGGTTCTGCTAACATTTGAACTGCTTCATGTTTGTGTAATGATGCTCAGCTACCCATAATTATTCCCCATAAATTTTATTGCAGGTAATAAAAATGTTTCTTTTCAGTTATAACTGAACATAACAGAATTTTTCCAGTTTCAGAACTGAAAAAATATTAATATTTTATACTGTCAGCATAGATAATTTCTTTTTATCTGCATATAGAAAAACTTCACATTCCTAGGACTGTTTTCATGACACAAATTAGATATGGACATGTGGTCACATCAGTAAGTCAGCTTTGTTGTTGTGGAGAATAGTTTACTAATTTTGATGGTAGAGATACAGGGTGCATTACTTGTATTAAAAATATCAGGAAGTGCATTAGAATATGGTTTTGAGAAAGCATTAAAGATATAAGAGAGAAAAAAAAATGAAAAAAAAAAAGTAACTAGATTATTTTAGATACTGAAAAAAACTTTTAAGTTTGTGAGAAGAGCCAATTAAATCATCTGTATTAGTTACATGCATAGAATTAAGAACAAGAAAAAGCTATTTCTCTAAAAATGAGCAAATTTAATATTGCTTCTCTTAAATTTATAGATTTTTTTTTTTTTTCAAGAGAACACTGTTTTGTGAAAGCTGAAAGCTCTTATCTTCATTGCCTATAGCATTGTGATTTGTTACATTTCACTGTATTTTAAAACATCAGCTACCTCCAACAGCTACCTCCATTTTTTTGCAAAGGAAGTGTTGTCATTCAAGTGCTCCTTCAACTGCCAAATCACTGAAGATTAGATAATTAGAGCTCAGTAAGGATTAATCAGTTTGCTTCTGTATGTGTATACTATATACAAAGTTATATGTGATATGAATTTAAACCAATAAAAGATGTGTATCCTCACTATGTTACATTAAATCTTGACCCCTTTCATCTTTTTCTTTTTTTTTTTTTTTTTTTTTTTTTTTTTTTTTTTTTTTATCAGGATGCTCACAAAAGCTCACCAATGACTGTGCACTCATTAGATTCTGAATAAAAGTGGTTTAAAAAGTGTTTTGGGAAAAAAGTGTAGCAGAGCTGACAGCATAAGGTAGGTTTCTTTCACCTTTTATTTCAGATGCTGCCTGTTAAAATCATAGCCCCTTCTACTGCATGCAAAAATATATTTTAAAAGTCAATTTAATCTTGTGGTCAAATGAACAGTCCCCTGCAGACTGCAGATTCTATGAAAAGAATTCATTCCTCTCAGAGGTACTATGAAACTTGTTCCGGATGTCAAGAAATGCCAAAGCACTCAAAGTTTGCTAAGCACATCACTGACATTAGTTGATCCTCAAGGTAACAGTATAAGGCAGGCAATTGTATTTTGTTTGCTTCCTTGGAAATTAAGTAACTTGTCCAAGACCATGTAGCTAACCATTTCAGAAAAAGGCTTGATATTCAGAAGCACTTTAATGTGTCTAGTAGATTTCAGTTCACTTTGAAGTTGTAAATACCGCATTTTGCATCAGAATGAGATTAAGACCATTGAAATGATATTTTTAATGTAAAACCAAAGGGAAACATCCATCACCTGATGGTTGACAACTCATCTGCTCAAATGCACAGTGGAGATCTGGCTTTTAGCCCTTATCTTTTAATCCAAATACTCCAATGCACTGACTGTTTTGGAGAGGTTCCTCATCTTTCAACCTGGAAATTGATCTAAGATTCTGAGAAATTTTCAAAGGACATCATGTAGTGAAATAAACATGTTATGTTTTTATTGTAGTTGTTTTGTTGTTGTTTGGTTTTGTATGTTTGTTTGTTTGTTTTACAAAAGACCCCAACTTCATCAGCTAATCAGTACCAGTGCCTCTGCATTATTAATGACTCTTTCTGACAAGCACTGTCCCATAGGGATTTTTTTATGTTGAGTAATGTCAAGTATAGTCCCTAGCTGAACTTCTTTCCTATCCCCCAGAGGCCTAGTTCTAACATACATGCAGATCTAAAAAAGACTTTAGTGTGTCAACAGAGCAGCATGTGAGTGCTGTAAAGATATATATCGAGGCAAAACAACCAGCAAAAGAACTCAAAGTAAAGTGCTTTCCAGAGGACTGTCAACATCAAAATATATTATTCAGTCACACCTGTCAGCTTTGCTGATATGAGTAGTAAGTTGTGTCTTTTACTGATTAAACAACCTATCTAAGTGGTAATCTGCCATACCACTTGTTGCAAAGATCTAGTGCATTTAGGGAAGTCTGGCATTTCAGGCTATAGGTATCTGGAAATACTGGACTGTTATGCATCATAGGACTGACACCAGACTCATTGGACCTGTTGTTGTTGGATCTGCCAGATTTGGCAGAGTTGTAGGCTGTACATTTCCAATGTACATGTATGTTTTTCAGAAGAATGACCATCATCTCTAAAGCAAATGCTTAGGAATATTTTTGTAGGTAAGGGAGGTTTAGTAACCCTCACATTTAGAGGAATTTGCCATACAGAATCAAGTGAGAGGCTGAGAGCTGGAAGAGAGTTCAATTACTGGGCATGAAGAGGCTTTGTGGTAGCTTGGAAGTTGAGACACTGGTGCAGACTATTTGGAAAGAGTTCCAAAGTATCCGACAATCAACTCTTTAGCTTTAATAAAAAGAAACAAAATGCTTTTGAAAATTATTAATTGGTATTACTGTAGTCACAAGTAGTCCATACTGGCAGACTTTCAAGTTGTGACTAATAAAATAAAATAAAATAAAATAAAATAAAATAAAATAAAATAAAATAAAATAAAATAAAATAAAATAATAAAAACTCCTCCAACATATTACTTGTCAATAATACAGTCAGGTTATTTATATCTACAGTGCACTAACATATATAATCATACTTGCCCAAATGAACAATCACTAGCAACATAAAATGTTTATCAGAGAATCACAGAATGGCTGAAGTTGAAAGGAACCGCTGGGGATCATTTTGTCCAACTTCCCTGCCAAGCAGAGTCACCTAGTGTATGTTGCACAGGATCACATCCAGATGGGTTTTGAATATCTCCAAAGAAGGAGACTCCACAACCTCTCTGGGCAACCTGTTCCAGTGCTCTGGCACACAGTAAAGAAATGTTTTCTTAACTATTTATGCCTTTTGCTAATGTGGCATTTGTGGAAATAAAAATATATTATCGGAAGGAAGGAAGGAAGGAAGGAAGGAAGGAAGGAAGGAAGGAAGGAAGGAAGGAAGGAAGGAAGGAAGGAAGGAAGGAACACCATTATTATGTGAGGAAAATGAGAAAAATGCTTCTTTAAAGTAGGCCCAGACCAATTGACAATGTAGATCTGTGCTAGCAGAAATGAGAGTTAGAGCTTAGTCAAAGCCTCCTTAAAGACCTATAGAACCTGGGACAAGGTATCTCTAAGTTGCTGTTAAGATATTATGGCACATAATGTGCCATAATGTGACTGTTTTTTGTCACAGTCTTGTTGTGAAATTGAAAATTGAGTTTCAATAGAATTTGATCCATTTTTACACACCGTGGTCAATTCATGCTATATCATTGATAGGATACATCAAATCTTGAACAACTCATCAGGTCAGTATGTTATAAATACTCATAAGTTAAAGCCCAGGCATGGTATATAAGACTAAAATTCTATTCTGTAAGTAACTGCTTGGGCAGGACTTGTGAACTAGATGGTACAATTGTTCATGGCAGAGAAAATTGCAGGCAGAAAAATTGCTCATGTTTTAATGAAATAGACTCTTGGATTTTATGGAATACCTTTTGGTATTGATATACCAATATCAGTAGAGAAAAAGTACTTAAGGTCTTTCTAGATATAAGATAACCCTGGGTGTCTTCAAATGAACAAAGAGTGTATGTCAGTAATAAATATTAAAAGCAGATAAAAATATTTGCTTGAATTTTTAATGTCAAGTGGTGTTAAAATTTCAGTGATGTGTTTTGTAAACATACTTTTACCTGCAGCCCTAAGATGCTTTGAAAAGAATTATCACCATCTGGAGTGTTACAGAAGTATAAAGCTGTTATCTGTTGTTTTCCCCAAAACTTCAAATGAAATGGTAGCTGCAGATATCCATTTAATCAAATGTATCACAGAGTTCATATTTTTGGTAGCAGCAGATGGGTGGTAAGTCTGGAAGACTTACCTAGAAAAGGCTTATAGTAGTTCTGAATATTTTCTTAGTATGTAAGCATATGCTAAAGTGAGTGATTTACCACAGTTTAGTAAATTTCTGCTCACTAGTAGTAACTGGAGTAACTGATCACGTGCAGATTCAGTCTACCCAATTGCAAAATATTAATGACAGGGAAGGGAAGGGAAGGGAAGGGAAGGGAAGGGAAGGGAAGGGAAGGGAAGGGAAGGGAAGGGAAGGGAAGGGAAGGGAAGGGAAGGGAAGGGAAGGGAAGGGAAGGGAAGGGAAGGGAAGGGAAGGGAAGGGAAGGGAAGGGAAGGGAAGGGAAGGGAAGGGAAGGGAAGGGAAAAAGAAAGAAGAAAAGTATGTAAAATTTCTTTTAACAGTAAAAGTAATATTTATAAATGTAGCAATACAGGATACCAGTGATCAGATCTGTGTACCTGATTCTGAAGTAAGGCACAACCACACGTACTCAGTTGGCTTGCTGTGGACTAGCATGTAATCCAGAGATGTCTCTGCTGATATACTACCAATCACAATCAACATCAATATGTTTTTATGCAGTTCTTTGCGATTTTCAGTCATGCTGTAAAACTGATATTAGCCTGTGTTGCATTTATTAGGAACAGCATCTCAACACCCCACCCTGCCAGACACTGTGCTATCATCCTCTTCTTGTATTTTGGAGGCCTTATTATGACTTTCAGAGATGTGTGGGTCTGCAGATTTCTAATTTGGCAGTGCCAATACAGAAATCTCATTAATCAGGTTATGTTAAGTCATCAGACAGTAAGACCAGGTGGCATTCAAGGACTTTAAGAGTTCGGCGGAGTTTCCTTCCATATGGACTCCTTAAATTTTGTTGTCTATCTGCAAGTTTCTTGGAATCCTTTATATATACTTAGAGGCAAAAACAAACATTACACAGGTTCATGTCAATTTTGCCCCTGAAGAAAACACTTCATTGCATGTTTCCTCTGAGTATTTTCTAATATTTTTAATCATTAATCAGACCTCCAATAATAATAATAATAAAAATACTGAAGCTTTTGAAATGATTTTAGAATTGTGAATTTAACCTTTCTAAAGGAGATATAATCATAGAGAAAACTGATAGTCTACAAAAACAGCAAAACGTCATTTTATCAGATTTGAAGATTTTCTGGTATTTGAAATATTTATTATTCTTCATTCTGTGTCATATACTCTGTATTATTTTTTCTTTCCCTGTGTCTCTAGCCCCTCAGCTTGAGATCTCAACTGGAGAAACGTTCTATTAACAAGAGTGATAATTAAGACTACTTATAAGTAGGCAGATTTGACTAACCTTGTGACCAAAGTTATTCAACTAAATAATCACTCTTTTTTACATGTAAAGATTATGAAACGTGCTGCATTTTCCTGTGCCTCTGATGTGTCTCTTCATACATTTATACCTGAAGATGCAATAATACCCCTGCTGCTGGTAAAGATTTTTTTCTAATAAGTAGCTCTTCAGTAAATTAGGATCTTCTGAGAGAGACATAAATTTTGCAGTAACATAATGATTTTGATGAACTTGTCAGAAAAAAAAAGGGGGGGGGAGGGGTGTTTGATTAATAGCTGGTTGAAGAAAGAAGTCTTCTCACAGAGATCTGTATTTGTTTTGTAACACAGATGCTTGTTCCATCCTTTATCTGCATCCTTTAGAGAAAGAGCTGGAACCTGCATTTCTTAAAAAATGTAAACTGACAAGTATAAATTAAGATCAGGATTTCCATGAACTACTGTTCCATTTCTCTGGAAGATTTCAGAGAGGACAAAATGTTGGTCCATGATTGAGAAAAGCATGCTGGAGAGAAAATGAATTTCGCTAACAGTGACAACTTATACAGGAAGGATTGGCTTTATTAAAGATAAAACAGAATAAGGCTTCTGGCATGTCAAAGTAGGAAACCTTTGAATAGAATCATCAAAATAAAAACTGTTTGAAAGTCAGCAAGTACTCCATTCTCTAGAGGTACATTAATTTAAAGATTCAATATTATTCACAGCAACAAAAGATAGAGCAGAAAATACATTTCTTGTAGGGAACAGCAAACAAAAGTCACATCAAAATGAACATAAGAACAAAAATCAAAAGTTTATAAGCTCCTGTACAAACATTGGAATATAGAAATAAAGTGAATGAATTGAAAAGCCTGAGTTTAGTTAAGGTTATTGCTACTGTGGGTATGTATGGAAGTTGGTGGGAAAAAAAAAAAAAAAAAAAAAAAGGTGTGTGTGTGGGTTAATCTGTGAAATCAGGTTAAAACTGGGAAATAAAAAATTTAGAGATTCTGACGTAAGCCACACCATAGAGAAGTGATTCCAAAAGATGAAGATGGAGGAAGCCTTGGCTGCAGTGACCACATCCTGGCTAAGTTTGTGATTTCAAGGGCCACAGGCCTGGCTAAGACCAGTGCAGACCCATGTATGTAATGCTTTTCAAATTTAAGCTTAAAAAATCACCTGAGAAACTGTCTCACTGCCAGTAGCTGCTGTTAATGATCTTTCTTTCCTTTCAACACTGAGAATGCCTGCAGAAGCCTACCAAGATAAAACATATAGAATCATAGAATCATAGAATCATAGAATATCCTGAGTTGGAAGGGACCCTTAAGGATCATCAAGTCCAACTCTTGACACCGCACAGGTCTACCCAAAAGTTCAGACCATGTGACTAAGTGCACAGTCCAATCTCTTCTTAAATTCAGACAGGCTCGGTGCAGTGACCACTTCCCTGGGGAGCCTGTTCCAGTGTGCGACCACCCTCTCTGTGAAGAACCCCCTCCTGACGTCCAGCCTAAATTTCCCCTGCCTCAGCTTAACCCCGTTCCCGCGGGTCCTGTCACTGGTGTTAATGGAGAAAAGGTCTCCTGCCTCTCGACACCCCCTTACGAGGAAGTTGTAGACTGTGATGAGGTCTCCCCTCAGCCTCCTCTTCTCCAGGCTGAACAGGCCCAGTGACCTCAGCCGTTCCTCGTACGTCTTCCCCTCAAGGCCTTTCACCATCTTCGTAGCCCTCCTCTGGACACTTTCCAACAGTTTCATGTCCTTTTTATACTGTGGTGCCCAGAACTGCACACAGTACTCGAGGTGAGGCCGCACCAGCGCAGAGTAGAGCGGGACAATCACCTCCCTTGACCTACTAGCGATGCCATGCTTGATGCACCCCAGGACACGGTTGGCCCTCCTGGCTGCCAGGGCACACTGCTGGCTCATATTCAACTTGCTGTCTATCACGACTCCCAGATCCCTCTCTTCTAGGCTGCTCTCCAGCGTCTCATCGCCCAGTCTGTACGTGCAGCCAGGGTTTCCCCGTCCCAGGTGCAGGACCCGGCACTTGCTCTTATTGAACTTCATGCGGTTGGTGATCGCCCAGCTCTCCAACCTATCCAGATCCCTCTGCAAGGCCTTTCCACCCTCATTGGAGTCCACAACTCCTCCAAGTTTGGTGTCATCAGCAAACTTGCTCAAAATACCTTCTATTCCTACATCCAGATTGTTTATAAAAATATTGAAACATACCGGCCCTAAAATGGAGCCTTGAGGGACCCCACTGGTGACCGCCCACCAGCCTGACGCAGCCCCATTTACCATAACCCTTTGGGCCCTGCCCGTTAGCCAATCGCTCACCCATCGTATGATGTTTTTATTTAGCTGTATGGTGGACATTTTGTCCAGTAGGATCCTATGGGAAGCCATGTCAAAAGCCTTGCTGAAGTCCAAAAAAATCACATCAGCTGGTTTCCCTTGGTCCACCATACGGGTGATCTTATCATAAAAGGAAATCAGGTTAGTTAGGCAGGACCTACCCTTCACAAACCCATGCTGGCTGGGACCAATGACTGCTTTGTCCCCCAGGTGCGCCTCAATAAGTTCGAGAACCATCTTCTCCATGATTTTACCAGGCACTGACATGAGACTGACAGGCCTGTAATTGCTAGGGTCTTCTTTCTGACCCTTCTTGAAAATCGGCACAACATTTGCCAGCTTCCAGTCTACCGGGACCTCTCCAAATTCCCAGGATCGTTGAAAAATAATTGAGAGAGGTTCCGCGATGACGTCCGCCAGCTCTTTCATCACCCGGGGATGAATCCCATCCGGACCCATGGACTTGTAGGGATCCAGGTGGAGTAGCAAATCCCGCACACGTTCAGTTGGAGTTTGTCATCCCCCCCGTCCCGGACCTACAGCTCAGGGCACCCTGGGTCCTGAAGCCCATCATTGGCATTGAAGACAGAGGCAAAGAAGGCGTTAAGCGTCTCTGCTTTGCCTATGTCATTGTCTGTGAGGAGACCTTCCCTATCAAGGAGCGGCCCTATGTATTCTTTAGTTCTCCTTTTTCCGTTCACATATCTAAAAAAACCCTTTTTATTTTCTCTCACAGACACAGCCAGCTTCAACTCTAGGTGTGCTTTGGCCACTCGAACTTTCTCCCTACAAACACGAACAGCATTCCTGTATTCTTTCCATGACACCTGGCCCTCCTTCCAGTAGCGAAACACTCTCTGTTTCCGCCTAATCTCCATTAGAATGTTCCTGGTCAGCCACGCCGGCCTCCTGCCCCGCCTGCCTGACTTGCGATATTTAGGAATTGCCTGATCTTGTGCTTCTAGGAGGCATCGCTTAAAGAATGACCAGCACTGGTGAACATCGAGGCCTTCAAGAGCAGTTTCCCAGGGGACCTTGCTGACTAGTTCCCTGAGCAGCCTGAAGTCCGCTTTCCCCATATCTAGGGATGAGGTTTTGGTGGCACTTTTCCTTCTGTCACTGTAAATTTTGAACTCAACCACTTCATGGTCGCTATGACCAAGGCGGCCACCAATCACCACATCTCCCACCAGACCCTCTCTGTTTTCTAGCAACAGGTCTAGGAAGGCACCTTTCCTAGTTGGCTCTGTTAGCACCTGCACCAAGGAGTTATCATCTAGGTGCTTCATGAACCTCCTGGACTTGCTCGTGTCAGCCATGTGGCACTCCCAGTTAACGTCCGGCAAGTTGAAGTCCCCCATAAGGACAAGGGGAGTTAATCTCGAGGCCTCTCTTAGTTCTGTAAAGAATAATTTATCGGCGCTATCGTCCTGGCCAGGCGGTCTGTAATAGACTCCCACAACGACATCCCCTTTATTCGTTCGTCCCTTGATCCTTACCCAGAGGATCTCAACTTTGCCACTGCCGACCTGAAGTTCCACACAGTCCAGCCCCTGCTTCACGTACATCGCCACCCCACCACCTCGCCTACCCTGCCTGTCCCTCCTGAAGAGCCTGTAACCATCTGTTGCAACACCCCAGTCACAGGACTCATCCCACCAGGTTTCGCTTATGCCGATGATATCGTAGTTGCGGGACTGGGCCAGGACTTCTAGCTCATCCATTTTATTCCTCATACTGTGTGCGTTCGTGTAGAAGCACTTCAGGTGCGTCTCCTTACACTCAGCACCTTGTGGATCTGACCAAAGGACCTCACTGGCACACAGCCCCTCTGATTCTAGCGTACCATCCCTTAGGTCTTCACCGGCGTGCCTGGTTTTAGCCCCTTCCCCCTTCGACTCTAGTTTAAAGCCCTATCTATCAGCCCTGCCAACTCCTGACCAAAGATCCTTACCCCTCTCCGAGAGAGGTGCATCCCATCCGGTGCCATCAGGCCCGGTGTAGCATAGACCTTCCCGTGATCAAAGAACCCAAAATTCTGCCGGTCACACCAGTCTCGAAGCCACGAGTTTATGTGAACAGCACGCCTTTCAGCTTCGATCCCCCCTATCGGAAGGACAGAGGCAAACACAACCTGCGCCCCTGATCCTCTAAGTAGTCGCCCCAAATCCCTAAAGTCTCTTTTGATTGCCTTCGGACTTCTCGTTGCTACTTCATTGCTACCAGCCTGAAAGACCAGTAGCGGGTAGTAGTCAGTGGTCCGTACCAGGCGCTTGACTTTCTTGGCAAAGTCTCTCACCCAAGCCCCAGGGAGGCAACAGACTTCTCTGCGGGTTGGGTCCGGTCGGCATATCGGTCCCTCTGTCCCTTTCAGAAGGGAGCCCCCCATAACAATAGCCCTTCTTTCTTTTTTGAAGGATGATGTGGCAATGCGACGTGTAGGTTGCCTTGTCTTAGGCGCCCTCTCCAACTGGGACGGGTTTTTATCTACTTTGTCATTTAGATTGTCTTGTTCTAGTCCTTCATATCAATCATTTAAGGGTAGATGAGAAGGTGAGGTGGGCAGAGAGAGGGCTCGCCTACCACCCCGAATAGGCACCTGCCTCCATTCCCCCCCTTGAATTCCCTCTAGGTCTCCTCCCGCTGCCTGGCAGGAGGAGGGAACCTCCGTCTTCTGCATAACAGGAGACGCCTGTGCTGTGGCAGGCTCGTGAGCCTGCCTCAGAGAGGGTAGAGTGCACCTCCACCAGTCAATTTCCCTCTCTGATTCCCTGATGCTCCTGAGCCTGTTCACCTCCTCCCGGAGCTCCGCTACCTGGCTGAGCAGTTCTTCAACCTGGGCACACCTCCCACAGGCATACCCACCACTGCTGTCGGAGACCGACAGAAGGCTGGGGCACACTCTGCAGCCCAGGACCTGGACGGCTGCGTGTTTCCCCGAGCCCTCCGTCTGAGTAGCCACACTGGTGACTGTGGCTGGAGATGCTGCACGAGATGCGGAGGCCACGGTTTTCTGCCTGGTTGATACCATGGTCAGCTTCTACGCAAGCAGGTTACAAGCACCGAAGGGAGAGGCAGCTGCAACAGAGCGACGATGAGCCCCCCGCTCGCCCTGCCCGCGCGAACTGCCGCGCAAACTGCCGCGCCACGCCCTTCGACGTGCCACGCCCTGTTTGCCCGTCCTGTTCGCCGTGCTCCTGGTCGCTCGCACTCCCTAGGGGCAACTTTTAAACAGCCTGGGAGGGGGTGTTGCTGGCTCCGCCCGCGCCTCGTCAGCCTCCCTCGCGAGGACAGCCGGGTCCCGGCGGCTCCCCCGAGTGGCCTCGATGCCGGACAAAAAGCCCTGCCCGCCTCGGTCCCCTGCTCCGCTGCAGAACACGTCTGCCTCGGAGCCGATCGCCTCAGCAAAAGAAGCTTTAGCACTGAAAAGCTCATTGTCCTGATTTTGTCTACGATAGAGTTAATTTTCTTCCTAGTAGCTGTTATAGTGCTGTGTTTTGGTTTTAGGACAAGAATAATGCTGCTAACACACCGATGTATTAGTTGTTGCAGATCGGTGTTTACACTAAGTCAAGGACTTTTTTGCTTCTTATGCTGCCCTGCCAGTGAGGAGGCTGGGGATGCACAAGAGACTGAAAGGGACCAGGACAGCTGACCCAAAATGGCCAAATGGATATTCCATACCATACCATACCATATCATCATGCTGAACAAGAAGAATGGGTGGCTGGCTTGGGGTGAGGGCTGCCTCTGCTCAGGGTCAGCCTGGGCATGTCAGCTGGTGGTGACCAACTGTATTGTGCATCACTTGTTTTGCATATTTCTTATCATAATTATTATCATTATTTTCCCCTCCTGCTGGGTTAAACCACAACACTAATGCTGGTAACGATATGGGAAAAAGAAAGGAAGAGTCTTTGGACTATCACCAAAACATATGTTAAAATTATTAAGAATTTATTTTGATAGCAGTTTAGTTTTATCATATAAACCATTGGATATGTAAAAAAATCCTGCCTCCAGATTACTGTATATATTTGTAATTCGGTAGGAGAGAATTAATAAATACATTCCAGAACATATTTATCTTTTTTTTTTTTTTTTTTTTTTCCCCAATAATTCTTTTATCTGTTTAACCTTTTATCAGTTTGTCCCTCAGAATTTGCTTCAACCTATTTGTGTGATATTCATCCATCTGTGTCAATTTTGATATTTGTCAATAAATTTACGTAATAATGTATAGTATTTTTACTTGCTCAGGTTCTAAACAGGCAATGTTAGAGGGAAATTCTTGGCAAAATATCACATTATAGATGTGAAGAATGGGTCAGAAAGAAAAGAACACTGGTATATTACAAGATCTTCATGTTTAGGTAAGAAAAAATGAACATGATGGAACAATACAGACAGTTGTCAGGGTTTAAGGACAGCAACTTCTGTTCTTTCATGATGGGCTGGTGGTAACTGTGAGGAACAGATGTGAAAGTGAAAGAAAGAAAGACTGCTAGAAAAGGAGATAACAGGAGTTTTTGGTCAACTTGGCTTTCTCTGTTCTCAAGATGGAACAGAAGGATATTCCACCGAGTAAGTATGGCACAGAGGAGAATAAAGTTGTCAGGAAAAAAAAAAAAAAAAAAAAGACCAGCCAATGCAGAACTGTGAATGCAAAGACAGTTGAAGAGAATAAGGCAGACATAGCAAGCAAAAAGTAAAAAAAGGTTTTTCTTCCGTCTTGCTCATTACAGCTAATAATGGAATCTCATTTTCAAGGAAGAATGTCTTCAGACATTTGGAACAGACAAATTGTTCAGGTACTTTAGATGTGTGAAAGCAGGAAAACTGCAATGGCAAGGAGTCTTTTATAGAGCAAGTTTTTTATCAGACTTTATGTATAGCCAGAAGGTTGGAGACAAAGCAAGGTTAAAATAAAGTATAAAGGAAAGAGAAACTTACAGAAGATACTAATATTAAAGAGACATTTCAACAAGTTTGGAGAGGATAATAATCACCAAATAGATGATGATAATTTCTGATTTATGGTTACTACAAAAGTCATATTCTAATGACTTATATGTCATAATAACTCTAATGTCATATTCTATTCTAATTTCCCTTCCAATCTAGGGAAAAGACAAATATTTTTCTTATGACAAAATAATTACCCCTGATTTGCTAGGCAAACAGATCCCTGTCTGTGGCTTCTTTGGAATCTAAAGGCAAGTTCAAGGTCTGGAACTGGGTGCTTTGATTTTGATCAATGTTGGCTAAATCGTTAAAGCTTTGATGATTTGAATCTGTAGTATTACAGTCTGAAAATGACTTAATAATCTCTTAAATGATCTTAAATGAAAGATGATAGCTAGAATATTGTTTTATTTAATTTAAACATAAATCACTGCTATAATTTAGAAATGTCAGTGCTTTTGTTACTTTCTTTTAAAATTCAGTTATTTCTCTTTCTAAAATGAAGATATAGTGAAATGTCTACATACTTTTAAAAGTGGGTCAGTCTCCCAGTTTCATCTAATGAAATGTGAGATCTATAAGATAGAAGAGAGTTCACCTCTACTGCTAGTGAACAATGACAATTGGGATAGAGTTTCCTCTCATCTCATCCCCCCATCAAAAGGAAGAAAAAAAATAAACCTTAAATAGTTATTATACTTTGTATCCTTTAAGCAGATTCTGGACATAAACTAAATGAGCAAATGCTTCAGTGAGTTTGCTGCTCTAAAAAAATGAGGAAAGTTCCCTGGACTGCTTTTCTTTGGGGTGTTTAAATATAATATGACATAACTTTAGAAAATCAAACATAGTGTATAAATTAGTCAACATGGATGAGAATCAAAAACTCTTGTGAATACCCAAAGCCCTTCACATATGTAGAAACAGATGATTAGAGTGTTATGCCTGTCCTATCTTTCAGTGGGAAGTGGTTTAATATACAATGGAACTGTCTCTTGAGTAAATCTCTTTTTTATTCCAGGTTTCACTGTTCCCCTGCTCTTACAGGGTGGTGCCTCAATAACTCTAAACTCTGGTTAGTTAAGAATGGTGAGAAACTGCTTACTCTTTAATTCTTTTATCTATGTTGCTACATTAACATTTCCCCACTATAGGACATTAAAATAGTCTTCTGTAATCATCACTCTTATTCATGGCTTTTTATTAACTAAAAATTAAACTTTTCAAATAGTTTGTTCAACAGTTTATAAGTGTAATGTGCATAGTGAATATAAAAAAAAAAAATAGTCTGTAACACAAATAACAAGTGAATAGCCATGCTTTTCCTTAAATGTAATATTATAGTTTCTCACTTAGAATGGACTTTTTTGAGATATGACTGGCTTAAGATAAGCTGAAAGACAGGTATGAAAAATAGCACATTGTAAAGCATATCATTAAAAATTACTTTTTACAGCAGTTTGTTCATAATAAGCTACTAAATGCCAATTTGCTATGTTGCATTTCAAAAGACAAAAATAACCTTTTATAAGCAAATTGTGATGAGAAAGAAGAAAAATCTAACAGTTTATTCATTAAAAAAAATTATAAGTTCAGTATTTATGCACAAAACTAATTTAGTTCAATTAAATACCAGATAAAACCAGGCTGTCAAAAAAAAATATCTCTTTGGCTAGAACAAGATTATTAGATTCAACACTTACCATTTGACAGTCCCATTTTAGAATATCTGGAGTATAAAGTCAACAAACAATCAAAAATTATTTTTGGTGCAATATTTAAGATAATGTCTTTGACTGCTCCCGAGATTCCAGTGATTTCCAAGAATGCTGTCTGCAGGTTAAATTTTTCTGCTTTTCCCCTACTTATGTACTTATTTATAAACATTATGTATGGGGGGCAATGTCCCAATAAACAAATATTACTGTCCTTCCCCTGTCAATAAAGATAACAAGAAAATTAAAATAAATACATAAATAAATAACAATCAAATTATCACAAAAGTATAAATATAGTATTTCCATCTATAAGCCTATTATTTGCAGATGGTCAGGTATAGCAAATTAAGAAAATTAAGATGGTATCTCATACTAGAAAAAGCTTGAGTAAGAGCAATGTTAGTTTCAAGGGTAAAAACAATTAAATGTTTAGAATAGCTGTGCCTGGTAAAGCTTTTGTCTAATGAAATTTGAATCATGCAAGTAAAATTATATAGTGTTACAGCTGCTGTAATAATGTTTTACAGTACTGAGTTTTATGGGGAAAATTATTAAACGTTATTTGCTTCTCAACTAGCATGCTTGTAAACAGCAAACAGTATCATTCAGAAAAAAAAAAAAAAAAGTAAATATTAGAGTAGGACTTAACTCATTGCTTCAACATTAAGACTAGTTTAGCTTAATGTACTATAAAGTTAAAATGTTCAATACTGTAAAGCTTGAACGTGAATGCTGTCTGTTCTTAATTGGCCCAGGTGAAGTGAACATCTGAAAAAAAAAAGTCCCAGATTATTTGCTGAAATGAATAATGGTTGTAACTCTTAAATTTCGTCAAGTAAAAACTTCACTATTTGGGAAAAACAAAAAGAGGAACAAGACATTTTTATAATTTTATTTTATTTGGGGATGTTTAATAATGTTTTTATTCATTCAATAATTAATAGAAAAAGTCAGTAGCTTCTTAATCTTTTTGGCAAACAGTTGACCTTTTTCATGCAAATGTAAGAACACAATTTAACTTTATGGGATCAACTAGTCCCAGGAAACCACTTGAGCAGAATGGTAAACAAGGGATTTTGAGCAAATTTGGAGAACAGGGTAGAGTTCCTTCCACTAACAGATGGCTTTACAGCAGGTAACAGAAGAAGATAATGAGTAATCAAGTGCAATGAATAAGCTGCCTTGGACGGTTCGTATTTTCTATTCTACTTCCCACTTCATGTCCCTATCTCCCTGTCTGCAAGGATTCAACCACTGACCTATATATTGATGAAGCCTTCATCCTAAAGATAAATTAAAAAAAAAAAAAAAAAAGTGAGATTGCAGTTGCATTAAGTAATCTGATAATTGTGAAGGAGAGGATTTGCAATCTGTAATGAGATCCTCAACACAATATTTGAGAAAAAAAAAAAAAAAAAGTTTTTATTGAGTTTACATTGACACCCTTGAACTACAAAAACAAACAAACAAACAAAACAAAACAAAACAAAATACAAAAACTACAAAGAAAAATGAAACAGATTGGTGATATGATAACCAGCTGCTAAAAATAAGTAGGAGGTCTTCTATCTAGCTAGAAATTTCACATTTTTCTTAGAGGTATAACTGATTGGAAAGACAAAACACAAAATTAGAGGGAACATTTAGTGAATGTCTATTTGGCATGAAGATGCAGGTACTAAGGTACTACTATTCAAGCTAGAATTGCATTATAGAACCAATTCTCACCAACAATTCTGTATTACAAGTAATGAAAATTACATACACATATTTTAAACAGAAACTACATTTGTTCTACATTCATGTAATAGAAATCATATTAGCAAGATTGGTCAGAAGTACAAAATCATTTTCCAGAACTTTACATGGGACATCTATTGTAACTAAGATATGGAATCACATGAAATTGCATAGTCAAAAAATAAAAATAATAAAAATAATTATAATAAAAAAAAATCCAATATGAACTCAGAAAGCAACTGGAAAGAAGTAAAAGATATTTTTCGGTATTTTCAGATGTCCTTACAGTTTCAAAAAGAAAAAACAGATGGCAGAAAATACAAGAGTGAACCAACATGTGTGGTGTGTGTTGAAAGGTACTGTGTTTTCACAAGAAAAACAGCTGAGTAAGCAGACCAGCCTATTCTCGTAGAGACAACTCTTGGTTAGAAGAAGCAAGGGCATCCTAGAGAATGTTAAATAATAACCCTATATAAAGGCGAGCTCACAAAATTGTGAAGAAAGGCAGTCTTTCATTTACTTTAATATCAAGGCTAAAAGTTCTTAAAATTATGCAGAAATTCTCACGAAATGTAGGAATAGATCTATTGTATACTGGTCAAATCAAAACAGAGAACAGGATAAACTACGCTTTAAAAGCATCTGTTTATTATGACTTGAGATTTCTATTTACAGATGTACTATTGTGTACTCTGTACACCTACAATAGGTATTATAAGTGGACCAGATTTCAAGAATTGTGATATTTCAAAACTTAGAAAACCTCTGTGAGGAAAACTCAGAGAGAAAAAAATTATATGAGAATGTGAATGAAAATTGATGATGTTTGGGAGGTTATATCTCCACAACCCAGGATGAATTACAGATAAACTAGTGTAAGAATGCTTCATTCTTGAAGAATACCTGGCTTGAGCAAATGTCAAATCTCTTCATGCAAAGGGGAACTATTTCTTGTGAAGTACTAAATTCAGATTCCAGACCCGTTTTCTTGTCCCATTTATATTAGCATTCCTGTTTTCTGTGACCTTGGTTAAGCCTGCCTATTTCTTCTCAATGGTTAGTTAAGAATGGTGGGAAACTGCTTGTTCAATCCACTAAACAACACAAATGGCAAAATAAGGCAACAAATAGCTATTAAAAAGTATTATATAAGCAAAGCAAAGAGAAAATAGAAAAATAACTCAAAAAAAATAGTTTGAAAATGTAGAAAATTGACAAGGGGAAGCTGGAGCTAGCAGAAAAGAAATTTCTGACTCTTGATGTACATGTAAATCAATAAAATAGTGGGTTTCTTTGTTTAAAGTAGAATAGAGTAGTTCAGTTGCAAGGGACCTACAAAGATCATGCAGTCTAACTGCCTGACCATTTCAGGGCTAACTAAAAGCATATTCCTGAGGGCATTATCCAAATGCTTCGTAAACACTGATAGGCTTGGGGCATCAACATCTCACAAGGAAGCCTGTTCCAGTGTTTGACTACCCTCACAGTAAAGAAATTTTTCCTAATGTCCAGTTTGAACCTCCCCTGGAGCAGCTTTGTGCCATTCTCTTGCATTCTAACACTGGTTACCAGGGAGAAGAGATCAGCACCTCTCTCTTCATTTCCCTTCCTCATTGGCAAACTTGCTAAGAATGCATTCAACTCCTGAATCCAGATCTCTAATAAAAATGCTGAACAGGACTAGCCCTACAACTGAGCCATGAGGAACACTGCCATTAACTGGTCATCATCAAGACATAGCCCCATTCACAATGACCTTTTGAGCTCTGCCATTGAGCCAGTTCATTATCCAGCATACAGTGACCTGTTCAACTCACTGCTGGACAATTTGTCCAGAAGGATACTCTGAAGGAAAGTATCAAAAGCCTTACTAAAATCCAAAGAGATTATGTCCACTGCCTTCCTTCCCTCCACCAAGCAGGTGGCCTTATCATAAGAGGAGATCAAATTACCACAGCAGGACTTTCCCTTCGTTAACTCATGTCAACTCTCCATATTAATAACTTTGTTCTTTAAATGCTGTTCAATATCACCCAGAACAATTTTCTCCACAACTTTACCAGGGACTGAAGTTAGACTAACAGGTCTCTAGTTGCCTGTGTCTTCTCTCATGCCCTTTTTATGGATGGGTATAGCATTGACCGGCTTCCAGTCAGCAGGAACCTCCTCAGACTCCCAAGACCTTTGGTAAACTGTTGAGAGGGTATATATAACTGCTATAACATCTACTAACTCCTTCACTATGCTGGTGAATCCTGTCAGGCCCCATGGACTTACATTAATGCATCAGTTCATCTGATGCAACTGTTCCCTTACAGTTTCAGTGACCACAGATGGAAAGTGACTGCTTTGTCAGTCATGGTCCTCCAGCTCTGAGGACCAGGCATCCCAAAATATGTCACTGCTATTAAAAGACTGAGAGAAAAAATAAATAAATAAATAAATAAATAATAAAAAAAGAAAGGAGCATTAAAAGCTTCTGTCTTTGCTCAACCTTACTTGTTAGATGACCATCTTCATCAAATATCACTCCAATGTTTTCCTTAGACTCCTCTTGTTGTTGGCATGTTTCAAAAAGCCTTTTTTGTTTTCTGACACCATACTATCTAGTCTTAACTCAAGCTGAGCTTCTGAGCTTTGGCTTTTCTTGTTTTATCTCTGCATATGCGAATTGTAGCTCTGTGCTCTCCCTGTCAAGCCAGACCTTGCTGTTTTTCTTCCCTAGTTCTAGGAGGAATTCTGGTCTTCTGACCCCTTCCTTGTCTTGTGACACAATGGTATTGCCTGCTTCTGGACTTTCACAAGGTGTTTCTTGAAGCTCTCGTGGAACCATAAACACTCCAGAAATAGAGTCCCAGCAGACAATACTAGCTCCCTGAGCAGCCTAAAGTTTGTTCTCTTAAAGCCCGGAGCAGCCTACACTGAACTTTTTAATTCTTACACCAAAAATGTTGAATACAACTAATTCATGATCACTGGAGCCAAAACAGCCACCTACTGTCAACTTTCCCACAATACCTTCCCTATTCTCAAACAGTGGGTCTAGGAGAGCACCTCTCCTAGCTGGTTCACTCAGTACTTTTGATAGGAAGTTATCTTCAACACACTTTACGAATTTACCAGACTTGCTTGTCACAGCAATTCACTGTTTATGCCTGGAGAGTTAAAATCTCCCATAACAATGAGGAAAAATGATCCAGAGATTTCCCCTAATTACCTGTAGAATAGCTAACCTGTACCATAGTTCTGGGCAGGCACTCAATATTATACACCCACAATGACATCTGTTTTGGTATCTATCCCCTTAATCCTCACCCAGAGGCTCTCTACTGCAACAATCCTAATGGCTGTACAGTTTCTTTGTTTGGTTGGTTGGTTTTTGTATTGTATTGGAAACATAGTAAATATTATTGGGGCATAAACCAGACACCAGAGAGATGATGATGAACTTTGGAACAACAATGTAAAAAAGGCACAGATATTCACTAATAAGAAATCTTGTTTTGTATTTGGAAAGCTGTGAAGTTATTGTGTATCTGATAATGTCATTGAAAACAATGAAGCACTTTCTAGCCCATTAGTACAAATAGTACATAGCATTTGCTAAGGATTCATTTTTTTAAATAGGTAGGTCTAGAACTGTGGATTATGCTTTCAGAGACAATACTTTTAAACAGGAATGGAACTCATGATTTCTTTCTTAGTTTGGAGAATGGCAGAACTTAAATGAGATCTCGTGGTCATTCTAAATATAGAGGGAGTTCTGAACACCACACACTTTCCCCCCCAGAATTAGCTGAAAATATATTTATATATTTTTAACATATCTACTGAAGTAGATATGCTGACGTAGTTCAACAAAGTTTTTGTGCCCTTTTTTTTTTTTTTTTCAGGAAAGGCAAAAAAGATGACCTTCTCTGTCTCACAGGCTTCTAGTAAAATCCATAAGCAAACAAAAAAATCCCATTCCACCCCAGATTGATTGATAAAGCATCAAATAATATTAAAAATACTCAGTACAACATATGGGAAATCTATCTTATGATGTAAACTTAGTTTCAGTGTTTGTGATCAAAAGTTTGGTAGCTAAAGGTAAATGTGTATATATAATATATATTATATGTTGAATATTTTGAATTCCCTTCAACATTGTGATAGGAAAATAGCACTATTTGTGTCCATAAAATCCAAGTGAAATGAACTAACAGCTAGCTTTCTGACAGATCTCAAAAGTAGTTGCCACAGGGAGTGTTTTCCAGCAGAATCTTGAAGAGAGAAATATGTCTAGCAGTATTTAGCATTTTTTCTGCTGTTTAATGTAGTTTTAAAATAATTTTAAAATCAGTTATAAAACTTGGTGGAGAGCTAAAGTATCAAGATCAAGGAACCATTAAAACTGATAGGTAAATTGAGCTTATTAAAAGAAAAAAATATTTTAATGTGAAAATATACACAGAGTGATGAATAAATCAGGTAACGAGTTAGATTCTATGGCTGTAGAATCAAACTAGCAGTAAAAAATAGAAGAATAGTCTACCTTGTCTAACTTTCTGTATGGAAGTGATTGAAATACTACATCTGTTTCTGGGGCCCGATTTTTAACCACTATGATGGAAAATGAGATTTCAGGAAAGCAAGACATTTAATAACTTACAATAAGCACTCGAGGAAATGCACAAAATAGCATTCTTTTAATTTTAACAATTTTAATAGATTAAAAACTTGTGATTACAATGTGTTACTACTTTAATGGGGAGAATGTCCCTAATTTCCCAGACAATATCCTTGTCTCCAAATTGGAGAGACACAGATTTGACACATGGACCATTTGGTGGATGAGGCATTGGCTGGATGGTTGTACTCAAAGAATTGCTGTCAACAACGTGATGTCTAATTTGAAACTGGTGATCTGAGAAACTTCCTCAGGGATCTGTGTTGGAACTAGTACTATCAGTGACATGGACTGAGTGCTCCCTCAGCAGGTCTGTGGATTACACCATGCTGAGTGGTGTTGGAGGGAAGGGCTCCCATTCAGAGGGACCTTGACATGCTTGAGAGGTGGGCCTGTGTGAAAAACATGAGGTTCAAAAAGGCCACATGCAAGGTCCTGAACCTGGATCAGATCAGTTTTAAAGATGAATACAGGCTGGGCAACAAGTGGATAGAGAGCAGCCCTGCAAAAAAGCAGGTACTGGTGTTTGAAAAGCTTACCATCAGCCAGCAATGTGCATTTGCAGCACAGAAAGCTAACCGTATCCTGGGCTTCATCAAAAGAAGTATGATTAGAAGATCAAGGGAGGTGATTTTCCCCCTCTGCTCCACTCTCGTAAGACTCCTGGAGTACTGTATCCAGGTCTGGGGCCCTAATACAAGAAAGATGTGGTCCTGTTGGAGCAGATCTGGAGGAGGACACAAAGAGGGTCAGAGGGTTGGAGAAACTCTCTTATGAAGACAGGCTGAGAGAGTTGGGGTTGTTTAGCCTGGAGAAGAGAAAGCTCCAGGGAGACCTTCTAGGGGCTTTCCACTAAAGGGGGTAATATGTAATAAAGTAATATGGGGATTGCCTATTTATTAGAGATTATAGTGATGGGACAAGTGGTAAAGGTTTTAAACTAAGAGGTGGTAAGTTTAGATTAGATATGAAGAAATTCTTTACAGTGAGGGTGGGGCAGCACTGGAACAGATTGCCTAGGGAAGTTACGGATGTCAGATCCCTCCTGAAGTCCTTGAGGCCAGGTTGGATGGGGCACTGAAGAACCTGATCTAGTGAAAGGTGTTCCTGCCCACAGTGGGAGGGTTGGAAGGGACCTCCAACCCAAATCATTCCACAATTCTCCAATTTTGTGAAAATTTTGGATATGCTACAGCAAAATTTAAAAAAAATAAAAATTTGAAACCATGTAAAGTGAAAATAAATAGTACCAGGTCCATGATTACTGATATTAGCAAACTGAAAATATGAGTATTTTTTATCATACCTTGGTGTCTCGGTGCCTGGATTTCTTTCATGAATGTCTGGTAATTTTTTCTTCCTACTTCAGGAATATAAGTGGTTTGGTTTTATTCTTCTCCTTTCTCTCAAATCTTCAACTGCTCTGTTATGTACTTCAGCATATTGTGTCTGATTGCATCAATCACATTATGTTTTCTGAAGTAAATAATATATTGTCAAATTATGCATTATTTATTCCCAAGTAAAGCCTTCACATGTGAACACACAGGTACAAATTTACAATTTTGCTGCAGTACTGGAACATTTATTTGCCACAAGGCATGGAGGGAGAGATGAGTGAATTCATTTTGTCTGATGTCGAACTTGGATATTGACTGAAAAGTTCAAGTTGAACTCCATCACCCACTTAGTCAAGATTATGAAATGTTTGCAAAGGCAATGTGTTTTCTGCTATCAAATAAATAAATAAATAAAAATAGAAGAGCAAACACTGAAGAATATATTAAGACCCCTAACTCCCTGTAGTTCATTTAGCAGTAATGAAAGGCTGTACATTATTTCTTCGATTTTTAAAGCTACTAATTCTAACATGCTGAAGGCTTAATCCATATCTTATGCTCTGCTGAATCATATCATTATAGTCATAAAAACAATAATGTTTTAGTACACATAGTTAAATTATAGTACAGATCTGGTTAACTTATTCTCTGATAAATTTCAGTTTTGCTTGTAATAACTTGTATATATTACTTCTAGTGTCATTTATCTGATGAAAATTAAGGCTCAAAAAGATATTAATAGTGGTGCCCAAAGGTTTCCTGGGTTTTGACTTTGCTGTAAATCTAAATGTGACAAAATTATGAGGTTAAAAAAAAAAAATCCTATTTTTGCAAAGAATAGTATAAGCTTAATGCTTTGTGGTATTTTTGTTGTTGTTTGTTTATTCCATTTTTGATTAAAAGCTATATTCTGATCTTCCTGGTGATAAGTTTGTATCTGTAACTGATGATTTCAGTTGTGTTATTCTCTACAGCTAACAATAACCAAATTGCAAACTAAGAAGCTTACCCACTAACTTAATCAGAAATTTCAATGATGTATGCACTGCAGTAGTGATTAATGTGTAATAAGCTACATTTGCAGATCATAAAAATCTTTACTAGCTGTAACATTGCTCATACTGATATACAAATTAATGTCCTTGTCTTGGTAATATTTAGTCCAGCTGTACAGAAAAAGAAGAGCTTTCAAAGTCTCATCTGACAGTTTTTCTGCTTTCAGTCATCTCCAGAAGTGAGCTGAGAAAGTGGATACATATGACCTCTGTTCATTGACACAGACAACTTGTGATAAGTCTGTGATAAGTAAGGGGACTTAGTTGTAGCAATTTATGTCAAATGTACCCTCACTACTGACAGAATCAATGTTATCACAGTGACAACAGGGCTAAAGTATTTGTATAGATGACTAAGTCTCTTTTCTTCATTTGGTTTCAATAACAATATTTTAAAGTTAAGTTAAAAATTCAGATTATAAGTATATTACATAATTCCATTAACAACCTTAGCACAATCTCACGTTGAATTCTGAAGGTATATTTAAAATTTAGAGTCATTTGTGCAAATTTTTTTGGTACAATATACTTAGCCTATTAGTAGCTTGTAAACCTTTTACAGAGTACTTGCCATTTGGTGTGCTTGTGTCTGTGATCACCAAATTAGTTTTGGTATTCATTTTGCAAGCATGTAACAGATGTATTACACAACAGAACTGCTCATGAATTCTAAATAATTCCTGTCAAAATTATAGCCACTGCTATGAATGCCCAGTGACTGTCAAAATATTTATAAATTGTAAATCTGATTCCTGACTGCATAATTGTTAATAACAAATTAAGCGTGGTGCTTTAGGTACCAAAATCATGCCTTCGTTTAACAGTACTACCACCCTGAAAAGAAAACTAGACTGTCAGGTTTCAAATAATTTTATAACATAAATGATATGTACTCGAGAGTAATCATAAGAAGTGAAGAAATATGCTATTTTGAGATTAAGGACAATGGATTATGTTCTCATGTGATTAAATATGTTGTATGTGATAGACACAGATATTTTGCTGGATTTGCTCTAGGTGTAATATGTGTGTATTTCCAAAATAGTATTTTTGATATGTTTGCTAACTCATTTACACTAGAAAAGATGTTTTTCTCTTTTCTGGATATCACTATATCTTAAATTTAACATTATATACATTAAAACATATATTATATATATATATTTATTATATTATATTTATATATATTTATATAAAAATAATATATATATATTATGTATATATATTATATATATATTTAACATATATACATTATAAACATTACATTGTTTAACTACATACAATATAGATTGAACATGATGCAAACTTGGCATTATATGTTAATAGCTTCGGACTTAGGCATTGTAGTTTCATAACAAGAAAATATGCACTTGAAGAAAAAAGTGTCAGCAGAAGTCCCTAATGAAGAATCGTAAAAAAGTATGGAAAAATATTCCCCCAAAGTCACTTCAAACATCACTTCAAACCTTTGAAGCCAATGTTATTCAGTTTTAGCCTTCACACAGTAAAAAATCAAACCTTTGACTATTTTGTATTAATGAAATGTTTGGTTTTCTATTTTCCATAAGCAAAATCTAAACAATTTCTAAATATCAATATTGACAAAATTGATGTTGCTACCCCCCCCCCAAAAAAAAAAAAAAAAAAGTTTAGCAATAAATTCTTCTGGCCTGAGATACTTTGTGTATTTGTATTTAGGTCCTATAATATTTGTATACTGCTTAACTTAATGATTACTGTGCTGTTACAATTTTCTGCTTATGTATTCAAAACTAAAAAATATATATTTTTATTTAATTGCATGCATTGACCATGTAGCACTATACCTAAAAGTTATACTACTATAAATTTAAGGCTACCTTATGGTACCTGATAGTATTTTGATTGAGATGTAGCTTTATTAAAATGAGTGCATTCACTGTCTTCAGCACTAAGCTGATCTTAAAAATATTTACCATACCAAGAGTCCTAATATACAAATACAAAGAAGTGCAAAACTTTACAGCTAAGAGTTTATTTGTTGGAATGGAGTACCTCTGTGATTCAGTCAACTTTCTCATGAAGATACTTTACTTAGGTATTTTCAGAATGCTATAGTGAGTTCAGCTGAATGTATTTTATGCTGCTGAAGAAATTATTATTTTTAAATCATTATTAAATAAGCATGTGTGCAACAGAAAATTAAATGGTTTAATGCTATGAACTTTTTTTATTATCTCATTAAGAAGACATTAAATTATTTGACAGAACTATAAAGCAGTCAGAAGTAGATATTACTACAACCCTTTAAAACAGTACCTTGAGAAAAGACATGTTGCTACTAAAGTGATGTCAGATTTCCTGAATGCCAAAGACATTCTTTTGCCAAGACTTTTTAATGGCATGAATCACCTGGCCAGGTGTGCCATTGTACATGTATACAAATTAGTCTTTGTATACAAATATACATGTAGTATACAAAAAAAGATTCCTTTCAGACCTCATATCTCCTTAAATCTTTTGAAAGACTTTGAAAGTGTCAAAACTGCTTGTAGACAAACTGCCTTATTGGACATCAGATCTGTTTCACTTTCTGGCCTTGCCTTATTGCAATTACTCTTTATCTTCATCCAACTAGCACACTCTTCTCCATAGGTTCTGAGGTTTTAGGAATCCTTCCCCTTCTCATCTTGACTATTTCCATAGCATGTTTAGTCATTGTGGTAAAATTAATTTATGCACCTGCCCCAAGCCATGTTTAGACTAAAATACTTTTTTTTTTTTTTTTTCAAGAAAATCTCCATCATTGCCAGATGTCCAAAAGCAGGATCAATGTTGGGAACTCTGAGGTAACCTGAGCATCTCTCGTAAGATAAACTTTATTTGACAAAGTAATTGCCTAGTGTTTTTGCAGAAAGCTGGTGTTTTTCAGAAAGCTGCAGGCTCTTTGTTACAAGCTCTCTGGAAACCAGGTAGATGTAGTTTAGCACTAGGCTTGCTCCAGGCTAGTAAGTCCTGCAGAAAGGCAGAACATAACATCTTCTGGGACGGCTTGTCTGGGTTTGATAACATGCAAAATGTAATCACATACCTTCCTGTTTGCTTTATACCATGTCCCATACTCTCATAAAGAGCCTAATTGTGCTAAATTCTCAATCCTGCTAATGCCAACAGAGTAAAACTGCACTTAAGTGTTGGTGTGAAATTTCCCCAGGGTTAGCAATCATGGTCATCCATGAATGCATGGGCAAGTATTTTAAGTCTATTGGCATAAAAACTATTTTGACAGTGTACCTAAATAATCTGAAAGAAGCTAGACAAAAGAAAAGGATGCCTGAAATGCAGAAACAGTTTCAGTTTGATGTTACTAGTAGCCAGTGGTATGCCCCAAAACCTCCTAAAGGCTATGAGAGCTAACAAAGGAAAAAACACATTCATGGGAAATGTCCTAATGCTGCTCTGAATTTAAGTTGTGGCCTAAAGTAAACACATAGAAAATCAAGACTCCTGCTAGATCTTAACATCAACAACCATCTTGGAAGTTTTCCATACCCATACCACGTTTTGTGACAGATTTTGCTAAGGTAGCATTCAGATTTTTCCACTGTTTTTGGACCTGCATTTTTTTGCTTTCATCTGGTTCCCAGGGAGGTCCCTATAACTGTGCCCAAGGTTAAAGTTAAATTACTGTAAATGGTTTTGCATTCTATTTTCACTTACTCATATGTCTAAATTGTCCATTTTCACCATTGCTCCCACTTGTAACTTCACTTTCTATAATCCCTCAATCCATTTGCATCACCATTCTTTGCTATAAGGAAATGTAAAAAAAGTTTTTTTTTAAAAAAAGTATATCCAAGGCAGTATTACATTAGAAAGATGAAAATAAGTATACCAGTAAAACCTTCAGAATGTAAAAGTATGGCTTGATCATTGCATTGAGTTATTTAGATTTTTATTTTTGTAAAATAACATTTCTTATGTAAGAAAACATAGTGGTTTTCTTAGAACTTTCATGTTGTAGTTCCTAGGAAATATAGAGGGTACTATACTTGTGTTCATGATGGTTTGGTCAGTCTCTACCCTTGACACTATTGTTCTCAAAAAGTGATGCAAGTCTTCTAATTAGCTAAGGAAGCTGATCAGACTTTTTAAACAAAGGTGTAGACACTTTTTTTTTTTTTTTGGTCTTTGACTATACATATATGAATAGATATTTTCCAGAGAATTTTTCCTTAATTGCATCAAAAATGGTTTCAGTTACAGTTTTTCTAGATCTAAAAAGTTGCCTGTCTGTTTGATTTCTTACATCTTCTCAGATTTTCTCCTTTTCTCAGTTATTTATTGCCTTTTATTATTAACCATTAAGTGCCTCCAGAATAATTTTCATGCTCATGTCTTCGGGTAGTAATTTCTTATCAAGTCTTCAGAACTGTAATTCTATAAAATGGATTCTTTTTCATAACTATGCTAATTCATGTTCAAAGAATGGTACCTTGCACACCATTTCATAGATCCCCACAAGCATTTTCTATTGATTCAATCAACTTATTTTTCATCACCTAGCAACCTCCAAATTCAGAAAACAGAAGTGAATCTCTGCAATAGGTATTTTAATAATTTTCAGCTCATTGTCATAGACATTTTGTAGTGTCCTCAGCTGAAATTAGAAAGCTATGTTTTGACTTTGAATAATATATTTATCAAGGAAGATTTTATTCCACTGGGGTTATGGTGCATCAAATGAATTTGTTTGTCATTCAGAAACCACCTGAGATATTCACTGAAAGTTCAGAATATCTGTGTCTCTCATCAGGTTTAGCTGATAGTACATTTGGATTCATTCAGAACAAACTGAAGAAAATAACAATGCATTTATTCTTAATCAGGCTACACATTTAAGGGAAACTTGAATTCATAACGTCAGAATTCAAGTAGTAGCTATTTCAACAGCTTTTGAGTATTTCTTTGTTTTTTGTTGGTTTTAATGGCTGATATTAATGTGCATGTTAAAACCAGAATTTCAATAAAATATTTAGGAACTGCAGTTTGCAAAACTGGTGAAGAGACACATTGTGTGAAAATCATTCTTTTCATACAAAATGAAATGATAGCTAGGATTATAATTGGACTTTTAACAGTTATCTTGGTGATTGTGGCCAAGCCCATTTAGTAGCTTTGTAAAGCATGGCAGATGGTTCTTTCTGATTTCACAGCATCTCACAAAGTACAATATAACCTTCTTCATTGACACTTTGTTAATCCTCATACTTAATGAATCTGCAGAAAAATGTGACAGTGGTTCCCTTCCAATGAGCAAAGAGAAAAAATGCTGAGATGCATGGATTGCTGGAATGTCATTATTTTTAGAATATGTACTTAGTATGACAAAGTAAAATATTAGATAGCTGATATGTGATATATATTCTTTTCTTTTTTCTTGCCTAATAAATTGCTAAGCTTGATACAATATACATGTATAGCTGATTCAGTAGTTATTGAACATATATAACTTTATGACATAGAGCTCTTTATTCCATATTGAAGAACTCTTTATTCCATATTGAAGAACTTATGCATAACGGGTCAACACATTTTGGGGATTTTATTTTATATACATATATATATATGTTTTTTTAGCTTTGTGTATAGTTGTGGTGAATTGTAAACAAGTAAATGTTAAAAGTATTCAAGATATTTTTATTTTTTATTTACACAATAAAATCTATTTCTAGGTCATTGTGAGAAATGTCTCCAATTATGAATCTCTGCTTGCAGTAATTTTTTTGTATTACAGCTTTTTCTTTTCTCCACACACATTTTTAGATATTTGAATTGGTTGTGTTTAGGACTCTTAAACCCCATTTCAGGATGGGATTAATGTGGAATACTGGGAATTTGTTAGATCTTCATTTAAAAAGTTAGATCTTAATTAAAAGAAGGAGGAAAACTGCCACCAAAACTTCAACCCTGGATATGGGGACTTCAGGCTGCTCAGGAAACTAGTTAGTAAGGTCCCTTGGGAAATTGCTTTTGAAGGTGTCCATCAGTGCTGCACAGTCTTTAAGCACTGCCTCCTAAAAGAATGGGATCAGGCAATTCCAAAATACTGGCAGTTAAGCAGGCAAGGCAGAAGGCTGGCTTAGCTGTCCAGGGATCTTCTTGTGGATCTTAGGCATAAAAAGAAAGTGTAGGGCTGCTGGAAGCAGGTCAGGCAACATGGAAGGACTACAGGGATGCTGTACGGAGAAAATTCATGTGGCCAAAGCCCAATTAGAGTGGAATCTGGCCAAGTCTGTGGGAAACAATAAAAAGGGCTTTTTAAAATATGTGAACAGAAAAAGGAGGACCAGAGAAAACATAGGTTCACTACTTGATGGGGATGGTTATCTCACAAACAAGGACATAGGCAAAGCAGAGGCATTTAATGCCTTCTTTGCCTCTGTCTTCAACGCTGATAATGGGCTTTGGGACCCCAGGTGCTCTGAGGTGGGAATGATAAACTCCCAGCCAACACCAAACATGTGTAGGATTTGCCACTCCACCTGGACTGATACAAGCCCATGCGGCCTGATGGGATTCATCCCAGAGTGCTCAGAGAGCTGGCTGATGTCTTGTGAGACCACTGACAATTATTTTTCAATGGTCTTGGGAATCTGGAGATGCCCCAGCTGAATGGAATCTGGCAAATGTTGTGCCAATTTTCAAGAAGGGCAAGAAAGACCCTGGACTGACAGGCCTGTCAGTCTCACATCAGTGCTTGGTAAAATTATGGAGAAGATTATCCTAGGAGTTATTGAAACACAACTGGGGGACAATGAAGTCATTGGTCCCAGCCAACATGGGTTCTCAAGGGGTAGGTCCTGCTTAACTAAATTAATTTCCTTTTATGATTATCTATCTAATGGATCAAGGGAAGCCAGTTGATGTAATATTTTTGGATTTCAGTAAAGCTTTCAACATGTTTTCTCATAGGACCCTACTGGACAAAATGTCCAGCATACAGCTAGATAAAAACATAATACGATGGGTGAAAATTTGGCTGATGGGTAGAGCTCAAATGGTTATGGTAAATGGTGTTACACATCAGGCTGGTGGCCAGTAACCAGTGGGGTTCCCCAGGGCTCCATTTTAACGACAGTTCTTTTCAATGTTTTTATAAATGATTTGGATGTGGACTAGAAGGTGTTTTGAGCAAATTTGCTGATGACACTAAACTGGGAGGAGGTGTTGACTCTGTCGAGGGTGGAAAGGCCTTGCAGAGAGATCTGGATGGATTGGAGAGCTGGGCAATCACCAACCACATGAAGTTTAGCAAGTGCCAGGTCCTTCTCCTGGGATGAGGCAACCCTGGCTGTACAGACAGACTGGGGGGATGAGACGCTGGGGAGCAGCCCCACTGAGAGGTATCAGGGGGTTGTGGTTGATAGCAAGTTGAATATGAGCCAGCAGTGTGCCCTGGCAGACAGGAGGGCCAACCGTATCCAAGGGTGCATCAAACACGGCATTGCTAGCCGGTCGAGGGAAGTGATTGTCCCACTCTGCTCTGAGCTTGCGCAGCATCACCTCAAGTACTGTCTGCAGTTCTGGGCACCACAGTACAAAAAGGATTTGAAGCTTTTGGAGAGTGTCCAGAGAAGGGATACTAAGATGGGGAAGGGCCTAGAGGGTAGACGTATGAGGAGTAGCTGAGGTCACTAGGCCAGTTCAGCCTAGAAAAGAGGAGGCTTAGGGGGAGACCTCATCGCAGTCTACAGCTTCCTCATGAGTGGGAGCGGAGGGGCAGGCACTGATCTTTTCTCTCTGGTGACCAGTTGGTTCAAGTTGGATATCAGGAAGAGATTCTTCACCGAGACAGTGGTCACACACTGGAACAGACTCCCCAGGGACATAGTCACAGCACTAAGCCTGTCAGAGTTTAAGAAATGTTTGGACTACACTCTCAATCATATGGTCTGAATTTTTGAGTAGACCTGTGTGGAACCAGAAGTTGGCCTCAATGATCTTTGTGGGTTCCTTCCAATTCGGGTTATTCTATGATTCTATGAAAATTAGAAGGTACAGCCTTCTACCTTCGGTAGAGATCACTAGTCCATTTAAACTTAGAGAACAGTTCCTTCCTGTAGAGATACATATATTACATAGTGATGCCAGATCAAAACTTATGAAAGTTTTGATCAAGAAAGCCAAGAAGACCAACAGTATCCTAGCTTCTATTGGATATAGTGTGGCCTGCAGGACTAGGGAAGTGATTGTCCCCGTTCTGGTGAGGCTGCACCTCAAATACTGTGTTCAGGTTTGGACTCCTAGCTATAAGAAAGACATTGAGATACTGGATCATGTCCAGAGAAGGGTGATAAAGCTAGTGAAATGTCTAGAGAACAGCTCTTATGAGGAATGGCTGAGGGAACTGTGGTTATTTAACCTAGACAAAAGGAGTCTGAGTGGAGAATTTTTCAGTCATTCCAGCTCCTGCAGTGGGTGGTTCTTCATTCTCCCAGACCCTGCCTTTGCCTTCTGGGACTCAAGCTATGTGGCTAGAACTCTTACCAGGGAAGACTGAAATAAAAAAGTCATTGAGCACCTCAGTCTTCTCCATATCCCAGATAACCAGCTCTCTTGTTTCCATTCAGAGAGTGCCCACAATTTCCCTAGACTTCCTTTTATCACTGGTGTACCTACAGAAAGTTTTCTCATTCCTCTTGATGTCCCTAAACAAATTTAATCCTAATAGGGCTTTAGGTCTCCTATTCTGATCCCTGGCTTCTCAGATGATTTCTCTCTACTCTTCCCAGGCTATCTGTCCTTGCTTCCACCTTCTGTAGGCTTCCTTTTTCTGCTTGATTTTGGCCTAGAGCTCATTACTTATCCATGCAGGCCTCCTGGCATTTTTTTGTCTGACTTCCTCTTTGCTGGGATGCATCACTCCTGAGTTTGGAAGAGGTGATCCTTGAATATTAACCAGCTTTCTTGGGCCCCTCTTTCCTCCAGGGCTTTGTCCTATGGTACTCTACCAGGCAGATTCCTGAAGAGAACAGAGGCTGCTAGAATTCTATTCTATAGAATATATGAAAGTCATGTAGGATTGATCAAATCAAAATGCACGTGATATTCATCCAGAATCATTATACAATAATTTCTTAAGTAAACTTAAACATTTGCTTAATATGTGACTCTGTTCCTACATTTTCTTTCAAAAGTTAGTTTATTAAATGATGAATTAATGATATATATTGTATAATTGTATATTTTATATAAATGATAATCTTCCCTTCACTAACAATACACACCTACCCCTTCCATTCAGAATATTATAGTAAAGGATGTATTAATAACAATTTCATGTGAAAATGCTTATATGTATTTGCTTGATGTTTATATTTCTTTCTAAGATTCTGGATAGACATAACTGATTTTTATCACAGTATCTAGAATCAACTTTTTGGCATTTGAAAATTACTTTTCCTAAGTTTAAACAGAATAATTTGTGTTGCAGTTTAAGAATATTTTGTTTTTGTCCTCACTGACAAGTTGATGACCCTCCTGTTATAACATCTTTACTGTTATTTTCTAATAAACGTGTCTTTCTTGGGTTATCTTTTCTCCAGTCTAAGCATACCCTTTTATCATTAGCTTCACTTTCCTAACTTTTAATCATTCTCTGTCATTCAAGGTTGTGACCTCCCTACTTCATTTATTCTCTTTTTGAAATATGACAAAAATGGTGACGGCAGGCCCTTAACATTGCAAAATAAAGATAAGTGTGCTAATTGCTCATTTTTTACATAATGCTCCTAATAATGCCATTGAGGTCTGCATTTGCTTTCTTGTTACTTGTTTTGATGTGTAATGTGTTATCCAAGATGGAGTTGAGATAGTTATCTTCTGTTTTCTTTCTGTTTCTTCATTTCTCATTATTTGTCTCTATTTAAGTTCCTATACATGTCTCTGTCCAACTATGTAATTGATGCCAGTTTATATATATATTTCAATTTATCTAGCTGTCATTATTCCTTTTGTGAAATATACTTAGTGTTTCATTTCCCAGGCTTTAAATTATTCAAAAATTTGATTAGCTTACTGTCTCCTTTTAACTTTTCAGTCATTATCTGAATCCCAAGAATCCCTAAGCAGGATTTTCAAAGCCCAGTTCAAAATTCAATAACCCAATGTGTCATAAGCCATTAACGATGTTTCACTTGGACTGGTATTTTAACTTTGTCTAGTTTTTCATAAAGTACCTTAACTAATTCCAGATTTTTACATACTTCAAATGTCTTTTTCAGGTAATCACTACAACTTCCTGAAAAGACAACATGGTATGTATAATCTATCAGGGTCTGATTGGCCAAAATATGGCTGGAGGAACAATGTAGTCTAATCTCTAAGTGCCTCTGTTGTCTATAGACCATATGCTACTCTTTTTCTACTCAGAGACTGGGAGGAAAATCACTAAAGTCCCTCTTCAATAGTAAAATCTCTATAATCTTAATCCTCATTTCCTGAGACCCTGTGGTGCTGGGTTGTAGATTTCATGTGTAGCAGGGACCGAGAGGATACCAAAAACACAGGATGTCTCCTTTGTGAGCAGTAGACACTTTTCTGTGTGTTTCTGATTCTGTTTGCTTCCCAGTACTGTTTTAGGCATTGCAAGGCTGCATGCTCAGAGGTTCTTGCATCTCTCAATATTCATCCAAGTTTTGATTCAGTTGGCCATCCTTTTCTGTGAAGTCTCTACTTATATAACAATATTTTTTAAAAATGGCAAGTTGCATTGGGCATATGTGGCAAGGTTTTGGTAATGGGGGAGGGAGGGGTCTGTAGGGCTGGCTTGTGTGCGAAGAGCCAGCAGCTGCCCTGTATTAGATAGGAGCCAGTTTCAACCAGCTCCAAAAGCGACCCACTGCTGACCAAAACTGAGCCAGTGAGTGACGCATGTTGTGCCTCTGTGATAGTAGGTCTAAGAAAAACCTGCACAACAGGAGCTGGGAGAGAGGAGTGGGAAATTGTGAGAGAAACAGCCCTGTAGATACCAAAGTCAGTGCCGAAGAAGGAGGGCAGGAGGTGCTCCAGGCACTGGAGCAGAAGCTCCCCTGCAGGCTGAAGAGGCCACATGGTGGAGCAGGCTGTCCCCCTGCAGCCCATGTTGTACCACACACGGCAGAGCAGATCTCCACGCTGCAGCCTGTGGAGGAGCCCTCAGTGGAGTAGGTGGAGGTGGCCTGGAGGAGACTGTGGCCCATGGAGAGCCCCTCCAGGAGCAGGCCTGGGGCTGGAGCTTCAGCCTGTAGAGAGGAGATCACAGTGGAGCATGAAGTCTGGCAGGAGCTGCCACCCATGGCACAGACCCATGTTGGAGCAATTCTTGAAGAACTGTATTTAGATTGTGGGAAGCCCACATATAATCAGTTCAGGAAGGACAGCATCTTGTGGGAGGAACCCCACAGAGCAACAGGGGAAGAGATTGAAGTTGAGTGAGCATCAGATGACTAAGAAAGTGGAGGTTGTTCAGCCTGTAGAAGAGAAGGCTTCAGGGAGACCTTATATTTAAGTGTTACAGTACCTAAAGGAGCCTACAAGAAAGCTGGAGAGGGACTCTTTTTATCAGGGAGTGTAGTGAAAGGACAAGGGATAATGGCTTTAAACTAAAAGAGGGTAGATTTAGTTTATAAGGAAGAAATTCTTAGAGGGTGGTGAGACACTGGGACAGGTTTCCCAGAGACGCTGTGAATGCCCCATCCCTGGAAGTGTTCAAGGCCAGGCTGGATGGGGCTTTAAGCTACCTGGTCTAGTGGAAGGTGTCCCTGCCCATGGCAACGGTTGCAATTAGATTATTTTTACGGTCCCTTCCAAACCAAAGTATTCTATGATCCTCTTAGCCTACAATACTGATTTTTAACATAGCATTTGAGCTGTCTTTTAGAAAGTTACAAACATTAAAATGTTGTGTTTTAAGGGAAAGGTTTATCAAAAAAAGTTTTATTATTTTACCCCTTAGACTACATGTATTTATCTTGATGTTAAAGAACTCTAAAATGACACTTTAGTGTGAATGAAACACAAGGTGGTTTATGAAATCTGATCTAAAACCTTCAATGAAAATAACAATTTTAGCTCAACTTTTGTGCGTTCAAATTTTCATTTCAGATTAACCTTTATAACACTTACATACATGTAGTCACTCTGTAGATCTAATATAGAAAGAAAAATGGGCACTGGTTATGAGAACTCACATCAGAGAAATGAAACAATATCGTGAAAAGAAAGCAATAAGTACAGGACAGAACTGTGATAAGAAATTTAGGTTTGTTGTTAAGTGCAATGAGTTGCATTGAATTTGGATTGAAGGTAGTTTGTATTTTTAGTTTGTAATTGCTCATTTGGTTAATGAATCTTGGTAAGACATTTATTTATTTGTTTATTAAGAGTCAGGTAATGTCATATTTCTATGTCTATAAATGCCATATTTATATGTATATTACACAATAAGTACTTCTAAGAATACAGTAGATGCCAAGTGTCCCATTTAGACCTAAAAACTCTAATTTGCAGTAGAACATTTCAGAAAGCTGCAAAAGTTATCTGAAAACACCGTTCTGGGCAGCAGTAGTTATTTCATTATTCTCTTGTCCCAATATCCCCAAGCACAATGATCTAACCTGGAAAAACAAACAAAAACAACAAAAATATGTTTTTTCCATAAACATACAAATATGTTATTTATTTATTTATTTATTTATTTTGACTCAAACAACTTCATTCCACTGATTTCAAATGCTCCACTTTCAGAATGAGGTGATGAGGTGAACTCAGTCTGAAAGGGTAACTCATTGAGAATAAAGATGTTTATTTAGTTTACTTGTACTGCTATTTATTTAATATGTTATTCTTCTTAAACATTTAACCATTAATAAGGTATATTGAATGAATCTGGAACAATTAAAAAACAAAAAGTTTCAAAATAATATCTGGAGTAATTTTCTCTTTTTATAGTCCAAGGCTCCACATCAACTGATGTGAAATTAGAAACTCACATGATCTGTATATCAGAGATATTAGATCTATGTTTGCTTTAATTTGTTATGAAAATGCTGTACTTTAATGGTTAGAACTTGTTCAAAGCTGGCCTATGCACATACTGCAACAGAAACAAGAAAAACCTAAATTACCTTGTATCATACATTTTTATGGGAAATAATGAAGATGTTTCTGTCTGCCTTCCAGATACTTAAGTATATGAGAACCTAAATCAAAATATTCTTTCCACCCACGGGCGTTATCCAAAGTAAATCACGTTAGGAGTTGTATGTCTGCTGAAAGACTGGTTTCAAATAACTGAAGATGAAAACAAATTATTTTACTATCAAAATGCTGAAGTGCACTGTAATATAATTTTGTTCAAGAGCAATCCCTGCTACCCTTACTGAAGATTCAAGCAAACAGTTGATCTTTGACAGTCTTGAAATGAAATTGGGTTCTGCTACCTCACCCTTCATCTCCTTTTCTTAAATAGTCTGGCTTCCTTCAAAAATTGTATAGGAAAAAAAAATAGTTAGAAAATGATAGTTCACATTTTGGCCCTATTTAATAAATAAATAAACAAGGGGAAAAAAAAAAAAAAAAAAAGAAAAAAAAAGAACTTTCCAGTGTGGCTCAAATGTGTTTACTTTTTGTGGTTTGCCTCATTACGTGTGGTGGCAGATAGAACATTAGATTATTGTTGGAAAGACAGCCTTATCTGGAATGGTATGGAATATGCCTTAAGCAGCCCTCATGTCTGTCTTTGATGGACATTTTTTACAGGATGTGGGTAATGCATGCATAAAAACTCTATTTCTGCTGCAGCCTTTGAGATAACCTGTTAATGGCAGCAGAAATGAAGGGCCAGACAAATGCTTTTGAAGGTACAAAAAAGGTGGTTGTGCTGTCAGATCTATGAAAGGCTTTTATGTGCTGTTGAAGCTGGCTAAAAGCCTTGTACTGGCTGCTGAGGAGTCCCAGACACTATATCTTACCCAGCCCTGGCATTGTGTCATAGGTTCACATGTAGGAATTGGTACATCCACCAACTTTCTGCCTCCTTGTTTCTGCAGGACCTTGATCTCTCTGTGAATCTGGGTGGTCTGTAAACTTTTGTTGCTAGAGGCAAAAGGAGGAGAAAGGTTATCAATGTTAGTGGATTTCCTTCAACATGTGGTAAAAATAATAGGGAGAAAATGTCACTAAACATTTACAGGAAAGTAAATCTTAAAAAGAACACCTCTTGCAAAAACCTATTATTTCTATAAACACATGAAGCTGAAGGCTTTCTCTGGATTTGATTTTCTAAAAAAGACAGCAAAAGCATGGCTGAAGTTAATTTCAGATGGTCATTTTCAACTTTCCTGGTCCTACTGTGTACCAAAATACTAGAAAAAGATATCAACAGAGGATAGGAAGTAAGGAAAGATAATTTAAAAGCAAAGGTAAAAGCAATCATAAAGCAATATATATTTGTCAAAAGCAATCGTAAAATAATATATATTTGTCAGACTTTTCTGCTAAGTTAGTTTGAATAAATTTCTAATATCACATCTTAAGAGGATTCCATGACATCTCACACTTTGTCACTACTTTCAATTACATGTCTTGGATCAAACAGCTTTTTTGCAGGTTAATGTTGATAACCATTAATTGATATTAACGGTTATTCTTTCCCTCCCCCTATCTTCCCTTTAATTTATTTTCCTGGAAGCAATTGCAAAATAAAACCTTGTACTCACCAGAAATAGATGCGAATGAGAATGAGAATGCTTTGCTATTGTAATGTCAAGCAACAAGAGAGAAATCCAAGGCAGACAATGAGATACTTTGACAGAAGAGTGGATTATTCTGCCATTTTGCAAATACTTTTATATCAGAGAAGAGAAATAAGTAAGATGCAAATTTATGACTGTAGATATTAATCTGGATTAAAATTTACACTGGCACAAGCAAGAAAAAGGGAATTTGTGCACTATAAACATTTCATTTGTTTCCAGGATCAGGTTAAGATTTTGTGGGGGATTTATGTAGTTACCTGCTGAAATTAATGACTAAAATAACTGAAAGAGATAAATATGCTAGAGAAAGTGTAGTGTCTTTGAGGAATTCCTGCAACCAGAGAGGATGATAGCAATTTTTCCAATTATATACCATACTCTAATATTGATTAATGGTGTAGCCTATGTCTGATGCAAGGAACCAAGGTTCTCAGTCCTCTTATGAGCTGGAAGTGAATTCCCTGTGGATATCTGCAGTTCAATTGACTGGTAGTATCAATGGCGGCTTTACCACACAAGCTAAGCACTGCGTGATAGCCTTTTCTTACTTGATGGTAGACCCCTTGCAATAACGATGTGCACAGATGTGATTAAATTTCTGCAGATACCAGTAATTGGTGGGGTGGAGGGAGGGGGGCGAACTGTTATCTAGTGAGCTGTTATCTATCACTGATTATTTGTGTAAAATACCAAACTAAAGACTTGTTGTTATTGTTCAGAGAAACCTATCTTTCTCTTCAGCTTTTAAGGTGAGGTTTTCCAACCAAAGTGGGGGGTAAATCAGAATCTTATGATCTAACAATCATACACTTTTTTCTTTTTTCTAGAATATTTCTGAAGCTTGTTCAGTATGGTTGTCTTATTTTATCTTTTCAATTAAAATGTCTTGTCTTTTCTTGTTTTGGTGTGTTTGTGTATGCATGTTTTTTGTCTGCTTTTTGCTTGTGGTTGGTTAGTTTGGTTGTTTACTTGAAACCATGGCATTTTCCCTTTAAACTGGCTAAGCATCTTGTGCCATGAGTGGCTGTTCCTTTCCTTGTCCAAGTGCCTTGCCTTCTCTTCTTTCCATTTGGAGTGTTTTGGCTCAGTGTGAGCTCTCTGCTCAGATATTTCCCTGCATTTCTGCATGTGCAGGAATTGATAATAGCTCCCAGGGCACACTTCGAAACATGGCATTGCAACTGGGATACTAAAGAGAAAGATTTTTGGTTTCCAGTAGCACATTGAAACATCAGTGTGGGTTGCCTGTGACATTTTTTAGTTTGTTAGAACTATTTGCTTACTAGGAAAACTTGTAAGAAAGATGTGGATCCTCATTGTATGCAATAACCAAGGAAACATCATATCAGTACCTTGGAAAGTCATTTGTTTACCTCTTCCTAATACCTCTTTAAACCTTCCTTTGGAGCACCACACAAGTAGGACAATATACTTCTGTAATCTACAGCAGGCTTTTGTGCGTGTGTGTGCTTAAGTTAATGTATTGCTTGTAACCCTTGTTACCTAGTTGTGTTTAAGATGATTATTGTAAAACAAAATTCTCAATATTTTAGAAAGCACATCATAGCTTTTACTGTTTTACTGACATCAGTAATAGTTGCTGAACTCTCTCTATAACACTGCAGTCACAGACTAGGTCTCTTCAGATTTAAAAAAAAATCTTTACCATTCTGAATGAGCTGTCCAGGTTGTTTTGTTTCTTCCCCTTTTTTCTTCCTCATTAAAACAAAAGGAAGTAAGGAAGGAAGGAAGGAAGGAAGGAAGGAAGGAAGGGAGGGAGGGAGGAAGGAAGGGAGGAAGGGAGGGAGGGAGGAAGGAAGGAAGGAAGGAAGGAAGGAAGGAAGGAAGGAAGGAAGGAAGGAAGGAAGGAAGGAAGGAAGGAAGGAAGGAAGGAAGGAAGGAAGGAAGGAAAAGAAAATACAAAGACTTCTTAATGCTTGAAAAGAGCTCATATAGAGCTATTAGCGATCAAAGTAAATAAGCATTGAGATGGTCATAGAAGCTGCCAGAACATGCAAAAAATCTAAGAGCTAGCTGATATGCACATTATATCAAAAATAGTATAGAGCCAAATTGAGAGGATCTTTATAAATATAGAGGATATCCATAAATCTCTAAATAATCTCTAAATATCCATAAATCTCTAATATATATATTTATATTCTATTTATAAATATATATGGAAAGTGTTGATCATTATAATAATTTGCTAACAATCTACTTGTCAAGTTCTTAATAAGAACAGTTTATTTTTTATTTTATTTTATTTTTTTGGCTATTCTGACAATAATTAGAAACTATAGATTAAAGCAAAATATCATAATAAATATTAAAGTATAACCATTACAAATGTCAACAGTGTCATGTCACTTGAATGGAAAATAAAATCTTTAATAACAAACTCCCACCATAAAAATGGAAATATCCTGATCTTAATTCTTACTCATCTCTGGCTGTCCATATTAATTTACATTTGTATCTCCTTCTATGCTTGAATGCTGGTGCTGCATTTTAATACCTTGTAATACTTTTCCATTACTTTTGAAATGCATTTCTTATGTACTAGTATTAGAGTTTTTCTGTAAATGCAATTTTTGAATGTAAATTTTTAGCTTCATTTATTTTACATGAATAAATAAAACCATAAAAGTATTATTTTTATAACCTCAAGACACAAAAAATACCTTATAAATTATGACAAAACTCAGAAATAGTCATCTTAATGAGTTATTTGAGTTATTTGTTAAATGGTATAACAAAAGTTGAGGTGACTTTCCAAAGAAACTGTAGATTGTTGATTTTAACCTCACAGATTTAATGATTCATTGTGAAATTAATATTCTAAATCAGTAGGATCAATAACTTACATAATTTTGTAGTTAAAATTCTTCATTGAGTACTGATAGTTTTCAAAGTTCCTGATTTTTTGATACTTGATCCTTGACAATTTGCTGTTTACAAATGAAATAATAAATTGCAAATGTTCTGTAGAAATCTGAATCCAAGACATGGTGAACAATCTCCAAGACCACTGCAAGTCCATTCTACTTGAACTTTTAATTGAATTCTACAGAATAGATTTTTGATTAATTTTTGAAGGTGGGTCAATGATCAGGGAATTTAGGAAGCATTGCTTTAAGCAACTACAGCAGATGCCACCTGCTGGCAATTACTGTTTTAATTGACAGGAATGTCACGACTAATGGAGCAAAGATGAATATGACACAGTACTGATATGTCTAATATGTTCAAAGGTATTACAGGAAACATCTTTTCTCTGACTTTGAATGCCCATGTCAAAAATAATCATCTAAATGCAACAAAAATTGCAATTGCCACATTGGATTCGATCCAATGACCAGCTAGAGAGTGATTTCTCTGAGAGCAAAGCAAGGTAAGAATGTGTACACGTATTCATACATTACTGTTTCTGGGAGTATTGTCCAATCCCAAGCAACCTATGTTCAAGAAATTCCTGAGCAATCAGTAATATATAAATATATTTATTTAGTGGCTATGTAACAAAGATATTGCATATCTATATATGTATATCTACATATATAAATATGTAGGCACATAACAAAATTTAGAGTGGGATCTAAAAGCTTACATTCTGTTTTTTATATGAAAGCTTTGAAAACAGAACTGTGTCTATCTAAATGGGAGACATCTTTAATGTACTAATGATACAGGGGAGTGGGACAATACAAAAATAGAACTTTAATTTAGTCACAGTTGTTTTTTTTTTTTTTTGCCAGGTTCTCTATCAAAGTTGTTATTATCCCTTTTTCAGTGAAATAGTATCAATCCTCAGCCCAAGAGATTATACTGAGGCAGGTGGTGGCAGATTTATACCACCTGTCCCCATAATTTCTCTGAAGCAACTTCCTTGTCTGTATGACCTGAGGAGCTGTTTCAAAATGTCTTCAACTTATATATTGCTATTTCCTCTAATGGAATATAAAACATTTTACAAATTACATCACTTTCTTTGCAACTGCTATACCATTTTCTCTGGAGAAACAGTTTTTTTTGGCAGTGAGTAGAAGTGAATGAGGAGAACTTGGTAAAAATTAGGGACTGTATTCAATTTACAGTAAGAAAATCAGCATGCAGGTTGTAGATCATAACTTAGATTAGGATGTAAATTTGGCCAGGACATTTGAAGTAAAGTACTACTTATGAGAAAAATGCCTTAAATATTTCTGAGACCAAAGGAATAGTAGCACTTGTTTAAGAGCACCTTCCAGATAGTAGAAAATAGTAGAAAAGTAGAAAATAGTAGAAAAGTTAACTTTTCTACAATAGAAATAGTAGAAAAGACAAAAAATGTTGTCCAGTCAGTCTTGGGATATGAATTTTCAGTGCAAGAGAAGATATTATTGTTCTGCTGTGACCATCATTACTGGCTTGAGTAAAATTCTACCAAAGTTTGATTTGTTATGTGATTTTTATTTTATTATATTTATTTATTTATTTATTTAAATTTTAATCTCCTTTAGTTGACATCAGGAATTGATGAAAATCTGCAAACTTTTAGTTCCAATCAAATATGTAAACCCTACTCTCTGGTGAACAGTCTGGTGGAAAGCATACTAGGATGGGAGATAACAGTGACAACATACAATTAAAACAAGTGAAAAAATGTTTTAAGAGATTTATTTTTCTATAGCACATTTAAAAAAATCCAAATAATATTGGATTTTAAAAGTTCTGTTATGACTCAGAATGAAAAAAATAAATTGTTCCAACGTCATCATGCTATCTTAATTTTCCCCACTACACGTTATACTGATTCATATTTTCCTGATTAAAATTTATGATGAAATAATTTAAGTGTGCTTGAATAAAAATAATTTATTCTATTAGCTTATTTATTTATTTATTTATTTGAAATTTCTATGTTTGGAGACCAAATTAGAGCAACTTCAAATAAAAATCAGCTTTTTTTTTTTTTTTTTTTGGGGGTGGGGGGGCGGGCGAGGGGGTGAGCGGTAGAACAGAAGATTTCACATTTTATGTCTATTGATAGGCTAGGGCTTGATGTTTTATCTAAGCAATGCATGGTAGATTTTTTTCAAGTACATGTACACTTAGGTTTCTGTCCACTTTCCACTAGCTTTCAGTAGTATTTGGATACTTAATCTTTGTCTACCATGGCAGTTACTGACCCATACCCTACTTCTGCAGGCAGCTGGTAGAAGCAGTGCACAGCTTTTGCCAACAGTTTTTCCACGGTGTTAACTCAGTGAGGAAGAGAATAGATCAATTTTTACAAAACAGGTCTGTTTGCAGTGGACTGGTGAATCAGCTTGTTTATTGCCTCTGTTAGAGACAAGGGTTAATGGATCAGGGTAGCAAATCTGACTCTGGGGCTCAGATCCTGTTTAGAGAATATTGTCCAAAACAAACAAACAAAAAGTGCAAATTTACAACACTTGAGTTCTTCCAAATATTCTTGTGTTTGCCATCATTAAGCTGCTAAGAAGTTTTAAGTAAACTTACATAGATACTGAAAAATAAGAACATTATGCATAAAAAAAAAGAATCAATTTACATATATAATCCCACTGAGCAATGCGTCATTACTGAATTGTCATAAAAATACATGCTGAGCTATTTACAGGATGAACCTAAGTAATTAGCTATATCTGTTGTAATTAGGATTCAGTCAGTATGTCACCTGAGATAATTATATTTCAATACAGATAATTTTCTTGAATAGCAAATACTACACAGAATTATTTGTCTCCTAATATGAAGATACTTCTCCAGATAAAAATTTCAATGATGTCTGGAAAACTAATAGATATTGCAATGACTGATTAAAAAAAAAAAAAAAAAAAAAAAAAAAAGGAAAGTGTGAATTTTAGTTAATTTCAATGTTATTTCAGATATTCACATGATTGTAATAATTCCACCTTTGATGCTTTTGATGCTTTTGTTATAGATAAGTAGTCTCACTGTTTAAAAAAGAATAATCAAATTAATCTCTTGGTAACACCTCACTGAAGTCAACAAAGGTACTGCAAGCTTGACTACTTTATAATCTTCTTTCAGGTATATAATTCTGAATATAGTATGCTTGTTGAAGGACTATAACAGGATATCCATCTGTAAAATGCAATCGTAACAAACATCTAAAGGAACTCCTGGGTTCTTACTAGAAGACTTAATTAAGTTTTTGCACGTAATCTACCTTTGTTTAGACCTCTTTTTCACTAGAAGATATTTTAACCAAAAATTAGATAAATGATAGTCAGTCACAAACCTTTAGTTTCAAAATTTCCAGGTTTGCATTCAGGTCCAGTTCGTACTAGAGCTGGGGCTAGTAGAGAGACAAGGGCTCTCTACTCAAGCTGCAGTGGAAACTGGGCTGGAAAGGGGCTGCATGAGGAGAGCATGGGCTGGAATAAGAATCACACCCTAAGAAGCTTCCTGTCTTAGAATCTGAGGGTCCCCTGTGGTCTTTGACTTGGTCTCAGCTAACTAAAGGGCTTTATCCAGAAATAGCCCTGCTTTAATTTATTTGGGTTGTCATGCCTCTGGCTGATGGACACAGTTTAAATTAGAATATGGTTTATTTTCATGGAGGTTTTTCCAGTTATTCTGAATTAATAATTTTTTGTTCTAGAGACAAAGGATTCTGTTTTCCTGCCAGCACTCAACACCTTAAGCAACTGTGTGCCCTTTTCTGACTGGCAAAGACAGACATCTGTGGTAGACTTCAACATTTAAAAAATAATTCAGTAGGGTCCCAGAGACCAGCTGAATTAGATGCCCATAGCAAAAATCATGCACTTTGACAGGGCAGTACAGGAAGCTTAAGGTGTACAATAGAAACAGCTGAGTTTTACTGCTCATACACAGTGAGTCCATGAATTTCTACTTTTCTCTGAAGCTCTGAAGCACCAAGCTAAAAATTAAGTACTTTTGTGCATTCCCAGGAGCTGGATGATGAACTCTGAGACCAGATGCAAAGTAAAGGTGAAGGCAGCAATTGGAACCTCTTGTTTGGATGGTCACAGAATGGCTGGTGCATGATGGCACATAATGGGAAACACTGGTTCTGAACTGGCCTCCAATTAAGAAAGCGAGAATCTGCATCCCAGCTCCTATATTACAAATAGACAGTAACTATCAGCTTGTAGCAGGGCACAAACAAGCAAGAAAAGCAAAAATAGACAATTTTTTAAAAAGACAAAACAAACAAACAAACAAAAAGCTTCTGAAATATATTAGCAACAAAAGGAGAACAAAGGAGAATCTCAATTTTTCATTGGATGTGGGGGGAAATGTAGTGACAAAGGTTGAAGTACTTCATGCCTTCTTTACCTCAGTCTTTAGTAGTAAGGCCTGTTGTTCTCCAGGTATCCTGAGCTGGAAAATAGGGATGGGGAGCACACTAAAGAACCCATAATCCAAGAAGAAATGGTTAGTGACCCTCAAAAATGGTTAGTGATCCCTGACCTTCTGCACCACTTAGACATTGACTTAGACTTAGACACAAGACATCGACCAAGAGAAACATCCAATGTGAGTGTGATCCCCTCTTCATTTGCTTGCCCCCATTGGGACTGCCTCTTCCCTTTGGCACCCTGAGGTGGCCTTGCCTAATGAGGATAGGGACAGCCACGATTTTGCTCTCCCAGAGCCATGCTGTGCCTGCCTTTCACTTCCCTGCTGGTGTGCCCAGGCCCTCACAACAGTGCAAGAGCCCAAAGGGAGACATCAAAATGGTCCCGTGAGTCCTGCGTAGGGGCTGCTCTCTGGAAGTCCCACTCTACTGAGGTGGGCAGCATGTTCAGTGGTGCCATGTTCTTCATCCTGCAGCCCTGGTTCGGCACCATGATGAGCCTCAGAGCCCTCCCTAGCGTCTCTGCTCATATCAGAAGAGGTGGAGTTTTAATAGGAAGGGGTTTAATAGATTGAACAGGAATAGGGAGAGTCAGTGATGGGGAGCCCTCCACGTTCCCTCGCAGCTTCTGTCCCTCGCAGCATAGGCAGCAGGGGATGTTTTCCATCGGACACCCGCTTTTCTCGAGGGCAGTGCTGAACGTGGAACACGGCACGCTGCTCTTAGGGGTCTGATGGCAGTGCCTGGGGCTCTGCCAGCGACCCTGCAGGCAAGCCCCAATGGTGGCGCAGTTTCTTCTCTCGGATGTGCATCTCCAGGAACTCCCACACATCCTCATGCAGGAACAGGGCCTCCGGTGAACAGAAGTAGGAGGGGGCAGGACGGGAGGGCAGCAGCGTGGGAGCCGTGCAGTGTGCCACCCTGTACGTGTACCTCCTGTGGGACTGCTGCACCATGGCGGGGAGAGCTCCCAGCTTGGTCTCTATGGACTTCTTCAGGGTGTGCATCCTCAGGAGCTTCCAGAAGCCCAGCCCTTGCTCCAGCCTTGCCACGGGATGAGGATCTGCATCAGCGGGCAGGCTGCCATCCTTGTGAGCCACGTCAGAGCCTGTGGTGGGGGGCAAGCCGGCCTCGTGGCACACAGGAGCCATCTTGACGAGCTCCTCGGAAAGATGGAAAGAGGAGACTCTTTCCTGGGGAAAAAGTCTCCTCTGCTTCCTTTTCTGCAGCACTGGCTGCCACCAGGACCTGAGGGATGTTCTCTTGGCTAGGCGGAATGAGCTGGCTGTGGCCCCATGCTGGCAGGAGTCACTAGAGTCCAGAGAGGAGGAGGAGTACGGACAGCAGGAGGTTCTCACCTGCCTGGCAAGGAGCCGCTGCTGCCTCTCCCTGACAGCCTGGCTGCAGCGCCTGCAGCCCAGGTCGTAGCACAGCAGTGTGCCCAGGGCTCTGCTGCCCACCCAGAGCAGGCTGCTCCTGCAGCCGTGCGGCGCCTCAGCGTCTGCAAGAGATGGGGGACACGGAGCGCCCTGAGCAAGTGTCTACAGGGACGGGCCCTGTGCCTGGGCCAGGTGGCCAGCTGGCTTCTGAAGGTGGGGCCCGGCTGCCTTTGGCTTGGATGCGGCCCAGCCCTGGGCAGCAGCGGGGCCCTAGGGGACCCCAGCGCCTGCAGGAGCCAGTGCCAGGGCCGAGGAGAGCTCTACCTGAGTCATCTGCCTTCCCACGCCTTCCCTTGCCTCGGCTCCCGGCACAGCCCTGCTGACAGAGAACAGCCCCCCAGTGAGCCTGGCCCTGTCTGAGCCCACCGAGAGGCCTCGTGTCCCATCCCATGGGGTGCTGTGATCCTCCCGAGCCCCCAGGCTTCCTGAGCAGGGCTGGCCTGGAGCCTCCCTCCTACCTGGCGCCGTTTGCCCGAGGTGCTGCGGCAGCAGCGCAGGGTGGCCCAGGCCACCAGGAGCAGGACGAAGCCAGGGCTGAGGCAGAGGCAGCCGTGCAGCGCCAGCCCCAGGGCATCCAGCATGCTGGGACCAGAGACAAGTGTCTGTGCCATCCTCGGGAGATGCCTCTCCGTGCGACACTGTGTAGTGGGTTTACGTGGCAAGGTTTTGGTAGCAGGGGGCTATAGGGGTGGTTTCTGTAAGAAAGATCTAGAAGCTGCCCCATGTTTGGGAAGGGCCCCATTGTTTTCCAGGTCTGAGCCAATAAGCGATGTTGTTTGCGCCTCTGTGAGAGCATATTTAAGACAGGGAAAAAAACGCTGCACCAGACAGCAGCCGGAAGAGTCAAGGGAGTGAGGAACAGCACCAAGGTCAGTGTAGAAGGAGGGGGAGAGGTGCTCCAGGCGCCGGAGCAGAAGTCCCCTGCGGCCTGTGGTGAGGACCATGGTGAAGCAGGATGTCCCCCTGCAGCCCATGGAGTACCACGGTGGAGCAGGGTTCCACGCTGCAGCCCGTGGAGGAGACCACGGTGGAGCAGGTGGCCCTGCACCGACGGAGGCTGCTGCCTGTGGAAGACCCCTGCCGGAGCAGATTCCGGGCCGGACCTGTAGCCCGTGGAGAGGAGCCCACGCAGGAGCAGGTGACCTGGCAGGAGCTGCTGCCCGTAGGGGAGCCAGGTTGGAGCAGTTTTCTCCTGAGGGATGGACCCTGTGGTACGGACCCATATCTGGAGCAGTTCTGGAAGAGCTGCTGCCTGTGGGAAGCCCACGCCGGATCAGTTCATCAAGGACTGCATCCCGTGGGTGGGACCCCACAGCACAGGGGACGAGAGTGACTGAGAAGGAGTGGCAGAGAAGAAGTGCCTATGTAGACTGACCATAACCCCCATTCCCCCGTTCCCCTGCGCCGCTCGGGGGGAGGAGGTGGAAGAGGGTGGATGGGGGGGAAGGTGCTTTTGGTTTGCTTTTTCCTTTGTTTTCTCACTTCTCTCGCTTATTAGTAATAGGCAATAAATCTTACTATCTCCTTATGCCGAGTCTGTTTTGCCCGTTACAATAATTACTGCGTGATTTTCTCGTCCTTATCTCAATCCTTGAGCCCTTTTCACATATTTTCTCCCCATTCCTCTTTGAGGAGGGGGAGTGAGAGAGCGGCTGTGGTGGAGCTCGGCTGCCCACTCGAGCGGAACCACAACACACTGGCCTCGGTGGCTGCTGTCACTGTGGATAAGGGCAGGAGTGAGACTGTGAGGTCACTGCTAGCTCTGTGACACCACCGAGCACATCAGAGATCCCAGGAGCAGGGCACAGAGAAGGGCACCCAGCAGGGCCAGGGGCTGGGGACTCTGCAGGGAGCCCCTGGGCAGGAGGCTGGGGTGGGCCAGGCCCTGCTGGCTGGGGAGAGCCATTCGTTCTGTAGCTGTCAGGAGAGGGCAGTAACACTGAGTAAGCAGTGTATTTCAATGGCCTGAAGGTTCCTGGACCCTCAAAGCAGTGGTGTAAAACGCTTCCTCAAACTGAAGCACCCCTCTACCTGGCAATACCTACTCCTCACTTTGATAGTGCTGCTTTTCCTGGACGTGGCTGGGAGGTTCTGGTGAGTGTATGGCAGTTGCTTGACTGGTGGCTTATTGCTATAGTTTTGCCTTTGCCTTTTTGGCCACGGTTGACAGTGCTGAAGGATTTCCTCAAAGAGGGTTGTGGTGGCATAAGTCTTGGGGAACAACATCCCCAGTGTGAAAGTACATTCACAGCTGCATTCCAGGGCTTCGGAAGTGTTTTTTCTGCCTAGCCAAAAGTACCCTTTGGCAACAGCTTGGCTACTAATAGTCCTTTGTTCTATTCAAAACCCAAAGTATTGTGTGAGTACAAGAATATTTCCCATTCATTGTTTTCTGTGCACACCAGCCCATTTTAAATTCTAAAGTAGTATTTTTGTCAATGAAAAACTTTTGTGTCAAAATTATTACCAGTTCTAGTGAGGCTGGAATTGGTCTGGACACCAAGGAAATCATGTGCACATCCTGTTCCTCACCTTTTCTCTGTGCCAATGGGTGTAATTTGTGCATTTGTGTAAGGCTAGGATGGCCTGCCCCCTAAAAGGAGGAATGTGAGAATGGCCTAAAAACCCTCTTGTTATGTTTTGTAGGTATGCATCCAGGTTCAAGGGAATTGTTGCCAAAAGCTTCCTCATGCCACCCTGGGGCCATGGAAACATCACCTGCAATCAGTTTCGTTTCCTTCAGTGGCAATTGCCTGCATCCATTTAACAGCCAGGTTATTTTGCTGATGTTCTGCTTTTGTTTGCTTTGGGGATGTACAAACAAGTATGCTTATAGTTATTAGAAAGTGCTTCATGGCAATAAACAAATTACACTGCTTACCAAAAGTTATGACATCTCACAATCTATCAAAATGTGTATGTTCCTCATTGGTCATTATAGTTCATGACTCCTATCCTTTATGACTCAGAGCTTTAGTGGGTCAGTGGGTTGAGCAGTCCTTGTGGGAGCTCCCCCAGACAGCTGGTCTCTTTGGACAAACTCACTCCTACTGCCTCAACTGCTTCCAGTCATACCACACCTGAGAATTCCTGGGGGAACCATAGGGGCTTGGGGGAACCATAGAGACTTCCATTCATATAAGTTCTTTAAAGTCTGTAAATACTGCGGGAACTGCCAGATATACTGAAAAGAAAAAATGGAAAGAAATACTTTTCTGCATAACATAAAAATATAGGAAGAGTTTGGATTGTCCTATTACTGCAATCTCTTTTGACCTTATCTGAATTCTACAGTCAAAATTGTTGAAAGTTTCTGAAAAACTCAATACCAAAAATTATTTTTTAGCTAAACCACCATAAAGATTCAGAAAAATACAACTTTTGGAAATATCACAGGGATGCATTATTCAATGTTTAAGCAGACTTATGTTTATGTGACTTATTCTCTTTCATGGGCCTCAGTTTAGTTAAATGTACCATGATTGCTGTATTCTGGAACTCCTATATGGCTCTGTCAGGACAGAGCTTGAAGTTTTTTGGTCTCTAAAGAGAGTTATGACATTAGTCACCTAAATGGGGACTTCAGAGAGGCAAAATTAAACTGTTTCTTAACACAATTAAGTCATACAATTTAGGAATGATCTTTTGGAGGCCTGATATATTTTTTTTTTCTGACAAGTTGATTTCCAGTAATCTCAAAAAATTGTTTTCTGCATCATTTTTCATTAGAATATTTTCTAGAAGATAAGTGAAAGTATTTTTCATCTGCATATCTCCCAAAGAGGGAACTTCCAGTATAAAAATTGCAGCTGCCTTCTGAAACAAAAATCTCTGCACCAAGTCTTACATTTGATTTACCAAAATCAGAATTATATTTGTTTCAAACCTCTGCTAGTTGTCAGCAGGGTAACTTACTTGAGGTCTGACAAGGGTGAGAGTTGAATTAACTGAAATTCTGCATCTTCTTGATAACTTCTCCATTGTTGTTTGTCACTCCTGCAAAGCTCTAATATCCCTAGGGCAAAGTGAAAATCCAGTGAACCTTAGACAGGAGACAGCCCGGAATGCACACAGAAGTTTACTCAGATTGTAATTTTTTAGGCACTGCAGAAAAATTATTACCCAATGGATTCTGACAAAATAAAATAGAAAATGTTAGAATAAATTAGCATAGCATACTTCATTTTTTAATCAAGTGGTTTTTGTTTGTTTGTTTGTCTGTTTTTTAAGAAACAGCATGGAAAACTCTTTCTCCAATAGAATGAAAAAATATGACAAGAATAAGACAGCTGAGACTTCTTAAACCTCAGCATACAGTCAAAAACATACAGATACTGAGAGAAAAAAAAAATCCACAGCACATTTTGAATCATTTCTGTAACAGACATATTCCAGCTATTCTACAAATTATGACTGAGAAACTTGACTCTTAGAATCATAGAATCATTAAGGTTGGAAAAGACCTCCAAGATCATCTGGTCCAACTATCACCCTACTACCACAGTCACCCACTAAGCCAAGTCCCTAAACACCATGTCCAACCTTTCCTTAAACACCTCCAGGGGCAGTGACATCACCACCTCCCCGGGCAACCTGTTCCAATGCTTAACTACTCTTTCTGAGAAGAAATGTCCCCCAGTTTCCAACCTAAACCTCCCCTGATGCAACTTGAGACCATTCCCTCTAGTCCTATCACTTTTTATCTGTGAGGTCAACTCCCGTCTCCCCACAACTTCCTTTCAGGTAGTTTTAGAGATCAATAAAGTCTCTGTGTCTCCTCTTCTCCAGACTAAAAAAGAAAAACAGTTCCCTCAGCTACTTCTCACAGGACTTGTGTTCCAGGCCCTTCACCAGCTTCATAGCCCTTCTCTGGACATGCTCCAGGGCCTTGATGTCTTTCTTGTTGTGAGGGGCCCAAAACTGAACACGGTACTCGAGGTGCAGCCTCACCAGAGCAGAACACAAGGGGACAATCTGGTCCTGATGAACTGTAGATCAGTGCAATGGCATGTTTAGTTTTATAAAACAGTCAGGCATAAGTCCTGAGTCAAATGCACAGACAGAATAAGGACGTTTACAGCATGTGTAAAAAGGGACAGGCCACTTGGGACGAATACAAGGACACTCTCAGAGTATGCAGGAATGAGAAAACGAAGGCCAAGGCCCATTTGGAATTAGATATGGCAAGGAAAGTCAAGAACAACAAGAAGGGCTTCTTCAAATACATCACTAGAAAAATGAAGACTGGGGAAAATATCGGCCCACTGCTGAATGGGGTGGGTGCCCTGGTGAGAAAGGATACAGAGAAGGCAGAGTTGCTGAATGCCTTTTTTGCTTCAGTCTTTACAGCTAAGATTAGCCCTCGGGGATCTCAGACTCTAGAGACAAGAGAGGAAGTCTGGAGAAAGGAGGACTTTCCCTTGGTCAAAGAGGATTGGGTCAGAGATCAGCTAAGCAAACCTGACATCCACAAATCCATAGGCCCAGGTGGAATGCACCCATGAGTGCTGCAGGAGCTGGCCTATGTTATTGCTAGGCCACTCTCAGTCATCTTTTAAAGGTGGAGAACAGGAAAGGTGCCTGAGGACTGGAAGAAAGCCAATATCACACCAGTCTTCAGAAAGGTCAAGAAGAGGACCCAGGCAACTACAGCCCAGTCAGCCTCACCTCTATCCCTGGAAAGGTGGTGGAACAGCTCATCTTGGAGGTCATCTCCAAGCATGTGTAGAATAAGAAGGTGATCAGGAATAGTCAAAATGGGGAAATCACGTTTAACCAATCTGATATCCTTCTATGATGAGAGGTCTAGCTGGGTAAATGAGGGGAGATCAATAGATGTAGTCTACCTGGACTTCATCAAGGCTTTTGACACTGTCTCCCATAACATCCTCATAGACAAGCTCAGGAAGTGTGGCCTAAGTGAGTGGAAAGGACTTGGCCCTTGTGACGTCACACCTGGAGTATTGTGTCCAGTTCTGTGCTCCCCAGTACAAAAGGGACATGAAGCTACTGGAGTGGGTTCAGAGGAGGGCTGTGAAGATAATTAGAGGACTGGAACACCTGTCATACTAGGGCAGGCTGAGAGATCTGGGCCTGTTTAGCCTGGAAAAGAGAAGACTGAGGGGAAACCTCATCAATGTGTATAAATATCTGAGGGGAGGGTGTTGAGAGGATGGATCTGGTCTCTTTTCAGTTGTGCCCAGCGACAGGACAAGAGGCAAGGGTCACAAACTGAAGCACAGGAGGTTCTGGCTCAATGAGGGGGCACTTCCTTACCCTGAGGGTGACAGAGCACTGGGACAGGTTGCCCAGAGAGGTTGTGGAGTCTCCTTCTCTGGAAAACCTGCCTGGATGCCATCCTGTGCAATGTGCTCTAGGTGATCCTGCTCAGCAGAGGGGTTGGACTAGATGATCTTCAGAGGTCCCTGCCAACCTCAGCCATTCTGTGATTCTGTGAATAATGACGATATGAAATCTGATAAGTTAATTATCATGGTGCTTCAGGCTATGAAACTTTACATAGAGTTAATTATCACCTTGTTAATGAGTGGTGTAACGATAAATACAGAGCAGGTAACTTCACTTTCTGATTGTATTTGAGGAGTTAGTTATTCATTATAGTGCTCAAATTAGAAGTGAAAAATCACATTTTTTCCACAGTTCCGCGTATCCTCACTGTTAACGTTAGTGATTGCACTACACAGTGAATGTGAGTAATTGGAAGTTCTTCATTAATTGATAATAGCTGTAGCTCTGTCCTGTTTTGTGTTAAGGTGTCTGAGAGTAGTACCACTGCTGTCTCTCATTTATGCATACTGTTAGAATTTTATTTTATTTTTAACTTTGCCTGAATTGTTGTTTAAAACATGGAGTGGAGTCTTCACAACTTCATGATCTCCTTTACTCGTTTTATGTTCATCACAGGAGAATGTTCAGACCTAGGAAAAATAGCATCCTGAATACAGAAATGCCTTCTAATAGTTGTAGGCCTGCCATTTTTAATTAATTTTTTCAATGCCCAGAAGCCAGTTTATAAGCACAGTTTGCCAGATTACAGGCTGTAAAGCATCAGTAATGAAGAAGTAAAGCATAATGGCATCAGAGTTTCATGGCAAATCAAAGATAAATCTGGCTTCTTATTTGTAAACCAGGTTTTGAACACTGTAATGGATATGCAAGACCATGAAGCACAAGTCCAGAAAAACAATAATGTCCAATTTTGAGGGTAAAAGTTATAATTGGTAGGGTTGGGAGAGAGATAAAAGTGAGAGCCCCACCAGGAGTTGGCACTTCGCTTGTCAAAAGGAGGGGTGAACTGCAAGAAGGTTGGTCCTCTGGAAACTTCTTAGTTTGGGAGAGGAGTGGGGAGGCCTCATGTAACTGCTTCTTCTAAGTGCAAGAGCTAGGACCAGGTAGCACATTTTCAGGCCTGCTGCAGCCGGACTTGTCCCTAAGACAACTCTTAGCCCTTGTCCAGGTTCCCTGCTTTATCTAGAATCTAGTTATTTTTTTCAGGTAATATATGTCCCACATCCTTTTTACCTTGCTTCACATCTATTCTTTTGCATGTGTATACTAGAGACTTTTTTTTTTTTTTTTTTTGGTGATGGGAAGCCAAAGTAAATGCACAAATGATGTGAGGAAAGCTCCCTTTGAGCTGCAAACACTGCCCTGAGAATTTCTGCAGGGTGTACTAGGAAACAAATATGTGATGAAACACAGTAGTCCAGTTTTGAGAAAACTTCAACTCTGGGGAAGAGCAAGGTCTCTGAGAGACAAAACCAGAGGACTGGAGCCAAACAAAGGCCTGCACTTCTCCTCCAGCAGAAGCTCCAATGTGCATGGAAATAAGGGAAGATGAATTGTGGAGTCACGACTGGTGTAATGATATGATTGAATGTGTTTTCATAGCATTTAGTTTATAAATTGTACATAAGATACTGCAAATTTTAATGCGCAACTCTCTCCCTCTCATTTACCTAATGGAAGAGGGGTCTCATGATCATTTAGTAAAACTTTAGTAAAGCTTTGTCTACCTGCCCTTTCGTCCTGTTTCCTCCTCAGTTATGGAATGTCCAGAATCACTTTTTTGATAATGGTCATATTGCATGAATTTCTTCTCAAACAGGGCTTTTTCATCTTGTCAGTTGCTTTTTCTCATAAATTCCCCCCCACCCACCCTTTTGTTTTTTAACTATAGATTTTATAAACTCTTATATCACTTTCACATTGGTTTCTATGTCATTATTAAGCCCTGGGGAGCATTTTGCTGAAGTTTTTTATGAATAATGATAACTCAGCTGTTAAGTCTACATTTACACGATTTTGATTTGCTGCTTGTCAGAAGGCAGATTCCAATCCTTCATGTATTTCATTACTTAAATTTGTCTCACATTTGACACATTCTGATAGTCTTTAAAAGAGCAATACACTGTGTGATGGCTTTGCCTCTTTCCCAGGATGACTTATTTAAATAAAAATTTTCTGTCATAACCAGCACACTATATAGATATCCTATAAAGATTTTCATACATATAATATCTATTTTGAAAAAAAATGGGTTCTCATAATGAGACATGAAAGCACAACACTTGGAAATCAATTACCCTGTTTCCATTGCACTTTTCCAGCACTGTACGCAGTTTGCCATATTCAGTCCTCTTATGATAACCTGAACAAATAATACATACCCTTCTTTGGAGGACAATACTACTGGATGAGTCTTGTTTCTGAAGTTGTTTGAATAGTCACATTCAGTCATTTCTTTCTCTATAATTGTCAGCATGATGGAACTCTAATGAAAGATGCATAGTTAGTGAAAGATATGAAAAAGGAAGACAGACTCAAAAAAAGGAGTTATTGCACTCTGTAAGCACACACAAATACTTGCATTTATATTTGAGATACAAATACATTATTGAAAAATATTTAGAAATATGAACTCTAGAACCAATAACGAAGAAATTTACAAAAGTTCAATAAACCTTTTCTTGAAATCACTGCAGTAGTTACACGTAGTTAAGGTATATGTAATATATAAGTAACTATGCTGAGCAATGGATACTCTTTTGAACATTTCAGATCAGACTTTGTGATATTCGGAGTCTAAATGCTAATTCAAATTATCTGTATACCTAACATTACAAACCATATGGTAATTCCAAATTACATCAGAGCCAGGTATTTGCACTGATTTTCACCACAAGATTTTTGGTCTTGACACCGTTGGCTCTAGTCAAACCTATGTCTTCTCTGCACTATTTTCAGTTCCAATTCCCAATCACTGAAGAGTATAACATTACAGAGGAAGTTAAGGAGGAACACAATGAATTAAAAACAATGCAATACATCAAAAACTCAAAGAAAATTTTGTTTCAGACAGGAGTGAGATAAAAGACGTATTGTTTCTGATGTTGGAGTGGAGCCATTGAACATATTTCCTTGTAGTGCTGTATCAGTATGTAGAAGACACGGAGAATGCTTGCCAAGGAGGCTAAACATAATGAAATAGTTGTTAAAGAACAGTGGTATTATTAATGACTTAGGATTTTGCAGGCTGTGCCATTTTTTGAACTTTGCAGTTCAAACAGGATCAGATGAAATACAACAAATTTTTGAGTAATCGAATATGCTATAAGAGGATCCCAACAGAGCAAGGCTTAGGTATCTGAGCACAATATTGACAAAGGAGACAAATCATGACTCCACAGTTTCAATAGAACAGAAAGCAACAGAAAGGAAAAAGTAATTAGGCCACAATACAAATGTTGGCATGAAACTGGATGTAGGTAAGTTAACCATGAATACAGCAAGGCTGGAAATCAGAGACTCTGCTCATTACCTGATCACTGGAGCTTTCGGAAAAGTATACATTGCTCAACATAGTTACATATACCTTACATATACCTTTATCTATATATAACTACTGCAGTGATTTCAAGAAAAGGTTTCTTGAGGTATTGTGAATTTCTTCACTACATGATAGAAACATACTTTTGGAATGTTTCTATCATGAAGGAAGAGCAGAGAATGGGTATAATCAGCCCAGGCAGTTTCTTCCCCCATATATGTTTAGTAGTATTTAGTAAGCAAAATCTCCACCCCTCTATGTTACACTTCCCCCCTTCTCTCCCCCCCTCTCCCCCCCCATTCTTTTTAGTATGTTGGTGCCACTACTTTGTATTTAAGTGATACAGTATGCACAAATAAGATCTCTTTCTCCAGATTTACAGTGCAGTCCCCAGCATTCAATGAGAATAAAAAGAAAACGGTTCTGGTCTATAATACTATTGTTAAGTCATTGAAATCCTGAAAAACCCAATGAAGATCCACACTCTATTGCATATAATGATTCGGTGTGTCTTAGTGTAGCACCAGACTGAAGTTATGGGCACAGAAACATGGCAAGCAGCTAGAAATTAAGTACTTAATAATGTAATAACATGATGATGCCACTATTGATAAACCATTTAAAGGAAATTTTATTTTCTTTAATATCATTCTAGAAACTGCCCCACACTTTAAGAAAATTTATAAATAAATCAGAGTAGATATATCTTGCACAAGACACTGGCCCACTTCCTACATTACTAAAGCAGTAAGAAAGATGTCTTTGTTTTTTTACATCATTAGTCTCAACAGTAAATCTGCAGGATGTTTTTTAATTAGAAGTAATATATTTCAGATAGATATTTGGAAAACATTTAAGGCTTTCATTATACATGTGCAGAAAGCTGACTTTTTTTTGTCAACAATGATAAAGTTATGCTGCTTATACTGAAGTAGCATGGTGACAGCAATGAATTCTACAAATTCTTTTTGCTGCATGGAAATTATAACACTTTATAAGCAAAAGATAATGGGACTATTTACAAGAAAAGACTCAAGTCCTGGACTGATGAGGCAGCACAAAGGATAGAATAAAATGTTATGGAGGAGTGCTCACTATGAAAAATAAAGTCAAATTCTCTGAAGAAACGACTTCAGAGTTATTACATGTGTGTGTGTGTCTGTGTTCGTGCCCTTGACCAAGTCACATAGTTTTTAATTAGTCCATCTCTGTCTTATGGATAAGCTAAATATCTTTTAGCTCGTTGTGATTTTCTGTGTTTTATTGAGAAGTGCTGTGCAGGATGTCCTTTCCCTTAAAAAATAAAATAAAATAAAATAAAATAAAATAAAATAAAATAAAATAAAATAAAATAAAATAAAATAAAATAAAATAAAATAAAATATAATATAATATAATATAATAAAACAAAACAAAACACAAAACACAATAAAATAAAATAAAATAAAATAAAATAAAATAAAATAAAATAAAATAAATCCCTTCCTCCATAATAAGTGAAAATCTAAGATGAAGTTCTTAATATTTGCCTATCAGATTACATTATTAATGTTATCACTTAGGAAAAAACAAACAAACAAATTAACAAAACAACAACAATGAAAACATTATTATTTTTGCTTGACTCTTTCCTCGCTAGATTTACCTTTCTCAGCTACTTTGTCTGCAAGATATTAGAGACAGGGACTTGAGTTTCTTTATTAGACTGACTGCTACCAAATTCAGTGAGACTGTGCTCTCAAAAGGTTACAGCTAGTCAAAAAAATAGCATTGCCAATAATGCTTTTCTATATTTTAGGTATTTTGTATATCTACCAGGCTGTCTGCTTTATTACAAAATAAATTGTCATGAGACTTACTTTCTTTTCATCATTGCAGACCAGCCAAGATCTATCTTAACTTAGCTCTTAATGTATTTTCATACAACCGATTGTTTCACTGACCAGTGTTAGCACATTACATGGAATGAAGCCAGTAACCTAAATGTTTGGAAAAAGGAAAATTTTTGGATCAGAACCAGAAAAACTGTGATCAGAATTTAGCCTGACATATTTAGTTGTCAAGGGCATTGTGCATTTCAGGACAGGCTATTGTAATGCAAAAACAACACAGCAAGAATCATTTAGTTTATTTGGCATTTTACCAATTTTTATCATCAATTTTCATGCATCAGAGGCCAGTTGAAATTGTTGATGCAAGAAGTGATAATTTTCTTGATGTGAGATGAATAGGGCATTTTAAATTTAATACTAAAGTAGAGAAAAACCTATTATCTATTATAGTGGACCTTGCTTAAAAAAATAAATAATACAGAATTAATTTGTTAGAGCTGTAACTGTGTATGAATCATGGAAAGGGAATATAATCAATTAATATCAATTAGTATCATACTGATAGAGAAAAAATGGAGAAAATGACATCTCTGCAAAGACGTTTGTTAAACTTCCAAAATAATCCCTTTCCTTTTCTGGTCTATTTGCCCTTGTTCTTTTTGTCATTTTCTTTTCAATTTGGTATTATTTCTCCTGAATTTGGGAATCATAATTCAAACACACCCATTGCCTGAGTTGGTTTTTGGTTTATCTCTAATTTTGTCTATCCAAATCTGAAGGAATCTGAAGGACCAAGTGACAGCTTCCATGGGGAGTTGTTGTTAAGAACCTGTCCTGGTTTCAGTTAGAACAGAATTAATTTTCTTCTTAGTAGCTGGTGGAATGCTGTGTTTTGGCTTAGGATGAGAAGAGTGCTGATAACACCCCGATGTTTTAATTGTTGCAGAGCAGTGCTTATACCAAGCCAAGGACACCTCAGACTTTTGCTCTGTCCTGCCAACAGGCAGGCTGGGGGTGCAGTAAGAGCTGGGAGGGGACAGACCCAGGACAGATGACCCAAACTAGCCAAAGGGGTATTCCATACCATCTGACGTCATGCTAAACAATATATAGGGGTGGCTAGTCGGGGGGAGGGGGCCGGACTGCTCGGGGTTAAGCTGGGCATCGGTCAGCGGGTGGTGAGCAATTGCATTGTGCATCACTTGTTTTTACATATTATTAGTAGTAGTACTATTATCATCATTGTATTATTATTACTTTTGTTATTATTATTTTCCTGTCTTATTAAACTGTCTTTATCTCAACTCACGGGCTTCACTTTCCATTTCTCTCCCCTGTCCCAGAGAGGGAGGGGGGAGGGTGAGCGAACGGCTGCGTGGTGTTTAGCTGCCGGCCGGGTTAAACCACGACAGAACCCCATCTCATTTAACCATCGTCTTGTCTTGCCCTGGTACCAGAGCTCTACTTTACATGTTTCCTTTCCCACTTGAAACCATTCTTGTCTAATCCTACACATCATATTCTCCTATTTTAATTTTGTTGTTAATGCACGAGAGAAATCTCTTAAGTTTCTTCCAGCCACATGGAAGAAACTTTATTAATCTGCTGAGCACCTTTCCTACTGATGACAACATTTGGTCACACAAGGGCAGCAGGATGACCACCAAACAGAGGAAGTCATCACATTCCCTATCCTCTTTACCTCTTCTCCTGATTGCAGGCACTCTGCAAAACTCGGCCAAGCCATGGGACTTGCCTTTTCACTGCCAAGAACCTTCTCTTTTCTCCCTAACTCTCTCAAGGCTCTTCTCAAGAATAGTTCTTCCATCCTAAAATATTGTCGTGTGACTGTCCTTGTTTCAACTACAGCATAAGATTATGGGTACAGTGATTTTAATCTTTAATGTGTCTCAAATTCTTTATATATTAAATAAATCATATTAACCTAAATGTTTGTTTATAATGTTTTATATAGCAGTATATGTACAAACTGTATAGAGCATGAAAACAAGTATTTGTATACAAATTATCAATAGATAAGAGGTCTGTGATTATTTTTTAACTCTTCTGTGTCAAGAAGGAGTATTCTTCTTCATTGTGTGATTATCCTGTGTTGTCTTCAAACTTGATTTGTCAGGCTATTTAGTTTTTCTGCTTATGTAACATTTACCTCTCCTGAGTTACATTCCTGCTGGCCAGTCAGTAGATTATTAAGTGAACAGTTTACACGTTTTCTTACACTTTTTCCTGTGTAATGCCTTTTACTTATTTGAACAATTTTAAGTTCAAATGCATATTTACTTAATTAATTTCCAGACTAAACTACCAACACAACAGTTCAGATCATCTGCTACGTGCTTGCAAGATCCAGCTATGATTGTCCACCTTGGAACTCATCCAGTCAAAGGTCAACTTGATTTATGAATTTTCAGGGTATAAGCCAGACATTGCAGTCTGACATCAGATGGTTCTTTCCCCAAACTCTCACTGCTCCAAACAAAACAAAACAAAACAAAGCAAAATAACAAACAACCATATGACAGAATATCTCACTTTGCTGTGTATTGACTGGGATAGGTTGCTCTGATGATTTACTATTTAAAATTGAATTCTCCAACCACTTTCGGTAGGTCAGATAAACTCTTTGTGCCTTAGTTTCCCATCTGCTATAACAGCACATACCTTTCTCACTGGGGAACTGTACACTTTAATTAATCAGCAGTTGTAGATTGCTATATAGAGCAGAGCAAACAATCTGGAGTGAGCGGTTTATTCAATAAATTTAACCTACTTGCAAAAAATCCTTGAGCAGATGGCGTTGTCATCAACTGCAGAGGAAAAGAGTTAAAATCACCCCAGTCTGAATATTTCTGCTTTGTTTTATTGCACTTACAGAATCTTCAGCCCCAGGGAAGTATTTCTCAAGTATGAGGAACTCTCTTTACAACAGTCTTCAAAATACTATGCCCATGGGACTGCTGGAGCTCTCTCTGTCTGATTCCCAAGGAGACAGGTGGAGGAGGTTTCCACATGCAGTTTGACTGATCAAGGCCCATTGGGGTCTCCTTACTTCAGGGAATACTTTACTATAACCGGAAAGTCTTTTTTAACCATCTTGTCTTGGCTGAAGACTTCTGATAAGTGGAAAGCTTTTCTTTGTCATTAAGAACCAAAACATCATTTTAATGGATAACAGAAAAATAGCCAAGTCAGAATGAATTTTACTTTGAAATATTAAAAAATTCTACCTATCATGCGATTTAACAGTTGTGTACCACATAAATTTGCTGCTTGCCGTTCAAGAGAAAAAAAAATGTTTTGTTATAATTGAATTTAACTTATTTTAAACCATTGTACGTTGCTTTATTTTCCTTTACTTTTTCCTCTGTATTCCCCTGGAGACTAACTTAAGGTTTATATGAATTTTCATAAAGATATTTTATAAACTGTAATGCTATGTGAGTCATTGCCTAGCAGCCAACAGTTGAAAACAATGACTATACCATGTTATATGGATTACATTTTGAACTGCAGCTAATAGCCTTCCAAGGGCCCAGTCACATAGTATTTAATAACTAGTGGTTACTGTGATGATGAACTAAAAATACCTTCCTTTCATCCATTCTGTTTTCCCTCTAAATGGTGCTGGAAAAACTACACACAATGGTGCTAAATATCCTGGACATAGAGATGGAATTTGGTTTTACAGGAATCTCTGCACAACCGACATTTATTTGTTTCTGTCTGTAAGAAACAGAGAAAACAATCTTTGATCAGGCCTTCCAGCATGACCTGTAGTGTATGAAGCTCCACTTACCTGAACAAAAAGTCATGACACTATACTCAAGTTGACAACAAAATCATCAATGAAATTCTATATCAAGGAACAATTTCTTTCTTTCTTTCTTTCTCCCTGAGCCTCCCTTTTATCTCTGTTTTTTTTTTTTTTTTTTTTTTAATATAGAAGTTGACAAGACATAGCTTTTTATTTTTTTATTTTTTTTTATTTTTTTATTTTTATTTTTTATTATTTTTATTCAGTTTTAAAACATATTATTTGCATTTTAAAAGACAATAAGAGAAAATAATATTCTGTACCACAATGGGAGAAGTTAAAAAAATGTATTGGGGACATGCATCTGCTAATGAAAAGGACATTTTCTGAAATTGCTAAATGCAAAAATACCAAACAAAGACTCTACATATATCTTAATTAAGATAATTATTCCCTAGACTCCAGATATTTAAAAAAAAAGACTCCAGGCATTTTTTTTAAATTTTATATATATATATATATATATATATATTTTGTAACACTGAAATAACATTAAAGCATTGTTTAAATCAATGATTTAGTCAGATTTGCATAACTAAATTCAAATGTAGTATCACGTCTGTCATTCTTTGGCAGCATATGTCATGCGAAATAAGTTGGATGTAGGAATAGAATATATGTCCTATGATAAGGAAAGTCTTACATCTATGATTTTGCTAATAATTCCATCTAGTTGATTCTTTTTAAAAATAAACTAAGTTTTAATAAGGGAAAAGTGTTAATTAAATCATAACTTAAGATCTGAAGAAAAAAAAGATGATGAAGAAGTTGTGTTATATAGTGTGAGTCAATATAATCAGCAGTTGTAAATCAAAAGTCAGTTTTCCAAAAATATCTTTTAAACCCCAGTCAGTTCTGAAAACATAAGAGCTAGTACATCTACATGGCAGATTGTGGTATGGTGTTGTTTTAGTTAAGTTGGCATTGGCAAGGAAGAAATTTGGTGCAGTTAAATTACCTACCACAGCATCATGACAAAACTTCATGTCTCATTCAGTGGCAGCCACCACTGCTCAACATGACAGATTCATTTCCTTAATAAGTTTGTCTTCTCTTTGCTATAAAGGGTACTGTTATGGTGTGGAAAAGTATAATTTCTTATACTTGAATCAAGGTCTAAACTGACAGTGTCTGCAAGTACTGGACAATTCTGCGCTATAGTCTGCTTCCTCAGGATTTTATTTTATTTTATTTTATTTAGTTTTATCATTGCATAATGTCTTCTGGATGAAACCTGCATGAAAGTTTGGAAGCGTACCTTTTTGCATAATTGCCTTACCCTTGTTTTCTCTTTTGGCAGTCTTTTTTTTTGTTGTACAGTTGACCTATGTTCATCTGATAGCCTGAATAGTTTCAGAAAAGCTGTAGTCCTGCTCACCCATGTAAGGCCCTGCTACCAAGCTCTCTTCTGGAGTCCTTTGAAGTTGCTGCTACGTATGTAATAAAGGTACTTTGATTTTCTTTAGTTTGATATTGATAGTTAAAACAAATGAATAAAAGCATAGCAATTGCATAAAAATTCATTTGCTCAGGATTTGATTTTAGTATAGGTGTGGATTTTTTTGGTTTCTTATTTGTATGTTGTTGTTTTTGTTGGTTATTTGTTTGTTTTGTTTTGTTTTAGCAAAAAGGTACATACAAGATGTTTTAGTTCCTGTAATTTTCTGTTAACACAGCCGAAATATGCTGGGTCCAATTTTGTCACCAGTTCACTTTTTTTTTTTTTTTTTTTTTGTGTGAAGTTTTGAAATAATTCAGACTGTAAAAAAACCCAAACAAATAAAACCCACCACCAACAAAAAAGCCAAAACCAAAACAACAACAAAAACAAACAAACAAAACTCTCTCTACAAAAAGGTCCTCTGTTTAACGTCTTTAAATTCAGAGCTAAACTTAAATTTATGGAACCAAACAATGAGATTATTTCTTGTGTGCATGATTCTGAAGCCCAGGAGGTCAGTGCTATACACATCTGGGAGCCCAGATCCACAATGGGACATCAAAGTTATTATACAACAAGTAGTAAATAATAAATGAAATCTCAATTGTCTGCACAAGCTATGAATTTTAGGCAAATATATGTTAAAAATGACAAGTTTGTGCAGTGTTTCAGATTGTGATCCTAAATGTTTATTGTGTGGCTGCATATTTTTACTGGTATAATACATTACACGTTAGGTCATACTGTGTTCATAGGGTATGTTACATATTTTGTTTTCCTTTTCAATATTTGTCTACTAGTTTATATTCCTGTCCTGAATAACAAAATAAAGTAAATTGCACTACTCTAAACAGGGCCAACTTGACTTATATACCCTTGCTAATTTCTACTGCTCTGGAGATGAAAAGCAGACTTTAAGCAGGGATTGTACAAACAAACTTGTGTAGCGGAGTCATGTAGGTTATATATAAACTGCATCTAAATGAAAGCTAGTAGCAGGAGTGTCATCTTTGGCTGTTGTTTTGATTTTTGCCTTCTAAAATAATATTAAAATATTTTAAAATAATATTACATTTGAAAATATTATTATTCTCTTTCAAGTAATAATTATTAAGGCTATATAAAATATCTATCTGTGGGTTTCTTCTGGGTACCTTTCACATATTGTTGATAAGACATAGATAAGAATGGAAAATGTAAACTTTGCAAAGCTTGTCCTATTATGAGATCTTATGGCATGTGTCAAGACATAAAATACTTTTATGTTGAATGAAGTTTTGTATGGATTAGGAAGATTTTATGAATCAAGTTTTGTTTATTTTTCATTAAAAAATGAATAGAAGCATTAGCATGGTATTTTTGGAAGACAGTTCTAATTTAGAGTCTGATGTCATATATTTGGCAGTAAAACAATTCATTCTGGAAAACTGAGTGATTAAAAACTTATGAATTGGATCTAAAATGCACACTTGTGAAGACACTTCTCTATAGAATATACTTGGTAACTTTTAATTGCAAAGCAACTGCCTTTTTTTGTTACCCTGATATTCATAAACATTTAATGTGAAGAGAGCTTAAGGAGCTGTAAAAGGAGATGGGAAATAGAAGACAGTCAATAATTTTCTCATGATGACTTTAGGAAAAAGTAACGAAAAAGCATGTAGTTGTAAGTATGATCCATGACAGATTATTGTCATGGGAAAGTCAATGTCATGGGAATGAAGCTTTCACAGCTTCATTCAAGCATTCTGAAATGAACAAAATACCAAGAGATCTTTAAGACATGAAGAAAATTGGTGGGGAAAAATGTTTATCAGCAATCTATTACATTTACTTTGTCCTGAGATTTGAAGGGAATGGGGCTAGTGTTCAAACAATGCCTAGGAATTGGTTGCAATTTCACTCCTGCTCAGTTTCATAAAGAACATTTTCCAGTTTTCAGCGCTGCAATAATTCAGCTTCTCAAGGTAGCTAATCAGTCTCATTTCAGCAACATAAAATGCTGAACTTTTATCTTTAATTAAAAGATTGCAACAGAATACACCCTGGCAGATTTCAGCCTGCTTATCAGCAGAAAACAAAAGTATATCTATATTACTAGCAGGCAATTCGCATGAGGATTGTTGATTTAGTGCTTTCAAGGAATTTCCACTAGTGTTATGCTTTCTATAAGCATTTCACAAGTTCCTTACTTAAAGAGGCATCGGAGAAAGAATATCTCATTCTTCAAGCAAAGTGAAGGGACTTTGTCTCACCGTGTCTGCGTGAGGCTCAGATCTCTCAGCCTGTCCTCGTCCTCCTGTCCTCAGCACCTGACAGGGGCTCCAGTCCCCTAATCATCTTTGTAGCCCTCTGCTGGACTCACTCCAGTAGCTCCATGCCCCTCTTTTACTGGGGAGCCCAGAACTGTACACAGTACTCCAAGCATGGCCTCACCAGGGCTGAGTAGACGGGGAGGATCACCTCCTTGCTGGCAACACACTTCCAAATGCACCCCAGGGTACTGTTGGCTTTCTTGGACGCAAGGGCACATTGCTGGCTCATGGTTAGCCTGCTGTCCACCAGGACTCCCAGGTCTCTCTCTTCAGAGATGCTCTCCAGCAGCTCAGCCCCCAGCCTGTACTGGTGCTTGGGGTTATTCCTCCCTAGGTGCAGATTCTTGCGCTTGCCCTTGTTGAACTTGATGAGGTTCCTCTCGATCCAACTCTCCAGCCTGTCCAGGTCCCTCTGAATGGCAGCACAGCCCTCTGGAACATCAGCCACTCCTCTGAGCTTTTTATCATCTTATACATGTGTGTAAAATTTGCTTCTTTGATAACCATGCTTATGCACCTGAAAATAATGTCTGCGAAAAGGCAATGCCCATTTAGATTTATGGCTGTGCTAAAAAAATCATTTGCAAAGCTTCCCCAAATCCTTGTCAGGAAAGACTTTGCAGAAAATATGCACATATTCTGACATTTATAAAAGACAAGTAGTAGGGTCATGTTACATTGCAAAGATCAGTAAGGCATTGAGCATTATTAGCATACATGTATATGAGGAAAACAGTCATTAGAAGTAACAGATCTCTTAGATACAGATAAAGGAGAGGTCAGCTCATTTTTATTTGGGTAGCTGTAAGTGTACGAAACATAATGTTAGAAAGAGCAAAATTAACACAAAAATCATGTCTAAAATTTTTTCAACTGTTAAGCTCAGGGTTTATTGTTGTTTTTGGGGTTATTCTTTGCTAAGTACACATACATGCTCCACGCTTTCTCTACCTGATAAAGATATGCTTAAAACAGTTACCTATGGTATTATTTCTCACATAAACATTACACAAATTTTGTGTAGTTTGTGGATTCTGTTCCAATTTAGGCATTTTCAATTCTGAAACAGAAATGTGCAGTTATTCCAATGAAAACTCTGCTACACTTCAGTGATAGGGGATTGTACTAGAAGCATGATCTGTCTCTTCACTTAGCATCATCCTTTCCATACTTCTTGTGAGGAAATCCCCTTTGCTTCCAGTACAGGTTAGCAAAACTAGCAAAAATAAAATGTCCTCCAAGGCAGGTTATGATTCTGCCTCCATCCTCCATAGTTATGGCACAGATAACTAACATCACAAATTACATGCTACTGCAAGTGCATTGTGACTGTGTCCCTTGCAGTGAATTGCAATGAACAGTCATAGAGAAAGAATCTGAAGAAGCCTTTTCACAAAAATTTCTTAGCAGGAGCCTACGTGCAACACCTCAACCAGCTCTGACACTGTTGATGCAAAATCAAGTTATACTGACTGTACAGACTGGAATGTGTTTGGCACTTGCCAGGCATAATGCTAGAAGACCTTTACCCCTGGTTCTTCCGTTCCAGTCCCTTTAAAAAGACTTGCAGTCACCAAATAAATAAATAAATAAATTGCAATATCCCCTGAGATGTCTCTTGTAGAGATTGAGAGACAGAGACATTAATGTTTTGGTAGGCAGTAGATGAAATGAATCTGTGTATCTGATTACTGAAAGCACACTGGGAAATTGAAACGAGTGATCAGCACAGAGGTGAGAGAATGATGATACTGAAAACTAAATTGGAGGAAGATTAAGCAGTTTGCATATCAGTGAGCACTGAATATCTAAAAACATGCACAGAAATTAGGAAAGCAGAGTGAGGAGGCATAAGAGACTCAGCAATAAAGCCAGTGAAGGAGACTTAGGGCTAAATTCTGGCCTTACGTACAACCACATAGTAAACAGTTCCTCACTTCACGTCCACCACAAAAAAAAAAAAAAAAAAAAAAAAAAAGGAAAAAAGGATCTTTGAGATTTAGTGAGTGTGTTTATCAGTAACATTTACAGTTTGCCCATTTGATATGTTACATCAGGGATTCTGACACTGGCATTAGCGTTTACTTGAACCACAGGAATTAATCAGTTCGATGGCTAGGGATACCAATTAACTTTTGGACCAAATCCCAGTGAAGTCAATACCACTTCCACTTAAGTAAATGCCAAAATTCCCATTGATTTCAATAGTGACAGGTGTTTCTCATCTCTGTGCTGCAGCGGAATCATGCTGGACTGCCTGCACTGAGGAAGATATCTTCTTACTCCCTCCATTCCCTTCATATGAAAGCAAGCAACATGGAGAGCTACATTCATTCACTTACTGAATAAAAGAGGGTGCACAATCCAGACTCTAAAAGGTGAAGACAGATAATGAAAGATGTTACATTACTAACTGAGAAAGACCACAGAGCTCAAGAGGATCCATATCCTTTATTCAGAAAATAAAAATAAATAAATAAATAAATAAATAAATAAATATATGACCGAATAAAAGATGTTCACTGAGAAAAGCAGGATATAGTAGGCATCCATTCTGTGGGGAAGCTTCGTGATAGTTTGGACCATGCTAAAACTAATAATGAAGTGTAGAGAAGTTGCAAAACAGAACGCTACTAGTCTTGAGGCACTGTAACCCAGAACTCTCAAATAAAAGGCATAACTTCATGAAACTCTGAGATAATAAAACATTTCATTTGCATCTCATATTACCTGCCATAGAACTGCCAAAAAAAAGAAAAAAGAAAAAAAAAAAAGATATTTCAGAAAGTGCTCATAATGATGTAACTCAAACATGATAGCAAGGACACATGCTGTGGTAAATGAATGTTTACAACACTGCAGGCTAAAAGCCTCCTCCAGCATGTGAATACCTGGGACCTGGTGCTACAGAAAATCTTTCAGAAACTGGAGGGAAGGAAAACATCTGAAATTCATCTAATTATAACTGGCTGGCACTATGGGCCACACGGGCTATGGTACATAGTATTCTGAAAGTTCTATTTGTTTCACACCATGCACAGAACTGTAAATATAAATTGTAGAGTCTAAGTACCAAAATCCTCATGTTCCTAATCCTTTACTCTAAACACTTATGAAAGACAGAAAAAGATAAAGGGAACAAAAGAGGGAGGGAGGGAGGGAGGAAGGAAGAACAGAATGAAGGAAAGTCATCTCTGAACGTCAGAAGAACCAGTCACTCTACAAGCAATGAGAAATTTTGGGTATACCCAACTACTTTTCTGTCTGCACTCACTTTCTCCTACATCACAGTACTTATAAAACTACCTCCAATTAATCCCTCTGCTCACCTAATGCCCCCAGCCTGTGAAGATTTCCTTACTGAGCTTTTAGCCATGATACGCTATTTGAAGTCCCCTCGCTTCTTCCCTCAAAAATACTGTCAATTTTGTGTGTTAAGTCTGACTATAAAGCCACCATTTTATATGTAGCTTATGGTAACTGTCGCCAATGCTTTTCGTGAAACCATGTGTCAAGGTTGCTGTACAGAAATAAACCACAAGGCACCGGTAGCTCAGTGCTGTGGAGATTATGGAATCTCAGAATATACTGATTTGGAAGGGACCCACAACGATCATCATCTCCAGCTCTTGGCTCCACATAGGACCATACAAAGATCAAACCATATCTCTGAGACAGTTTTCTGAACACTGCTTGAAGTCTGGCAGGCTTAGTGCCATGACCACTGTCCTAGTGAGCCTGTTCCAGTGCCCAGCCACCCTCTCAGTGAAGAACCTCCTCAATGCAGCTTCAGGCCATTCCCTCAGGTCCTATTGCTGTCACCAGAGAGAAGAGATCAGAGTGCCTGCCCCTCTGCTCCTCCTTGTAAGTAAACTGTGGCCTGCCATGAGGACTCCCCTCAGTCTCCTCTTCTCTGGGCTGAACAATCCCAGTGACCTCAGCTTCTTCTCATACACCTTCCACTCTAGACCCTTCTTCATAGACTTTCTTTGGATGCACTGTAATAGTTCTATATCTTGCTTATATTGTGTTACATAAAACTGCACACAGTACTTGAGGTGAGGCCATATCAGTGCAGAGCAGAGAGATAATCACTTCCTTTGACCAGCTAGCAATCCTGTGCTTGATACACCTCAGGATACGGTTGGCCCTTTTGGCTTCCACGGCATACTGTTGATTCATATTCAACTTGGCTTCATCCAGAACCCCCAAATCCCTTTCAGAGATGAGAGGCTGCTCTCCAGCCTCTCATCCCCTAGTCTGTACATATATCCAGGGTTGCCCCATTCCAGGTGCAGAATGGATTTTCTTTTTAATTATTTAATGAGAAAACAAACAAACAAAAAAAAAACACCTTTCTCTTTTGAAAACTATATAACACAATTATTTGATGACCAGAATATTTTTTCTTACTTTTAATACCATAAACTTCTTTGAAATGTACCTTTTCCTTAAAATAGCTTGAAAAACATTAATTTTCCATATGAAAGGAAAATTTATTTGAAATTAAAAAGTGAACATTACAGAGATGTAAAGAACTGACAGCAACATGAAGAACATAAAAAACTCAAGAGAATAAAATGGTGCAGACTTGTATGGCTAATGAAAGAAAAATAAGGAACAGAAAACAGAAAAATCAAATCCACATGAAAACTCATCAATTAAGCTTAAGATAGCAGTTGAAACTGAGAATAACTTTATTTAGATTAACATTTAGAGTAAGGAGAAGAAAATAAAAAGAATATTATGTAGTTCAAAAATAAAGACAAGCAAAGCTCTCTGTCTTCTTTGCCATTTAGGATATGGATCTCCTAAATATAATTCACATTCTGTCTGATTTATATTCTGGAATAGTTGTTAATGAGATAAAGCTGTTCTGCTTTCTATGAGAGCTGAGAAGAGGGTCTGGGTGTCCCTGGTGTATGCTCAAACTACAGAATCATTTTCATTTTCAGTCTGACTCTCTAAATATTTGAACAACTTGAGCAAGAATGGCAGAGGGATGCACCCTAGCATATAAATTACCTTTAGACTTTCATTGCAATTGGCCAGTTCTTTAGAAATTCATTTAGGAAGTATGAAACCTGGGTGTTTAAGTCATTAGTTATTAAGCAAGGTGAGAAAGGATGCTGTCTTCACTGCTAATGAGATTTACCTGTCTTATAGCTCATGAGAGTCTGAAAACCCAAGGTGGTACCTAAATGTTAAATTTAGTGAAAATAACCTAACAGAGCATTTAGAACCTTGCAAACTACAAGGTAGGACATCTTGTACAAAATAAATAAATAAATATAATTGTATGTGGAAGCTGGTATTTATGAAGGACCTTGACCTGCTACACTTCTTTTGATACAGCCTGATATGCAATTGGCTTTCTAGGCTTTCTGCTGGCTCATGTTCAGTTTTTCATCTGCCGTGTAAGCTGGATGTAGGGTAGTAAAGCCACAAGTGAGAGAAACATCACATGCATGTTTCACAAAAATAAAAACAAACAACAAAAACAAATGTCAAAAGCAAACAGACAGACCATCGAAAAAATTCTGAAGCAGATCACACTGTCCAAATTCAATTCAAATTCGTCTTAAATTCTTACAAGCTTAAACAGTCCTAGAGATGTAGTGTTTGTCATGTGGCTGTTTCTGATTACATCTTATTTTTTGCCTCCAGTCTCAGCCCTTCTAATCCTGGTCAGCTTAACCATTACTAAGTTTCACATCTCTAGTGTTGCTCAGAAAAAAATATTTGATATAGTGCTGCTGAAGATGGAGTTAATTCACTCCTAACAAGCTAGAAAAAGTTATGGGTACTTATCCTGGTTATGCAGTAATTCAGAGGTCTTCTTTCTGCCCCCAGTGTCCAAGGTTTCTATTGATACAGGTTTAGCCAGCTGGTACAAGTACTTTATCTTCTGAGCACTATGAGATTTGAACACCTGGTGAGTCCCAGTGCACCACTTAAAATTGCCTGCAGCAGCTTGCTCCTGTCGGAGGCTTGGATGCCCTGCCAGTGTGAACAGATTTCCTGTTTTCCTTCCATCAGCCACAGGACTTCCCTGCTGGAGCTCAGCACACTTCCAAGTAATAACAGAAGAGCAGTGGGAGATCATTTCATCAGCTACTGCACAGATTTCAGGATGATCCATTGCATGTTCAGGACTCCCAAGTAATATATAGACTAAGAGTAGGAAAGTATTAACCACACAAAACACTTAGTGGGAATTATAACCTTGTCACTGGGAGTTTAGTATGTAACCATCTATATTCCATTTTACATTCTATGTGTAGAACAATATTGTCCTTTAAAAATTTATTTCCTTTGAGGTTTCCTTTGAGATTATTTTATCTTTCATCTTACTCTTTGTGGGATAAGAATTAAAAGGGATCACACATTGTTGTAATGAGTTTTCTACTGAATATTGTATATTGCTGTTCTTCTGAATATTTATAATATTTATTACAGCCAAACCAATGGTTCCAAACAAAAATTATATTTAGGGTTGAGGTTGCTTTGAACTGGGGAAAACAAAGACAGAAAATGAGAGACCTTGGGTTGGTATACTTAAAACTTACCTATCAAAGTAGCTGGAAAAAAATAATCAGGACCATGTTTTGCTACCTCACTTCAAATGCAATAGACCAAACTATATACTGGAATGGGAAGGCTGGAATCAGAGTACCAAGACAGCTAAGTGCATTATAGGACTTTTCTTTGTTCTATAAAACCCAACAGCCCAGACACAAACTGGGCATCATATGTAAAATTACTATTAACAGAAGGACTGACATTAGAATCCATCATTTCATTTAGACTGCTCTAGTATGACCTCCTCTCATGAACAATGATCTTCATATTCACTTCATTGATAAGTCTATACATTTCTTTCTCACCTAACCACGGCTGAAATCTGTGCTAAAACAACTTTGATTATAATGGTGGTTGATGTTGCAGAGATTCATAAAAAGACAGGGAGATATATAAAACAAACAAACAAACAGCTTTTGTCCAGAATTTCATATATCAGTATAGCCTTCCTGAACTTCATTTCAAAAGCTGTTGGACTTTTAAGCATTCTTCTATAGGCTTGCAACAGTGATTCTTAAACACTTCTGTAAATTATGCCATAATCCTGACTGAGGAATTTAAACCACTTAAAGCATAGAAACCAAGAGAATTATTTCTGTGCTGTAAGCTGATGACTTCACATTTTGAAAAAGATCAGTGTGTCTTGACTTTCCTCCTACTGAAATGTGATTTTTTCTAACATTTATTTATTTATTTATTTATTTATTTATTTTGTATGGGAGAAGACAGAAAGTTGAAGGGTTTAAAATGCACAGGAAAGTAAAATTAAAAACATATTTAACATTACTAGCTACAAATATGAAAAAGGCTACTTGTACATGTTTAAAACTAAATGTTAACTTCTACAATATAATGAAATTAAGGATATGTATTAAAAAAAATGGAGAAGGAACCAGGCGGGAACACACTGAAAACTGAGGAAGACATCTCGAATACCTTAGGAAATGAAGAGTTTTAGGTAGGGACATTCTTCCTTTACTTAATGAAGGAAAGGTGAAATTATTTTTAATTCTCTCATATACTATTGTATATAATAGTGATGATGATGATGATGATGATGATGATGATGATGATGATGATATTAATAATAGTAGCCATGGCCTGTATTTCAGTTGTCAGTTAATCACAAACTTTTATCTACCCTAGTTTCATTAAATCATATTAAACTCCATATCTATCTCTTCCTCCTAACACTCGTAGGCCTACTTTGGCATTAAGCTATGCTAGGTGCTTGCAGTATTAAACAGAGGTCTATTTGAGTTTATTGTTCCTTGCCAATGCAAAGCTTACATAGGAGATAAGCTTAGTTTTCTCTATACTCAGGTCCAGTTTTCACTGAGATGGTTCAAATGCCACTACATGAAGGATCATCGACAAGCGGCTTCCTGTATATGTAATTTTCTTCATGCAGTGGATATGTCAGGACACTGACATTGAGGACAACAACCTGGAAAGATTAGACTTCTCTTGAAGTAGGCTTTCCTTTAACATATCTGTATAATTTGGTAGAACAGGTAGAAATGCATGATGTTATTATTGTTTTACTTCAATTTTATCAGGTATCTAACAGTAACCTAGTTATCACTCTCATTAGTGAGATATTTTTAGTAGTAGTTATATGAAAGTAGTGTTTTGATTTTCCAGGATTGCATGAGGTAGCATCAACTTTTTGGGATATTATTTTTCTAGAATGTAGATTTAATATTTTCTTTTAACTTGTATATCCTTTATTTATTTTTTGAAGAGACAAATGAAATGCAATGAAATCAAGTCCTGGAGAGACAAAATACATTTATTGGAATTTAACAAAAAATTTCATCATGCGCATACAAAAATATACACATATATATGTATTAGGAAAAAAGCTCATTAATTCAAAATTTATTTTGCAAAGATTAAAGAACTGACACATTGTTTCACAAATAGTCTTTAAGTTTTGTCATATAATACACACACAAAATATATTGTATCAGATCAACAATGTATTATGAGCTTCTCACACATACACACACACACAAGATATTTATTCCACCAAAATATGCTTAGTCATGTGGGCTGTTATTTTCAGCAGGAACAAATCTCAGAAATTTCTGAATCAGCTCTAGTTATACTATCAACCTTAGTCTGATAGTCTCCTACCTTGGCCATAAACTCATAAACTTAACCTTTGTAACAGGATGTTACCTTGAAAGGACTGTGACGGTCTACACGTGGGATATATAATGATTTTCAAACTTGTTCACACATGCTAAATTCAATTAGAAAGTCCATCTTTTCCCACCATCTTTAGGGGTATAAGATTGCATTGAAAAGTAATCCTGACAGATGTTGTTGGAGACATCAGAAAATTTTGGACCGCTTGTGGTGTTAGATACTGTTTGACAGGTTTCAACCCAAACTGTTCGTTTTCTGATGGTTCTTAGATATGCATGAACAGGATTCTCCGTAGATAACACACATTCAAATCCTTATTTTAGTTTTTCACAAACATGAGTTGCTGTGCTTGCCTAGGGTTTTCCTGACTTCTGTTGTCTGTTTACTGCCAAAGGGTGTTAGAGATGCGCATATCCAAACTTTATGACCTGAGAGTTTTTTTGTTTGTTTGTTTTGTTTTTAATGAGAACATTTGATAACTTTGTTCTGTTCTGTCCTTATTCTATAATCCTCTAACAGCTACTCCACGTGAGCATTAAGTGCAACTTATTCTCTTTCTCTCTCTTTCCTTCCATCACACACAGACACACACATGCATGCACACACATACACACAATTTAAACTATTTTATTAAAGCTTATAAATGCCTGCATTGACAGTTTTGGCAGAAGTGCATGGCTGCCAATCAGTCAGATAAGCAATGACTTGTGATTGCAGCAACGGCAGTGGCATGTGAAGGTAGTGACAGCTGTGAAGTCTGAAGTGTTGATTGAAAATATGCATTTAAATGATGCAAATTTCCAAAACAAGTGGCAGTTGCTGTGTTGAAAGCAATTGATACAGCACTTCACTTACCATTAGAACTGGTTAAATGGTAGGATTTCCAGTTCATTATAAATTTCATTTATTCCAAGCTCTCTGGTAAATAACCCTTTCTTCCAGTTGTTGACATGGAGTATTTGTCCATTTCACTACTAACAGCAGCAGCAAAAGGCATTTAAATGGTTTCCTGAAGCTTGCCAGGGACTGCCATGCTGAGACACACAGCCTCCTTCAGACCCCAGTTAGATCCTTCTTCAGACCCCAAACAGTCCTCTGGAAACAGTGATCCTTGCTAGCAAATGGCAGGCTGATAGCCACAAAATCATAATTTCTTGCTCCTCACCTTAATATCTTCTGTTTTATGTCTCTTCCTGACCTTTTCTGCCTTTCAATTTCCCCATTAGAACTTTGATTGAAGTAGAAATCACATTGCTACTGAAGCTATGCACTACTGGAAGCATTTAGTAACTGTTTTGTGTTTCTCCAATTTATCGAAGCTTCAAGTCTAGATCCTCCAGCTTGTCAATGACCCAAACTGGTCACACTTCACAGTTCTGACACCTGGAAATAGGCAAAGTATCAAATATCAAGCTTTTTTTGCTCACTTCTTTTCTCTGTGTCCTCCTTCCCCTCAGAAGGTCCATCATGTGCAGGTCATGAAGATGGATATCCACTTCTGTGACTCTTCTGATGTTGGAGACCTTCTTAGGTGGCATCTTGCATTGGCATCAGAGTTTTTCACACCATAGTTTAGGTCCAGCAATGAGGTTTGCTCCTCATTGCTATTTTGGATTAGATGATCCTAGAGGTCTCTTCCAACCTGAATGATTCTATAATTCCTAATTGAGGTGTTCATATCCCCTTACAGTGAAGCCTTGTAAATGGAAGACACTGATAATCATTTCCAGACATTTCATGATGTGTGAAATCAACTGTGGTGCTGGAGAAGACTGAAAGGTCATGTTTTAAATCTGACTGGAATTCACTCAAAACATCTGGCAAGTTTGCTAGACCCTCCATGTAAGACATGTTTGCTTATATCTTGTGCAGTAAATGTTGGTTTTGGAATGGCAGCCACTTCCGTTTGTCTTTTCACTCATATCTCTTCAGATGACTTTTGGTCAAGTTGTGATGTCTCATTCCCTGTGCAGCACAGAGCCACTCATCTGTCAACAGTAGCTGTCAGTACTGGAATTTACATGCTTGTAGCAATAGTAAAGAAGGCAAGTTACAAGACCTGCTTTCTCTCCATCAAAAAACACAGTCACTTGCACGCTGTAGTTTGTTTCTCACACCCTAGAAAGGCAGTGTCACAGCTGTCATTAGCATGTTGGAGAAGCAGTGCTCATGTAAGCATTCCGACAAATGGCCCTTCCTGCAAATGCCAGTCAGTCGCTTTCCCCGTTGCACTTCACATTCCTCCAGCCTTGGCAGCAGCTGCATTTCTAGCATGAAAAACACAAATGGCTGCAGATGATTTAGTGTGATAAAAAGAAATAGTTTATGTAATTGGTATAAGATCTCAGGTACTCTCTGCAGCCATGTCAGAGAAAGTAACCATACAGATGGAATGTCCCTTTATGTCCCGCACATGTGATAACGTGAATAAAATACTGAAGCTGAATATGAGGTATGTATCAATTTATCCTGAGGAAAAAAAAATATGAAAAGAGATGTATTAACAATATTTCACTATAAAGTGTCCAAAATATCAACAAACACCAAAGGTAAGATACTTTCTCAATATTCAATGGCCAGCTACATTTTGGTATTTTAAGTATTTCAGATCATTTCAATATTTGTACATACCAGCTGCATTGTATATGTGCATATAGTAAATATGCACAAGAAGCATTCATATAAAATTATGTGTGGAAGTTAAGGAAAGAAAACAGTATCTACTGAGATGTTCATTGCAAAGATTTAAGTTCTCTAGAACAAGGCTGATATACAGAATTTACCTCTGTGATGACTGACATATGATTTCCTCTGTCAAATACAGTATTTTTCAACAAACTACAGTTCAATTTTAATGGTAGAGGGGATAGAGAAGAAAAAAAATGTGATCTTAATTTAATTTAATTATTGTTATTATGAAAATGAGCTGCTCTTTGTAATAAATAGAGCTAAATTCTGTGCTTTACATGCTAAAGCCATATAGTTGGTACAGGCAAACCATGGGGTTGGCAAACCATGTTGGTACAGGCAAACCATGCTCCATTTTGAAACTCTCATTTGCAATTATATTTTCAACATATCTTGTACACCTCCATAATAGGTCTTGATAGAGGTTACTATTCATGTATTCATATACTTTTTAAGATGTACATGCATTCACAGATGTGTTGAAAAGTGCAGCTCAAAGGTCATATACATATTAAAGAATGTACCTTTTCAAACATATGCATACAAATACCTGATTTTATAGGAGATTTCAAATGGAATGCATTTATAAGACAAGTAGATATTTACAGTTTTTGCAGCTTGTACAAATACACAGATCAATATCTGATCTTCCTTTCTGGTGTTATTTAAACCATAAATCAGAAATGAGATCCACTGCACTACTGAATGAATACTGTTGAAACTGCCTATAATTTCTAGCATCATAAGCAGTGGGCAACTATGAAGTGTAGGCAGTATATTTATAAAGGAGAGAACAAGTGGAAAGTTTTCTTGTTAAAACACTTTTCCTCTCAAAAATACAGATTTGACTAAATTGTGTTTTGTAGATACTTATTGCTTTCAGTGCAATTCAATAAAATTGTCAAAACTTAATTTCAATTGGGTTGAAAATATTTAATTTCTACCTCAGATAGACATAAAACTTTTCAAGTGAATTAACATGGATTTCTACATACACCTGTGCGGCCCTAATATCTCAAGAGAATATAATGTTCTTACAATATAGTTTTTATTCAGGCCACACTCTCTTTACTTAAGAAGCAGAACCTACTACAGTCACCAACCTCACCAAGTTCTCTGACATGTAAAGGCCACCATGGGAAATATATCTTTCTGGAAACATGGCTTGAGAAGGAATGTAGCTAAATAATAAGGTTTACCTTAATCAATATTAAATACTTAATTTTTCATTGACATCCAAAAGTAATGTCTTTCAAATTACATATACTGAAGCATCACACACACAGGGTCATTCCAGCATATTTGAAACAGTTTCTTAAAAACAAACAAAAAAACCCACCACCACCAACAAAACACTAAACAAACAAACAAAAACTCTGAAGGGGATGGAATCAGAGGTTCCTAAACATGGCAAAAGCCATTTCTGTATTGTCTCTAACTCTTACTGCAGGTAACACTGATTTAAAATTAATTTGATAGACATTGTGTTGTTTCCTCTTGCAAACATCAACACCTCATGGAGATGAGTAAAATTTTGCTAGATATTGTGCTGGCTTCACTGGTAGGGTTTCTCAGAGATATGATCATTGTTAAATGTCTGCTCATGTTTTTAACTTAAAGGTTGAAAGCTGAAGCTTTGATTTTTTTTTCTTCTGTTATAAGCATATCTGTGTTTAAAAAAACAAAAAAGAAAATATTCTTGTGAGAACTGGATCAGACTCATAAGGATCAAGACTATTCATATATCCTTATAACTAGATTCACCTAGATGCTTTTAAGTCTATAGTTTGCATATAGGTTAAATGCAAAAAAAAAAAAAAATATATATATATATATTATACAAATGTGAAATTATTTATCTGTTATATATAGGGAATATCCTTTTCCTTTTATCAGTTATTAAGAATCATACTTAACCATACCGACATATTGTACAGCAGTCAGTCTGTGTCTAGCCTCTGTTCATCATCATTAAACTAAATGTTCTACCTTCTATGTATTATTGGTAATGGAGACTGTAATGCATGCATCAGTATTTAGGAAGTTTTTGCAGTGTAGACTTTTCATCCTGATGCATTTTATAAGTGGATTTATCTATAATAAATCTATGAAACAAATGCATGCAGAAACACATTTCTGAATTTATTACTTCATTAAGTTAAGCTTCAGTAAGGTTGCTGAGGTAAAGCTAATATCAGGGCATGCCATATTGTACTGGATTCTAGATTTTTCTGAGCAATAAAAATAAATCAGAAACATTCCTTGCTGTGTTGTGAAGGCTTATGGGTAATTACCAATGTGGCCATTCTCCCAGACTCCAATGTTTTAGGATTACTTCTATATTTTCATTTTTTCAGCACTAACAGGCAGCAGCAATAAAAATGTTGAATCCAAAAAAAATCTAACAGCCCATAAAAAGATATTGACATTATCTTCACTATTTGTGGGGCAGTCATATTTACTTATAATTTTTCATTTCAAAATCTTTTTTTTTTTTTTTTTTTTTTTTTTTTTTTTTGTTCAATTTCTAAGCATTATAGAGATGGAACTTACCTGCAGTCTTTATAACCTCAAGGGCCTTCTCGCAGGACTGTGAATTTTGGCCCCAAACATACAAAGGAAGTCACAAATCCTAGGTAGAAACCTAACACCTATTATAATCTTACAAATAAATAAATAAAAATAATAATAATAAAAAAAAGGACACCTCTATCTTACTGTCTTGGACAAAGTTCTAGTTTCAAAAAACAGATGTCTTGAGGTGAAAGTTGTCTTTATTCAGATTGATTAAATCTTTTATACAATTTCATATAGTCTTGCTTTTCCCAATTCTTTGGTCCAGTTTTAAACTGTCAAAACGATTTAAGAGCATATCTGACTTAAGGTACTTCATACTATTTCTAAAAGCAACTAAAGCAAGCAACTCAGGAGGTTATGAGTTTTTCAGAGTATTGTCAGATGCAATACCCCTGCCCATAGTACCTAACCAAGATAAAGAAATCAACCTTGGTTGCTTCAGGGACCCTAAGAAAGAAAGAACCTCTCACATGCATCTATACTGCCAGCTAAGGCTACTCAGCTACACAGAATGAGTTCAAGACATGGCACTTAAGGCACTTTTGCAAATGGTCCTGAACATGGAAGGGAACATCTCTAGAGATGGGCACTGGCAGACTAGAGGGTCCTGCTACATCCTAGACTACTAGAAAGGCATCAGATACAGAAGCTGTACCTGATGAGCACGTTGCTGTGGGCATCCTGATACACCTGGTCTTGCAATCAAGGTTATCAATTCAGGCCCAATACTACACAAAAGTTAATTATTTATCTGATGTTGCAGGCTTGTATTTCCACAGCGCTGAGAGTAAGGTCTCTACTGATTTTACCCCTACAGACAGATTTTTGTACATATCTCCCCGTTGCTGACTGTAGTATTACCTGAAATGAATTGTTATGGGCAAAAGGAACTCACTATATGCATGAAGAAAGAATTAGCTTACTTAAAGCCCTAAAAACTAACTAAATACAAGATAAAGTTGCTATTGATCCTGCTGTAATAAAACTAACAAATAGGCCTCAATCTTATAAATAGGGGGGCAGGATCTCCCCTATGGACAGCCTGCTCCAGCAGGGGCCTCTCCACAGGCCACAGGGGAACTTCTGCTCCATGCCTGGAGCACCTCCTGCCCTCCTTCTGTGCTGACCTTGAGATCTGCAGGGCTTCTTCTCACTCCTCCCTCTCCCAGCTGCTGTAGTGCAGCAGTCTTTTCTTGAGTTTGCTCTCCCAACCAACCAACATCACTCAGTAGCTTGGCTCTGGCCAGTGGCGGATCTCTTTTGGAGCTGTCTGGAGCTGACTCTGATCTGACACAGGACAGCTGCTGGGCTCTGCTCACAGAGGCCACCCCTGCAGCTCCTCTACTACCAGACCCTCACCACATAAACACGGTACAATGCTCTCCTTCTACATATCCATACAGAATCCTTTACTTTTTTCACCTTTTTTCCCCCTTTTCAGATAAAATTTCCAGAAAAAAAAAAAAAAGAAAGAAAATTGTCTGAAAATATTTGACAGCTACTTGAGGATTTTACCTCACTGTTAGAGGTTATCTTAATTTCTAATGCTAGATTAGTTTCAAGGTCAATTAATCAGTTTTTCTGTTTGTATGTTGCTAAAAACTAATCATTATATGTAGTTGCATTTTAAAATTCAGACAATTAAAACTATTTAAGGACACCCTATTTATCTTGATGATTTGGAGACAAAATTATCAGAAGTTATGGATGCTTGTGAATTATCAAAAGAAAATGCCTGTAATGAAATTACAGAAAATGATGAGTAAGGAGTAAGGAAAAGTAATTTAAATTCAATTGAATAAAATTAGATTCTATAATAAAAGATGCTGTTGTATTATATGACAATATTTTGACATATAATGACAATATATTCTAATTGCAACAGAGTGATCTGGATTGTGTAGAAATGGAAAATATTTAAAGAAATTTACTGTGCAAATGTGATGACTCATCGTATTTCTTTTTGGATAGATACACACCTCATAACTTTAAGTAAAAATTGATGGTTCTCTGCTCTTCTTTCAGGAGGGTTTTGGGACAAGCTAATTACCAATTTATCAGTTTTAAATCTAGTCTCTTTAAAAAATTGGGAGGACTGTTATTTAGAACTGCTTATTAACCTGCAAGAGATTGCTGCAGTAAGACTTTTTTGTTTATTTCCTTGTTTGTTTTGCATGCTACACTATTACTTGTCTACTCCTAATGGTATATATCATTAGGGAAGTAAACTATGTACATTGTTCGCACAAAGTGCTGATTTTGTGGAGTATTTGTTTTTAAACATAATATTTGTGTGTGAATGTGTCTCATCACTGAAAAAGCTGAAAAGTGATAACAGGAAAACAGAAGATTGATGGTAAGTCCTGAACTTTGAGTCTTTACAAAAAGGTCTACTCCTACTATCAGTACAAAGGACATGGAATGTTGCTAGTTTTAAAATATATAACACAAATCCAACTGAAAATGCCCTGTTGGAAACACAGGAATCTTATTGCTCAATTTGAGCCACATTTTACTAGGGTAGGTTCACTGTCCGTACCCAAGTATTGGTTTGGATAAAAGACATTATTCTTCTAATAACTCAAGCTACTTTTGCTTAAAGAAGATGTTCTTTGAAAAGTTGTTCAAATAAAAGTTTATTATGGCAAGCAAAGGTCAAAGAAGTTACTCATTTTTATCTCCTATTTATTTTATTTCACATCATCCAAATTCTAGCTTCTAGTCCAACAAGAAATCTCCGGCCCTTTGTAAAGAATTCCGCTAGTGTATATTGTGTTTTTAAAGGCAATGTTCACATTACTCAGCAAGAAATTTCCAATGGAAAGTCATCATAATACCTTGAAGTCTAGCTAACTTGTAGTACCACACTGCTCTTAGGTCAAGCTGTTGAAAAGCACTTATACATTTATTTGTACACTTATATACTTATTTGCATGGGGAGAACGTAATACTAACACTAAGTAGATTAGAAAAGTATGTATGTAAGCAGGCTAAGGGTCTTGCAGGTTCCTCAGCTCTGGTGGTGCTCCAGATGTCTCCACAGAATGATTTGGTGATGAAAAGGGAGGAGAACCTGGTGGATGCACGCACGCAAGAGCACACACACACATGCAAATCAGATCCCCATGGATATTTCAATTAGTATTTATTTAGTGCCTTGTGTTTCCATGAGAAAGAAGCACCTTCAGAATACGGTTGTGTTTACTTGCTTTTTTTTTTTCTTTCTCTCTCAGGGCAGTAGAGATAATCCTAAACTAATCCTAAAGATGAAGAGGAAAGACAGCAAATGCAGGAGAAGGATTTAATTTTATCACTATGTAATTATATCTTAAGTCTTCAAAACATTAACTGATATTTTGGATGTGCTCTAGAACATTAATATCACTGACAAGAAAAATATCAACATACCGCAGTCTTCCTAAGGCAATTGGGTTTGCCAGTGTGAAATGTTATGGCCTGTGTCATGCAGGCAGTGCTCTGGCTTGAAGATCAGCGTAAGCCCGCAGCCTTAATAAACAGGGTTTTTGTGAATAAACAAGCTATTTTGATGCTAATCACCTGTCTCAGTGATCTGCAAATGAAATCTGCAGTTTGATCACAGATGTTGCCAGCAATGTTGAATTACCAACATGCTGAGTTTACAGAAATACTTAAACATGGTTTTGTTTGCTAAGCAAAATAGGCAGCAAATAAATAATTTGAGCGCTACCTCTAAATATAAGGAGAAGTAAAAGACATGGTCTGAGATCTATTGCCTGCAGTATTTTCTATTCATTTAAAGAACTTGGAGTGCAATTTGCTTCAGTATTGGTCTGTTTCACTTATGCTTATACATTTCAATATGAAACTAAGATGAGCATTTAGTAATCTGATATGAAAAAATCATCATTATGTTGTGATAATTCATACTCACATGCATGTAGATAATTTTAAACAAACAAACAAACAAAAAAGTAATTTTTGATTAATTCCTGTGTAGTCTCATTCTGTACACATGAAGAGAAAGCAAATTTTACAGTTCATTTCAGGGCTTTATGTTAGTAAACTACCTTAAAGTCTTGCAATTCAGTTGCAGTTGCTGTGCAAACAAACCATAGTCTTTAGTTCTAAAGTATATTGTACATGGTTGCACTGTGTCCTAGATTTCTTATATATATTACTCAAAATGATGAGAATTATTATAGATAAGTCATTTGGGGGCTAGCTTTGTTGTATTGGCGTACGACTGTCACAAGGACACCAAAAGTAGTAGCTTAATCTGAGTATATATTTTGTTATATTCAGTGAAGGAGACCCGTAATTATGTAAAATAAAGTAATTTTCTCTCTCTCTCTCCCACATGACATCTCTCTATATTAATATGAAAGTCTAGATACCCAACCAAAACAAACACCAGGGCAACTTCTGATTTCTTTCTCTTGCTAATGATATATGAAGCATCAGGAAGGGGGTGAGGGAAATTTTTTTAATACAGATGTTGAAGTTTATCCCAGTACATAAGTCAACAGTCAGCTGATTTAAAAAGTCAATGTCCTGCACTAATAAAAGAAAAAATGTGTTATTTAAATCTTTTGGCATTTCTTTACGAAACAGAAGCTAAATCTGGAATTTTTACAGGAGTTCATTTCATGGGATGACATCTTAGAAATCAATACCAGTAAATTTCCTAGACATTGATTTAAGAAATTATGGCAACAGACATAGATGGTTTGTTGGTTTTCAATGTAATCAGATCAGCTGATCTAAAACCATATGTTGAACAGCAAAAAGCTTACCTGGCTTCATACATTACTAATCAGTATCATGTAACTAAAGTGGTTTTTTGTTTGTTTGTTTGTTTGTTTGTTTGTTTTTTTGTTTGTTTTTTCCTGTAGTGGAAGGTCTGGGTTGCTGAATATAATTTGCTAAGACTAAGATGAATCATCTTTTAAATTTCACCTCATGATCTAGAGCTGGTGATGAGAAAGAAATATGGAGACTCCACAATTCTTTAGAACCTATAAAATCCTGTGACTTCTTTAGCATTTATCAATTTTTAACTACTGCTACAAGGCTTCAAGCAATCAATTATTTCCCAGCTCAGCAAGAGACTCAGAGCTATACCAGATAAACCAGAAATCAATTTTACTGCCTTGTGTCTGGGTTCTAAATGTTTCTCCTTACCATAAGTTAAAGCAAATTAAGCTAGATTATTATTATTAATTATTATTATTATTTATTATGATTATTATTAATTACAAACATGGCAGAATTTCCTTCATACTTCAGAGGATGTTAAAAATTCATAAAGGTATAAAACTTTTCTTTGTTGGGATATAAATGCATTGTTCCTTTATTATTCTTTCCTAAAGAAACAGAAAACCTTTTTTTTTTTTTTTCCTGGGCATGGTAGTGAATTTGGGAGCTATTTTTCATAGTGAAGAGTCTCTTGGTTATTTTTATATCACCCTTTTGGACTTCTCTGCTGTATGGAAAGCATTTGTTCAGCATAAAGGCTGCAATATTCTGCTAAGTAACCATGGGAGTTACAATTGTAATTATCAGCATTTTAATGGAAAACATCATCTCCTCCAAAGGTTGAGTGAAACCTTGCATGAAATTCAAAGCAAAAGTGCTTTTTAAAGAGGCAGCAGTATGAAAATACAGATTTAACTTCATCTGTGCCAGCCTGTTCCCATGAATTTCTGTGCCTGGGTTTGAATCTGCCTGACATCAGCTGAAATGCTATGAGCGCATTTGTAGATTATGGAACTTCTAAGTGTTATTTTTATTCTTTCCCTGTAATGTGGAATGGCTGTACACAAGTTCTAGTGGATTTTTTCACTCCTGAATCACAGGAAAACACTGAATAATTCAGATTGGAAGGGACCTGAAGGTCATCTTGCCCAACCCTCCCTGCTCAAGCAAGGCTAGCTAGATTTGGTTGCCCAGGACCATGCCGAAGTGGGTTCTGAATATCCTCAAGAGTGGAGAATCTACAGCCTTTCTGGGAAACCTGTCCTAGAGCTCAGTCAACCTCACAGAAAAATAGCATTTCCTGATGTTCAGATGGAGCCATCTGTGTTATAGTATGTGTCCATTACCTCTGTCCTCTCACTGGCTGCCACTGGAAAGAGCCTGGCTCCATCCGTTTTACTTCAGATATTTGCACACACCGATGAGATTCCCCCTTTGGACTTTCTCTTGTCCAGGCTAAATGGTCCTAGTTCTCTAAATCTGTACAATAGACAAATCAGTCTCTTTGTCATCCTTGTGTCATTTGCTGAACTCTCTCCAATAGCTCCAGCCTTGACCCTAGGGTACACTGCTAATTGCAGGTCTCCAACAAGACTTCATACCACTGATCACCATCTTCTGAACCTGCTCACCATACTGGTTTCAGCAAGGATTAGTTTTCCTCCTAGTAGCTGATTAGGTGCTGTGTTTTGAATTTAGGATGAGAATAATGCTGACAGTCACTCATCCAGCTTTCAATTCACCTCACTGTCAGCTCATCCAGCCCACAATTCATCAGCTTCATTGTGAAGATCTTAAGGGGCACAGTAACAAAAGCTTTGCTGAAGCCTGAGTAGACAGTGTATGTCCACTGCTCTCCTCTCATCTACCAATTGGGTAAAGTATTTTCATGGTTAAAGGCTACGAAGGAATAGATTCTATGTAAATGATACCATTGAAACATGAAAAACTAGAACATATTCAATCTTTCACAGCATTTTGCCATTACATTTTACTTAACATTGAAATCAAAATATCAAAAAAATACCCCCAAATTAATTTACTAGTTACCACCCTATATGATATTTCTTCTTTGCCTGAAAATATTTGTAATATTAATTTAAATATAAATGTCAATTTTCTTGAAGACTGGGAAAATGATAGAGCTCATTCAAAGCCTGTGAAATGCAAACTGTTTCAGACATTTTTCCTTTTTCAGTTCTTTCTGGTTTTGATCAGCTAAGTCTGGACACTTTCTAAAGGGCAATTACATGTCAAACAGCAATGAAAGCACAGGAAACCAATGGCAAGGACTATGTACATTTGCAAGGACTATGTACAAATGCTTGAAACATTTTCCATGGAAATGAGTCACAGGTTCAAAGCCATAGTGCTCTGAACTTGCTTCTTCAGTAAACTAGGACATGCTCTAGTATTTAAGTCTGTCCTATCATGAGATTCATTGCCACTACAGGGTCATTACCTGCTCTACTAAAGGCATAAAGCACATGTTGTTGCCTACAAATATTCCTACAGTACTTTGCAGTGAGAACAATGCTGCTTTTTACAAGCTAAGCCATTTGCCTATCAGCAATAGTTCATTTGTATGTTCTTTCTACTCAGTCTATGCATAAACAATCCTCCTCTGGTCTGACTTGTGAAGCAGTGTTTGAAGCTTTGCCATCATATTCCAAAATAAGTTTATTTTCCTGTATAAATTTTTACTTACAGAAACTTTATTAAATACAGAAACTTTATTAAATATGGAGACAGAGTAAAGACCTAATTCTATTATTTCACATGCACAGAGCAGTGGCTTAAAAAGCCACTATACTTTATACACTGTACCTTATTGGATTTCATTAAAATTTAAGGTCAATGCTACTGATTTACAATTTCTTATATAAAACCTCTTATTTTTATTTTATTTTATATTTCCCAGAAACATCTCCTATCATATGTCACACTATGTGAAATATAAGGTTTTTCAGTGCATTGAAATCTCATTGCCAACGGTTACAGCTGCATTGTAGTTACACTGTATTGTAGCATACTGCTACATGAATGAATCCACCAAGGACCTAAGTTTTGGTATAAGTAAAGCTGACAACAAATGTGACAGCATTTTGTAACCTGGTTATTCTTATGAAGTGAGTGTGTCCATGAATATACATGTAGGACATAACCTGGAGCATTTACAAATATTTTTGTGTCAAGTCAATAATTTTACACAAGCTTTAATTCTGTTCAATCTACTTCACTCATCTGTGAAGCTTATCTGAGAGTTTTATTTTATTTTTCTTTTGAGCAGCTGACATGATATACTTGTTGACCAAAGATTTATTAAAAGACATAACATCAAGTTAAAATGAAAATCTTTACTTCAATAAACATTAAGGTTGGAAGTGAAGCATATAAAAGGTAAGAAATACTACAGCAGAAATTGTCTATTCAAATCTAAATCTCCTCTATTTGCTGCATATCCTTTACATATGTGCAGATGTTCTGTTTTAATTACACGCATTTGTTCACAGAACATAAAAGGATACACACAGGATAGAGTATGCTCACTTAATGAGTAGATCCCCATCTTGAGTTTTTATCTCTCTTACTAAATGTGTTATCCTCTGCCTTCTTCATTTTACATTATTAAAATCCTATTATGAAATTATTACTTTGCTCAAGGAATTTCTATTACCATCACTGTGACCAGTTCCTGAAGACTCATTTATTTTGCAACACCTGCACAAAGACTGTGGACTAACCATTTTATACAAATAGTGAAACACAAATATACTAGGTTGGAAAAGGGTGGAAAAGACCTCCAAGATCATCTGGTCCAACTATTCCCCTGCCTGTTGTTTGATAGCCAGTGAGACTGGGAGGCTTGTATCTAGTCACTGTCTCCCAGCTTAGAAGGCCTTCATCAGAGAGCCCTCCTAGGAGAAACATTCCTACATTCTCACCTGCTTTCATAAATTAGTATGAATGACCAGACTTGGTTTCTATCACTGCCTCCCTTATTGCATTGAAAAAGGTCCTTGACAAGGTAGCCTTAGAGGAGCAAACACTTTCTGTATATACACCCTTACAACCCCCAGACCTGCATAGTCACTGTTTATGTGCTCCAGATCTCCTCTGGAAGGGTCTGACTTATTTCTTATCCTTCAGTAACTAAATTTTGCTGGTAGTGATCCTATACAAAAAATGCTGTGTGACTTACCCCAGGATTAAATGGCAACACACAAGAGGTATAGCTGATGCTCTTATGCTAACATAATATTATATTAACATTCTTTCTTGAATGCCTCATGTATTTACTACATTGGATCTACAAAAGAGGCAAAAGGTCTTAGAAATAATGTGTTGCTTTGATTCAGTCTCAAAGACCATCTTCTGCTCTGAAATACATAGGAGAAAAAGAGTATCATAAGTTCTACTGAAAGTATTGCATAATGTTATAGTACAGTTTTAACAGCCTTTTAATGTTTAATTTCCTTTTATTAAAAATAAAAATAAAAATGATTGATTTATTGTATATTTATTTCCATATAGTTTACAAGCAACCTGGGACCTTGACAACCTTTTCACAGGCTTCAGCTTCTTTTCTGACAGTATCAACAGCAACAATGTCGATTTCTGTGATTCAAGCTTTTGTTAGAATTACATTAAGAGAAAAAGGTGGCCTGTAATGCGAGGCAAAATAATGTAATGGCTATGTGCCTACAACAAGCTCTGTACCTCTAAACAGAAAGACTGAGACTAAAACTCTTTTGGAATTTCCCAAAGCCTAGATGGCTAGCACTGAAATTAAAGAGCAGCTTTGTTGAAAGCAGCAATTATTTTAGGACACTGAAAAAGGACAAGCAGAAGGAAGTATATTTTCCAAGGTGGACAGAGGCTTTGGTCTAAAGCCTAAGGGTAAGGCTGGTGTTATAATTTACATGTTTCATTAGGAAGTTTTATGTTGAGCCACTTTTTAATCAAGCAGTAAATACTTTTACTTGACAAGGATGAAATTGGTTCTGTACTTCAGCAACAGTGTCTGGCTAATGATGAGAGAAATGCATAAAAAGCTGATTTTTCATGGGGGGCAGACTCAGACTTACCCATGTATTAAAATGTCCTGTATGGAAGAAAGGCAAGGCAAGGGAGAATGTGGGAATTTTGAAGGCAATGAAATTTGCCTTGGATATTTTCCCTGAATAGGGGACAAAAACAAGGTCAAAAATACCAAATTGGGGAACCAACAGCTCAATAAGACAGTCAAACTGGAATATTAACTCCATTTCATATGTCATCCCTCTCAGTCAAATTAAGATGCTGTGACACTTGATCAAACTGCATGTGACTTTGAGTCACCTTGATACTGTGTCCAGGATGCTTTCAGAATTCAGGCAAATTCCATACTCTTTCCTTGACAGCTTATTGCTCAGGTGTGCCCTTCGTGATGACCTTACATATCTGTGCAGTGTCATGTACCACACTGTCAGGGGAATATCCTCCCAGCACAAGACACTGAGACAAGATATTGTCTAAAGAAAAGAGCTAGGCAGAAGCAGAGGCACAGTGGACATGCCAGATTCATTTTGAACTGATCTGCATCAGAATGCTTTGAGTTCAGGGCAATGAATAATGCTTTGATTCAGATTAAATACATATGTAGATCTTTGTGGAATTTAAGCAAACTGTCCTTGAGGAAAAAAAAAAAAAAAAGAAAAAAAAAAAAGAGAAAACAACAATGCACATTCTTATCTGATTGTAGTTATCATGTAATAGAGCCAAATGATATACATGTACATCAACTTACTGCTGTTATGCTAGAGGACTTGAAAAAAGTGTATATAAAGTCACCCAAGTATCTACTTTGTACCCATCTTCTTTTCACATTTCCACTGTTCTGCAGCTCAAACAGGAACAAGTGCATTCACTGAAACACTCTCTCTCTATATATATAAATTACCAATTAATATTTATCCCACCGGTTATTGAAACAATAAGTGTTACACCATTAATCTCCATGTTCTCAAGTGACAGCTGCACAAACTCCTATAAACACAGGGGCTTTTCTGATGATCACCAGTACACGTCCTTGATTCATGACAGTGGTATCAAGGTGTTGATAGGAAATAAGAATGTGCAAGAACACTGACAGCTAAAATTATCACATTGTGGAGATCTTCCTGTGGCTGAAAACATATCAGTCCTCTGAAACAAACTTCAGAGAAACTTGTAAAATTTAGATATATTGGTTTTAATTATAGTTTTTTGTTGTTGTTTGTTTGTTTGTTTGTTTTGGGGGGGTGGTGGAAACTAAACCATTTGCCTAACTAGATTTATATGAAACTTTTTATCTTATGTGTTCAAATGTACCCCCAAGTCACAAAATATCTGTATTTTTGGTTGCTTTTAATCTCCATTTTCAAAGAGCCTTTGAAAGATGCTTTTCTTCAGCCTATAGTGTTTTTAACTTAAAACACTTAAATGTTTTTAATAAAAAATAGGAAAAATTCATTCAAGCTATAATTCTACTCCGTATCCATTTTTCACAAAGGGCTATATTTTGGGCCTAAATCTTTAACATGTAAAGAAAAGAACTTGCGGTAAAACTGAGAGATTTTTATTTTTTTAATATTTTTTTTTTCCACAAGGCCTATTTGCTAGGTGAATGAAAGAAAAATCAAGTTAAAATCAATGATGCTTTCTACTCTCCTGAAATATAACATGCAGTCAATATACTGCTGTGTAAAATGGCACTGTCAACTGAATGTGGGGCTCTAATGGCTTTCAGTCTTTGTCATATATCACATATCTTTGGAGTTAACAAAGCAGAACCAAGGTCCTGAAATACAGTGTTAAAAATCCCTCTGTCCTCTTCAGATACCATCCTTAGAGACATATACAAGGAGAAATAAATTTGGAATTAACATTAAACCAATTCTACTCAAGGCTGCATGTAATCCATAATACACCTTAATGTATTGGAGATTGTTGGTGGAGACTGGAAAATTAGAGATGGTTTTATTTGAAATCTGAAGATAAAGATGTAGAGGTAGAAAGCAAGTAATGCTCTGTGGTAACTACATAACATGGGCACATACATATCAAATAACCATCTGACATCAGTCTACTACTCCTAGGAACAGGCTAGTGGGAATCAGTACAATGCTACAGAAGGCAGCGTAACAAAGACCATTTGAATAAACTGAAGATAAACTCTCTAGAAGATGAGAGGCTGTGGAATATGCAGGGGTATGATCATCTCCCAGATGGAAGAAGAAAAAAACCTATTTTGCTCTCCTTTTCTACTGGACTGAACCAAAAGGTAAATCTGATGAAAAAGTGTTTTTAAATATAAGACCATATCACTAGAATGTCCCATGGTCAAATGCATGTAAACAGCGAGGCACTTTGCTTTTTGCAGCAAGAATAATTTGCTCTTTTTCAACAGCAAAAAAATGTACTTTTTCCATTTTGTGTTTCAAGAGCCTCTCTTTATTTAGTCTTTCATTCCCTCCCATCTGCGACTAAATTTAGTACGTTAGATTCACTTGGTTTAGGGGACTTCTTCAAGAAGAGCTGAATTTCTCTTGCTTTTTCTTGTACTTTAGAAAGAAATAGCAAGACTGGAGAACTAATAGGATACATAAAAACTGAGCCATGTAATTCTCTCCACTTGCATAGGTAAATAGATGCAGGAAAATAAGCCAGAGAGAAATCCAGCAGAAATTGATTGCACAATAAGCATAAAATTCAAAATAAAGCAGAATTCTTGGTCTTTCACATACCAGTTTCCAACAGTAGTGCAGATCCGGGTGCATGGTATATTCTGCTTTTTTGATCTGATCTACCAAGTCAGGTTTTAATTCGTAAATCAAGTATTTTACATCGTGTAGATGGTGCTGGGCCTTGAAGAGCAAGCATTTGTTTATGTTTTGAATTGAAAATGAGCAGTCTGCTGTAAATTTCAAATAAAGAGGCACTTAGAATATACAAGATTTTATGGAATGAAATAAAAAAGATATATGACATAAAGAAGTTTCACACAAGCATAGTTATTCAGTTGTAAAATCTTGAGATTAGTATGTTTTACAAAATAATAATATAATAGTAGTAAATCAATAGAAAGCCTGATAGAACAGTTTACCACATAGATTAATGTGGCTTCCTTTCTTTTTGAGCAATCACATTTCAAATCATTATGTAAATATCTAAAAATTCTGCAATAAAGGTCACATCATTTATTGTTAATCATATAGTGAACACTGAAAGACAAATGGCTTCCTTTCCAAACCTGAATAAGCTCTTAACATGTGTCTCTCCTGCTGATTATTCTACTACAAGATTACTTACCAAAGTTTTTGTAGACCATAGGGTCATTATCAGCATATTTTTCATATGTTATTATTTTATAGCTTCTTCCTGACATTACATCAAAGGAAAACTGATTATTATTTCAACATCAGCCATCCTGACAAAAACAGATATTTGTTCCAGAGGAAGTGGATGAATCTTGTCATATTTATGTATACCTTTTTGCTACTGGAAATATAAACTGTTAATATTCTCTCTAGATTTCATGTTTACTCCTCCTGTATAAAAATGTTACTAATTAAAAAACAGAGAAGAATCCCAATATAACGTACATTCAGAATAAGTTAAATGGGAATGTGGCTGTCAGTTTCTCAGCTATAAAACAGCTGCAGTAATATTTCTACGACTTTAGTAAAAATTATGTAAAAAAATAAACAGCAATACTATAGTGTTTCACTTCACTAAGGTCTGGCAATGTAACTAAGTCACCCAGAGAATCTTAGCTCTGTCTAGGATAAGTAAAATTAAAATCTCAAAATTAGAAACAACTGCCCAAGGTAAGTAATACTAAATATCCAAATTAACAGAAAAAAATGTTACTTTATTCTTCCAATCTGAAATTACAAACAAAATTTGCATTGCTCTAAAGCATACTGCATTTGTATCACATAAGGGCAAGCATAAAGCTGAGATAGTGTTGGAATCTCCTATGATTAGTGTATTATAGTGTATTATCAGTAGTATTATCACTTTTATAATACAGCATCAGCCATAGATGAATCCTGAACCCTATGCCAATTACAGCCTTCACACTAATGCGAGGTCCTATAATATGAAGTCCACACTAAGTCCTATAGCTCTTTCTCCAATGCTAGCTGGTTTTATTTAACCTTATCCTTCCCTGCCCCAAACTAGGTTTTCATGCAACATGTTGCACACAGGTATAATAAAACTGGAAAGATTCTGTATCATTTCTTATAATTTTTTTTAAAATTTGTTTCTATTTCAAATAGTAATATCAATTAACTGAATTCTATAAAATAAAATTATCTAAAATTATCCAGTTCAATTAATCAATTGCATATGGGAATTCCTGCAAAGTTACCTTTTTCAGTTGCTGAAAGAAATCATTATCTAAACCCATCACCAAAACTCAACACATTGTTTTTTTATTATTTAATTTTATTTCATATCTGTCTGGTGAATGAGCCAGAGCCAGAACTTTATTAAGTCTCTGCTGCCATGGGATGTGACTTATTGCAAACAAGTGAAAATCTGTAGTCAAGGCAGAAGTAATTAGAGCATGTCTACAGTGATATTCAATGTGTAACTTCTTGCCATCCATCTCACACCAAAGTTGAACTCTTCTGAAGCCCTCACTTCACATGTTGAGCAGTCAGGGATACTGTGGACTGGTCCACACTGGTCCAGAGACAAGCTGACTTTCCTCTGGCTCTGTGTTTGCTAAAATACAAATTAGAGAAGATAAGTAAAAAAAGGTGAGAAGCCAGAAAGAGGGAAGTGTGAGAAGGCTGGTGTCAGAGTGCTTTAGAGGTTTCCGTCTTAAGGTTATTCAATGTAATGATGGGTAGTTTAGAAGAAAACCATCCTTGGAGTAGGCTCAAACTCAAACCCAAAAATTCACAGGGCTTTGTTATCTGTGGATCAGACAGAGAGTTATACAATATGTCTTGTCAATGAGAATAAAACAGCTTGATGAGGAATTTAAAATCAGCCCAAGCTACCAGAAGAGCAACACTCTGAAAAGGCTTTAAGAATGGGAAGAAAAAAAAAAAAAAAAAAAAAAAAAGCTAAGGAAAGGGGATGTGGGGGAAAGAGGAACAGTTCCAGGGACACAAAATGATCTGTTATTCTAATTGTTCTGCTTATTATTCTGTAAACACTCTGGCAAATGTTCTCCATAGTTATCAAGCATATGTTTTGAATGCATTATGCAAAACAATTAGAAGCACCTGCTTCCTTTTCTATTCATAGAAAAATGTCAATATTAATCTTATTCTCACTGTCTTTCCAGAGCTATCCTTTGGCTAGACACTCCCCAGGCAGCTGTACTAGATCCCAGTCTGCTTCAACTCTTCATATTAAATTCATAGAATCATAGGATGGCTTGAATTGGAAGATCTTTAAGATCTTTTAGTTCCATCCCCATTACATATGCAAGTTATAAGACTCACTTTCTTTAGCCTTCCTTGCATATTTCCTCTGCACATCTTCTTGCCCTTCACCCTATTACACAGAGACCCTGACCACTGTAACTCTAGTACACTGACTGTTTCTTCTGAGTGGGGAGCTGGGGGTCAGCCTCTTCTCACAGATAACTAGTGATAGGACTAGAGGGAATGGTCTCATGTTGCACCAGGTGAGGTTATGTTGGAAAGTAAGAGACATATCTTCTCAGAAAGAGTAGCCAAGCATTGGAATGGGTTGCCCAGGGAAGTGGTGGAGTCACCATCCCTGGGGGTGTTCAAGGAAAGGCTGGACATGGTGCTTAGGGACATGGTTTATTGGGTGATATTGGTGGTAGAGGGATTGTTGGACTAGATGATCTTGCAGGCCTTTACCAACCTTAATGATTCTATGATTCTAAACGTCTTGTCTTAAGGAAGGTCTGTGTTTACATGTCCAGGGCAACTCTAACACTGGGTACAGTGTGGTCTATCCCCATCATAGCTTCACTGAGAATTACTTTGCTAAAATCTTGCCTGAGTTATTTTCCTCTTGTTTTAAAGCAGGAATGGCAGCAGCTCATACTCCAGCACCAAACCTGGCACAGAAGAATTTTAAGTCCACAGAAAAAACAACAGTACCTCCTTCCTGCACAACATCACTCCAGGAGGAAGATCCTTGCCAGATAAAAGCCATTAGAGAAACTACAGGTAACTCTTCTACACAGTGTGTTATGTGATTGACGAAGCAAGAAAGCAGGAAGGCAAAGGCTAAACTTATGGACAAAATGGAGTTTACAGGTTAACATATATTCCACTTTCTTTTTCTGTGGACATCTGTGCAACCTGATAGCAGTTTTCTATGAGAAAACCTCCCCAAGAAATGTATATAGGGGAAAATCCTAAAACACACTAATATCATAATGATAAACAATGTGATCCTAAGCTCAGTGAGTGTCAATGGTCTTTCTATTCCAACACCTGCTGTTCAGAAGAACTCCTGGATGGAAAGGCAATACAGAACAAATTTTGATACTAACATGACGTGGAAATATAAAATGGTCATATAAAGAAAACAAATAACCACAAAGAGAATATCAAACAGCTTCTCTAACCACCTCAATCATTTCATAACATTGCCAGAAGTTCAGATATCTAAGTCTTTTATCTTATTTTTCTTAAGGTTTTGAAATTTGTTGTTGCTGATGATGAAAATGAGAAAAGGAATGTTCATGTCATTCACAGAGAAAAATAAATAAATAAATAAAATCCTGCTTCCCCATACCAGTATAAAAACTAACAATTTAGCAAAACAAACAACAACAAAAACAACTCAAATTCAAATTAGCTTTAAACAATTCTGATTAGTTCTGAAATAACTCGCTCATTGCCAGTCTGTTATGTAACTAAAGGAGAATAAAGGAATGTCTGTTTGGCAGCTGCACAAAAAATGGGTGGCAGAAGAAAGCTCTTTTGAAGAGAAGCTGCAGGGGACAACAAGAGGTAAGAAGACCCTGAAGAGAACTACTCCCACAGTCTTTTACAACATTATAGACTGTTAAGCTTAATAATATTAAGCTTTAATTTATGATCAAACACAAAGAAATTTAGAAGAGAATATAAAACATTTGTAATATTTATGAAGAATTAATGAAAACACTTCTTGGAAATTTTATGGTTGGTTTGTGTAACTTATGCCTCTCAAAACTAGAGTGAGTAACAAGAAATCAGTCAGCTCTGGACTCAGTTATTTCCTTAATGTCTTAACACCTTTCATATTCCTCTCCTAGTGCCACCTTTCTTTTTCCAAGTAAAACTGATGGTCTGTACTATTTAACAAAAGAAAAACAAAACAAATTAAACAAATTTGAAGCACAAAAACTTGTAAGCTCAGAATAAATTTTAAATAAGTAAAATAACTTACTGCCTGTAAGGCTTTTGTTTTTACCTAATAGCAACAAAAGGCTCAGTCAAAACGTCAAAATGCAAATACAGATTAGTATTTTGAATTTGATTACACATTTCTCATGAATGACATACAAACAATGCCTTTGCTTGAAAAAAAAAGTAATATTGTATTAATATGAATATTATTTCAAGGACAATGTTTTTAGTAACTTAATGTTAGCAAATATTTATTAAATAGTTATTTTAAATGACTTCTTCAAAATCAGATTTTTACTGAAGGGTGTGATATTTGTAGTTTTAGAATTGTTTGTGTAGTTAAGTAATGCAGTCAATTTAACTTTATGACTATATTAAACAAGGATTGTTAATGAACCTCAAAGCTTAAGAATATATTTGAAACTATCTATCTTGTCTTTTTAAACACTGTACAGTAATTTGAATGATCATTTTTAGTGTTTTTTTGGCAAATCCTTCAGTGCAATCTATTTGACTTGGAATAGGTCTAGAAGAAATCTTTGGCAATTATGGGACAGGAAATATTTTTAATAATGAAATAGCTTACTACATTAAAGTAGGACAACAGCATATGTCCCTGTTCTTGAGGCAACAGGACAATGATTTAAAAATTAATCTCTTCCACACATGATACTGTGACAGACTGGAAAAGGTTTGACACAAAGAGGACACATGGAGTAATCCCTTCCAACACAGCATGCATATCCGTATAATACGTTTATTTTATATTCCTTTTATCTTTTCTTCCTGGATGGGCACATAAAACTCATCACTGCAACAACAACCATGCTTTGTGGAAGTTAAGCCAGGAATACATGTGGGAGCCTGATGGATTTTTATTTTTCTTTATGAGGTTCTGGCATCCAGTTCTCTAACCTAGCCATTTGCTCACATCACTCATTCCCAGAATTGCATGGGATTCTTACTGAAAGCTGGTGACTTTACTACCCAGACTGAAAACACACCATTAAAAAAAATAATTCTATATCATGAATGGATTGCAATATTCATCTGTAGGGAAAAGAATTCCCTTACATATCAAATGTTGATTCCAACATTGACATGGGAATTAGTTTTAGTGACACCCACTTTTCATGATCCACATGTTTGCCAAAGAAATAAAACATCTAACATGGACAAAAATATGTAACTTTTCCTGGAGTAATCAAGTCTTATTTCAAATTCAAGACAATGTCACACCATGTACAAGCTTAAATCTCTGGTGGAGACAATGGAAGTTGAAGGCACTCTGTACCTTGCAGAACACGTGATATTATAACAAAACATTTAGATTTTTCTTTTAATTCATATTATAATTTACATAGAAGTCAACATCAAAAGTTATTGGTTGTATGAGAAAAGGTTGTTTCCCAGATACAAGAGCTGAATAAACTTTATATATAACCTATCATGTCACTATACAGAAATTCTTCTGCTTCGTTGGGTGAGTTCAAATTTGCATAAAAATCTAATGATTTGAAGACAATACCTGCTTCTCAAAGGTACAGAAATTGTAAGGTTCATCCTTTGTTGACAAACACTTACTATCAAGAGTAGAGCCATTGCACTGCTGATTTGCAAAACTCATCTCAGGAGGAAGAAAATGTTGCATGTGCTGGTTTGAGTATTGTCATGGACACATTAATTGATACAGTCTTGGCTTCAAGAAACTAGCAGAGATTGTGGTTGTTTTTTTTGCTTTTCAATTTATTAATTTATTAATATTTTTTTTTTTAAATTTAGCTTCTCACACTGCAAAAATCAAAAAGAAGGACTAAGAGATCAGGTAATTAGAACATTACATTGGTGAAAGCATTATGAAAACAAAACAAAACAACAAACAAACAAACAAAAAAAACATTTTCTAGATTTGACCTCAAATCACCTCAATAAAAAAAAAAAAAAAAGGTAAGGGAAGAAAAGAAACAAATACATTCTCCTTCAGGTGGTGGTAGTGAATAAACTTAATACAAGCATCTACTTCAGCTGGTATGAATGTATATGTATGGTATACTCACAAAACAAAACCAACAACAAATACAATCTACAGTGACAAAGGCTGAAGAAATCATCTGGTAACATATCATCTTACTGCAGTATTAACTGAAATATTATCCATAGATTTTCTCATTCTTTTTTGTTGCAGAGAGAATAAAGCCCGTTCCATTGAACTGTGAATACATGTATCCCAGCTATGCAGAAGAATATTGTGGAAGTCAACATGTGTGATATATCATATAAAAAACACTGCAAGTAGAGCTACCCTTGACCTTAAAGAGATGAGCTTTCAACATGTGCAACTATTGATTTTGTAACCATACAACCCTCTAAGCATCAATCCAACTTTATCTTCAATATGACTACCAAATGCAGGCTGATCAATGTCTGTATAATGCAAATTGCTGCTTAAACACCACCACCACCAAGAAGTCAATATTTACTCACACAGTGCATGTAACAGAAAGCGATCAGTGTACGTATTGCTCAATTCAATACATGGTCCAAAAAAATGCATATCACATATTATCATGACACAAATTAATGCTGTATTTACAAGAATTAACTTGAGAGAAATACCACACTAAGTTGACTGGAAGGTTGTTTGGAATACATGAGTTGGTATTTTGCAAAATATTCAGTGGTTATGGGGTTAGCAATGTTATTTTAGATTTGCAGTATGTAAATGAGATCAAAATGCTCCAGATTTCATTTTCTTGTGGCAGAGGGAAAGAAGGTGATTTTAAGCACTTACTATAAATAATAAAATATTCAAAGATATTGCAAAAGCCAAACTGTGTCATTTATATAATGGCTGTGACAGGTTTGGGAGAGAACAGTCTGTCTCCTCACTCTGAACTTAAGCAGGACCCCACCTTCTAGGGAGTGAAATCTGAAAGTCACATTAACTTATTGAAGACTCATGATATTAAGTGCAATGTTCACATTTAAACTATTTATCACAGTTAGAGCAATGTTTATATTTAAACTATGTAGTGTCTTCAAAATGCCATTATGATCATTTCATTTAAATACTTGCAGAGGGAGTCTTTATCATTTCATACAGCATAGCTCACTTTAACCCCACACAATACTGTGGTTGAAACTGGAGCATTTTACCCCCTTTGAAATACCCTCCAAAAGTGAGCATTTGGGTAAAAAAGTGTGGGTAGCAGTTAGGAACTTCTATCACATTAATATTTAGGTTCATTCTCAGGATCTGGGTTAAACATTCAGAGGTGTTTAAAACCATAATTATCACTGCAGTCAACGGCAGGTAGCTGCAAAGCATCACTGAAAATTCAAGTCTTCACCCTTATGAAAGTCCACAAATTCTGGACTGACCAGTGCACTGCAGGGATCATTCATGGAATACTGCAAGCATGTGTACTTTTTTCCAACACCAGCTGATATCTCACCTTCACATCTCAAAGTTAAGCCTAAAGTTGTGTCTACCAGTCTCTATGTTGTGGTCATGAGCCCCATGTTACTAAAGTGTGAATAGCATGTAGTAGCACATCTCATGGATGATACCTCAGCCAAAACTGTATTTATATGTAGAAATACATAGGAAAAAAAAAAAAAAAAGACAACTCTCATGACTTCCAGTTAGGTCTTGTGTTATAATACAATTTTTAAACTGAATACAAAAACTAGCCTAGAACAACTACACAGAGTCCCTAAAAAAATGTATCTGAAACCCACATCCTATTTGCTGGTTCTCACATTTTGAGAGTAGTTTATCACACATTTAGGAAATGCACGCTGGTAGCCAGCACTTTCATTTCTGTAATTAGTAGTCAGTATTCTGACATTTAAAGCTCTCATGCTGAAATAAGAGCTGATCTCTTATCACAACTTTAAAACTGCTTCTGCAGCTTGCACATGGAAGGGAATACCCTCTGTTCTTTCATGTGTTTGTCAGTTGTGATCTTGACAAGCTTGTAAACATGTCAAAGGCTGACACTATCATTTAACTGGATTTAACAAGTCTTCTAGTATAAAGTATTTAACATAACTGCTAAGTTGTCCTCCAATCTCCAAGGAACATTTTTTGGTGCGAGAAAGGAGTGAAAATTCTAAAGATATTAGCAGAATATGTTTTTCATTGAAAATCATGTTTTTTACTGAAAGAAAAAAAAATTAAATGTTGTATTACATATCGACTTGTATGCTGGTATATGTCATAATTGCATGGAGATCATGGAAAAAAACAGCATTTCAAGCTCCATGAATAATTTCTGTGTTACTATGTTTTGTTTAGTGTAAAATTCATTAATAAGGTATTATCTCAATGATTCTAAACAACAGAAAATCTGAATTCAGGCACTAAAAACAATCCTGAACTTCAATTTCTAAAAACTTTTTAGTTACATTTTTGTTCTCATATGTTTTCTTTCTGAGTTTTGAACCTGCATTTCACACATTTTCAGAGGCTCCTTTTTTCAGTCACAAGGGGAGATATGCAGAAGTTTTTAAATGAACAGCAAGAGGCTCACATATTACCAATTCTCCGGAAAATGTGCTTTAATAAACACATCAAATAATCTGCTATTCATTACGATAATATAAGTTTCTTACACAGGTCATAAAATTCCTCCAAGAAGTGTCCACATAACAGTGGTGTCTTGCTTCGATTAATAAATACAAATAGATCTGGCAAAATTTTACTTCTTTTGTGTATGTCTCAGTATAGACATTTCCATGTGTAAGAATATTAGCAAATTAGCTTGTCTGTGCAGGCAGTCTTCTAGTGTCCTCTCTGAAACAGTAATATTTAGTCTTGCAGGTAAAAATATATATCTGACAATAAAATGTCAGTAGCTCCCCCTGATGTAGTGTGAACATTTTAAAGAACAGATTAAATGAATATTTATTTATTTATTTATTTATTTTTTAAGTGCTATAGTAATAGTCTAAAGCATAGAATCGGGCAGGAAAATGGGTAAGCATTTATGTATACATTAAATGCATGGAGAACATCCATGGCTATTTAGTTACCAGCTTTATTCACTACATGGGAAAGCTGACAATATGTTGTTTTTCTCCATTTATATATAGATATTCAAATGTATAGATTATAGATTATATTGGAACTTTAAATAGACCAAACAGGATAAGTTCTATACTAATTACATGTATCAATTCCCTAGGAAATATTATGTAGTAGAGGCGTGTGTGCAGAAGTGCTCAATTTCCCTAGATTTCAAGGCTGTCTAGATTTTAAGATTTTAAGAACCTTGTGAAAAGAACAAAGAGAACACCCTTCTCTGTAGTTTCAAGAAAAATCTTTATTGAAAGCTAAGGAAGTCTTTTAACAGTTTTCAAACAGGGATGAATTCAACAAGTTCTATCTGCAAGTGCTTGTAATTTCAAGGCAGGTCTTGCTGCATCTTTCGCCTGTTTTCTTTTTCTGTTTCCAGAGAACAGAAAAGACAGAGTTACAGCAGAATCTTTAGTGAAGTATGGGTTTTATTGTACCTTCCCAGGCTCATTAGTACAGGTAACAGCTCCTAGTTGTTAAGAGACTCTGGGTAAAAGCATCAGCAGTCAATGATGCTAAAGCAGAGGTACGTGCAGAGACTATGGTTCAGGCTCTGTCTTAGGCTGGGGACAATACTATAAACCCTGGTTAGGGAATGTTTGGGTTTGGGTTCTATTCATTTTATTCACATTTCATTATGATTTCATTTTCACGCTCAAGTCAACTTCACACCTCTCAGACTTGCCTTTTTTCAAAGGAAACTGAAGAATTATCAGTCATATGCTGCTCTCAGTAAAATTGACCTTTTTGTTAGCATGTGTCTGGAAGGATTTTCTTTTTCCCTTTCCTTTCCTTTCCTTTCCTTTCCTTTCCTTTCCTTTCCTTTCCTTTCCTTTCCTTTCCTTTCCTTTCCTTTCCTTTCCTTTCCTTTCCTTTCCTTTCCTTTCCTTTCCTTTCCTGTCCTTTCCTTTCCTTTCCTTTCCTTCCCTTCCCGTCCCTTCCCTTCCCTTCCCTTCCCTTCCCTTCCCTTCCCTTCCCTTCCCTTCCCTTCCCTTCCCCTTCCCTTCCTTCCCTTCCCTTCCCTTCCTTCCCTTCCCCTTCCCCTTCCCTTCCCCTTCCCTTCCCTTCCCCTTCCCTTCCCTTCCCTGTCCCTTCCCTTCCCTTCCCTTCCCTTCCCTTCCCTTCCCCTTCCCTTCCTTTCCCTTCCCTTCCCTTCCCTTCCCTTTCCTCTTTTTCTCTATATTTAGTCATTTTGAGCAATAATAGAAGCTGAAATATAGCCTTCTGGTTTACACTGGCTTAAACTTTTGAAATGCATTCTGGTGGAGGGTTTCTGTTAGTGCTTTTGTGCCCTTTTTTTTTTTTTTCTTTTTGTTTTTTTTCCACCCTCTTTACCGAGTATCCATTCCTTGCTGTGAATATGAATGAATGAATAAGAAACATAGTTTTGATGAATACACAGTCAAACTGCAAAATCTTCTGGTTCAATAATGAAAGCAACAACAGATCCATAGTTGTATACCCACATGCATTATCTATGTTCATCTACTAAACACAAATCTCATTGATGTACGGTGAGGGCCTTTATAAGGTCACTGTAAGGTTGAGCTATTGAGGGAAGATCTGGTGGTGTACCAGCATCATCTATACAAATGCACAGAAGTAGTTTTGTCCCAGAAGAAAATCATTGGAGTGAGGGGATTGATCGCTGTCTTCAGGACAGTCTCCTTTTAGATGATATATGGAAAAATTTTCTATCTCCATATGGTAAAGGTGCCAGTGCCAGAGTAATTTTTTTTTTCTTTTTTTTTAGCAGTAGTCCCTGTCCTTCCCTGTATATCTATGTCAGAAAGTGAGCATAGTACTTTTTATTTTTTGTCTTCCTTGCACTCTTCATAGAAGCCCAGCTAGAAGTTGCAAAGAAGAAACACCACCATCCATTAAAAAAAAAAAAAAAAAAAAAAAAAAAAAGAGAGAGAAAGAAATACTTCCACATACTTCCTCCATGTTTGTGGCATAGCTGGCATAAAGAAATTTAGGTTGTTCCTTTTCATGGATGGGAATGGAGGGGACATTGCAAATACCCTGTACTATAAGAACTGCATGTTCTTCTCCCAGGTTACAGCTTCCAGCTCCCAAGATATCTTGGGCATCACAGTTTTGAGTCAGCTTGTATATAAATAGCAATACAGCAATGAAAGAAGAACATAAGTGTACGCTTAGCTTAAAAAATAAAAATCAAACAAACAAAACAGAATAACAGTGCTGCTACAGGCTGTACTGTATAGTAGAACTTGTCAGTTTTCTGACCTTTGCTGCCAGTGGCTACTGCTTTTTCTATGCTGAGAGAAAACAGATGATCCACCAGCTGGATTGCCAGAACAAGTCCTTCAAGAAATAGATTCTGTTTCTTTCACTGTCAATGGAACCTTGAGACTAAGTTTTGAAGTGATGATAGGAGCCCACATGTTTTAAGATCTCATTAGGCATCAGTGCATCATCAGGACCCCAACTATAAATAAAAATACCTCTCATTCCTTCATTGTGCAGTTTTTAATGCGGGCAGAATTTAAAATGCTGTTCTCAGAGGGAAAAGGCACATGGCTAGTCCCATCTCCCACTGTACTGAATTTCATGGTCCACCACTATGAGATCTTTGCTATTTACCTGCATGAGCTTTCCTCATGGCTAACAGTTTCAATTTTAAAGCTGAAAATTCCTCTCAGGAAAAATCTCCATGGAGAATTTAAGTATCAGGATGAAGACTTTGAATCAGTCAGTATTTTCAATATGCATACAGAGCAGAATAATGGGGTGATATATATATAAAATATTTTGGATACCAGATGGATTTCTGCCCTTGAAACCATTCACTGCTTTCAGAGTGCAAGACTTCATTCCTAGATATAAAAAAATCATCTAATTAGTTCTTGATGTCAAGAAAGTATATTTTAGAGTGTCCTATTCCATGTTGACAAGGATAAGTCAGGCTTGAGCTTTTTTTTTTTTTTAATTATTTATTGTCTACATTGTTGTTGTTAGGGAGGTGGAAGGGAAGGTTTCATTATTCCTTGTTTCAGGCTTGTTTTTCTATCATATCAAAGAAATATACAGCACTGGAGAGTAATGTAACAAAATGGTGGTAAGACTTATTAATGGTTGGAAAGAGCACGGAGGAAAACCAGTTTTCCCTTTACGTCTTAATCAGTTAACTTTTGTTGATCATGTGGGCTGACTTAAGGTGCAAAATGCATATATATAGTATGTATGGACAGTTGTCAGTTCATGAGTTTTATACCCTAAAATGCTGGCATGTACACCAGTTTCCTCCCAAAATATGATCACAAAAACTTGTTGCTGAGCTTGACCTAAAAACTTTTTAGTTTTAAATTAGTTGTTACACATCTGAATGTGTATGAATGAATGAACAAATACATGACAGACAAAAGGCCAGTGATCTTGCAAGTGTGTTGTTAGACATGAGACAAAAAAATACTGATGAGAAATAGAATATCTTAAGGCTGCTATATTATGCAGTTTCTACTTTCTAATCTCAGACAGAAGTAGTTTGTTTCTTTGACCAGTATACTATGTACCTTAAAATATTACATGGATGTATTGAATACCATCTGAGAATTCCACACATTAACCCTATAAGATGTGGTTCCAAATGATGTTCCATTTGTATACAAAGCAAAAAGCTTTGATATTATGCCATAACTAATTTTGTACCAATCAGAACATTCTTATTTCCTAAATGAAAAATTAACTTCCATGAATACAAAGACTAACAAACAAACAAACAAAAACAATAACAACAAAACTATTATTAGTTAAATAAATTAAAAATACATTGAAACTAGAAATTCTCTTTTCTGGGAATTTTTTCACTACAACCACTTGTTATTTATGAAAAAAGAGAAAAAGCTTCTAAACTGTATATGCTGCATATGAAAGATAGCTATCAAATGTTCACTTTATCAATGCAGGAACATGTAATTTCTTTCTGACAAACAGATGGTCAATAGTTTGCCAGTGACCACAGCTACTTACACAGTAGTTATTTTACATTTCCATAGTATCATTTTCAAGATGAAATAATGAATACTTGCAAATTAGCTATTAAAGTATCTAAGGCAAAGCTGCCAATTTTTACTTCATTTTTAACTATACATCTCAGGAAATTGAATAGACTAAGTTCACTCTATAAATTCAAAACTTGGTAATTATTATCTTGAACTTATGCAGTCCTAACAAGTTATTTTTAGTGGGATACAGTTCTTAAACAAAATCTTCCTTCGAATGCCAGAAATTTGTAACTAAATAATTGTCACAATCCCATCTCTCCTTTGACAGAATTGCAGGAACTAATGAAGTCAAATTCTGCCTTAGCTAAAATCTTCTTACTATGCTAGAGATGTTCTATCTCTATTTATATTGCTGGTGAACAGTGATCCTGGCTTTCAGTATGCAAAACCACTTGTATTTATAACTTTGATATATTTTAAAGGTCAAAGGTGTTCTTGATAAATACACTTGAGAAAAAAGATACAGGGAAAAGGCCATTCAAACTTTGTCTTAGAGAAAAGCAATTCAAAACAAACAAGCAAACAAACAAAAGCAAACAAAAACTCCACCCTATATAATTACAACATTTGGAAGTCTCAATAAGGGAACATTTTCACATTTTCTTACACTGGAATTAGGAATCTCCCTGGACTACAAAGGTCATGTACTCAACGGCAACAAAGGGAAAAGGAAATTTTATTGTAGCTGGGCAGAACAGTACATGCCCTTCTAGACACAGTGACTCAAATATTGCAAGGAGCCTGTTATACTAACCCAGTGTGCCTTATCCAGTGTTTAGTCAGCTGGAAGTGTCAGTCCATAAGGATTTTCTTGTGGGCTTCATTCAGCAAATTTAGTCCACTCAATTGTAAAGGACAATTGTAACCTTCAGACATGCTCTGTAAGTTTATGGAAATGATAAATAGTCTTTATTTATTTATTAAAAGGACAGTGAACTACTGGAATAAGATAAAAGGGAAAGCATTGATTTTCTGTTGATGTTTCCAGATCAAAACTAGACATTTTTCTTCAGAACAGTTTCAATTCTGACAAAATTTAGTGGGTTAAATACATTTTTTCCCCCCTGGGTGTTAGAATTGATATTGAATTGAGTTTTTAATGTTTTTCATAATCTCAGAATTTCTAAAGGCAGAATAACCCATGATGTCTTCTGAGATGCTTCAGCTCTCCTCACCCAGACAGCACTTAAAGTGCAACCACCAACATCAGCACTAATGCACAGCCACACCATAATTATTCTTACATTTCTATCTATACATATATACATATATAAATAAAACTGTTTTCACATCTGTAAACAAATGACTGATAGCTAGTTTTAACCAGCTGAACCATACAGCTGTTCTTGCAGTGCAAAAATCAATTAAGACATCGTTGAAATCCAGGTTAAGAATAGGAAGTTCGCTTTTCAAAGGTGGTGACTAAGACTGAATGGCAGCATCAGAGGTTAAAGTGCTGAATTTTTACCCCTTTTGGTAAATAGATGAGAATTCTTTAAAGCAGGGGAATAAGAGATACTTTTTTCTTTATTTCTTCCATTTCTTAACAGTCAAAAACAGGTTGAGAAGATCATTTTCATCTTTCTGTATTTTATTTTTACTTGACAGTATAGCAGAAGGAACTCAGGGAACCAGCATATTATTTTTCTTTTCATGTTACTGTTTAAATTGCAAGTTCCTTAGAATCTGACGGTATTAAAAGAGCAGAGAGTCACTGTGACAAGTGACAGAGATCTTTACTGATGGTAACAAGTTTATCTTGTACATAGAAATTGTTTGAAAGTTCTCAGCTATCTGAAAGAACTCAAATTAGAATTTGGGGGCTGTAATCCCAACAGATACACACTAATTATTGGGAACTGTTAGAAGAGAGAACAGTAATATTTCTTAACACTGTTAGAAGAGAGAACAGTAATATTTCTTAACACTGAACATAGCAAATTCTTAGTCTTTCTAGAAAGACACTGAATTTAGTTGAAAGGCAAGGCTTAAGCCACCAGTCCATACTATAACATGAATAATAGCATTTCTCAGTGTATTACTTTGCAATAAAATACTTTACTGGGCAATACTGTCACCAACTGCTTCTGTTTCCCCCTACCTCCAACATACCCTTTCACCACTCAGAGAACAACTTGGTTTACAGACAAACATCTGTAAGTAAAGAGGATGACTGATGAGTACTCCACTGATGAGTAATGGCTTAGTGTAAAACCAGTCCATTAGATACATAAACATTTTAAAACCTGAGGAGTCTGTTAACTTCTAATAGTAGGCAAATAGATTATTTGTCATCACTAAAGCATTAAGATATATCTTCATGAGCAGACCTGTGCAGCAGTGATCGGCATAGGCTATTTTCCTTTTGAGTGCTATGTTTCATTATTTTTGTACTATGTAATATGTGACAAAAAAATTCACATTTCTATATATAAAGGATGTGTAGAAAGTACTGACTGGGATGAAACTGATTCCCTCTTTAGTTAAGCCTCCAGCAGTCACTCAGACACTGGAAATTCCTGTCCTCCCTTGCATGTGCTGATGTAAGTGGCTTTATTAGGTTTACAGTGACTTCAGTGCTGGTAACCACTAAGTCTTTTCTCTGTGATTATATTGAATTATAGAATGGCTTGGGTTGGAAGGGACCTTAAAGACCAGCTAGATTCACCCAACCTGCCATAGGCAGGGATGCCACCCACTAGGTCAGGTTGGCCAAGGCCCCATCCAACCTGGCCTTGAACACCTCCAGGGATGGGGCATACATAATCTCTCTGGGCAACCTGTTCCAGCGCCTCACCGCCCTCACAGTGATGAATTTCTTCCAATTGTCCAATCTAAATCTATCCTCTTTTTGTTTAAAACTATTCTCCCTTGTCCTGTCACTATATCCATGAATAAGGGTATACTCCCCCTTTCCATCCTTTTTATAAGTTCCCTTTAAGTATTGAAAGGCAGCAATGAGGACTCCCCAAAGCCTTCTCTTCTCCAGGATGAACATCCCCAGCTCTTTCAGCCTTTCTTCTCAGGAGAAGTGCTCCAGCCCTCTGATCATCTTTGTGTCTTCTTTTGGGACTGGCTTCCAATCCTCCTTGTCTTTTTGGTCCCCTCCCTGTGCCCAACAGCAACAGGGCAGAGGCTCCACCACCCTCTGGGGGGCATCCCCCAGTGCCCTTCTCACAGGCACACCAAGGAGTTACCCCACCAGTCAGTCTCCTGCTCACACCCCCTGATGCTCAGTCTTTCCACCTCCTCCCTGAGCTCAGCCACCATTTCAAGCAGACATTCCTGAAGAACAGGCGGTCACCCCGTTGCCCTCCCCTGGCAGCAGCAGGCTCAGGCACTCCCTGAACAGCCTGAACAGCCATGACTCTGGGCAGGCCCTCTATCTGGGTCGCCACAGTGTTTTTGGAGTGAGCTCTGTGCCTAGTCAACACCACGGTAGGTAGGTGATCTTATACACCGCCAATATGTGGTGCAGAGCCCCAGGCCCTGCCAAACCAGCTGCACAACCCCAGTTTATACACACTGCTGGCCCCTCCCCATGCCTGGTGGGCATCGCACGGTGTCACCCTCCCTGGGGCTGTTTCTAGGCAGGGGGCGAGGGTGCTGCCGCCATTGCCCTGACAGCGCCCCCTACTGTCAGCCTCTCTCACGAGAGTGGGCGGCTGAGGCCTGGTGTCTAACTTCCTCACAGATGAAAAATAAACAGCACCCAAAATATCTCAAGTAAGTTATCCTCAAAAGCATATATACACTGGAAAGGTTCTATAACAAGAGGCTAACCAGTGTGAGTCGTTTGAAATAATGAAACCTGCTTAAGGACCCTGCTGAAGTCTTTCATAGAAACATCAATATGTGTTACTTCAGTACTAACAAATAAGGCAGAACAAGTACTTGTGTCATCAAATAAATGTATAAGCAATTAAAAATCAAAAACAACAATATGTTGCAGTGCTAAGTTAAGAGCAATTTAGAGGACTTAAAAAAAATGGAAGTATAAGATGTAAAGGCTGGCAGCGATAAAGAGAACAAGAATGAGAACACTGGCCTTGTCAAAGTGGGTAATTGTGGATAATTCATAGAACATATTGGAAAGCAAGTCCAAGCACATACATTAAAAGAGGACTTTTTTGTTCTTTTCAAGTGTCTCTGTGTGTCAAACATCTAAGGTCTGGAAGGTTTAAATGGGTTTAAATTAATCTATACTCAATTATTTCAGGTGTCCTGCTATGCATACTGCTGATTGGAAATCTAGATTATAATTTGTGACACATAATGCCAGTAGTATAGATGTCTTGGTGATATTATTTAAAAATATACCACCAAGTATATTTTACTAGATTATCCATTTAAAATATTTACCCTTTCTGTGGTCATTTTTAGTTTCTGAAAGGCTGACAGACTTACACTGAGTTCTAAGAAATCTAAGGTTCCAAGGATACTTTTCTACTTAAAGTTTCTATTCTTCCTTCTGTAACTTTATTGTTCATTGAATGTGAGGCATGGCAAGTTGTTCAAATATTCCAGCATTTGAAGTAGCAGATCTGTAAATATTTAAACTGTCACGCATGACTACTACTCTTCATAAATAAAGCATCTCAGAGTGTTTAGAAGGACTGTTGTTCAGGACTCACAAGTTGTTCCCTCTCTTTGTGTTGTGAGCGCTTGAGTGATCTTAAAGTATCAGTCCTTCAAGGCAAAACTCAAATGTCTTCAGCACTGTTGCAATAAATAATATGCTCAGTTTTGCCTAAGCAGGAAAGAGAAAGCACAGTAGTCCACCACATGAATGAGAGGTCTTTTATGATAGGAGACTTTACATGGAGTGAAAATGGGCTGAGCTAATTTGATTTTAATAGGCACTGTGAATATTCTTCCCAGGGTATGGAGTAGTGTCTGTGCTGTATATTTACACTTCACCATTCTGCATACCAACTCACATACACAAGACCTCTGCACTGTCAAGAAGAAATATCTATTTTTTCAGTGACTATTATATTGACCTGTAGATGGGTATGTTTGTCTTAGGAGCAAATAAATAAATAAATAAATAAATACACCTTTGTATGAAAATCTTGATGAAGAAGAAAAACAAAATCAGAATGAAAGGGATGTAAGAAGTCCCAGTTAGGATGTATAAAGAACAATAATCTCTGAAACATCTGTTAGATGATATCATTTCTCACATGAACAATATTTAACAATAGGCATTAACATAGCACTTACAACCTTTTCCAAAAGCACAAAGAAGGAATTACTATTTTTCTCTGTCTCACAATGTCCAAACATTTTTGCATAGAAAGAATTCTGCCATCACCAAAAAAAAAAATACCTCCTAGATTTGATACACATGCTGTTTTGAAGACTGTTGATGGTGTCTGTCATCCATGCTTATGTATTTGTGTATAAAGAAAGAACATTCATTATCACCTTTGAAGATACGAAATGTTCAGTTGTTTACCATATGTAATGTAATTTCTGACCAAAGATAAGGAATTAAAAATTCATTGTTATGGAATAATTAATGAAGGTAACTTACTGAGGCTAAACGCATGTCCATGTCTTAAGAGAATGTTTAACATTGAGGAAACTTGCAGGGTGAGATGTGGCAGATATGCGAAGAATCTGTTTCATGATAGTCCACTTGGCAACACAGCCTGCAACCTTAGGTGATACCAGGGGATCTTGGTGTGCTGACTCTAAGAGATATAGCATGGAGGTTGGAGCAGAGAGAAGACAGTGAGGCCAGGCTCTGTGCTGTCACTGCAGGGATGGGAAACCTGATGTTACTATGGAACTAATAGCAATGGCCAGCCCTGAGTCTAACTGATAACCAAATCATGTCTCTGGCTGTACTCATTACAATGCCAAAACACACCTCCGTCCCAAAGGCTACTTGCCTGCTAGGTGTGAGCAGTCCTCACTGAGCAGGTGCTCTGAATTCCTCTGATCCTGTACCTTTAAAACAAAAGCGAGAAAAAAATTATACCAATCAAAACAAAGGCGTGTATAGCTAGTTACTCAAGCTTCACCTAAAAGTAGGAAAATAGTATAAAAATGGCTCAAGAGAGGAAAACATGGGGGAAACAAAGGGAAACAAAACCATTGGAGATAAGTTGGAAATACATTGTTTACTTCCGGGATTGGTTGATGGGCTGAACCTCTCTTTCCCCCTTTTGGGTGAGATTCAAACTCTCAGTTATAAAAAGTGCTTCCCTGGGAAACCTAACATTTTCTATAGAGTTGTTTCATAAGTTAGCACATTTCTGGTTAGTTGTGTTTGTCATATCTTTGGTATTTGCACGTGCTTTGCAGATAATATATTTATTGCTGGCAATCCAAAAGAACCTGTACTCCTGCTGGTTCAATAAACTACACCAGCCATTTAATAGACTGAAAGTGTATTGTGCTATTTGTGCATCTGTGATCATGATTAATGCAACTGGACTTACAGTGCTGATTGCACTATTTGTGCAATCCATGATTGTGGTAATTCAATATAATTAATGTGAACGGACTTCTAATACTGCAATATTGTGCTATTTGTGCATCTGTGATCATGATAATTTAATATATTGAATGTGACTGGACTTATAGTACCAAATTGGACATCACTCAGAATCTAAGCCTAGATGCCCCCATCCCCTCCGATATCTGAAGACAAGCTGGAATGCAAGAGGATTTAGGTCCTGCCAAACTTCCTTATCCTATAACGCAATAGCTATGTACACAGAATAGCTATGTTCACAGATTTAATTTGAAGTCTGGGAACATGGAACTTATTTAGAATGCATAAGCCCTGAATTGCAAGAGAATTCAGATTATTTCAGTTTTAGGCTTTAAAATTAAGATTTAGTAAAAAGATTGATTTCCAACACCTGTTGTAAGTTTGGAAGCAACTATCTCCTACGTTTTGTTAAATTCTGGGTGTTATTTTAAAAATACTTCTTATCTATGAATTGCATTTCTATACTTATGTAAATACTATTTTAGCTGCAGCAAAGAAAAAATGTATACTTTGTATTGTATACACTTTCCTGATTTCTAAGCCATGCACTTACATATCAAATAAATTATAAGATCCAAGCAGATCATTATAATCCAACATTAAGAGTCTTTATGGTACTTTGTACTTAAGAAAGAAACAAATGTATACTTTCTTCTTCAGTGGTTGTCTTTCTGATTGCCAGGGTCATTAAAAAAAAAAAAAAAAAAAAAAGTATACTCCAAATAAGGTCTAATAAGCTTTATTTTCCTATTCATTCATTACTTCTTACATCCCAGATGATCCAAGAAACTGATTTCAGGGCTCTTTTCCTACTCCCAATTATTTAGAAAATGCCTAATGAGGTGAAAATACACTTCATAGTGTTAATTGCAGTTTAGCTTTTTTTTAATGTGCTCATTCCCTGAGTCATAAAATAAACTGAAGAAAGAAAGACAGCTTTATTACATGCTTTATAAACATTACATTGGTGCTGTTAGATGACTAGATAATATTTATAAATTTTTTATAACATGCATTCTAGATCCTGGCTATACCAAACCTTATCTTACATATTTGCAACACTGAAACTCAGGCTAGAATTAGTATGTTTTTCTGCACGTGAAGGTTGCTTCACCACACGTAGTGCCTTTATTTACTCCTTTTTGAATATTCAAGTGTTTGTGATGGGAATTTTGTCCTCAAATCAATCTCTTGTGGGAGAATCAGTTTTAAGCAAACCTCATTACACCTGAGTTGGCAGTCTCTATTTCAGCGAGGCTCCCCATAGAGCAGAACATGACAATTTTTTGCCACCCATGACCCATGCTCATGAGGTGGGTGGAAAAGAGGCAGTGTCATGATTAAAATATGGACAAAAATTACTAGGACCTTAAACAACCTGCATCATAGAAAACTTTTTTCAGACTTATTTAACTTATTCTGGGGTTCGTATGAATACAGTATTTCTCAGGGCTATGTTTTAGATGGTATTTAGATGTCATAAGATTCAAATAGGTTCTTTGCAAGGCTGATAAATGTGCCTAAGTCCATTAGCCTCCTGTTTTTCACTTATAAATAAACCTACTAACTTGTGTAAATTTACTTGATGAAGTTATTTGCGTGTAAAGGTGTAGTATTATCACTCGTGTACCTACTCTTCTGAAGCTATGCTCTTTGCTGCTCAACTTCAGATGAAACATGAAACCCCAAGCCATTTGTGTCTTTCAAACAAGGAAAATGATGAGAAAATATGAAAACCAAGTTATTATATTCAGTCGAACAGCTGAAAAGTTAAATGATGAAACAATTGTCATTAGAAAGCTGTGAAATATATTTGTTTAAGATGGAAATTATAATTGATGTTTCTGGATCTAATGCTGAAAGAAACAATCTTGCTTAAAAGTGATAGCACGTATGAGAGGTATGGTGTGACAGATTTGCATAGTATCTGGCCAGTTTACCACTGGTGGAAAATACTAGTTTAGGAGAGAAAAGGAAAATACAGATACTGAGTGTTTATAAAGCATTTGCTTGCTTAACTATTTATTCTCTGAATGTCATTCCAGTACTAAAACACAGTTTAAGAATGCTTTCAGTGTGCCAAAAAAAAAAAAAAAAAAAAAAAAGGAAAAAGTGCCAGATCTTATTAAGTTCAAGTGCCAGATCTTATTAAGTCCCTAAGCCACTTAGTCTCTTGTGAAAAAGATTAAATGTAGGAGCAGCAGAGAAGAACATAGCACAATTTCATTGGAACTTCAGAACTGTGCAATCTATTTTGCAATTTTAGATAAGTACACCCAGCATTTTATTTAGTTATAAATTGCTTTTTCCACGCTGTTTAAATAACATGAGGGAGCAGATCTACATTATTCCCCTAAGTTCCAATCAAAGTTAAACTTCATGTTCTTCTTCTCCATTTTGTATTTATATGCCACATTTCTGCAAGCAATGCACAATGTATTACTGGGTATTTGACTGTATTACATTTCATTTGTCATGTTGCATTGCTAGGCCAGTCAGGAACAATTATACCAAATGGGGCAATAACACTTGGTGGAGCACAATGCGTCTTTGAATGTAACAGTACATTACTGATAACATAAATCATCTGCGATATACATCACGTTGGTATTTGTCAACTTCGGTACTTAGGTGCCTCTATTGGGATTAATATGTTTCAAGAAATCCAGAGAAACTGTAGCAATTAATCAAATTTCTAAACTATTAGGTAACCTTGGTTTAAGCAAATGATCCTCAAGGCTCTGAGAATCAATGCTTTAGATAAAATTGCTGAGTCAGTAATTCTGTGTTCAGTAACGGATCCTACAGTTGATTTATTGAATAATTTCCATATGTAAGTCACTCTCCTCAACACCTTAAAATTCAAATCTACCTACCAGTCCAGATGACTGTTCAGCAGAGGATTGCCCTGAGAGCTCATCTTCCAGCCTGTTAGGAGTTCTCAGGTCCTGAGTTTAGAAGTTTTCATCAGATTGTGTTGCATTCACTTAGTTACTTTCCAAAAAACAATACAAAACAGAAAAGGAGAAACAAACACTAGCTGCCTTAAAGTGATGTAGTAGACCAAGCATCTATGGAAGAAACATTTTAAGTCCTTTTACAGTAAGCAGCAGAAGAAACATTTGCACAAAAATTGAGGAAGTCCTACATGGAGGACAAAGTGAAAACCTATTAGATGTGAAGAGCCTGGAAGGTGTTTTGGAGCCTTTTATGCATCTGTTCTTAAAATGTTTGTCTTGATGGGGAGCAACTTTTTGCTCAATTGAAAAATGACAGGACAAGGGGGAATGGTTTTAAACTAAAAGAGGGAAGATTTGGATTAGAAGTTAGGAGGAAATTATTCACTCAGAGGGTGGTGAAGCACTGGAACTGATTGCCCAGAGAGGTTGCGAACATCTCATCCCTCGTGGTGTTAAAGTCCAGGTTAGATGGGGCCCTGGGCAACCTGATTTAGTGGGTGAAATCCGTGCCTATGGCAGGGGGGTTGAAACTGGATGATCTATGAGGTCCCTTCTAACTCAAGCCATTCTATGATTCTATGAAAGAATTAAAGGTTATCACTCTTCCTTCATTAACAGAAAAAGCAGAATGTCAATATGAACTGTGGAATAATTTGTTCATGGAATTTATCTCCTCAGGCTTCTAAATGTATGTTTACTTCCAAAGTTAGGCATTGATCACTAAATCATCAGCTAAGAGGCTGACCTGTTGCGTTACAATGGCTGGCACCATTGCCTCATTTCACTTAGAAGATCTCATAACTGTTATCAACAGAGTCATGAGTCCCAAATTCTTCACTACTCATACCACTTAACTACAAAAAGTAAGAAGAAAAGAATTTGAACTGTTTTCCAGGCAACACATCACAGTAAAGTACCTCCCTCACATATATGAGACTTTAAAAAGATCAGGGTCTCAAAAAGAATTGGCATAGTTTAGGGTATAGAATTGTAGAATCATGGAATGGTTTGAGTTGGAAGGGACCTTAAAGATAACTGACTTCCAACCACCCTGCCACGGGCAGGGACCCCTTCCACTACAACAGGTTGCCCAAAGTCCAATTCAACCTGGCCCTTAACACCTGAAAAACATGGAAGGCCATTATAAAGTCTCCCTAGATCTTTCTCTTCTCCAAGCTGAACAACCCCAACTCCCTCAAGCCTTTGTTTGTAGGAGAGGTGCTCCAGCCCTCTGAGCATCATCATGGCCCTCCTCTGGACTCGCTCTCATAGGTCCATGTCTTGTGCTGGGGGGCTCTGAGCTGAACGCAGTACTCCATGTGGGGTCTCACAAGGTCAGGGTAGACGGAAAGGGACAATCACCCATCTTTTGATGCAGCCCAGGATATGGTTGTCTTTCTGGCCTGGAAGCGCACACTGCCAGCTCATGCTGAACTTCTTGTCAACCTGGGACTTAGGCTATGAGTCCCAAGCACTGTTCCAGTGCTTGATCTCCCTTGGTAGTAAATAGTTGTTGTTTGTTTGTTTGTTTGTTTGTTTTTGTTTCCTGTTTAAATGGAGTTTATTTCACTCTTGCCCACTATGTCTTTTCTGTTCATTAGAAACCTCTAAGAAGAGTCAGGTTACATGCTCCAAACCTACAAAATGCGAGGTTTGAAATTGTCAGAATCATACGAAAAAGCATGAAATATTCTATTGCTTGTACCCTGGCTTGAGGGATTTTGAAGAGTCAATGTTTCTGGAATCTCATGCTTTTCTCATTTTTGAGCAGACAAAAGCTGGTCCCTTTCTACCTTAGATTATACAACACACCAGGAAACCATTTTATGTATATATCAAGAATGAAAGACACTGAAATCTGAGGAATATGTAACGAGATTCTGATGATATAAAATATAAATATGAAGCAAATCTGGCAAGATTAATCAGACTCTTTGCTTAAACTTTATTTAGAAGCTAATACTAGTTCCTTTATTGTATGTTTTGGTTTGTGTCTCAAGATAATGTTCATACCAAAAGAGTAAAAAGTACATGCCTCTTGAAATTATAAGGTCAGAAAGGCTGTTCCAACGTTGATGTCTAATGCTGCATAGTGCGTACAATGAATATGTACTTTATAATTGATTCTGAAATTTATCTCTAAGTATGTTGCAGGAACATCCAAATACAGCGTGACAACCAGATGTGAAATAGGATTCAAAACGGACAGACCTCAAAAAGAGGCCTTGCTGTGTCAGAGGAGAGGCAAGGTAAGGCAAAGCAAGGCAAGGAAAGGCAAGAAGGAAAGGAGTAGAATTTTTAGCTTTCTGATTATTTTTGCCCCTACTCTTCGGAATTGATTTTATCAATTACTTCCAAAAGACACAGTAAGCCACTTGCACATGTATCATTTCACATTACAAAAGTCAGAGTAAAAAAAAAATAAGAAAATGACTGGATGGCAGAAAAGAAGAAAATAATAATAATTTTTTTTTTTTGGTTGAACTTTGCTGTAAATGGAGTATCAAGAAAGGAGAAAGATGCACAATAACCTTCTCAGATAAGAATAAAGTTTTATTAACAGAATAGTGAAATGGCAAAGTGAAAAAGAGAGTGTCAATAAATGGTAAGAGGACAAAGCAGAATAGAAAGTTAGGAACATAATCCACAAGGTAAAGCTCAACTACAGCATTGAGAGTTTAAAATCATAGAATCACTGAGGTTGGAAAAGACCCATAAATCATCAAATCCTTGTGACTGAATTTATAACTAATCTGAAAAGTCTGCTGAAGGCAAGCAGAAATAGTAATGTTAAAATAAATGACTGCATTCTATGGAGAGGAAAACCTCTTCAGCATTCATAAATCTATATCACAATGCATACTTGACAATTTAAAATAAACTACTTCTTTCCATGTGACAAAACTACTCTTTGAATTTTAAATTTCACATCTTACAACAAGACATTATCCCATACTGGGATTTGGCAAACTGTTTAGCACAATTTTGTTTAGAATCAGATGTATTATTTTTATGAGCAAAAGGCATGCATATATGAGTAGTGATATTCTATTTCTCTTCATAAGAGGTTCACAATCTGATGATGAAAGGAAGACCGTTTATATATGTAAATATTAGACCAATGATTTCATGCAGAAAGACATGAAAAAAACATGGGTTTCAAGAAAATACGGAGCTAACTTTATTTCAAGTCTAGCAGTAATTAGTAAGCTATCACATCACTAGATAAACTGTTCCAGAGGTCAGTAACCCTGATTGCTAAATATTTGCAGTTTATGTATAATCTGAATTTCTAATGTTTGCATCTTTCCCAGTTCCTTTCTGCTACCTTTATATGGTCATGTGCTATGAGGTACATATTAACACTTAACCTTTTTTCTGGAAAAAAATACAGGTTACAGTGCTCAGGCCACTAATGAAAAGACACTGTTTATGTTTGAATATAAATTTTTTCATTCACACCAATGAACTGTTAACCTTGGTAACGTTAACCTAAAATTAACACTGTTATCTCCCCTAGTGCTAAACAGAATAGTAAAAATAGTCTTATACAAGAAGCTTCAGCATCCTCTTAAGAAATAAGTTTGGTTTTGAGTGATGTTTTATTTTCAAGTACAGTGTAAACTTAATACCTAATACTTTAATTTTTATGTTGAAAATATTCTGGCATCTGTTTTGTGTGATGTGTCTGAAGGCTGTCCTTTTTCTAAAGATAAATAAATTTCAGGCTTCAATTGCATTTTGACTTGTAAAAGGAAAACAAAGAAACAAACAACAACAAAGACAACCAACACCCTCCTTTGGAAGCCAGTTAATTTTCACAACTTTAGTGAGAGAGAGAGAACTAAAATGCTTCCTAACAAGACTTGCAGCATTTCCTGTATGTATTCTGTGTAGAAATAAAGCAAGAACACAAGAAATAAAGCAAGAACAGAATATCTGCATGATATTCTGGAGCTTCTTTCTTCAGTTTCAGTGACTGATAAAGAAAACTGAGGTGATTAAAATGAATAAAACATGAAAAATTATACTTTAAATGTTCTTTATTTTAGAGCAAGTTACTTGTTCTGTTCTCAAATCAAACTCAATATGGCTTTTACTTCTATTTTTGGATATGTCCTAAAACTTATTTGTAATTATTTTAGTCACAAAAAGTAACTATTAAAAGTTCTGAAAAAGAATTTTGCAAAGTGATTTAAAGACAAATATAAACTGAAAATGAATAACAGTGTAACATCTCCAATGCCTACACCAGACGAATCAATGGTCAACAAATAAGTTCCTATTTAATTTATCATTTACAAAAATATACTCCTACAACTTACTTCAGAAATTCTCATTAGTTAACATTTCCCATATGTCCTGAAATTAGGTCTATTAAAAGGTGAAAGAGAGTATTAGAACTCTCAGGTTTCTATGTAAAAGCATTGATAAAAAGCTAGAAAATTTATTAAAGTGAAAATCTATATTAATTAAAGGGAAATGCAAGAGACAGGACAAAGTTCCAGCACAACAACAGAAGTTACAAATTATAAGAGATTTTATGTCACCACAGAAGTGTCCACTTATGTGTATCTAGGTTAATGACTAAGTACAAAAAGCACTTGTACTTTGAACAATAAAGTTTCAGAGCAGAGAATTGAAACTCTTAGGTAACTTTCTTCCCTTCAGAAAAGGCAATTATAATGACACTTTGTGCTAACTCAGAAATCACACAGTTCAATGAAAATCATAGACAGCAAATACATAATGTAAAACAAAATTATTAGAGGTACTGCTTGATTCACAGACTATAAAATTGAACACATGGTGACCTATCATTAGTTTAAGCCTGATAAGTATCTTAGTATGATGTACAGAGCAGTGAAGGTTGGCTAGTATAAACAGTATTGTTGTTATTATGACTTATGGCAACTCAAATACAGACTCTGTAAGAGGTCCAATTTCACAAAAAGAAGACAAGTATAAGAAACATCAGCAGGCGAAAGTCAATTCAAATATCTTTCACACAGTTTTTTTGTTACTAGGAAAAATCAAGCACTAAACAGGATATTAGAACCCTCTCCTCTTAAAACTCCTTAATTTGGGTTGTGTTTGAGGAACTAGGGCTAAGTGACAAAACGTAGAGCTTCAGCTGGAGTACAGCTGAAAAAAGAACAATCTGTCTTCAGCTTACCTCCTCTAGCCCAACTCCAACTGAAGCTCTAGACTTTGTCTCTTTCCTGGAACTAATCATAAACCAAACCCTAACAACATGCAAGGGGCAAGTCTGAAACCAAAGACTTCAGACCAGCCCTGAATGAAGTCTTCAAAGGGATACCTCTTTTTTCCAGCCTACCCCTCCTTTCAGCAGCCCCTTTGTAATGCAATCCTCTAGGATTTCTCTCTCTCTCAAGCCCAGCCCTAATGCTAACTGTAAGCCCTGGAGGGATTGACCCTTAGCCCAAGACACCCATTCTTGAGCCACATTAAAAGTGCTAGAAGCAGACAAATATTTTTCAGCCAGTTTCGCCATGAGCAGCCCCTTTTGCTGCCTCAGTCTAGCTGGAGATCAAGATTTAGTCTATGAAAAGGGATGGAAAAAAAATCTTTTTCTGGAGAACTTCATATGAAAAAGGGTGAGGGAGTTTAAGACAATGACCTAGCCAATGATTAGGGTTAGGTCAGGTTTAAGGATCAGGTTAAGAGAAATGGAAATCACAGATCTGTAGCTGGAAAGGAGCTGTGAAAAGAAGTGAAAGTGGCACTGCCTGGGGAAGTGAGAGAGACCTAACTGTGAGACATTTTATTTTGGGCAGTGTTTCATGGTTGTTGTCAAAGGTTCAGACTGAGTTTATGGATGTTTTTTAAGGTTAGGTCTCAGGCTGAGAGAGGGAAATCTCAGAGCTGCAGTTGAATAAGGGTTTCAGAAAGGGGCTGCCAAGGGGAGATGTGGGCAGCAAAGAGAAATGGACTGTGAGAAACTTTATTTGGGCAACAGTTGGTGGCCCTTGACAAAGGCTTGGCCTCTGGTTATGTTTTTGTTTTTTTTTTTTTTCTTTGTTTTGTTTTGTTTTGCAAGGGTTAGAGTTAAGGTTAGGACTGAGAGAGAGAAAGCCTAGAGATGCATTTATATTGGAACAGGAAAGTGTTGACTGCAAAGAAAACTGGGCTGTGAGAAAAATTTTGTCTTGATAATGGTGGGGATCTCTTGTCCGATGCTGAAACCAAGATGGCATTTAGGGCTAGGGCTCAAGTGCAGAGAAAGAGAAAGCTTAGTGCTGTATTTGGGCTTGGGCAGGAAGGGGGCTACCAAAGACAAATGTGGGCAGTAAAGAGAACTAGGCTATGAGAAACCTTCTGTCTGGTCAGTGGCTGGACAGTCTTGTTGTAAACTCGGTTTGGGATGATGTTTATATTTAGGGTTAGTGTTTCATTTAAGTGACAGACATAGTCTAAAGATCCAGTTGGAATGGGGTTGGAAAGGGGTTGCCAAAGCAAGGGGTAAGTGGCAGTCAGAACATTTCTCTGAGAACTTCTCCATTTGGTTTGAGTATAGAGGCTTGGGCTAAGGCTGCCAAAGGAAGGAATAGGCTGCCGAGAATAGTTTTCCATTGAGAAATTCCTCATTGAGGACAAGGATGAAGGGCTTGTGTTAAGGCTTAGTCTGGGTCTAGAGACAATATTGATGTTAGGGTTTGGTTTGAGAAAGTGTTTAGAGCTCCAGTGGAAGTGGGGCTGTAAAGAGGCTTCCTAGGTAAGGGATAGGATGCAAATATTTGTCCTCTGAGGACTGGTTCGTCTAGTAAAGAAATAATGTTAAGGTTGGGAGCAAAACAAAGCCTACCATTCCACTTGGAATGTAAAGGAGCTGGCAAAGGAAGAGGAAGGGTGCCAAGAGTTCTCCCATGAGAACTCTAGGACAAGGCTGAGGGGTTTCAGCTAAGGCTCAACTTGGGGCTAGGTTTGGGGCTTGTTTTGGGAAAGAGACATAGCTACAGACTATTAGAGAGCATAGCCATGACAGAGAACCAGTCATAGACTCATTTGGAACAGAGATGTAAAGGGGACTTCTGTAGAAAGGGGTAGACTGTAGAAAGCTTTTCCTTCATAAAATTCTTCTTCTGAGGCAGGTTTGTAGGGCTAGGTTAATGTTAGGGATTGGTTTGAGGTAGAGATATAACAGAGCTGCTGGAGCAGCGCTAAAATGTAGCTACTGGTGGAACAGGTAGGCTGCAAACAGAGGTCTTACCTGGGAACTTCTTTCTGTACAACATGTGGGCCATGGGCTACAGCTCAACTCCCACTTGCATATGGTTATGGCCATAGAAAGATATGGTTAGACATTAGAAAGATGCTATTATATTGGAAAATAAAAGTGGAATAAAAACCCACCAAACTATGACATAGACAAATGTTAGTGTATGTGTAAGGAAAGAAATCAAATGCTTAGTGATATTTAGAAATGATTGAAGAGGTGCATGAAAGCAAAATACCCTAGAAAATCAAAGACATTTTAATAAATCTTACATAGTATCTAGGTGGACAGTAAGTAGCATGCCACTAAGCAGATGTATACCTCATTATTTGGGCTAATATTTTTTTAAGGAATATTATAAAACAGCAGATAAACTTGACAAATTTGTTTAAAATGGATCCAGTTTGTTATGTCCTAAAGTCCCGTTCTCATTTTACCAGTGTAGTCTCTTGATAGCCATGACTGTTCATATTATCCTTGACATTTTCTCCTGTTAATTGAATTCTGGCTTACCTCCATTAATTCTGGGATCAGAAACAAATATAAAATGCTGTACACTTCAGACATTGTTAGATTCACTTTTCCATTTGTTCATTGATTTTGGCACAATACTTACAATTTATCCATGTCCAGATGCAAAATGTAAGCTATTCAGAGAAAACACCTGTATGACAAAAGATCATTTTTCTCAACCTTAGCCTGCATAGGACTTGCTGATCTGAGTAAATATTGACATTACCTAAAAAAGGCAAAGATGAAGTGAGCCCAACATACTCAGCAACCATGGAAGAAAAGAAAGACACCGAAATAAAAAAGTTTATTGGCTTTGTATTGGCTTAGTGTGACCCATCTTTATTAGATGGAAAAGGATAAAACAAGAAAGCAAGTCTTCCTGGTTATAGAGGAACAACAAAGTGAACCACTGACTGCCTGAATAATTTCCATGTCTGGGTGTATTTGTACTTCGTGGCCTGCTAAGAATATGCTAATCAAAGACGCATGAAGGAAACTGAGTCTATGACTATGTCCAAAAATTATCAAATGACTGAAAAAAAAAAAAAAAAAAAAGAAAAAAAAAAATTATTTACTTCTGAATGTGCATAGGGTGAGAAGAAAGTGGGACTTTATGTCCAGTCCCCACCAACCAAAAGTTCTCAGTGAAGAACTTTTTCTTAATATCAAATCTGAACTTCCCCTGACACAGCTCCATGCCCTTCCCTTGGGTCCTATTCCTGGTCACCAGAGAGCAGAGATCAGCACCTTCCCTTCCATTCCCCATCATGGGAACACTGTAGACTGTGATGAGGTCACCCCTCAGTTTCCTCTTCTCTAAGCTGAACAAACCAAGTGACCTCAGCCACTCCTCATATGTTTTCCTCCCTAGACTCATCGCTATTTTTGTAGCCCTCTTTTGGACACATTCTAATAATTTTATGTCCTTCTTACATTGTGGTGCCTAAAACTGTACACAGTACTTGAGGTGACGCCACTCAGCCAGCTAGCTATACCATGCTTGGTGCACCTCAGGATACAGTTGGCCCTCCTGGCTGTCAGGACATATTGCTGACTCATAGTCAACTTACCATTGACCAAAACCCCCAGATCCATTTTTCCAGGGCTACTCTACATCCTCTCATCACCTGTTCTGTATGTATATCCAGGGTTGCCCTATCTCAGGTGTAGAATTGGGCACTTGTGCTTAGTAAACTTCATATTGGTGTTGGTTGCCCAGCCCTATAATTTGTCAAAATCTCTCTGTAAGGCCTCTCTGCCATCAAGGGAGCCAACAGCTCCTCCCAATTTAGTGTCATCTACAAACTAAGTATACATTCAAGCCCTGCATGCAAGTCCTTTGTGAAAATATTGAAGAGAACAGCCCCAAAAATAGAGCTCTGCGGAAGCCTACTAATGACCAAACAGTAGCTGGTTGTAACACTATTTACTATACCTCTTTAAGCCTGACCTGGCAGCCAGTTCTTCACCCTTTGCATTATCTACTTTTCTAGCTTGTTCTGGACTTTTTGTGGAGAAAGATACTGTGAGAAACTATCAAAACCTTTGCATCTTTACGTCTCCTGGCTTCCTTTGGTCATCTAGATGGATAACCCTGTCAAAAAAGTTAGGCCAGACTTTCCCCTCATGAACCCATGTTCCCTGTGAGTAATGACTGCATTGCCTTTCAAGTGTTTTTCAGTAACTCCTAGGATAACCTTCTTCATAATTTTATCAGGTAATGAGACTGAGACTGACAGGGCTGTCACTACTAGGGGTTCAGAGAGGACACGGAAAGCCCACCTGTTAAACACGTGGCTCCGGGACTGGTGCCAACGCAGAAATCTTGGGTTTTTTTGATCATGGGGCACTTTACTCAGCACCTGGCCTGATGGCCGCAGACGGGTCCCTATCTTTTAGGGGAAAAAGGATCCTGGGCCAGGAGCTGGCAGGGCTCATTGAGAGGGCTTTAAACTAGGTAGGAAGGGGGATGGGGCTGAGGCTAGTATTGTTGGGGCTGTGCCAGGGGGAACAATGGCAAGGCTGGAGGATAAGGCAATGGCCCAGCTGAAGTGCATCTACACCAATGCACGCAGCATGGGTAACAAACAGGAGGAGCTGGAAGCCATCGTGCGGCAGGCAGGCTACGACTTGGTTGCCATCACGGAGACGTGGTGGGACCACTCTCATGACTGGAGTGCTGCAATGCCTGGCTATAAGCTCTATAGAAGGGACAGGCAGCATAGAAGGGGTGGTGGTGTGGCTCTCTATATTAGAGAGTCTTTCAAGGTTGTAGAACTCGAGGTTGGGAATGACAAGGTCGAGTCCCTTTGGGTTAGGATCGGCAGGGACAACAAGGCTAGTGTCCTGGTCGGGGTCTGCTATAGACCGCCGAACCAGGATGAGGAGACAGATGAGGAATTCTACAGGCAGCTGACAGAGGTTGCAAAATCATCAGCTCTTGTACTCGTGGGGGACTTCAACTTCCCTGACATATCCTGGAAGCACAACACAGCCCTGAGAAAGGGTCTAGGAGGTTTCTGGAGAGCGTGGAAGATAGCTTCCTGACGCAGCTGGTTAGTGACCCTACCAGGGGAGGTGCCCCGCTAGACCTTCTCTTCACAAACAGAGAAGGACTGGTGGAGGACGTGATCGTCGGGAACTGTCTCAGGCAGAGTGACCACGCAATGGTGGAGTTCGCTATTCTTGGCGAGGCCAGGAAGGGGACCAGTAAAACCGCTGTATTGGACTTTCGGAGGGCTGACTTTGAGCTGCTCAGGACACTGGTTGGTGGAGTCCCTTGGGAGGCGGTTCTGAAGGGCAGAGGGGTCCAGGAAGGCTGGGCGCTCTTCAAGAGGGAAGTCTTAATGGCGCAGGAACGGTCTGTCCCCACGTGCCCAAAGACGAGCTGGCGGGGAAGAAGACCGGCCTGGCTCAACAGAGAATTGTGGCTTGATCTTAGGAGGAAAAAGAGGGTTTATAAGCTTTGGAAAAGTGGGCAGGCCACTAAGGAGGACTTTAAAGAAGTAGCGAGGCTGTGCAGGGACAAAATTAGGAAGGCCAAAGCTCATCTGGAGCTCAGTCTGGCTACTGCCGTTAAAGATAACAAAAAACGTTTCTATAAATACATCAACACAAAAAGGAGGACTAAGGAGAATCTCCATCCTTTACTGGATGCAGGGGGAAACTTAGTTACAAGAGATGAGGAAAAGGCGGAGGTGCTCAATGCCTTCTTTGCCTCAGTCTTTAGCGGCAATACCGGATGTTCTCTGGATACTCAGTACCCTGAGCTGGTGGAAGGGGATGGGGAGCAGGATGTGGCCCTCATTATCCATGAAGAACTGGCTGGTGACCTGCTACGGCACTTAGATGTGCACAAGTCGATGGGGCCGGATGGGATCCACCCAAGGGTACTGAGGGAACTGGCAGAGGAGCTGGCCAAGCCACTATCCATCATTTATCAGCAGTCCTGGCTATCGGGGGAGGTCCCAATTGACTGGCGGCTAGCAAATGTGACGCCCATCTACAAGAAGGGCCGGAGGGCAGACCCGGGAAACTACAGGCCTGTCAGTTTGACCTCAGTGCCAGGAAAGCTCATGGAGCAGATCCTCCTGAGAGTCATCATGCAGCACTTGCAGGGGAAGCAGGTGATCAGGCCCAGTCAGCATGGCTTTATGAAAGGCAGGTCATGCCTGACGAACCTGATCTCCTTCTATGACAAAGTGACGCGCTGGGTGGACGAGGGAAAGGCTGTGGATGTGGTCTACCTTGACTTCAGCAAGGCTTTTGACACCGTCTCCCACAGCATTCTCCTCAAGAAACTGGCTGCTCTTGACTTGGACTGGCGCACGCTTCGTTGGGTTAGAAACTGGCTGGATAGCCGGGCCCAAAGAGTCGTGGTGAATGGAGCCAAGTCCAGTTGGAGGCCAGTCACTAGTGGCGTCCCCCAGGGCTCGGTGCTGGGGCCGGTCCTCTTTAATATCTTCATCGATGATCTGGACGAGGGCATCGAGTGCACCCTCAGTAAGTTCGCAGATGACACCAAGTTAGGTGCGTGTGTCGATCTGCTTGAGGGTAGGAAAGCTCTGCAGGAGGATCTGGATAGGCTGCACCGATGGGCTGAGGTCAAGTGCATGAAGTTCAACAAGGCCAAGTGCCGGGTCCTGCACCTGGGGCGCAATAACCCCAAGCAGAGCTACAGGCTGGGAGAGGAATGGTTGGAGAGCTGCCAGGCAGAGAAGGACCTGGGAGTGATGGTGGATAGTGGGCTGAATATGAGCCAGCAGTGTGCTCAGGTGGCCAAGAAGGCCAACGGCATCCTGGCTTGTATCAGGAACGGTGTGACCAGCAGGGCTAGGGAGGTGATCGTCCCCCTGTACTCAGCTCTGGTGAGGCCGCACCTCGAGCACTGTGTTCAGTTTTGGGCCCCGCGCTACAAGAAGGACATGGAGGTGCTTGAGCGGGTGCAGAGAAGGGCGACAAAGCTGGTGAGGGGCCTGGAGAACAAGTCCTATGAGGAGCGGCTGAGGGAGCTGGGCTTGTTCAGCCTGGAGAAGAGGAGGCTCAGGGGCGACCTTATCGCTCTGTACAGGTACCTCAAGGGAGGCTGTAGCGAGGTGGGGGTTGGCCTGTTCTCCCACGTGCCTGGTGACAGGACGAAGGGGAATGGGCTTAAGTTGAGCCAGGGGAGTTTTAGGTTAGATGTTAGGAAGAACTTCTTCACTGAAAGGGTTGTGAGGCACTGGAACAGGCTGCCCAGGGAAGTGGTGGAGTCACCATCCCTGGAGGTCTTTAAAAGACGTTTAGATGTAGAGCTTAGGGAAATGGTTTAGTGGGGACTGTTAGCGTTAGGTCAGAGGTTGGACTCGAAGACCTTGAGGTCTCTTCCAACCTAGAAAATTCTGTGATTCTGTGATACTAGGGTCTTCTTTCTTACCCTTCTTGAAAACTGGAACAACATTTGCCAGCATCCAGTCTTCTGGAACCTCTCCATATTCTCAAGACAGTTGAAAAGTAATTGAGAAAGGTCTCACAATGGCATCAGCTAGCTCTTTGTGTACCCTGGGATGAATCCCATTGTGCCCCACAGACTTATATACATCCAGCTGGAGCAGCAAATCCTGCACCAGTTTAGAATCAGCTGGGAGTTTCTCACTGTCATGGTCCTACAGCTCAGGGCTCCAGGGGTCCTTGGGGCCCATCACCGGTGTTAAAGACGAAGAATAAGTTACAGTTTTTCAATAAACATTCTTCCTTTATTTTAAGTTACTAAATTCAAATAAAATTGTAATTTTGTAAGTTAAACTCTCTGAAATAGCAAAAACTTGTCTTAACTGTTCTGGCTCATCTCTGAAGATCTGATGACTGATTTCAGTATCAGTGGTGTCTTTGACATAGGTGGAAGGTGCATGTTTTGAAGTAATTGGTGCCCAATCTTGAAACATGGCAGCCTATGAAAAAGAAATACAGAAAGTTAGTCAGATGCTGTCTGTGATCAGTCTGTGATCAGTTCCTAAGTATACTTAAATTATTGTAATGACTATACAGATAATTCTATCCAATACTGAGAGTAAGTGGAATTATGTTTCTTTTTATTTCATATTTAGACAAACACTTCATTTCTTTTATTTTTCCTCCCCCATCCCGCATTGAAACTGAATATCTCCCGCCAGTCCTAACAATGCATGATTTAAAGGAACAAAGGTGGACTTCCATCTCCAGTACTATTCATTTTATACAACATTCAATCAAGCTTCAGCTGAAATCTATTTTCATCCATTTTGGCACATGTCCATCTCCTGTTGCTGTTGGAATCAGAAAGTCACTGAGTGGTTGTAGTTGGAAAGGACCTCTGTAGATTATCTAGGCCAACCCAGCACAGGGCAGGGTCATCTACAGGAAGCCACTCAAGGTTTCATTAAGAATGCCTTTGAATACCTTCATGAAGGGATGTTCCACAACCTCTCTGGGCAACCCGTTCTAGTGTTTTACTACCCTGACAATGTTTTTTTATTATTATTTTATTGTGTTTAAATGGAATTTCCTGGTTTCAAATTTGTTCCCACTGCCTCTTGTTAAGAGCCGGAGCACCTCACTTTTCAAAATCACATTGTAATTTTCATCTTAAATACATTTATAGCCATGACTTTTCATATTATCTGTGTGCAAACAGTCTCCGACTGAACAGCTCCTCTTCCACCCTGGTATTTCCCTTGATGTATTTATAATGTAGAATAATCTCTCCCTCCATCTGTGTTTTGCTAAATCAAACTAACCAAGCTTGTTTACTCACTTCTTTCATGATATTCTTCCCTTTCAGTCTGCTATTCTGTGCTTGCTGCAGTTTGTATTAATCGTTCTTATACATGGACAACCAGAATTGTACATAATTCCAAATGAATTTTCAGCACAGAGTAGTACTAACATATAATCTCTTCTAAAGGGTTCTTGACTCATGTATTCATGGCTGCAAAATGTTAGTGTGCAATCTCTACATTCTCCCTAACAAATGCTATACTGACTTTCAACCAAGTAAGATGATCAGCAAGTTCTCATTTACAAAAGAAAACATAGAGATCAGTTTGATTAATCCTACTTCTCTAAGAATGTGGAATTATATTCCAATTCACACCTTCTTAATTATACCTGTCCAATTGCAGATTCTGTAATGGGACAATTTGAAAAGGATTTCATGTACTTCTGTCTAGTATACCTTTTTTACTTCATTGAATGACTTTAACACTGAAGAATAAAGGACATCCTTTATAATTTTGTTTAAGAATATATTCAGAGTTGTAAAGCCGTCTCTGTAAATCCCAATGAAAAATAAATGTAAAACAGCTTGCCCTTATTCCTACAATTCTTTGTACAACCCTACAAAACCATCAGATGTTTGAAAAATGTTGATAATTCCAAAAGGAAACAAAGTTCCTATGAGCTCCCAGCCCTTCCTGCCCACACAACTTTTGTGTCACCTTCTTTTCTTCAGCATGTGAATTCCAGCAGAATATTGCCATGATTCACTCCCTGCTGTGGATGATTGCTGTGAATCATCGTTTTGAATCCTGGTTAATCACAAATTGCTTGACCACCATAAGTGTGTTATATAGCTACCAGATGGCAGCTAGAGAGAGTACTTTTTTCTCTGTCTTCTTATTAATGTCATATTATCCAGGGGAAAAAAAAAAAAAAAGGTACTTGAACCCTATCATTTGTTTGCATTTTACTTTTATTTTACTTCTATCATGAGCTTAACACAAAACAAACAGAACAGTGCTCTTTATTTCCTTATTTTATTATGATTATTTTTCTTGGAGATTAAGTAGTTCTGTACTTTTTTTTTTTTTTTTTTTTTTATCCAGAAAATTATAAAAGTAGATAAAGAGGAAATCACTATTAATAAAATGCAACATATTTTTAATTGAAATATACTTTTTACACACCATGACTGAAAAGTTTCATTAGATCAGTTAGTGTGCTAAATGACACTCAAATATAAATTGTTTCTAACACAAATCTGGAAAATAAGGCAGCCAAGTTTCTGCCAGAATAAATAAATAAATAAATGAATAAATCTACCCTTTCTTAGTTTAAAGCCATTAATTACTGTCCTTACCCTTCAGCAGCCCCTTCTGGGTGGAGGCATCAGCCACCACTGGGTTAGAAGACTTTTAATGCAATCAGTGCTTAAGACAGAACAAGAAGATAACAATGCTACAGGTAAAGAAGACTATTCAGGATCTCCTTCTGTACAATTCCAAAAGTAAGGATATACTTGATGGCATAAGTAGTAAAGAATGTAGCATGCATGAAAGGATGGTTTTTTTCTTCTCTTTTTTATTCGATGTGTAGAAGTAACTAGAATGAAATCACGATCCTTTAAGTAATTCATGGGAATATGTGATTTATAAGCATTCTGAAAATGAACAGAACATAACAAAGGAGAGTCAAAGTTGAAAAACTTGGAGGACTTGTTTTCTGCTTGTCACTACCAGGTGTGCTTTATAATGTTTTAATATAGAATTGATATTAATGGTAATATTAATTTTAATTAAAGTACTCCTTTCAAATTCCACTTCATTAAGCTAAAAGATGTGATTATTTTCTCACTATGTTGGGGGAGTTAACTTAGCTCACTTCAGTTTCTGACTAGAAAAATTTGGGCACTTGGTAAAAAAAAATTCCTTCGCACTTTAGATATAACAGAAGTGGACCAAAAGGAATTTTAACAGTTTCACATCTACAGAAAACATCTCACCATTTTGTATTTCTCTTCTTACTCAAAGGAACTCTTTATCATGGGCTGAAATGAAAGGCAAAACTCATATTTGAGTTCCATGCTCACAAAACAAGCCTCATTAGAAAAAAATAAATATATATGAATGGAAAAGACAGAATAAAATACAAAGTCATAGCCTCTGAGTATAGTTTTAATGAAAGAATTTTGAAACAACATTCTCATGTTTGCCCTTTCTGTGGACTTTGGGAATGTTGCATATTTTCACATCGTGAAAAACTGATTTTACTGCAACTCCTTCTGCATACTGCATTCATAGCTTTATAGTATCATAAAGAGTACCCATCTTTCCAGAAAGGCATATGAAACTGTATTTGAAACATTCATTAACTGGAAACAGTAAGGTTAGAATCTGCTATTTATTGACTATAATGGTACAACATTCTTTCATATAGTAAATCTAAATTGGTTTATCAGTGGAAAAAACGTCTCCAAATAAAAGCAGTTTATGAGTCAACTATTACAGATTTGTGAATTCCCATGCAATTACAAGGAAAATAAAGGGTTTTGTTTTGTTTTGTTTTTAATTACAAGATCCATCATTTTAAAGAAATATAACTTTCTTCAATATATTTTTTTAGAGCTGCAGTGAGGAATCAGCTATATAAATTTGATTAGAGGAATATTTTCCTTCCCTTGAGACTGACTTCTTACACATCTCTAACAGAATGATTCATAGGGCTCAGCCATTTAGAATTGCAAATGTGGTATGGGACCCCTTGTCAGTTGACAAATGGGAGTAGGTGCATTTAAACAAAGAAAGAAAAGATAGAAATTATACTGTGGAAGAGATGAAACTGCGCTCATTTTAACCTCTGTGCACCATTGTTGTGATTTCTCTAATTAAGGAACTTCACTGGCTTATTGGGTCTCTTAGTTCATACACATGTCCTCAGAATTGTATCTTGCCTATCCAAGGTGGAAAATGAGACAGAAGCCATTTTGGCTTATGAAATGCACTCAAGTAGCTGTCTGCATTGCTTATATGTAAAATTTTGTTGTATAACATACTTAGGGTGCTTGAGTAGTCAACTTGGAACAGAAATGTGGAAATGTCAGTCACCTGTCATACAAGCTGAATTTAATTATGCAATAATTGCACATCCGATACACTGAAATTGAAAGGAAGCAGCACTTCCTTGTACTTACCATGGAATTAACATGTATTATTTATTCATTAAGTTACTACACTGGAGTATTATTGCAGGCATTACCATTTTGCTTTAAGGTACAATGAGTAATTTATTATGTAGAGATGCATATGTTTATAAAAACTGCTACAATGAAGTTCTGAAATGAACTAATGTAAAGAATGCATGGGACTGACAGTCTAATTCATGGTTAGGTAAAATGCATAGTTTTAAAGATCAGGGAGGACTCCTCCAAGGAATCTTATGTCTCTAGTTGTCATTTCTCTATCATGGTTAACTCCAGAGCATTCAGAGGGGTTGTTACTGATACCACATCTATAGCACTTAACAGTGATGCTATTACCTCTATATTGGTTCATCTATATCCTTCCAGCAGTTCCTGTATAACATACAGTACTGTGCTGACTACCGCACAACAGTTGAATTTTATCCTTAAGCCATTGAATAGACTGTTCTGCCCTAGACTGGACTTCATGGAGGTCACGATGAAGGTGAAAGCTTACAGAAACAGGAAGGAAAACCATGCCATTGAAAAGGAAAGATACTACTTAGAAAATTTAAGGGGGTTGAAATATTGTTTTATATGTCACAGGAGATATCCAACTCTTACATGGTTTTAGTGATATGGCAGCAATTTAGTTTATTATAAGTAGATTGATACCATTAATTTGTTATGTTGAAAAGAGTCACAGTGAATAGTCTACTGCCTATCTAAGTTGCTAAAACTTAACATAAATCAGGTACCTGTAGAGTTGCACTCACCAGCAAGCATAGTAAGGATCTCTTGACCTTCAGGAGTAAGTGTCTTATTGTCAAGCTCAGAATTTTAACACATTCTTTTTATTTTCCTTCTTTTCCAAAAAGCTTATCTAGTCATAAAAGGGGCCTTGCCTGTTGGTTGTCTCCTCTACTTTAAATTACCTATATTCTTGCTGTCAAAAGAGATGTTTTAGTCCATCTTGACAGAACTTTCCTACCAAAGTGTAATAAGATCATAAGACTAAAGAAATGGTAAACACAAGATCATAAATTAGGCATAGATAAGAAAAAGAAGAAGAAAAAGAAAGAAGAAGAAGAACAAAGTAGAAGGAGAAGGAGAAGGAGAAGAAAAAAAAAGAAAAAGAAAAAGAAAAAGAAAAAGAAAAAGAAAAAGAAAAAGAAAAAGAAAAAGAAAAAGAAAAAGAAAAAGAAAAAGAAAAAGAAAAAAAAAAGGAAAAGAAAAAGAAAGAAAAAGAAAAAGAAAAAGAAAAAGAAAAAGAAAAAGAAAAAGAAAAAGAAAAAGAAAAAGAAAAAGAAAAAGAAAAAGAAAAAGAAAAAGAAAAAGAAGGAAAGGCTCTTATCTATTCATAAACTCATGAAAAAAAAAGTTTTCTTTTACTTAAGGTGGAAAAATGGACAGTTTTGTTAGTTCATGTGCTTGAGCAAAATGGCTGAGCAAACTGTGACAACGGACATTGCTCATACAACTTAAGCACTTTGTATCAGAAGTAATTAAATGATTCTCCACACCTTATTCACTTCTCTTTTCAGACATATAAATACCAATACACTTGACCATATAAAATATATTTTTAACCTGTAAGAGAAAATGAGTAAATACAAATTTTGTCCAATCTCAGGTGTTTGAATAGAATATCTGCCATCAGAATAGCATATTCACAATCAGATTTAAACAGTTAATACACATGCCTGAAAATGAGCTTTACCTTCCATGTAGTCAGTGACACATATATGGCACCTGAGTGCTTTGACTCATCCCATGGAAATTCAATTATGGAGACTGATGACTCCATAATTCATTAACTCAAGTGCCCACTTTCTAACCCAAACATTTCAAGCTTTTATAGAGATAGAAAATTATGAAAAACTTCTAAACAGATTCTCAGAATGCATGAACCTGTAATATTCCTTTGGAAATTTGATAAAGTTTGGGGATGAAAAACAAACAAACAAACAAAACCAAACCAAACCAAAACAAACAACGACAACAACAAAAAACAATTGCTCCATAAAGGCCAATTATTACAGAACTCAATCATAGTGACTGGAAGATTCACCAAAGAATTTGCATTCACCAAAACAGTCCAGTAGTAGCATTGTCCCCTTTTAATAAAACATAGCTTGATTAGCCAATACCCTTCAATAAAAATGTCTGTCTGTATTTATTACAGGTTGGTGGACTTCAGGAATTCACTGGACAAGACTTCAGCTAGAAGTATTGCACAGAAAGCTTTCAGAACTTACATGGTATTTCTAAGACCATGAGAACTGTTTTTTGGAGTCCTGCATATATGAGGTGAATTTTTTATGAGGCACCCTATATGGATCATCTGGATTTATTTTAATGTCTAGAGGAAATAACTTATTCAGCACAATAACAAGGATTTATTACAGTCTTTGCAAAGTATTTGAGGACCAAACTAAGAGGAACAAGCAATTGAGGATTTTTTTATTTTTATTTTTATTTTTCTAATGGCATGATACATTTGAAGGCTTTCCCAGTACTAGCATTGACTAATGAGAGAAGCATCAGTTCAGGCATATAGAACAGCTTTATTTATTCAACAGTAGCTCACACAAAAGCATGAATTTTAGAATTTCTTCTATTCAGATAAAGTAAATGCAATATATTTGTATATTTGGCTAGATATGGCCATATATGTATATATCCAAATATAGTTCAGAAGAGAGAATGTTAGGCAAGAGAAACCTCTTCAGATTTTCAAAAGCAATGAAGAATCTTTAAAAACTAGTTTTACAGGCTTTAAAAATGAAGAAAATGCAATCCCGGTTTAGCATCTTATTAACTCAGCACAATGTGCATGTCTGTGTCCAGTCCCTTTGTATCAGAAAGGATGTAGGACAGGGGACAGAAATTATTTTATCAAATTTATTTAAAACTGCAGGAATTCCATAAATGAAAACATGGTTGTGTTTTATTACAGCTGCTAAGCTGTCACAGCTGATGTATTCATGAGCACAGTGAACTACAGTTACAGCCATTCCCTAGTGCTCACTGCTTTCTCAACATTCATAGGACAAACGTTGCAACCAAGGAAAGCATTAGACAGTGGGGGCATGAGCTGGGAATAGTGTTCTACTCAGAATGTTGTTTGTTTTTGCAACCTTATCACAGATTTTTTAATAATTTGTATTTTTCCTGAAAGGCACAACATTAACCACATGCTTGTGCTATCACATAAGTACACATTCATGCAGCTACTTGAGATCTGAAGTTTTCACTAATAAAATAAGCGTCATTGTAGTCGTCTCATCATCAGGTCTAGTCAGATCTTCAGGGCTAGTAAGATAGAAGGGCTAACGTGAGAAACTACAAAGGTATTTATAATTGTGCTTGGCCTGTCTCATAGTTACACAGAGAAGTACTAACCCATGGATTCTTGTGAATAGCACCTTAAATACACTTCAAACTGCATATAATATAAACTAAACACACTACAAACTACTTTATTTATTGAGAAAAGATAAGACACATATGAGCCAAGAAAGATTACCACAGACATAAAAACTCCTAATGCAGGTTATTACTATCACTCCAGGTAAGGTGACTACAGAAGTTATCACACTACATGAAGCACTGTGTTTTTTAAAGTCATTGATTTAAATCAGATTTTGAGAAGCTGGATTAGGAATCATACTTAGCTGTGTGACTCAAACCTCTTTCATGCTTAAGACTTGCTGTTTATGCATATCTAGCAAAATTCATGGTTTATTCTGTCACCACTTTAGTAGCTAAGTATTGCTGAAGTGGTAAAGAAACAGAGCATAAGATCATCCTCACAAGGCCATGCAACATATCAAACGCTAACCCAAGACAGACTTTCATAGCACTGATTTTATCTGTTTTCAGGAATGGTATCCTGAAGCATGTTTAAGAAAATATGTTTATTTACTGCTTATATGGCCCTGATAAGACCTAGCTCTTTTCACTTGAAGGTCTCCATGTGCTTTACACATACAATGTTTCAATTTAATCAGCAGCAAAGGTCAAATCAGACAGAGAAGTAACATAGCAAGATGGATAAATATGACAGTGGGATACCCAACCTACATCTTCAGGTCCTGGTATACTGTAAAGCCCTTGGACAACTGCTCTTTCTCAGACTGTAAGTTGATTGCCTTCTCAAGAATGGTGTAATTGCCCCTTCAAGAAAATACCATCCATATTTTCTTAGAGTAGTGTCCTGCCATCAACAAAATTATTCATTCAATTGCATATGTGATGTAAAATAAACAGGGCATTTATCACCTATGTAAGTGAAACTTACTATGTTGTTATCTTCCACTCTGAGTATTAGGACCACCACAAACACTGTAAGCTGGGAATGTCATTTTCTTTAATGAGACCTACTCAAAACATAATGTAAATGTCAGGGTTGTCTACTGTATTATTCTCAAACTGATGGAAAATACAATAAAGTCACATGAAATCAAGAGCCATTTTTAAACTTCATTATAACTCTTTTTTTCCCCACTTAAATTTCAGTAGTTTACTCCCTTTGGAAGAGACTGCATAGATGCTATTCACAGTACCTTCTTTAAGTCTGTCTTATAGTTTAGAAGATGAAATGAGACTAGATGCAAACTGCTTAAAGTATCTCCTGTTCAGGATACTTAGAAGACAAGTATTTTTCTATGCCAAAGAGAAAGTTTCAAGAGACTAGTTTGGCTCAATATTTGCTGTCTGAGTTGCAAAAGACTCTTGTTCCTCAAGTGTCCACCTTTGGCTGAATGCATTCAGACTTTGATCCTCCTTAGTCAGTTAATAAGCTTTTCTCACAAATACATTCTTCTCACTTTTGATTCTTCACATTTGTAAACATACAGAGAAACCCATCTCTCAACAAACTTTATAATTTCTCTTAGAGTACTTAAAAAAGCCTTTGTTTCTTTAGATTACAATATTTTATTACCACTGCAGCAAAAAGTCCCACAGAAGGGCATAGCAACAGGCTGATATGTGGAGAATGATCAGTCATCCACAGCTGGAAGGAACAGTGAAATGCAATTTCATTGCCAATCTAATGAAATTGTCCTCTCAAATCCACCTGATATATATAAAAATATTAGGTATAGATTGAAATATAAGACTTCTTCCTCAAGATCTGTCATAATCATTTGAATTAGGGTTGTTTAGGGTTTAATAGAGAGAAGGAGGCCCAAAAGGAGACCATAGTAACACTTTAAATGACACAAAAATCTGCTGGAATGAGGAAGGAAATAATCTTGTTCTCCATGTCCACAGTGGATATGACAATAAATGAGTGTTGATTAGAAAAATGACACAGGATACAGTTAGGGGTGGTTGATTAAAAAATAAGTCAGTATTTTCAATGATAGAGATAATGAACTGCTGTCACAGATTGCCTGGGGAAGTGTCAGAGTCGTTGACTTTGGCAATTTCTAAGAAAAGGATAGTCATTCATAGCATTAAGAATGGAAAATCTATCAGGAATGATATAGGAAAGTGTTCTCATCCTGTACTAGGTGACCTCCTGAAGTTCCTCGCAATCCTATAACTGTATGACTGGCAACTTTCACTTACATAGCATACATTACATTATCATGAAGGTTGAATGGTTGTGGTAGGAGCACTTGTTTATTTTCTTTTGCAGCAGTTATTGTTTGTTAACATTTATTTTACTCAACTTTCACAGCACTAAAGTCATGTTACTTTTGGGACACCTTATTCACTGACTTCATCAACTATTTTATCAAACATGAAAAACAGACTCATTATATACTCTCCACTCAGTTTTACAGTCAAGCATCCCAGGACTTTTGTTAAGCCCCAGTGCCATTACAGCTGCTGAAGAACTACTTCAGCTCCTATACTGCATGAAATAGAAAGTTGGAGCAAGAGTGGGTATTAGTCACAAAGCTTTGCTAATGTCTTCTTACGTTTTGTCTTTTGACTATTATTTGGCTTTTTTCTGATGTCAGAACTGAGAACTAGCTAGAAATGCAAGTGTGTTCTCTGGAGGTAATTTCTCCCCCTTACTGTATGCATAACTACAGGTATGCATTCAAGGTGATATAAAGAAAATTATTTTGAAAACCATGGTGCAATTAGACTAATATTAACTGATTGCTATCACAGAAACATGATAGGATGGATCACACAATTGGAAGACTGGAATAGAGGGCTACAAGCTCTTCAAAAGAGATAGAGAGGGAACGAGGGGAGGAGGTGTTGCCCTCTACATTAGGGAAGAGATTGCAAAGAGATGCCTCTGAAAGACAGCCATGGGCAGGCTGAGAACTTGTGGGTGAAAGTTAAGGCCCACACCAATAAAGGACAGCTTGCAGTTGAGGTCTACTACAAGCAACCTGATCAAGGGAAGCCTGTGGATGAGGCATTCTTTTTTCAGCTACAAGAAGCATCATGCTCACAGGCTCTCATCCTGATGGAGGACTTCAACCATCCCAATGTCTGCTGGAAAAGCTACACAGCAGGCTGTAAGCAATCCAGAAGATTCTTAGAGTGCATTGAGGACAAATTCCTGGTCCTGACATTAGACAAAACAACCAGAGGAGAAGCATGACTGGATTTATGCAGATGAACTCAATAAAGAGGTTAAGAGCAAAGTCCCTACCACTATAAGCAAAGAGCAAGTTCAGGACCATCTGATGAAATTGAACAGGTACAAGTGTATGGGGCCTGATGACATGCATCCCAGGGTCCTGAAGGAATTGGCTGATGTAGTTGCCAAGCCTCTCTCCATCATGTCCTGGCAGTCAGGTGAAGTCCTTGGTGGCTGGAAAAAGAGAAACATCACTCCAATTTTTATAAAGGGTAGAAAGGAGGACCTGTGGAATTAGAGACCAGTGAGCCTCACCTTTGTGCCTGGCAAGATCATGGAAAAGATCCTCCTGAAAGCAATGCCAAGGCACATGCAAGACAAGGAAGTGTTCTGAGACAGCCAGCATGGCTTCACCAAGGGCAAATTATGCCTGACCAATCTGGTTGCCTTCTACAATGGAGTGACTCCATCAGTTGACAGGGGAAACCAACTGATGTCATCCACTTAGACTTTAGGCCTTTGACACTGTTCCACATGGCATCCTGATCTCCAAATTGGAGAAAGATAGATTTGATGGGTGGACCATTCAGTGGACAAGGAATTGGCTTGAAGATCATAACCAGAGAGTGCAGGTCAATGGTTCTATGTCCAGGTGGAGGCCAGTGATGAGTGGTGTCCTTTAGGAGTCAGTCCTGGGACAAATATTGCTTAATATCTTTATCAACAACATAGACTCCGGGATTGAATGCACTCTCAGAAAGTTCGCAGATGACACCAAGCTGAGTGGTGCAGTCAATACAACAGAAGGAGGGGATGCCATCCAAAAGGACCTGGACAGGCTGGAGAAGTTGGCCCATGTGAACCTAAGGAGGTTCAACAAGTCTAAGCGCAAGGTGTCAAGGCACCTGATTGCACCTGGGTTGGGGCAATCCCAGACAGGACTACAGACTGGGAGAAGAACTCATTGAGAGCAGCCCTGCAGAGCAGGTCTTGGGGGTTCTGGTGGGGAAAAAAAAAAAAAAGCTCAACATGAGCCAGCAGTGCAAGCCTGAAGCCCAGAAGGCTAACAGCATCCTGGGCTGCTTCAAAAGGGGAGTGGCCAGCAGGATGAGGGTGGCATCCCTGCCCATGACAGGGGGGTTGGAACAAGATGATATTTAAGGTGCCTTCCAACCAGAGCCATTCTATGATTCTATGATTTTAATTAAATGGTTATTGTTGAAGACGTTGATAACTGTTAAGATTTTGTGGATTGAGAAAGTATTGCATTACTTAGAAAATATGACAACTAAAGAGAAAGGCAGCTGGCTATAGTAAAGAAACAAGCCGACATAAATAATAGTTTAGCTTGTAGTATTAATGTGTAGCCTGAAAAAAATAAATAATTGAAGGCAATGATTGTTAATAACACTGTCATTTCAAGCAATATATTCATTTGTCTGCTAAAGCTAGTTATTAGCACATTTCAGCACATACCTTTTCCACATTTATGGCCATATGCTACCCCTACCTCCACTCTGAGCACATCAAATGTCTTATTTCTGTTACCTCAAGTACTCACATAATGCTTTGTATATTATGAAATCTGTAAGGTTCTTGGCTGAATATATGCAGGTATTTTCAACACTATCAGAGAGAACACCAGGATTCAGACAGAACTTCTCTCCTAGCAAAATTATAGTAGCCGTTGCACTGACAGAAGGTGAAGGTGCTGAAGCACCTTTCCCCAGCTGTGCTGCTGTTAGTGAGACTATGGCAGTAGCTTAACATTAGATGTTTTTCCTTACCTGGAGTTTGGGTTTTGATTTTGAACACTCTATTCATGAGTCCACCTAGTGGATACTATGAGAAATATTTCTGCATACAGATGTGTATATATATGGTATATATATATATATATACATACATACATAAGCACTTTTTTTTTTTTCTCCTATTCTATTCATAACACTTTCTAAAGCAATTAAAAATATTACAGTATTTGGCATTTATGTAAATAATTTCATAAAGTTTAAAATTAACTGAAAATACTGCAATACTTGTATATTTGTCTTGCATAGAAGGCACAGTCCGTAGCACATGGCTACAGAAGCAAAATAACAACTCCTTGCTTCCATGGGCAGGGAAATATTGAAGATGATGCAAGCTTCAGAAAATAATCGTTTTCTGAATGTGAATGATACTGAATTCTCCCAAAGGTCTTAGAGAGGCTGGAATTCTGCAAAGCCTTGTGCAATCTTCACCATGATACTCTTGAAGCCTCCCTTACTGTTCAGGACTTGTCATATTCAAAGATTCAACTGGTCACTAGGATTCAGTGCTCATAAGGCCAAAAAAAACACCAAGGAAATGTCTAGCAGATAGTGTAAATTTGTCAGTTTCTGCCTCTGACTTAGCCATCAAGCAAGCCCTCTGCTTCTGTCTCCATCTTCAGACTTAGTCTTTTCATAGTTAGAATCACAGGGGATTCTATTACTTTTTCATTTATATAATGTTGAGTGGTGAGCGTGTTGGAGGATGACTACAGGGGGAGAAGAATTCAGGGCTGTGTGGGATCCACTTTCCATATAAAGTTCACAAGACCTGGACCTCCCACAAATTTGCTGATGCACACGAATAGGGTATCTTTTTGAATATTCTGTTTTGTAAAATCTAAGATCAGCTGAGACCTTCAGAACTTTTCACATAATTTAGCAAGGGGTACACCAGCCTCCCCCCCCCCCCCCTTTTTTTTTTCCTCTTAGATTACTATAGCAAGTAACTAATCATGCATAATATTGCAACTTCTTGCAAATACTCTTGGTGACTCCAGTTTCTGAACTAGACAATAATTTGGCAGTTAATACAATATTATGATGTCAATTTGGAAAAAAAAAAAAAAAAAAAAAAGATTTAAAAATATTTTACTGAAACATTGGCAACTTGTATCAGTTTGATGTAAACAACTTTAAGCTTTCCAAAATTAACAAAACAAAACAAACAAACAAACAAACAACAAAAAAAAAAAACATAAAATGAAACCAAACAAAACCAAAACAGCAAAAAGACCAGTTCATATACTAGTTGACATTTTCAGAGAACTTCAATTTTTATATCTTTTCTTTGAGAAGTAAAATTCTATTTTTTAACATTCAGTAATTTTTCTGTAAATTAGTTTTTATCCCCTGCATTTTTTTAAGGCTATTCTTTACCACTGCTTTTCGTGTTTTCATGTCCCATGCGATCTTGTTACTGGAAACAGTTTACTTACTCTAGATGTAAAATAACTATTAGTAATTCACAGTTCAGGAAAGTGAATTAAAAACACTACCAGACAAATAAGGCACCTTGTGTCCATCATCCACTTTGCTGATCCTGGAGTAAGTGTTCCAAGGAGTCAGGTATCTTTTATCTAGGAGAGTTTCCACCTCAAAAGTAAAAGGACTCACACTATCAATAATTTTTAGAGAAATGGCCTTAATATTTCTGTTCTGGGAAAAGCTGAAGAGGAATGAAGCTGTTCCTTCTCCACTCCCTGTCCAGTCCATGACTATGAACCACAAACATTTCCCTCAGGACCACCTACAGAACTATCCATGTGGAGGCTACAATTATATCAGAGGGAAAGATTAAGCATTAAATCTAAATGTTACTGAATGATGACACTAGTGCTATCTCTACAGATAGGATAATAGTTGCACTTAATTTGCATCCAGTCATATAGACACTTGCATGTCATAATGTGTAAGTAAGATGCTTGGCTAGAGGTGCATCTGGATAAAACTGAAAGCTTTTAACAATATAACAGTTTCCTTAGATCTTAGTTTTTGAAGAAAAAATTTTACTGGGAATTAGTTTTGCTTCTGTTGAAAAACCTGTGAATGGAATGTGCAGGTATTTTTAGTATTTCAATTGAGAAGGGATATCAGAGGCCTCTAGCATGGGCAACATAAATATTTGCAATTTTACATACCATTTTATATTTCATGGGCCTCTCATCTGACTTCCAGCAGTTCCTTCAAAAGTATGTCCTATATCCACTCCCTTACCTGCCAAGTAAGTTCCACAGATACTCAAGAACATGCAAAGTTGCACTAGATGGCTATGTTTAAGAATCTGGATCAATTCCCAGACTATCTACTGGGCTTGCTGAAGATAATAGTATGAGTGCTAATATCCATGATCATCATTATTCTTTACTGCTGGTGGAAGTGATTTTAAAACACTTTCTCTGGCTTAAAGACAGTCTTCACTTTATAACTTTGTAACAGCACCAGCAGATTACAATGGATCCCACATTACTGTAAAATAACACTTTTCTGTTTCTGCTTTGTCAAGCTCTTCATTTGCACATTAGTGCTGAGTTCATTTCAAATCCTACCAGAATTGTTTCTGTTTAAGAAACTAAGTTAAATTCCTACCCAAAGTACTTAATTGACCCAGTTATTCATACTTAATATGCATATACTATCCTTATATGCATGCAATTGTCATCACTGGTCTTAACCATAAGCCCATTGCTAATTTGTTTATGTGGAATATTTTAAATTAGTGTAGATGAAGGTTGCATTACAATTTTCAGTAGCTGGTGAAAGAATTTTGTTCTAGAGGCAGGTTTTTTTATGTATATATATAGTTCTTTGGTTTTGTTATGTAAGAAAGAGAGCAAAAGAACATTGTATGTCAAAGTTTAACTGTTTATTATTCTCTAACTTGAATTTAAACCTTGAATTTTTGCAATTGCATTGAGATTTTATCCCATATTGTCTTTTGTTATTTCTGCTTCCTTTTCTAAATACACATTATAATATAGAAAATTTGTCATTTTTATTTCATTTTCCTTATGCACACTTTGTTTTCACTGAGGTTTGAAAACATTTTGTGAGGAATTGTTTCAGGATAATTCTTCACTATCAACACTACAGTTATGAATTCTGGAGCAAAGCTATACAAAGGCAGAAGCAAATGAAGAATGGAGCAAAGGCAGGTGGAGGAAAAGTGGCTTTAGTTCAGATCCTTTAAGTTGTTCCTTTATTTTATTATTCTCATCTTTGGAGCACCTTCTAGACAATGCTTGCTGACATCTATTGTCCAGTGGCTGATTTCAGTTCTTCTAATGTTGCATATTCTCCTTTAGCAATAAAGCCTAGGAGCTATAAATCACTGAAAAACTCTACAATATCAGGTTTGGATCCTTCTTTGTGTATGGAAAAAGGTATTGCAACTAACAGTACCAATCTTCTGGTTTTGTGGGATTGATCTTAGTGAATGAAAAAAGGTTTTGCAGCATCAGAACTACAAACTGTACACTTTCAGAGCAATAAAATGATGGAATCTCTTGGGAAAATAATATGAACTTGTAGACGGAAAAAAGGACTAAGAATAATATGAACTAACAGGAGGTGAGAATTTATTGTGAAAGCATTAAACAGGGCCTGCTTATAAAAATGCTCAATTATTTTAACATTAAAAATATCAAGCACAATGAATGAAGGAAGCCAGAATTTAGGTCATCCAAGGTCTGCATTGCAACTGCTTGGATTTAAAAATTTTAGTCTCTCAAAAACATGAAAAAACTTTAGTCCAAATTCACTAATCCTAGAAAGCTTTCACTATTTCACTGGTGAAAAATCTAGTAACCATTTTTTTCACTGAATATTTCATGGTTACTTTTGAATATAAGTATTTATTTTTATTCAGAGATGATATCTACAGGAGAAAATACAAAATACAGCATGTAACAGGTAACATGATCATGTCTCCTTCACAAGAGGGCTGATAGTTTTACAGATGCTTATGAAAAAGAAATGAAATACATATAATAGCAAAGCAGAGACAAAGCATGGCCTTTGCCAGTAAAATCACTATAATGATTTTTAATAAATAGGCTTATCCAGTATCAGATAACTTTTTTTTTTTTCCTGAAGACCTTTCATTACAATCTTCTCACACTCTCAGATGACTAGAGTTTACAGTTTCTGCTAGCAATTTCCAGCACTAGTACATGCTAAGATAAACACGACTGAAGAAGCAGCTTTTATTTGCATGTACTGCTCTTCAATTACTCCAGCTCAGATTCTTGAATACAGTTGACATTTTTATTTTGCTTTAAACACAAAAAGTAATCAATACAACAAATCTACCTTTGACATATATACTACATTTTTAAAAGCTATAAACTTTCTTCAAACAAAGGGATTGTTTAAAAAAAAACAACCAACCAACCAAACAACAAAAACAAACAAACAAACAAACAAAAAAAAAAACAAGTAAAAAGGAATTGGCAGATCTTTTACACAGAACAAACAGGCCTGTATTTTCTTTAATATTTTAGAAAATTTACCACACTCCACACTGAGACTACTGTACTTTAAACCTAATCTGTATGTACGTGTGGTAGAGTAAAACAAATTAAAGTTTGATTGTATGCCCTCCATACCAAGTGATCTGAAAGAACAACTTCAAATTAGGCCCCAAGCAACAATAACCCCTTGAATAAATTAAACAGGGTATCATGCAGAAGCCTTTTGGTCCAGCCCAGGCAGGACAAGATGTTAAAAAAAAAGTGCTCTATACTGTAGCTGGGGAGCAATGTTCCTATCTGGAACCTCTGGTAAGAAAGCCCCATGGGAGACTTGAGGTAGATCCCTAGGGTTCTGGAGTTGAGGATACAAAAGACCTCAGACCCTCTACACTCCAACCAAAAATGAGATATTGGCAGCATATGAAGGTATTTGGGCTGCTTTTGAAGTGGTTGGTACTGATGAACAGCTGGATGTTTAAAGTGTGGGTCCTCTCTACAAATCATGAAACTGGTGCTACTTGGAGCAAGTGAATGTTACCTATATTCACGTAGTTTATTACCACTAAGAAAACTGTCATGTGAGTTAAACCAAGCAGTGATAATTTCCTATACAGGTAAAAAAAGTAAAATACAATAAAAAAATGTCAAGAACTATATTATTCTGAGTGAGTGGGATAAGGAAAATGGAAACAGAGATTAGATGTGTAATTTTGGTAGTGTTTAAAGTGTTTCTACCAGTTAAAAAAAAAAAAAAAAAAAAACATACACACACACAAACACACACACACACACAAGCCAAATGAAAAAACATTGTACAAAAAATGAATGATTTGACACGTTCTCAGGTACAGACACTCTACTGTTCCTTTATCTTTATAAATTATATTTCATTGGAGGTATGCTTGGTTCATGCAAACATGCTTTGCCTTGTAGGGGAAAGCAGGTATCACATACAGATATAGGTGGATGAGATCAGCACAATCAACTTGTGTTGGGCACTGAAAACCTTTTAAAGTGCTTTAACAATCAATACACAATTCATTACTGCTTCACAGATCGCACACTGAGAGAACTGTCATCCTTATTTTACTCTTACCCAGACACAATTTATTTCACATCTTTGATCCTAAATATCAAGATTTCCTGTTCCCTCCACTCTTGCTGATCTAATACAATATCAAACCAGAAGATACATGATTCATGAGAGTTTCAGTTCTCACAAATGAACAGTAAAGTGTATACAGAGGAGTAGGATGTTAACGGAAAAGAGAGAATAAATAAAATCACATCTATACATTCATATACATACTATGACTTCAGCCCACATATCTCAGTTCTACTTACTGTGGAGAACTCTGTAAGTAACTGCCACAGCTACCAATGCTACTACAGCTTTATCAGTGCTGGTAGTCCTAGTGTAGATGGCACCCCAGCAGCTGTCAGTAGCATCATGTCTATTAAACCAGCTCAGTGCCAATCTAATTAACACAGTGTTGAAACAGCTGCTGGTGCTGGAGAGCTGTGAATATTGCAGCTTCTCATATACTAATGTCAGTGGAGCTGCAATAGTGGGAATGTTCTCTAAATGTTCCCTAGTGCAGAACAAGCCTATGCTGGCAACGACCTGCTTTTCTGTCCTTGTTGGACATAATACTTATAGCAAGGTGTCAAATGTAACTCTGTGCTTCTATTCTAATTAAAGGGTTCCCATCCTGCATGTTTCTTTACAAATTTCCAAATTTTGATCTTCTGTTTACAAACTCCTTAATTTACTTGACTTTAGCGCTGTATATGATAACCCTGTTATAAAGAGGGCTGTAAGGCAATGTAACCCATAGAACTGTTCATCACTGAAGACAACTTTGTGAAAAGCCCCAAACAATGATAATAGTAGTTCCAAAAGGGGCAATTGTTTATATCATTTCTTAATGAAAGTAGAAGAAATCACTATTTTTAGATTATTACAAATACATATGTACAATTATATATATTATCAATAGAGGACACAATCTTAAATTTCCCACCTCCAGTCAATTGAATTAATAAATGTGCAACAACATGTTGAGAGAGGTTTTCATGACTTATCTGCAAAATCACTATAATCGCTTTTGTCTTTTAAAAATGGGTTTACATGGCAAGGTTTTGTTAGCAGGGGACTGCAGGGGTGGCCTCTGTGAGAAGAATCCAGAAGCTGCCCCATGTTAGATAAAGGCCAGTTTTAGCCAGCTCCAAAGGGACCTACTGCTGGCCAGAGACAAGCCAATAAGTAATGTTGTTTGCACTTCTGTGAGAGCAGATTTAAGAAAGGAAAAAAACACTGCTCTGCAACAGCAGCTGGGAGAGCGAGAGGTGAGAAGCAGCCCTGCAGAACCCAAGGTCAGTGCAGGACGGCAGGAGGTGCTCCAGGCATGGAGCACAAGCTCCCCTGTGGAGAGGCCCCTTGGTGGAGCAGGCTGTCCCCTGCAGCTCATGGGTCCCACATGGAGCAGATTTCCATGCTGCAGCCCGTGGAGGAGCCCCTGGTGGAGCAGGTGGATGTGGCCTGGAGGAGGCTGCAGACCATGGATAGCCCCTGCAGGAGCAGACCCCGGGCCGGAGCTGCAGCCCGTGGAGAGGAACCCATACAGGAGCAGAGGGTCTGGGGGGAGCTGCTGCCGATGAGGGACCTGTGCTGGAGCAGTTTGCTCCTGGGGTGTGGACCCCATGGTGTGGAGCCATGTTGGAGCAGTTCTTGAAGAGCTGCAGCCTGCACAGGATCGGTTAGGGAAGGATGGCATCCTGTGGGAGGGACACTACATGGAGCAGGGGCAGAGAGACACCACTAAGGAGCAGCAGAGGTGAAGTGTTAGGGACTGACTGCAGCCCCCATTCCAAGTTCCCCTGCGACGTTCAGGGGGAGGAGGTGGAAGAGGGTGGATAAAGGGATGGGGAAGGTGTTTTTAGTTTCCTTTTTTTTTTTTTTTTTTTTTTTTTCATTTTTCTAGCTTGTTAGTAATAGGTAATAAAGTACATTAATCTCCCTATGATGAATCTGTTTTGCCCATGACAATAATTGTAGAGTGATCTCCCTGTCTTTATCTCAACCCTTGGGCCCATTTCATCGTATTTTGTTCCCCTTTCCATCTGAGGAGGGGGAGTGAGACAGCAGTTGTGGTGGAGATCAGGTGCCCAGGTGAGTAAAATCACCTCAGGTCCATCTGACATAGGCTACAACAGGTTAATAGGCTACAACAGGTTAAATATATCATTTAATTAACTTTTTTTTTTTTTTTTTTTTTTTTTTGACGACTGACCTGTCTGTCCACACTTTGCTTAAATCCAGTTTATTAGTAATTTGTCTTATTTTTTTCCAAGCCTCTCAGTTTTTGAGTTATGCAACAATTTCACTATGTCCACATTTTTATTCATGTGCTATTTCATTTCACTTTTAGTGACTGTTATGCCTGGGTGAAATGTGTTCATATTATAATCATAAATTTAATTTTTTGTTTTTCTGGAGTTAATTAATCTCTTCTTCATAATCAACATTTCTTTCTGAAAACAATTACTAGGTTGGACTGTTGTTCCTTCCCCAAGACTTGGGAAAAGCCCATTCAGTTTTCCCACGTTTTAGTTCAGATTTTAATTCTAAAGGCATTTTAATACCTATTGAGTTTAGCAAGAAAAAGTCAAGGTGTCTGAATGCTAATGTAGATGCCCACTGGTTTTGGTTCCGTGTGTTCAAACCCTGATGTTTAATTTATCTGTATTTCCCTGTGTTACTGCTTCTTGGGTTGCTTGTAGCACGCAGAAGGATTTCTTTGCTGAGATGACTAGCACAAAGTGCCCATGCTGTGCAGACACATTTGGGTTCCTAGAAAGCATATAAAAGGACTTCTTGAAATGTGGTAAGACCCAGTAAGAGCACAAACAACTTTCATGTCTTAGGCAACTCATTTAGAGACACCTTGGTTTTCAGCCACCCCACATGTGAAGCATGAAGAAAGGAATTAAACAATAATAGGCTTTTTTTTTTTTCTTTCTTTATAGATTGGAAATAATAAATTTATAACAAGCTAAATCAATTCTCTAAAAGTGTTTTAAGGGGAACCCCATCACCCTCCCCTGAGTGGAAGCAAAAAAATACCCCTCAAGTGATAGTTCCATTCATAAAATGACTCGGTGGAACACACTGGTCTTATTTATAGAATAACTTCTGTGACACATTGAAAAAAAAAATCATTGTGGCATATTGAAAAAGAAAAAAAAAAAAAAGCTGGTTTGACATTTTGCTAGGAGCTTGACATTGCCTCCAGAGTAAATGAGTAAATGAGTAAATAGGTAAGATGATGACATTCCCTTACATAAGATTTAAAGATTGTGCTTATCGTATATCAGAGTGCATATTCACTGTCACTGACTCATCTGTTGTTCACATCATCAGTACTTCTGCTCCACTTCTCCACTGGCAGCAATATTACTTGCTGTTTGCTTTAGAGTGTTTTTTGGATTCAGTTCCTGTAGCAAGCACAGGGGACAGGTGCTTGATTTTTCCTCTGTTCCTGTGCATTAATTTGCATCTTCTCTCTCTTTTATCATAAACATTTATTCTAGGTTAAAAAAACCTCTCTAGGAGAAACAGGGGAAGTAAATAATTTTTAAAAATCATGTTCAAGGAATAGTTCTTGATAGTCTAGTAAGAGATAAAGTATAAGAATGCATTGCTTGTTAATATTAATGCACTTTTAGCTTGTTTCTTTTTTCCAAGATTTCTAAGACCAGAGGTTACTTGAAAAAAAATTTCCTCTGATTATTGTTATCCATGTTAATAATACAGGTGACCAAATTACTAGAATTTAGTATATAATATATATACCTTCCTACATATACCTATATAATACGTTCCTGTGACAAAGGAAGTAAAGGAAGTCTTTCACTGTGTATTCATCTGTTTTTACTTTATTGATTAATCATGACATTTATACTCAGGATATTAATTCAAAGTACAAACATGGAAAAAAAAAAAAAAAAAGGTTTCTGAAGATAGGTTTCTTTTGCTATGTTTTGACTTACTCATAAGAAAGATTACCTGGAAGACTGAATATTAATTCCACTGTTGGCATTACTGGAGGATACTTCTATGTAGGTGGGCCAACAGAAAATCCAAAAACTAGTTTTATCTGTTCATCGCTTTGACAATCCTGTGTTGTAAAAAGGTAACTATATTCAAATAGAAAAAGAATACTCATTAAGTTTTATTAATTACATAATGCGCAAATCTATTTGACATGTAATTTGCTTAATATCACAAAAGCAACAAATATAGTTATATTTTTTAATACAACAAATTAAAAATTGAATTTATATAACATACTTTTAATGGGCATTTAAAAATATAGCTGGGTTTAATTGCAAGTCACAGCAAAAAATATTAACTGGTTAATTGACATTAATGTGAAACTTGAAGTCATAAGACTGGTACAGCAATAAGGAACTTCCGTGACCATTTTACTAATGTGTAAGCTTTCATGATTTAGTGTTGGTTTTGGTTATAAATCTTCTACGCTTTTGTCTTAATAAAGGGTAGCCTTCTTTGGTCAGAGTAACCATGTGGATATACTTTATGAAAGGTGAATTATAAATGCAGTTTGCTCTCTGATTAGCAATGGAAGGTTATGTTGGATGTGGATGCAGTGTAATATGTATTTTACTTCACTTCACTTCACTTCACTACTTGTGGTAGGCTATTCAATAGCTACTTGTGGTCTTCCCCAAGACAACATTCATTTTCAGCAAAAAATTGCGCAACTTAGAATAATTAAAAACAAACAAACAACAACAAAAATCCCTTTTGGAATATTGTATCAGTTGTCTTTTTTTTTTTGTCTAGAGCATAAAATTATTACTGCTTTTCAACTATGTGAATGAAAAAAAACAAAACAAAACAAAACAAACAACAACAACAACAACAACAATGTAAAGCCAAAAACGACTAGCTTTGATTTAAAAATAGGTGAGACTTCTGAAAGGAAGATGTATTTTTGTGACATATGTGGTCATTTACTTTGACTTTCTAATCATCTTAGCATAACAGAAGTAAAGTTAAGGCTGAAAGTAATGCTCTTCAAGTACTTGGGAATAGGATTCATTATTTTTGATTCTGATTCAAGCACCAGAATAATATAGAAATAATATCTATATAATTATATAATTATATTTATTAATATTAATTATAATATAATATAATATATATTTTATATATATTATATATAAATATAATTTATATTTAATTATTTATTAAATATAAATATTATATAAAAAATATATAAATATATATTATATATAATATAATTATATTATATAATTATATTATATATAATATATATTTATATATATTATATATTATATATTATAATTATAATTATATAATATATTTATATAATAAAATATAATATATTATTTCTATAATATAGAAATAATTTCTATATATATAAAGACAAGTATTCAGACAACTATTCACACAGAAAAGAGCATAAAGGACCTGTTTTTTTCTCAGAAACAATGCATCTGCTAAGAGATTAAAACTGAAACAGAAACTAAAACTTTACAGCTACTTCTGTCTGGGAAGTATCATAACTATCAGGACTCCAAATTAAAAATTCTCCTCAAGGAATCTTAGTGGAATGACAGCTCCTGATTTCTGTGGAGCCAAAAAAAAAATAAAAATAATGTTTACCTTTTTATAGCATTTGTCTTTGAACTTCGCTCCTTTAATATCTCTTACTTCCTGCAACAGAGGAAACAAAAGAGGAATGTAATAGACTCTTTTTTACTCACAGAACAAAGCTAGATGTAGCTTTTATCCTTGGGTTCTTTGTTGCTCGCCAAATCCATCCCTCTTAGAACAACCTTCTACTCTGTGCAGGCAGGAACTTTAGAAGAAGGCTATCTACACTGGTTGCTGTGTTTGGGGACACACTCTCTTGATTCCTAATGCACTAGAATGGAGATTTTGCTTTGCTCAGAAAGCTCAGCCATCACGTTTGAGGGATGAGGCAGATCTTAGAGACATATACTGCTGCTGAGTGAGAAATGGTCATTCACTCCTTCGTTGTGGAGGTAGATAAAGCACATTCTGAGCCTACCCGAAAAATAAATAAATAAGTAAGTAAATGGAAGTTCTACTATTGTATCATAGAGCACATTCTGAGTCTACCTGAAAAGTAAATAAATAAATGAATAATTGGAAGTTCTACTGTTGTTTCATATAACCACTGCCAAATGAACGAGTTACTTTGAGGAAAATTTTTGTAGTAATGTTTCAAGTGGGTCACTTAGCTTATGCAGTACACTGGAGAAAATGTGAAGATCTCATCCACAGTAAAGGGTTATCAGATGTTTATATAATGGCAGTACTCAAGAGGGTCTAAATATAACTGAGGTTCTGTTGTACTATACAGAATGGAAAAGAGACAGTGTTTGCCTTTAATGTGTTTTCACTTTGGTAAATCATACTTAGGCCAGAGATATATGTCTGTAGTACAGCAAAACAAAAGGTTATTTTGATTCATTTCCATCAATCAGGCATAGCTTTCTTCTCTTTAATTTGAACCTGCAAATATGAACTCTCCTAAACGCTTTCTGGACTCTTGTCTTTCATGTTTTTCTGTTTCTCTCCTTAAGGCTTATTTGTGTCTGTATTATGAGCCTTGCATTTGAGAAATGCCACTGGGGTATTATCTCACAAACAGAGAGGAAATCCTCCCAAATCCATTCTGTTTAAGGAGGAAATTAACAACAGTTTAAAGGCTCTCCTCCTTCTCCAATGAACTCCTAGACCTGTCTTTTCCCTGTACCCTCTGCATAACTGGTGAATTGCGGATTGGTGGAGGCCTTTCTCCCAGGGAGGTAACACATTAACAACCATCTACTTATTTATTTATTTATTTATTATAAACTGTTGTCCAGTTCATTGTAATTAGTGTTTCATCTGTTTTTCTCATTTTAAAATGTCATTCCATAATGTAGTGGTTCTGCTTATCTGGGCAGCAGAGCTCCACCACAACTGCTCTCTCAGTTCCCTTCTTCAAAGGAAAAGGAGGAGAAAATATGATGAAAAGAGTTCAGATAAGGTTATGGAGATCACTCTACAATTATCATCATGGGCAAAACAGACTCAGCATAGGGAGATTAATGTAATGTATTACCTATTACTCAGAAGCTAGAGCAGTGAGAAAAAAAAAAAAAAAAAAAAAGCAAACTAAAAACACCTTCCCCCCTTATCCACCCTCTTCCACCTTTTGCCCTCAAACAGTGCATGGTAGCAGGGAACTGGGGCTGTAGTCAGTCCATGACATTTCTTCTCAGCTGTTCCTTCATAGTCACTCTATGACCTTGCTCCAGTGTGGTGTCCCTCCCAAAATGCTGTCCTTGTCCTGTCGGGATGCTGTCCTTCCCAAACTGATACTGCATGGGCTTCCCACCAGCAACAGCTCTTCAAGAACTGCTCCCACATGGCTCCACACCATGGAGTCCATATCCCAGGAGCAAACTGCTCCAGCACAGATCCCCCATGGGTGGCAACTCCCCCAAACCCTCTGCTTCTGCATGGGCTCCTCTCCACGGGCTGCAGCTCTGGCCTGGGGCCTGCTCCTGCGGGGGCTCTCCATGGGCCACAGCCTCCTCCAGGCCACATCCACCTGCTCCACTAGGGGCTCCTCATGGGCTGCAGCATGGAAATCTGCTCCATGTGGGCTGCAGGGGGACAGCCTGCTGCACCAGGGCCTCTCTACAGGCCACAGGGGAACTTGTGCTCCATGCCTGGAGCACCTCCTGCCCTCCTGCTGCACTGACTTTGGGGTCTGCAGGGCTGCTTCTCACTCCTCTTTCCCAGCTGTTGTTGCACAACAGATTTTTTTTTGTTGTTGTTGTTGTTTCTTTGTTTTTGTTTGTTTGTTTTGTTTTTCTTCCCTTTTCTTAAAGCTGCTCTCACAGAAGTGCAAACAACCTCATTTATTGGCTTGTCTCTGGCCAGTTGGCCAGTGGCAGGTCTCTACTGGGGATAGCTAAAATTGGTCCTTACCTAACATGGGGTAGCCACTGGATTCTTTTCACAGAGGCCACCCCTGCAGCCCCCTGCTACCAAAACCTTGCCATGTAAACCTGGCAGAGGATCTGTGGTGGTTTTACTCAGGTGGGCAGCCGAGCTCCACCACAACCGCTCTCTCACTCCCCCGCTCCTCAAAGAGGAAGGGGGAGAAAATACAACACAGAGAACTCGAGGTTTGAGATGAGAAAGGTTTAATTAATGGGAAAAGGAATGGGGAGGAAAAACAGAAACAAAAGAAACAATCAGTCCACGTGGAAGCACAGAGAGAGAGAAAATTATTCTCTACTTCCCATCAGTGAGCGGTGTTTGGCCACGTCCTGGGAAGCAGGGCCTCAATCGCGTAGTGGTTGTTCAGGAGGAACAGCCCCCTCCCCCACGAGAGCCCCCCCTTTTATTGCTGAGTGTGACATCAGGTGTTATGGAATATCCCTTTGGTTGGTTTAGGTCAGCTGCCCCGGCAATGTCCCCTCCCCATCACTTGCCCACCCCCAGCCTGCTGGCTCTTGGGGGTTTGGAAGGAGTCCTGATGCTGTGCCAGCACTACGCATCAATAGACACAACACTGGAGTGATATCAGTGCTGTTCCAGCTACGAGTGCACAGTACAGCACTGTGCGGGCTGCTGCAGGGAAAAGGTGACTCCAGCTCAGACGGACCCAACACAGGATCCCATCTAAATTATGCTTTATTCAGTGTTGCAGGCCAAATATGGCAATGTTCAGGATTTTAAATTTGATAAACTTCTCATTCTCTTGTCCTGAATCTAGGAGTGATATTGTCAGTTCTTCTTGCTTTCACTGAAATTAGGGCAACCGTGAGATACAGATGCATTGAAAAATTGTGTCCTTGCTTTTAACAAAATTTCTTTCACTTTAAGACCACTCGAATAAGAAGACGTAGATATTTCTTAAACACTCATCTCAACATACGGCAGTCAAAACAGTATGGGCCAGACTGTGCCCCTCTCAGAAAGTGTGCCAATCAAAGATAAATGGCAATAACATTGTGTGTAAAGACTTCAGGGGAAATCTACTTAATGGAGTTTAAAGTACTGAGTTTTGAAAGTGCTAGATTTGAACTTGCAAATTTTGCATTTTAAGCTATATTTGTAAATAATTCTTCAGTGTGCATACGTAAATTTGAAACCTATTCCATGAGTCTAAACTCATTTAGCCACAAAAATAAGAAGTGGTACATCTAAGTCAAGAAGGTTGCACTAATACAACAAGAAAGTACATTAAACCTCTGTACATGCTAAGCTTTAGCCCACGTTCTCCTTACAAAATGTCACTACCGCTCTCTCTAATCAGATAGTAGTTTATTTATTAAATGTCACTCCTTTATTAAATAAATTATTTATTTATTAAAACCCCAATTCTAACTAATTCTAAACTTCAAAGCAAAACCAATAAAATACAGCAGCATTCCCAAAGAGAGAGTGATGGGATGTTAGGGTTTGTTTACTCACATCAAAACACATTCTTAAGAACAAGTGAATAGAGGAATCAAGGAAGGGGAGGAAGAAACTTACTTGTCCTACACAGGAAAAGCCATGCTATGCCTGGTAAAAGAGATCAAGCAAATTAATTCCTTTTGGGGAAATGGTGTGACAGTTATTTTGTTACAACTGGTGCTGTGTAACCTCAAGTTCTGGAGAGATAACGGATAGGCAAATCTAGGACTAACAACAGACTGGAAAGAAAGAAGAGACAAAGAATTCCAGTTTCTTTCAATATTAGCCTTCATCTTAAGTGCCTGATATCTTGTAGCTCATTAGGTGGTATCATTTTGTCATAAAGTTCCTTAATGTCACTGAACATTGGCCCCAAAGGTAGAAAAGGTTGCAGTAACAAGCAAGGGCTTCTATGCTTTGGTTGATGATTAAAATAACCTGTCAGTCTGTAAGAACAAGGGCATGAACATAAACTTTCTCTGCTGTGATTTTACCTTGAGAGCTTTGTTCCAGACCTGTGGCAGTTAGCTGGGAAAATAGGACTTCAGAAAAATTCTGAACATTCAAAAATACATAAAAGAAATTGTAGTGGAATACTTCTCTGAGGTTTTTGTGGAAGTAAATTGATGTGAAATGCATTCTAACAGACTGCAAAAGATGGTTGTACATTACATCTTCACATCCAGTATGAAGCCAACAGAGCAAGTCAAAAATCAAACTATGCTTAAAAACCAATAGACAATACAGCTTTGGAAAAATCCAAATAATTGGCTTTTCATCTGCTTTACTGATGACTTCTTTACTATTTTCACTCTCTTTACAGAAAAGTAGAATTCACAAGAGGTAACTTTTTTCACCTTACTTTGTTTCAAAATGCCGATGCATCTGATTTTTATTTATTTTTTTTTCCTTTTTGTAGAATCAGCATGAGAAATTTGTCTCTAAACAGAAAAGTCCTTGAGTGGAATGGAAAACTCAAAATGGCTGACTACTGTAAGGTATCAACTAAAAAACCTTCTGCATTGTTGATATAAAAACTCTGTGAAAGTTCATCACCTCCCCCACATTAAAATAAGCAAGCATAGGTTAACACAACCAACTCTCCAGTAACAAGAGACATTCAAAATAGTAATCAGCTGTATACAAGATAAAGTGCCAAAGAATTTTCAACCTGTTAATTTTTTATCAGAATGCAAAGGTATAAGCATGTACATGTGTTGAAAAACCTACAAAGACTTCCAGTTCAGCTAAGCAGGGTCTTTTTTTTTTTTTTTTTTTTTTTCTTCCACACACACAGAAATGGTCATTACTGGATATTAGAGCCCCACATACAATTTAGCAAGAATACAGGACTGGAACAAAAACTTCAGAAGTGTAGAAAACAAACAAACAAACAAAAAATACTACTACAATTTATAATGATACATTACTTTGTCAACAAACAAACAAAAAAGCAAACAAAACAGCTGTTTTAATGGTTTCTGTCTGCTTTAATCTGTGTTCCTTCAGTCGTAAATTAGTTTAGTATGTCTTCTTTTGGGTTCAGTTCTGATTTGTTTTGTTCTGTTTTTCCATTGCAAAAAGAAAAGTGTTTGTTTAGTGTTCTTGTTATTTTACTCAGATCAGTTACAATTTAAAAATTTTCTTCTGAAGCCTTGGATACTATTAAGTATGGTAAGGCCTGTTATTAAGGGCATCCTCTCTCGTCCTCCATTCTTATTTCAAAGGTATAGTTGCTACATTTTCCAATCTTCAGTAACATGGGAACTCTGGCACTAAAGAATGATAAAAATTCTTTTAAAATATTACTACTAAAATAAAAATTACTATTAGGAAAGGATAGCTAGTCCAAATTTTTGAATGGATATCACTTCATGGCTCTAATTTGTACAAATAACATTTTTTTGTCTCGTTTTAAGTCTAGATTTGGCAATAGGCCAATCCAGACACTATTGAGATGCACTACCTTTGTGTCATAGTCTTTACTGAAAACTGAGGCAAAATTTGACTTTGGTAGGGTTACTTCCATGCAACAAGTTTATGTATAGCCCACTCTTCAAACAGCTATGGCTGGAATGTGTACTGCTTTGCCTTTCATTAATTAAACACCTACTCAAATAAGTTGTATTGAGAAGGAAATAGCTGATGATGGGGATATAAAAATGAATTCTATTTAACCTATTCTATTCCCTATATTCCCTATTTAGCTGCCCAGCACGGTAAAACCACCACATCTATTTAACTCAAAAATTATCATACTCTTTCTTTTTTCAATTTAAATGAACTGGCATAAGACATTAGCTCCACGTTTGTGACCATTCATAATTTGATCAAGACAGAATTGTGCATATAAAAAGCTCAAAACAATATAACACAAATTATACAAATGTGAAGGCAAATAGTAAAACAAGAGGTTATATAGCCAGTTAATTTTTAGAATCAAAATAGGCTGGAACTTTTTCTGTCTTCCCAGATATATAATACCCGCATAACCATCACTCTACATAATAAACATTTCTACTGATTGTTCTAATAAAGTGATATGCCTAACTTAATCAAAACACCTGAGGTTAACAATTGCAATATTATTGACTATAACACTCTCACTTGCTGTACTAGAAATATTCTGTGTATTGAGTTTAATTGTCTTCCAACTGATGCATGAATTCATCCAACTTGTAAACCACATTGCACCACATTTACAGTGGTGCAAACTGAAGCTATTTTGAAACACATAAAAGAGGTTCACTTAACTTATTTTAATTGAATTATAGAAATGCTAAGGTAATGTAACATCTCTTTATAATATCTTGAGTACATCTTTATGTAGCATTTTCTGTGCAGCATAAATTAAATCTTTGGAGAACTCATTGGTAGCAATGGATACTGCCAGTGTGCTCTGCTGGCTTCCCTATTTCTCAGATATGCATTTCTCCACCCAAAATATTCAAAACTCAGAATTGAGGAGTTCTTTGTTTTGTTTCTAAATGACCCATACTTGGAAATATTGCTTGCTCACTAGCTGTAATCTGCTGTAATCCAGACCGAGCATACCCAAAATGAATATTGGTTGTCTGGTTAGAGCACTGGCCTGAAACATAAAAGTTCTCCCTCTGCACTGATATCCATGCTTTAATCACTTCATGAGTCTTAGTGTGACACAGAGCAAAGATGAATTTTCCTATGGCATTTCACATTTCCAAATGAAAAATAACACATAAGAATTTAAAAATGTTAACATTTCATTGTTAATATTATAACATATTTATAGTGCTATAACTGAAAAAAAAAATATGTCAGAAAATCATTATTTTCTGGACATAGAGTAACAATTATCTCTTACCTTTTCTTCCTTCCTAAAATATATATATGAAGTTTTTTTGAATTTTTTTTTGAATTTTTTTTTCTTAAAAAAATTCATTCAGATTACCAAAAGAAGCCATATGTCTGCAAAACTAACTCTTAAAGCTGGCTAGGTTTTGCACTATTGTCAAAGAATACAGCCTAGACTCTTTCAACCCTCTCAAGCCATTCTTCTTAAGTACCACAAGACTCCCTCCACTGTCTGGTTTGCAAGTATATCTGGTCAATATTATGTGAATGAATTTTCTGTAACTGTTGCCATTTTTCACAGAATATAATTTAATTAAACATTTTGCAGTTTAATTATACCAATGTATAAATTATTCAGATAATAATGGCAATATTTGTCATTCATTCTTTCTAGTTTTTAGCCAGTCCTAGCTGCAGAAAAAGTCAGGGGAATGTTACAGTCTGAACAGAACAAACAGAATGTCTCATTACAATTAATCAAACATGGACATTTCTATTTATCTTATTTCTATGACCCTGCTCCTACATCATGAAGCCTCCTCCAAAGTTTTTTGCAGTTAGTGGAAATATTTGCACTGAATTTCATGGTCTTTGGATCAGATTCTAGTAATGCTGATGGTACATAGACAGCCCTATTTTTAAAAGAAAAAAAAAAAAGACAAAAAAATGCATGCCGAGGTTCAGAAAAATCCTATTCATGAAAAATCCTAAATGTGGTCTTAGTTTTAAACAGGGAGCTATAATATTTCCTGGGAAGAAAATATATGAAATTTGAGTTTATTCTGACCTGATAAATATGTGCATTACATATACTATCGAAAAAAATAATTTTTACTCAGGATTAAATGTAAATTGTTCCTTAACCAATCAGAACACTGAAAGGTCCCATGTATACACACTATACTTATGTTTTAGAAAAGAGTTGATAAAGATGGGTCACTTAATAACAACAATCTGTGTTGTGTATTCTTTTATCTGAATTTGACTTGACATAACAAGTTACTTCTTCAATCTTCTGCTTTCTAACTGATTCAACATCAACACAAAAGACAAGCACACTTGCTTGTCTTGAAATTTTATTACCTTAATTTTCATATTACATTGCTGAAAATATAATCCAAAAATAATATGACTCTCAATTAAATTCCACCTTTACAATCTCAGTTTGCACCAACATCCAACTATCATATAAATTCTGCTGAAACAGTGAAGATGTGCAGAGAATCTTGTTCAGAACTTCCTCACCCTTCCTCGCCTACTTAATATATCTATCTATCAGTGCAGTTCGTTTCCCTTCTGCAGTGAACATGAAAGATCCATCACTAAAAGCCTCAAACAATTTTTGTTATTTTTTTTTCCTGGATATCATTAAAAGCCCAATATTTTTATTTTTATTCTTCTTGAAAGACATTCATTCTTCTGCCAATTATATTATTTTCCCATGGAACAAAAGTGTTGTAGATGCTTTTCTGTAGTGAGTAACTCTGGTTTTAAAGATTACAATCAAATTATATTTTTCTTCTTTCCTTCTGAGATTCCTGACTTTTGTAAACCTCTGAATTTAATCTCTACTGTGGAGGAAAAATAATAAACTCCTTTCTTATGAATTTTAACATGCGTAATGCAAGTGCAAAATGAATAGAATTTTGAATACACACTATTACACTATGAACGATTACCCAGAAAATATAGAGAACACATACAAATACTTTTGCACTTAAGATGATTGCTAGCCCTGTTTCACAAAGCTCTTTCTTCCCTGCTGCTTCTGTCTGCTTTAATCTGCATTCATTTGGTCATAAGTTAGTTCAATGTATTCTTCGTTATACTGTAGTTGTTTTGTTCCTTCAGAAAGGAGGAAAAAAAATGAACATATGTTTTTCAGCTTAACAATATTAACATATCTAGAGTTCTAGTGTTATTTATATTATTTTTTACTTTTCTTTTCCTTGAATTCACTTAAAGTAGTTATTACATATAAATAACATTTTTCCTTTATAAACTATAAACAATTATTATATCAAATATTGCTGTTATATGGATTTCTGATATTTTGATATATGTAACAAAAACAGCCATTGGAAAACTCCACAATGTAAATTTCATGTCTAGTCATCTGTGCTATTTAATTATTACCTCAGTTCACTTGCTTCTGAAACTATATGTAAGGATCTATACGCTAATTAAAATGACAGTTAAGGTAGCTTACTGTCACATATCTGTGTGAAACTTTAAGCATTCTATATTTTTTGGCTTCTAGAAATAATATTTTATTTACATGCATCTTAACTGAAAATTATTTTTATCACAAAAAATGCATCCTTCATACATAACCATAAAAAGTATTGAATGAGGCACATTAAAAATGTATTAAACTAATTTTAAGATTAGTTTTAAAAATCATCTACTAAAAAGCTACAAAAAAAAAAAAAAAAAAAAAAAATTGCCTGTGGGTACCAGAATTAGCTACTTTTATTTTTCCTCAAACGAAAGCAACAGGCCTGCCTGCTAGTTTCTTGGTAATTGCAGTTAGTATTTGAAGAAGTTTTCTTCTTAATAGAAAAGAATGATTGATTCAGAATCTACAGGTCAGATTAGAGTAAGGAGGTGCCTATAAGCTACAGTCTATTGCAACTCCATTCCAAGGTTTCACATACTATCATTTTCTAGAGTACTAAAACCAAATAAAACAAAAACCACACACTGTGTTCACCTCAACTCCAGACTTAATTGAGATGTACGTAACTTGGGATTCAGCAAATATGTCTGGAAATCAGGGCTGATAAACAAGATCTTTTGCACTTTTTTTTTTTTTTTTTTTTTTTAATAACATGCTTACAATGAATGTAGGCACATGTTTTCATGATCATGGAGTGATCCTCATTTCAGATCAGTAATTTTCTATTTATTGAGGAGCACGTACTGAGATAGAAAGCAAAATGTACTGCCTTCTTTGGAAGATATAATCCTTAACAGTCTGTACCTTTGTGAGCCAATTGACTCAGCTGCGTAATTATTGTACAGGTAACTTACTGGGATTTGTCCCATAAGTAAGTGCTCCATGGAGTAACAAAGGGGTTTAATATAGGTTTTCCTTCACTTTAATGTAAGGTTCCCATATCTTGAAACTCAACACAATTGCAAGTAAACATTGAGGGGAAAAAAGAAAAAGGAAAAAAATAAAAAAAAATAAAAAAAAGGAAAAAAAGTGGCTATAGCTAAGTTAACAGAATATATAGGGTGTAAAATTTTATTCTGTAAGTAGCGTTAGCACAAATTGTCAAGGAATAATTGCAATGCTATTGCATTGCTATACTAGACAGAAATTTGCTGCACAGAGTTTATTTTTCATGCTGCCAAACACCAAACCTATGCCAAAACATTTTTCTTTTGCAGATGTGTAAGTACTTTGCTGAAAAATCTCTGCTCTGTAGTTTCTCATATTTATTTCATATCCCACATTTCTCATGCATTTGCCATGTACTACTTGGCAGAAGGTAGTACTGAAGAGATAGGGGGAAGTGGATGCAGGTTTCTGCTTGGGATAAAAGGGATAAAATTAGTCTCACCACCGATAAACTATGTCAAAGTTTGAGGGAATTCCTGACCTTTTTTATGATAGGAGTAACATTTGCTTTCCTCTAGCCTTCAGACACTTATCCTAGTTACCATGATTGACCTGATTATTGAGAGTGGCATCATAACTACAAATGCCAGCTCCCTCAACACTCATGGTGCTTCCCATCAGGGCCATGGACTTGTGAATGTCTGGTTAGCTCAAGCATTCCTGACCTGATCTTCTTCCACCAAAGATATATCTTCCTTGCCTCAGCCTTTCAGCCTGGCCTCAGAGAGCTGGGATTCCTGAAGGCTGGCCATGCTGGTAAAGACTAAGCAAAGAAGGCATTTAGTACTTTGGCCTTTTCATTGTCCCAGGTAACCAGATCTGTTTTCTTCTGGAGAGGGCTCACATTTTCCCTAGTCTTCCTTTTTTGACTGATGTACTTTTAGAAGCCCTTGTTGGCTTTGACATCCTTAGCCAGATTCAATTCCATTTAGGCTTTAGCTTTCATAACACCATCCCTGGATTCTCTGACAATAACTCTATATTCCTCTTAGTTTACTTGATTTCCACCCTCTGTAGGCTTTTGTTGTTGTTGATGATATTTGTTGTTTTTGTTTTTTTGTTGTTGGTGGTTTTATTGTGTGTGTGTATTTGAGCTTGGCCTACAGCTCCTTGTTCATCCATGAAGGCCTCCTGGCATTTTTGCCTGAATTCTTCTTTGTTGGTATGCCTCACTTTTGAGTTTGGATGAGGTGATCCTTGACTACCAACCACTTTTTTGGGGCCCCTATTTCTTCCAGGAGCCTTTTCCAGAGGACTCTACCAAGTAGATCCTTGAAAAGGCCCAAGCCTGCTCTCCAGTTTCTGGTGATGTCTGGTCCAAGGGAACGTTAATATTCGTTAAAAATAAATTGATTTAATAAAAGAATTAAGTGCATAATTTCTGATGCTATTGCTTAAACTAAGTAATTTATGAATTCTCAAACTACTATTTGAGCTACATGTATTCCAACAAAACAAAACAAACAAACAAAAAAACACCACACCCTAAAAACATATTCCACTTCTGGAACAAGGTCACATTGAACATGACAGCCAGAATCTGTTCTAAGTATTTCATTTGCAGATCAGAAAGCCATTCATTCTTCCATTTAAAGTTACATATATATAGATATATAAACACTCTTTTGATTATTTATGGATTTAAGCACAGGGTTAAGCCCTGCTACCTCCCATCAGGCTTGTATACATGATTAAAATACATCTAAACTCTATTTTGAGTAGCACTCTTGCTCTGAATCCAGGCTGTTAGTCAGTCCTATTTTATATAGAAATTGCTGTAATATCTGAGGTAAATCTGAGTCAAAATTGTATGACTGTATGGGATCTATTATTACTGTTAAAGAAAATTTAAAGGTTATTGTACATCTTTTCTTATAATAGTGTAGTCTTCTTTGATATGCAAAACAGTCTGAACCTATGATACAGAGAATTCCAAAAGCAGCTTCTAGCTTAAATCTAATCTATTTACACCCGTCCTTATTTTTAACATATCCAAAAACTATAGAGTTGTGAGCAAGAGACATACGGTGTGTTCTATAAAAAGCAAGCAATTGTCTGCCAACAGAGTTGCTATGATTAATTGCCAGTTCAACAGAAGGTTGGAAGTTCTGATGAAAAGGAGAAGGAAAAAATGGTCAGGGAAAATTGTAAAGGGTCAAGCAATTTAACTGGCTTGAAAATTATTTGATAACCAATTAAAGAAAAAGAGAACATGATGAAGGTGGGTTAATTCATAATGTTGGGTGGATAATTACAAGTAACTAAAGTACATTTGAGAATATGAAAGCTGGCTTAAATTTTTTGTCTCTGCAGGTATGAAGGTGAATAAGCAGGCTGGGTAAAAACAGACTAATCCAAAAATAACAAGAATTACTTATCACTTATAAAATTAAATGCAAGATAATTAATATGAAACTAAAAATAACTCTCAGAAATCAACTACTCCTCTGTTGTTTCAAATCACGCACAGCATTAAAAGTCAAAATTACAGTCTTAATTCATCCCACCATTATTCATATAAACTATGACATAGCTTGCAAAAAAAAAACAAAACAAAACAAAACAAAACAAAACAAAACAAAAAAACATATTGCTTCTCAAGTTCTCTGCTTCTCTTCCCAACAGAGGGAAACTTGGTTTAGACATACCTTGTTTGAGTTCATATCCAGATGGTTCTTGTTCATTCTCACTGGGCATTGTATCTATTCTGAATTGTATCTATTGTATCTATCTGCAGATGGATGAGGAATCTTCCTCCTATTGCCAGAAGTCACAAGCTTGCAGTCTCCCTAACATGACCATGTCCTGAAGCTGAGCCACCATTTTTGCCTGGGCTGCTACATCTGGTAGATCATCCACATGGGTCCTGTTGGTCTCCCAGCATCCTCTGTGATGGTGCACATCCTGCTCATTTCTTCCTGCAGGACCTTCATGTGGTACTCTGTTCAAGGTGATGGGCCATAGAAGGACTCTTTACCGCTGCCCCAGTGCCAAGAGGAGCCCCAGTCATTCTCTGCAGCCCTATACCTGGGCAGTGTCATACATCTTCTCACACTGCCAGTTAGGTCAAGGACCCCATTGTACCAAGGACATTGGCATCAGAGCATGTGCTCTGTGATGTAATGAGGCTGCACAATTCCCAAACAGCCCTGCATAACTCAGACACAGCCATTGTGCTCCTCTGGTCCCCTACTGCAGTGACACTGCTACAACCCTGCCTGCCTCCTGCTATCTGGGATGCAAGCAAGGAAGGGGATGCTTATTTGATCATGATCTATGTCTCCCATTGACCGCTGTGTGTGTCCTCAGCAGTTCTTCAAAGAAGTCCTCCAGATCGTGCACTCTGGGCACAAAGAGTTTGGGCAAAGAGTGACTTGGCCTGAATACAATGAATGCAAATTCACGGGTTATCTCCTACTCTTAGAAGCAGTACATTTTGGTATATATGAATCAGGAACATTATTTAAAAATTCACACTGCAAATTTAATTTTCACTTAGAATAAGCCACTAGTATTTTCATATTAAACAAAATAACAATATATGTGCCTTTTTTCTTCACTCAGCAAAGCTTTTCCTGTAAGAAGGAACAAATTCTATTATAGAAAGACAAATATTAAATAGTCTGATAACCTTGGATAGCCACAGAGCAGCTGTGATTAGTCAGGAATTGTGATTAACTGATGTGAACCAATGTGGAGGTATCACATTTTGGTAAAACGACATGGTGTGGAAATTCAAATTCCTGAGAAGCCAACCGTCTAAAGACAAAGCAATTTTTACATGTTGATATGAACCCTTACAGACTACAGCAAACTGAAGAATTGTCACAAGCCATAAACAATGGCTTGTTTATGCTAAATATCAAAAATATATATATATTTAATGCTGTCCCTCTTCCACCCTTATCCTTGGTCTGTTACTGCCATGATGTGCTTATATTTAACTCTGTAATATCTGTGCATCTTCAAAGGGGTTTCAATAGCCTCAACTCCCAGTACCATCACCTCTGTATGCCACAGGATTTAAGCCTGATGTAGAATTTACAAGCCACACAATAGTCCTGCTAACTCATGACACAATTTTCTTGGATAATACACATCTGTACACAGTATGAATTATCCATCGAAATATAGTATGAAATCCTGATCCTATTAAGCTTTATGGGACAAAGTTTTGCCAATAATTGTCAGTAAACGTTCATATAAGATGTCCAGTGCCAGAAACTGGTGCAAATTTACTGTAGATGGAGAAGGCTAGAGTTTATCTTGTCTTTCAGTTTTTCAGTTCTCTGAATCCAAAAGTAAAATCTGAAAAGGGAACATGCTATTCATTGACAGATAAGCTGTTATAAAAGATGAAACTGATTATCCTATCCTATTCTGTCATTTAAATGTGACGTCTCCATAATTTAGACACCTCTTGCATAGGAAGAATGCATTTATGAGTTGAGGATGAAACTAAACTTTCTTTTCAATTCATTGATGACATGTTCAATTTCTAAAGGTCTTCTTCATTGTTCAAATATAGTATTACTGATTCTAAAGAAATATAACAAGGTAAGGCAAACCAGCTGAGGTGGAGCATGAAATTACATTTCTCAAATATCATTAAGATTGGGTTAATTTTGTACCACTGACCATTCTTGACTTTAGCCACAAGAGTGGATTCATTTGCAGCTTCTTGGTCAGTAGGTTGAATTTGGTTGTGATGGCTTTAATCATTACTCTGCATTACTGTGGAAGTTTGTTATTAGTCAAAGGTGATGGAAGAAGCAAGAATAAATAGCTTATTACTAATTTCTGTCAGTTATAGATGAACCCTGTGCTTTTCTACTTTTCCACCCACGTGAACATGAATTCCATTCAGCAATCATGCCCCTACTTGCCATTCAACATGATAATTATACTTTGTCTGCCTTTCTCACAACTGTGCCTTTATTTGCAGCAACACCACAGATGCATCTATTTTACAGACAAGTAGGAAGGTCATAATCCTATTCTCCTGTTACAATTCACACTTTATTTCAAACTTCTATAATAACCTGTAAGATTTCTACATTTCCCTTGCTTATATATATACGTAAGCACATTCACATATGTGTAGAAGTGTATATATGGAGCAGATTATCTTGAGAGTCATCACGCGGCACTTGCAGGGCAAGCAGGTGATCAGGCCCAGTCAGCATAGGTTTATGAAGGGCAGGTCCTGCTTGATGAACCTGATCTCCTTCTATGACAAAGTGATGCGCTTGGTGGATGAGGGAAAGGCTGTGGATGTGGTCTACCTTGACTTCAGCAAGGCTTTTGACACTATTTCCCACAGCATTCTCCTCAAGAAACTGGCTGCTCTTGGCTTGGCTGAATAGCCAGGCCCAAAAAGTCGTGGTGAACGGAATCAAATCAAGTTGGAGGCCGGTCACTAGTGGTGTTCCCCAGGGCTCAGTGCTGGGGCTGGTTCTCTTTAATATCTTCATTGATGATCTGGATGAGGGCATTGAGTGCACCCTCAATAAGTTCACAGATGACACCAGGTTAGGTGCATGTGTCGATCTGCTCGAGGGTAGGAAGGCTCTGCAGGAGGATCTGGATAGGCTGCACCGATGGGCTGAGGTCAAGTGCATGAAGTTCAACAAGGCCAAGTGCCGGGTCCTGCACCTGGGGCGCAATAACCCCAAGCAGAGCTACAGGCTGGGAGAGGAATGGTTGGAAAGCTGCCTGGCGGAGAAGGACCTGGGAGTATTGGTTGATAGTCAGCTGAGTATGAGCCAGCAGTGTGCTCAGGTGGCCAAGAAGGCCAACGGCATCCTGGCTTGTATAAGAAACAGTGTGGCCAGCAGGGCTAGGGAAGTGATCGTCCCCCTGTACTCAGCTCTGGTGAGGCCACACCTCGAGTACTGTGTTCAGTTTTGGGTACCTTGCTACAAGAAGGACATCGAGGTGTTTGAGCGAATCCAGAGAAGGGCAATGAAGCTGGTGAGGGGTCTGGAGAACAAGTCCTATGAGGAGCGGCTGAGGGAGCTGGGCTTGTTCAGCCTGGAGAAGAGGAGGCTCAGGGGTGACCTTATCACTCTCTATAGGTACCTCAAGGGAGGCTGTAGCGAGGTGGGGGTTGGTCTATTCTCCCACGTGCCTGGTGACAGGACGAGGGGGAATGGGCTAAAGTTGAGCCAGGGGAGTTTTAGGTTGGATGTTAGGAAGAACTTCTATACCGAAAGGGTTGTTAGACATTGGAACAGGCTGCCCAGGGAAGTGGTGGAGTCACCATCCCTGGAGGTCTTTAAAAGACATTTAGATGTAGAGCTTAGGGATATGGTTTAATGGAGGACTGTTAGTGTTAGGTCAGAGGTTGGACTCGATGATCTTGAGGTCTCTTCCAACCTAGAAATTCTGTGATTCTGTGATTCTGTGATATATACTTATTCATTTAAAACTTATTCCATTATGTAAATTACGCATTTTACAAACAAAATTGTGCAGATTCTTTATTTTGTCTACAATATTACAGTGGAAGGACATCTGGATTTTCATGAGGTATGCTAACCCTGATTACCTTTCAAGAACATGTTTCTGTTGATAAAGGCAGAAGTGAATCACTGGGACATTTTCCAAGATAAGTTTTTGCTTCACGTGGAAAATTTAATTCAATGTCCTCTTGTTCAACCACTAGTTGGCTGAGAGAGTGACCAGTTTACATTATCAAGACTGCAATTTGCAGAAGGTCAGACAAGCTACTTACAGTCATTCTTCCTGGTTTGAAAACATCCACATCTAATTGAAAAAGAGGATTAGACATAGTAACATAAAGTGGGGAAAAAGATATTCTTACCATGATTATGTTAGACTTATGAGAAGAGCTGCTAGAATTCCTTTCTGGCTTTTTGGGAAGATCAGACAGTTGAAAATATTTCCCAACAGGATGAACATTTTGAAAGAAAAGTGATTTATTTATTTATATATTTATTTATTTGTCTTCTTAGCTAACCTATCATCAGCAAGTAAAGAATCATGGATATTATTTTCTTAGGAAGTGTGTAGCAGTGTAAATCTTTGAACTCCAGACCTCTTGTAATAGAGAGTTAAGACAGATACTTGCAGTGCTCTATTTTAATTTGGTGTGGATCAATATAAGTGAACACTGAATATTTCTATTTATTTCATCTTAATTAAGAAGGAAAGAAGGACTTAGACACTTTGCTTGTAAGTCAGATAAAACTAAATTCAAAACTGTTTTCAGCTCTGACAAATTTTGGCAAATTTTCTCAATTTCTCATTTTGAGTACGATTAGGTCCAGAAGCACAAGCATAATAAAAGATAAACAGCTTTCTTACTCAACTTGTTCGTCTGAATCTATAGAATACTATAATTTTTAAATGGAATTCTAAGAACATATCATCATTCCATTTTTCTCCATTCTTTTTAAAGAAGTCTGTGAAAAGCAGTTAACTTCTTTTTCGTATGTTAATATACTATTAAATTGCTTTCTGGTGTACAGAAACTTTGACGTTGGCTTCTCTATTTTATTTCAAGTATTCTTTTTGCTTGTAAGCTTGAAAAAGGATCTTTCACTTAAATAAGTTGATTGCAAGTAGTTTCAGTAATTGAATCCCTAGATATTAGTCTTTAGTCTGGGAGGTTTCATTTAACTTTTAATGGATTTTGAATGCTGAAGCAGTTTCAGTTAAAACTGTTGCCATAAAACATGTTAGAATTTTCTATTTTTGTTGGTGGATTTTTTTCCCAAAAAAAAATTTTTAAAAGCTGGGATTTAAGATGATATTATTACACTAAGAAATACTGTAAAACATATTCTGAGAAAGAGAAAAAAAATCTGCAAGATAGAAATGTTAAGACTGTCATACTGTCAATCTTTTGCAAAGTGTTCACCATTGCTTTTTTTTTTTTTTTTTTTTTACATTTAAATAATATTACTAATAAATGGAGTGTATTTTCAGTTGGATGAAAAATCCTCTGTGACCAAAATTTGTTGGTCTTGTAAATTAAATATCTACAGCAAAGTTAAGAAATCCATAGCTTAATATCTGCACAGAAGTACTGTCAACAGAATGGATTATCTAAACCCACTACCTGTTAAAGAATAATAACATACTTCTGTCCCTTGCTTTTTTTTTTAAATAGTATTCTCTTTAAAACTGTTTTCATTTCATGTCCTGGTGCACGGGGTCAGCTGGATGTATACAGAATCCTTCTGTGCTATGCATCATGGTCTAAGGGGTGAGCAGCCTGCACAGGGGAGACATGGTAACAGGGATCTCTGTTACATACACATGCACACATGCATGCACACACAAACTCAGACCAAGGATGGGTGGACCCCATACGGCAGCATTTAGAAGCCAAAAGGTGCTCATTAAGACTCCCTGCACAGGGCTATGGTCCATTTTCTGTGGAAGGAAGAAATTCAATGACTGATGTTTATCAAGATGTGTACATTGTAAATTATAAATGTATAAACACACACAAAGTACTATTTGAATGCATTTCTGGGTGCAGTCAGCAGCAATGTAGTTGGTGATCCTACGCAAAATGGGGTACTGTTACTTCATAAGCTGTTGTCTGTCAGCTAAGCTATAGTAACAAAAGGCCTATTCTGATCACCCTGATATGCAAACTAATTTGGCTAGATAAATATATTTTGACAATAAAAGATTTAAGGCTAAGACCAGCCTTCCATGACTGTCTCATGTAGTTCACGCAGATCTTTTTGTTGACACATTTTGACAAAATTTTCAAGTAATCTGTAGATACAGGACCATTTTTCATTTTTGTATCTGGCTGGATCTGGTTAAGATCCAGGTAGATAAATATCCAAACAACCTCTGGTAACATAAAATGGAGGTTTGGTTCCTTAGAAATTATTCACAGACTTGTTTTCAAAATGAAAAGTAAGAAGGATCTCAGCAGGTCCATCACTTAATCTGGTCCTTTAAAAATATCTCCTGTTTGCTTGAGTGAAATGAATTATTCTCTTTATACATTTCTCAAATTCTCAGATATCAATATAAAATCAGAACAAAATAATTGTCAAGGAATAATTGATAATGCACTTTTATACAAAGCTGAAAAATGACCAAATTATCATTTACACATGTGTAGAGTAGCGTGATGTTTGGACCAGATCATCTTGAAAGTCGTTTCCAACTATAATGATTCTATGGTTGTCGGGGAAGTATTTTATTTTTATTTTTACTTTAATTTACTATTATTTTATTTTATTTTATTTTATTTTATTTTATTTTATTTTATTTTTTATTTTTATTTAAGTCTGTCTGAGAGGACTCTCAACTCTTCCTATGTTCATTTCCTCTAGAATAAATTTAGATGAACGTTCAGTGTTAACACATCTAGCTTCACACAGAATATGTTCATAAATTCCTGTATTCTGTTCATCTTTTATCTTATATTAGGCTTTTGAGCCATAGGTTAAATAGTTGAACAGGTGGAACACCTGTTTTAACTACAGCCAGCATCCAACAGAACATGAGCTGGGAGTGTACCCAGGTGACCAAAAGGCTAATAGCATCCTGGCTTGTATCAAAAATAGCATGGCCAGCAAGACTAGGGAAGTGATTATCCTCTTGTACTCAGCACTGGTGAGACCACACCTGGAATATTGTGTTCAGTTTTGGGCCCCTCACTACAAGAATGATATTGAGATGTTCAAGCATGTGCAGAGAATCTGATAGAAAACCAGGCATATAAGGAGCAACTGAGGGAAGTGAGGTTATTTAGGCTGGAGAAGAGGAGGCTGAAGGCAGATATTGCTCCCTACAACTACCTGAAAGGACATTACAGAAAGGAAGGTGTAGGTGTTTTTGTTTGTTTGTTTGTTTGTTTGTTTGTTTTTTTCTCTTTTTTTTTTCTTCCTCAGGTGACAAGTGATAGGAAGCAAGGAAGAGTCTCAAGTTGCACCAGGAGAGGTTTAGATTGGATCTTTGGGAGAACGTCTGCATGGAGAGGGTGGCCTGTCTTTGGGACAGGCTGCCCAAGGTAGTGGTGGAATCCCCATCCCTGGAGGTATTCAAGAGATATGTGGATGTGGCACTAAGGAATATGATGGGACTTCGTAGGTCTGGCTGATGGCTGGACTTGATCTTAAAGGTCTTTTCCAATCTAAAAGATCCTATGGTATTATGATAAGTATGTCATATGTTTGATTTTCCTCTACTCATTTAAAAATGCTATCTCTGTTAACTTTTAGCAGAGGCTGGACAGAAACTAATACTGATATTAATGTTTGCCCCTGTGGAGGATTTCTGACCTCTCAGAGCACAAAAATTGTGTTTAGTAATTGAAGTATGGCATTATTTTAGTCTAATGTGTGTTTATTTACTACAAGTTAAATTTCATAGCACTACTATTTCCTTCTGAAATGTTTCACAATCCTCCATAGTTCTGCTGCTGTAGTACTTTTCTCTAACAGTATTACTGACTCTGTACTGACTCTGTCCCGTTTCTGTCTTCTGCCTTTCCCTCATCAAAAGTCTCTTTTTTTTTTTTTTTTTAATTTAGAATTCTATTTTGTATCTAATGCATATTTGGACTGTTATTTTACATACTGATGCATAGTCACATGGCTTTTTTGATGAGCAGTCCTGTCTCACACAGGCGTAGTTTTCAGAAGAACTTGACAAGTAAGTTGATTAGGGCTTGACTACTCTTTCTCTGGAAGGCTTTTGACAATATACTCCACCAAATCCTCTTAAGGAAGTTAAGATAGTATAAAAAGGAAGATATTTGCATGGATACATAATCTGGTAAAAGACAGGAAACAGAAAGCAAGAATAATTGGTCAGAAAATTGTCAGAAGGCTGCGTGTCACCTTAATAAGCAACTCCGGAAAAAGTATCAATGAGAGGGGAGACATCAATGTTTAGAAATAATATTAAGATGTTCAGGATGTATCAACTCTGAAGAATTGAAGAAAGTGCTTACAAAGCTGAGTAACTTTTTAATTCTACGTTGCATCCATATGGCGTGCATGTAGTTTTATTTGCCTCATTTCAAAAAGATAAAACTGGAAAAGCTTCAGAGAAGAACTGCAAAGATCACAAGTATGGAGTATCTTCCATAGGAAGAAAGACTGGGCAGAGTAGGTCTCTCCAGCCTGGGAAAGATACAAAATGTGTCAGAAGCCTGTAAAACTATAAGTAGACCGAGAAAAATTTTATTCATTGTCTTTTCCATTGCAAGGACTAGGGATCAACAAATTAAGCTAACAGGAAACAACTTGTGCTGAACAAAATATGGTGAATCTTCATACAATATGTGGTTAAACTGATGGAAATCTTTGCTGTAGAATGCTCTGAATATTAACCACATACATGATCTCATGGGGACACTGTAAAATCATGGACAAGAAATCTAGTTGAACTATTAAATACAACGGTTTATTTAAATCTCTGTGGAGAAGTCCATAAGCTGCAAACTCTTGGTTAAGAGGGCATATCAGGAGGTATCACAGGAAGCTTGCATCCCTAGGCACCTGCTGTTGATCACCACTGGCAAGGGGACACAGGATTAGACACAGTGTAGCCATGTCTTATGTCTACTCCATTTACCAGTGGAGTTGTCATGTTTGTTGCTTTCCTTCCCCTAGGTAATTGGAACAACTTAGTTGGCAGCTATAACTTCATGTGAATAAGCACAGCAGAAGTGTGCCATGAGTATGCTTTGGTTTTCACCTCTAGTAATAAGCAAGTTCAGGTTTTGAAGGGTTTAAAACCTGAAATTTTGGAGAAAAAACAAAACAAAACAAACCCTTAAGAACTACTCTTTTAGCCAAGTCATATAAATTACAATATCATATGCATAACTGAAATTCTACAATATCCAGAAAGGACTGTCAGTTACTGTTCTTTACTTTGTATAGTTACCTTACAGAAACAAATTGTTGGGACACAACTTGTAAGTATGCTGTTTTGTTTTTGTTTTGATTTGATTGTTTGTTTTTGTTTTGTTTTGTTTTGTTTTCCTTTTTTTTTTTTTTTTCCTGCAAATATGCTTTAATCTCTCAAACGCATACATTGGGATTTTTGTAATGTTATGTTTTTAACAAGTCTGTGGAAGCCTGAAGCAGTGTCATACTTGTATGCTTTCCTTACTATAGAAAGATAAGTTGACAAATATATATGCATAAAAATCTTTAAAACTACCAGAAAAATACAAAGTATTCTGATTAGAAATGTCAGTGAAAGAGACAGAATATTACGAGTACCCCTATGGCTCATGGGAAAATCAAATAAAATTTCGTTTTCTTCTTTATTTTCAATAGCTCAAGTGTCTGGAGTTCCGTTTTGAAAATGGTATCTCTCAAGCCTCACATTTTCTATCACTCACACTAATTTCTAAGTACAGCACACATCCAGTCATAGTAACTAAACCTGGGAACTATAACCTTTACACTTAAAAACAAACAAAAAACAACAGCAAAAATATAAGCAACTGATGAGGGCCATTCAATGACAGTGCCAAACATACCAATGGACAGATCTAACTGCAGAAACTGAGCACACCCTTTTGAATATTCATGCCAATTTAATGCATACAAAATTCTTGCACCTCTCTATAAATACAGAACTAGATTTATATTAATCCCAGTAAAGTACAGTTCATTGTCAAACTAGTCCCTAATTCCTGCTTCAGAGTATAATGCATTGGCAAAATTGTGAGCTCAATGAGGTAGTGGAATCTGTTTTGAAATATGGCCTTGATTTTGTGAGCAACTACCTAGCACCATAACTTTCCTGAATTAAATTCAGTCTATATTTGTCTACCTGTCTGTAATAAGAAGATAATAATTTACTTCACAAGAGGGGTATAAGGATGAGACTGATCTTGTCAGTTCCTATATCTGTACCTCGCTCTATAGTCAGAAAAGTTCAATACCTGGAGGAATGCATGGCTAAGCTCAGTGTTAGCAAAAGGCTTTGGAGATGAAAGCACGAAGTTCTATTTTTAAAAGCTACATTATTCAGCCTTCAACTGTGAAATCCCTGCTGCTATGTAAAGAAAACATTAATTTTCCTTTAAAAGGACAGTGTGTGGGTTAAACATTTCTGATGGCAAGACTATGCACAGCATGTGGGTTTTAAGTATAGATATAAAAACTATCTTAGAATACCATTTCACACATAGTGAGAGAATTTGTACTATTTGGTTGATCTAAATACTTATGATGAACTTTGAAGTTCACATCTACAACTATACCTTGACAGCCTACTGCAACATGGGATCTGAATCTTTATGTGCTTTTGTTGGTGCTCAGCCAGGATTTAGATTTATATGGCTTCATTTCCAAAGGCATAATCTTTATTTTGCTTGTATATTACACTAACAGTTCTTATATCTAGGATATGAACCAAAGATTTATTCTCCCAGAAGTAAACATTGTGCAACTGGTTTCCATTTTTTGAAAACAGAGTATACAAGTGCATAGGCATCTACCTGTAGGAAAATCCTTTGTGCAAAGCAAATTCTAGGCAGCATTCAACAACTTTCTGACTCCTGGTTCAGATAGATTTTAAAATTCAAACTTCTGTTCCCTGTTTTGCCGTTGGCAAATAATACAGCTTTGTGATTATTTTTCTATTTTTCAGGTACTTTCACCAGAGCTATAAAGGGAACCCCAGCACGTAGTGTAGTCCTGTGGACTTTGCTTTAGCAGAAGGGTCAGGAATGTCACTTATATGCAAAACTGATATTGAGGCTTTTAATTTTCTTTTGATAATGTTCCAATAAATAAATAAATATATTTAACTTTCACACTGAGGATCCCTGAATTTCCAAGAGATGCTCATATTCCACTATCAACAAATCTTTTTTCATTAAACAGGCTGTTTTCTTTTCCTCCCCCACTAATTCAATGAACATCTACTCACATCAGCCTTCACCCTGTATTTATTCTCAACACACAAGAGAATCCCACAGTATCAATTCCAATTCTGTCATTGTTTTTAACTTGCTGACATGAGATATAGTGAACCATGAGTCACAGGAGAGTCCACATTGTGTCTAAGGGACAAGAAAAGCAACTGTTGCAAATTTGCATCTGTTATCAGGCTGATTAACTTTGCTGTAGTCACAATGATATCACTGACCTCAGAGACAAGAAAAAAATAGTAATGTAAAAGCACATTTACATTTCATGAATACAGTAATGCAAAAACTTTGGGCATGAATACATTGCAAACAACCAATGGCCTTTTTCAGTAGAGAAAAATCATGCACTGTGCTACCATGGCTACATTGCTGTCTTCACCAGGGTTGGTCATTTCAAACTGCTTCTCCAGCTAACCTGGTCCTTGGCCATCTCATGACTTTTCTCAACCTATAAAGGGCTAGGCTCTTGTGTGCATGGTTTTGTTGTTTGTTTTGTGTTTGCGTGTGTTTGTGCTTTTAAATATATATTTGTGTTTTGTTGTTGTTGTTGTTGTTGTTTGTTTGTTTGTTTATTTTTTTCCCCAAAGGATACAGACATATACATGTAAGAGGTAAACGCAATCAAATTGTAGACTGTTTCATTTTGTTCTCCCAGTATTTTTTTTTTCCTGTATGTTCATGTTATATTTAAACTAGAAGTGACCTGTCACTTTTAATGCTAAAAAGGTTTGAAAAATGGATGAGAGAGAGATATTCATTCTTCTCTCTGCTGCCGTCTTGCTCCCATTTAGGTGCAAAACGACCTCTGGTGCTAACTACTAAAGTCCTGTCTGTGGTTATATTAATGACTATGTGATCTCTCCTTTTCTGGTCAAACATTGTAGTTCTCTGTCTCAGCCTTTGATTATTGTGCTAGAATTTCCCCTTAGGTGTCACTCATCTGACAGCATGCATTCAAATTACATTTCACTTTCTTTTGAATGAAAAAGTCTTGATTCAATTAAAATATTCCTATAGCAATCTCTGGAAAAGTAATTTTGTCCCTAAAGTTTGGATGTCATCTCACCTCTGGGGGTTGTATATAGCAGTTTAGATAGCATGCATTGTTTTCAGCCATAAATGTGGATCAAACACAACCCCTATATCAACTCCTAGTTTGATTTTTAAGCACTGTCAGTATGTATCATATGAATATATCTAGATAAGCATTTTAAATTGTCTGAAAAGCTGGTATAGCTAATCTCTTTATATAAAAGGGGAACAAAAGAAAATTTAAAGATCAAGAAAGGTTTCTTGAGAGTTGTCAGGTAGTCATCATACTCACTGGGAAGCTGGTGCACAGTCTTTCTTCTGCTAAATTCACTCCCTTCAAATCTATCTTATCTGTGTAGCTCAGTATGGAAGCATACATACCACCTGGAACTGGTATGGCTGTCATTAGCAACTCCATCACATTTAACAGCAGTGTTCTCTAGACTTCACTGGGATTTTGATCAGGTCTGTAATGAAACAGGTGTGCCTATGGGTCAAACTGTACCTGCCTTTTTACCAGAGTACGTATAAGAGGCTGAGCAGCGGTGGTCTTTTCCATCTGCATCATATGCAGAGGTCAGCTCCACATTCAAGGACCACAGCCTTATCTGAGCATGTAGATGCAGTAGGCAGGGACACAGTCATGAGCCAGGAAACAACAAGTGATACTCAGTGCCACAGGGACAATATGGTTTCAGTTCTTCAGCCTGTCAACAGTGCAGCGGCTCCAAATACTCACTTCCCTGTGGTTGGCAGATCTGCCCAAATGTGAAAACGTTGTCACTGTTCAAATTTGTAAAACCTATCTAGTGTTACATTAATATAACCCAGGACACTTTACTATCCATTCTTTAACCATTATCTCTACCCATGTGCATTAGCGGCTGCTAATGCACTGGCTGGTTAGTTTTTTCAATTTTGGCCATGCAGTTGTTCACCTCACTGATTCATATGATCCTGTATGGCCTGACCCATTGCCTCAGAAACCTCAGGCTCAGCTGCCCATAAATGCAACTGTTGACTGTTGAATACGCTTCTCTCTCAGGTAGCACCCACAAGTATAACAAATGAGCATGCTACAGCTTTGCTGAAAACGTTAAAATGAGTATTAAAAAGTATTGACATAATTAGAACCCAGTGGGGTTTCACTCTTTACCAACTCCTGTGAATAACAGATATTTTTAATTCATGTCTCTGGTTCCTAATCAATTCCTTATCTATCTTAATCATATATTACCTCACCCATATTTAGAGAACTTTTACAGTAATCTATCAAGGGAACCTTTGTCAAATAGCTTTCTACAAATCCAGACATATTAGATCTATTAACTTAATAACCGCTCCACATTGTAGAAACAACCACTGCCTTTTTCTGTAAGAGTGAGGAAAAAAAATGCTTTGAGTCATTACATAGGCTTCACTCTGTTAAGATTATATGATGTGACTGCTTCAAAGAATATTTTTTAATAAAAACTACTGATTTGCACTTTCAGAAAAACTTTGTTCTGATGGCTGGTATACTAACTTCCTACAAGGCGCTCTCCTATTGAAGCTAGAAGTCCATCACATTAAATAGTTTCTTAACACCAAATAGAGAAAACATTGAGGAAAAATACCATTATCTCTCCACCTTATTATGTGTGCCAAAGACATTGACGAAGATAATGGATCACTTTTATCTTTTTGTTTGTTTGCTTGTTTGTTTGTTTGTTTTTCCCCTCAAAGTATACCTGTAGCAGAAAAAGTCTCACATTTTCATAGAATCATAGAAACATAGAATGGCTGGTGTTGGAAAGGACCTTAAAGATCATCTGACACCAATCCCTCTGTCATGGACACCACTCACTAGACCAGGTTACTCAAAGCCTCATCCAGCCCAAACTTAAACACTTCCAGGGGGAGGGCTCCTACAGCTTCTCTGGCCAAACTGTTCCAGTGTTGCACCACCCTCATAGTGAAGAATTCCTTATATCTAATCTACCCTCTTTTAAAGCCATTATGCCTTGTCCTATCGCTACACCTCCTGACAAAGAGTACCTCCCCAGCTTGCTTGTAGGGCCCTCTTAGCCCTACTGGGAGGCTGATATAAGGTCTCCACAGAACCTTCTCTTCTTCAGGCTAAACAACTCTAATTCCATCATGCTATCTTCATGGGAGAGGTGCTCCAACTCTCTATTCATCCTTGTGGCCCTCCTCTGGTCTTGTTCCAACATATTTCCACGTCCTTCTTATGTTGGGACCCCAGAACTGAATACAGTATTCCAGGTCAGGTCTCACAAGAGTGAAGTATAGGGAGAGAATCACTTCCCTCAGCCTGTTGGTCATGCTTCTTTTGATGCACTCCGGTATAGAGTTGGCATTCTGGGCTGCAAGCATACTTTGCTGGCTTGTGTTGAGCTTTTCATCCACCAGTAACCCCCAATTCCTTCACCTCAGAGCTGCTTGCAATTCTTTCTCCTCCATCCAGACAGTGTTTGTACTTGGGACTGCCACAATTGAGGTGCAGGACCTTGCACTTGGTCTTGAAGAACTTCATGAGACTTAAATAAATGAACCTTTCAAACCTGTCCAGGTTCCTCTGGGTGGCATCCTTTTCCTCCAATGTGTCAACCACACCACACAGCTGGGTGTCATCAACAAACTTTCTGAGGGTGTCCATGTCACCAATAAAGATGTTAAATAGTGCCAGTCCCAATACCAACCCTGAAGAATGCCACTCATTTATTAAAAAAAAAAAAAAAAAAAAAATAAAAAAAAAAAAAAAAGAGGGTATTCCAAACCCCTGAAGTTGCAAAGGGAAGTTTTAACATATTATCTTTATGTTTTCAAAACTGTGAATACAAATAAATGCAACTGTAAATTCATTATATTTTTTTAAAACCCAGGACTGTGGAAATTGGACTCATATTTAATCAGCTGAGTCATTTTATCAAGCAGAAACAATACTTGAGATCATTTGTTTCGAGGACAACTAACCTATCCTTAAAGAATTTGTGTTACCTAAATATTTGATTGATGTTGACTAAAGGTATAGCATCTTGAATTTTTATATAAAAAAAAAAATTATTTTGTGAATCTATCATTAGCAGATTTAGCCACTGAGAACTGAAAATAACATTAGGTTTATAATACTGTTAGGAACGATTGATATAGATCACATGTTGAAAAATGTCTTAATTCTTGTTCTCTATTTAAAGTAACAAGATTCAAGGACAGAGAAACTCCTTTCATCTTGAAAAGCTTGCCATATGCTTTCTGTATCACATACTTGGAATTGTTGACTTCTGCTAATCCAGATTTTAAGGGAGAATTTTTGCCCTGGAGAAGCTGGTACAGTGATTCAAATTTCAAAGAGATCAGAGCAAACTGTTTTCTTCTTTGGTTAACTTTGTATAAAATGTTGAGATGTGTCAGTCTAATTTCTGATAAATGAAAGCAGCTAATGTTTGAAAATGTACGGTGGAAATAGCTGGCTGACTGCTTACATGCAGGGTGATAATCAGCTATCAAGCTTGAAGGCATTTTAATAACACCAATGTTTTAATGTTGACTATTAAATGAAAACGAAGAATTAATTTTTAATGGGAAATATAGAACTTCCTAATGGTTTAGCTAGGACTTTCTCTTATATCTCAAAAATTCATACAATCAGATTAAGCTATGAAAAATGAGATATTGGACCATATTTGTCTTTGATGTAGTAAATCCATATAAAGTTAGTGAAAACAAGACATAACTTTGACCCAACAGCTATATTTAATACAGTTAAGTTTAGGTTTAGAGACATAGTCTTTCCTGTTCACCATTATTTTTATTTTGATAAAAATAAAAAATAGAAATATACAGATAGGGCTTCATATTTCTAAACAAACAAACAAACAAAAAAGAACTGTTAGAATAAACAACTGTCTGAACTTTTTTATTATTTCTAATGAATGAATTTTCATATATTGTTTTTAGTTTCTTATGATAATGCATAATTTTAAAATGAATATTGATGTGTTTTATTAGGAACCTTTATCCTACAGAAGACTTCACTCACTATTTCATGGAAGAGTTTATAAGATTTAAAGGAAGAATGTTGACAGAATTTTATTTTCCTTTAAAAATCAAAGAACTTTTAGACAACACCAGTTCATATGAACAACTTTTGATGGGTTTGTGCCATCCATCCTTTCCTCCAAAATGTTTAACAGTTTTTTATAAATATTTCATGTTATTAACTACTCAACAGAGTCCTGAGAGTTCAATCAAACTGAGCAGACTTTCTCCTTGAGTCTATGCTACTTTGCAGAGTCGGGAATGGAAGACAGAAAAAATAAAAAAAGAAAAAAAAAAAAGAAAAAAAAAAAAAAAAAAAAAAAGGAGAAAAGAAAAGAGAAAAGAGAAAAGAGAAAAAAGAAGTAACGTCTGAAAGAGAAAATGTGGTGCACTAGTGGTCTATGACTGATGAAAACAATGAAAGCTGTGTATTTTCTTCTAGTGAGTATTGGTTTTATTGTGAGCAAATCACATAAGACTTCATGAGAAGGTTTTTTCCCCTATATACCAAAAGCAGAATGCTGCCTTAGACTACCATCTCTTTCTCACACCCTTGCTAGTGTGATAATACTTAATGCTAGGAAGCACCTCAGACCATATGGCCACAGGAATATAAACGTCTTGATCTTAGTCTGGGCCTCTAGCTGATACCTGAAATACAAATAATAAATGCTAATTCAAACTGAAAATCCTCGTGTTGTTGTTATTATTATTAATAATAATAATAATTATTATTAAAGTGTTCAGGTCAAGCTTCTGATCACTCTTCTCACCTGAATAATTTTGCTTGTTTTTTAGTTCCATTTATGCTTGAAAAGCATCTGGCATTATAGTCTTTAATGTTGTTCACTGGAGTCTGAACTTTATCTAAGTTCAAGAAAATAAAAAAAAAAGCACTTAAGTTCTTTTAAAAGTGTTCATCTTTTTAAAGTCTCCTGTGTAAGAAGAAAATACTTTTCAACTGTGTGTCTTTCATTTAGTTCTTCTAACTTTAAGCTTAGCAGGCACATTTTTTTTCATTTAATAAGCCAACCTCAATGTACTGTAATTAAAACACAGTTAATCTTATTTTAGTGTGAAGTATATATCTGAACTGTATGCTATCCTACAACCATATCTTATATAACTTTTATGTGGCTGACAAACTGAAAATTTACAACTTAGAAGTCTGAGGTGTTTTTATTCTATTTTCTTTTTTTACTCTTTCATTAATTGGGAAAGGAAAGCAAGCAGAAGCCAACTGATCTAACAAAAAGAAGACTTGTGGGCTTGGGGCATCAGAAAATGATGTTGTCCTTTTTCTGACTTATAATTTCTGGACACATTTAAAAGTTCATAAAAGTCATCTTGTGATTTAACATTGTTATAAATGCAATCTGTGTGTAAGAAGAAATTTCTCAGGCCACAAGTACATTTGGATCCATATCACTTCAAGGAAAGGAGAGGGTTTTTCATAACGTGTAAGACCTAAATTAGGATGTTGTATGTATAATAGATGGGGGACTGATGAGAACAAGTAGGTGTACCCAGTTTAGATCCTGCACTGAATTGCTTCTTGAAGACACACTTTAGCTACTAAATAAATAGAAAACCCCTGCAGAATGTGTGGGTAAATTAAATAACTAAGTTAGGTGCTCAAAGTTTCGCAGTAAAACAACTTTTTCTGTAAAGTGTTCAACCTGAGCATAAACTGATGTTTCTTGAAATTGAATTCTCTAAGGAAATGTTGAGCACTCTAGCCATGAAAAATGTAATTGCTTGGTTCAAAAATAAATATGAGAATTTTTTTTAGAGCAAACAGGAAACAACTTAAATTAGGAATGGACAGGAGCCAAAACAGAGCTAAATATTTATTACATTTTGACCCATATTAAAGAGCAAATGAAAGAAAACACACACATATACACACACACACAATAAAAAAAAAAAAAATCACTTTTTGAAAAAACAGAAAAGCTCGTATCAGCTCTAAAATCCAACAATTCAAGGACATTTTTGAATCTCTGCATGTCTGCTGTTCACTAGTCATAATATCTTTTTTAATAGGCAATACATGATGATTTTTTTTTTCCTTACAGTCACAACTAGTGGGCTAGTTTCTATGAAGGTTTCACATTCACATCCTGTTTAAGAAGTTTATCTTTTTCTTCATTTTGTTATACCACTATACTTCTGTGACTAGAAACAATAAAAATAAAGTAGTATGATAACCTGCATGTAGGCTGGCTAGATGAAGTTTAAGTACTAACAAATTAAGCAAAAACTCTTCAGATTTCCAGATTAATTCATTGTCAGGATAACACAAGAGAAGCACAAGCTGAATGGCATTTGATTTCCAAACCAAAGCCCACATTCTCCTTCTTGCCACCCATGCTCTACTCTACTAATGTAAGAAAGAGAAAGCAGCATATCAAAATTTATTCTCCACCTATTTGCAGCAACAGAATCACAGTTTTCTAAAGTGTTTTTAAAGTTACATTTTTAGCAGACACCCTTTCCTTATAGATCAATTCTGTTAAGAGTGTATCGAGGGAGCTATGCTAGTAAACCATACACTTCACTAAATGTCAGCAACATACCAACAGCAGCTATGGCAGCAGAGGAGAGCTTTTTGTCTGATAGTGAAAGCTAGGGATTGACAGAACAAGATGAAAAAATAAGAAAATCACTGCAGTTGTTTCTATTTCTTCTCTCTCTCTTCTTTATGTTCTTGGAGTTAGTGAAACATTTTAATTTCATTTATTTATTTATTTTTAAATAAAGAATGAATAATTTAAGACAAAGAAATACTCTGCCTTTTGGGGTAAATTTACAGAGGGTTGGGGATAGAACCAAATTACTTTGTAAATAAGGGTTTTTGAACATTTGCATTAGATTTAATCAACAGACATTTACTGCATTATTCTCATGCAGGAGAACTCACTCCTAGTAACACCCGTCATCTCTCAGAGGCATGCACACACATCTCACACATGCATACACACAAAGAACCTAAGGTACAATAAAAGTCACTGCAAAGGATGGCACTAGGACTGGGCTTCACATCAAAATTGCCATCTTACAAAGAAGCTGTCCGCCTAATCAGTTGCTATCAATTGACACTGTATTGTGACAGGTAAGCCTTGTCATTCATCCACCCATGCCTATGGGTGCAAAAATTCAAGTGTCTCCTTCTTTGTGGCTCCTGTACAAATATATCTATAGAACGCAGCTGCACATTACCAAATAGAACTGCTGTCACTACAGAAATCTAATTTAGAAAGTCATTAAAAATTTCCGATAACAAACAACAACAACAAAAGATATATGAGAAGTTTCAGAATGAATTGCCACAACACACGGTATGGAAAAATTCTCTACCCCTGCCTAGTTAACCACCTTGTCTATCAATTCCAAAAGGGGGAAACCAAACCAAATCAAAATAATAAAGAACAAACAAACAAACAAACAAAAGAGAAAACAGAGAAAAGTAAACATAAATCATTGTAATGTGAGTCTGTAGTTTGGGAAGAAAAAGCTACTGAATTCCCTCCTGGAGCTCATACATTTCTGTAAATACACTTGCACTGCTTCCTAAACTAAAAATTACAGTTCATCATGAACCAGAACTACTACTAAGAAAGCAGGATACTGATATGAAAAAAAAGGAAATTTCTAATTCACTCCAGGAATTTAAGCCTATGGAAAATATTTCTGGAGTAAAAGTGCTAATGAAACAAATGGCCTGACCTTGCATGATGAAAGATGGGAGAAGGAAAAACCTTTTTAAGCCCTCTGAATAAATCCAGTCAATTTTGTATCCTGCTTTTCCTGTGCTTTTGGAGATGTGCCTGTGTCCTGGTTTCAGTTAGAACAGAATTAATTTTCTTCCTAGTAGCTGGTGGAATGCTGTGTTTTGGCTTAAGATGAGAAGAGTGCTGATAACACCCCAATGTTTTAATTGTTGCAGAGCAGTGCTTATACCAAGCCAAGGACACCTCAGACTTTTGCTCTGTCCTGCCAACAGGCAGGCTGGGGGTGCAGTAAGAGCTGGGAGGGGACAGACCCAGGACAGGTGACCCAAACTAGCCAAAGGGGTATTCCATACCATCTGACGTCATGCTAAACAATATATAGGGGTGGCTAGCCGGGGGGAGGGGGCCGGACTGCTCGGGGTTAAGCTGGGCATCGGTCAGCGGGTGGTGAGCAATTGCATTGTGCATCACTTGTTTGTACATATTATTAGTAGTAGTACTATTATCATCATTGTATTATTATTACTTTTGTTATTATTATTTTCCTGTCTTATTAAACTGTCTTTATCTCAACTCACGGGCTTCACTTTCCATTTCTCTCCCCCATCCCAGAGAGGGAGGGGGGAGGGTGAGCGAACGGCTGCGTGGTGTTTAGCTGCCAGCCGGGTTAAACCACGACAGTCTGCTTGTGAAAAATTAGGACCAGAAAAAAAATGAATAAAATGAAGAAAAAAAAAATTCAAAATTTAGGATTTTTTTAATGTCAAGTATGTATTTTTCTAACACAAAAGTCCACTACTTCTTGTGGAAGAAAACTTTTCTGTAGGTAGTCCACCCAGTTCTAGAATAACAATGTCTTTGGGAGATTCAGCACTTCAACTTGGCACAGAAAGCAATTCATGTTTCACATTTACTAAAGTTCTCCTCTGGTGTGCCTCTGAAAAGAGAACAAACATACTTGTTGCTAATAGCTACAAATATTTGAAGTTCTGTTTCAATTAAGATTTTGAACATGAATTTAAGATGAAGTTGTTTTTCTTCTTTCAACATCTGGGTCCTGAAGAACACCAGTGAGTGAGTAGTAGCTAGCTTAGAAATTTGCACTGTAGCAATTAATGGAGAGGTAAAGGAAAGATAACAGGCAGGCATGAGTTGTTCTGCACTGATTTAGATGCCAGAGATATTTCCACTGATGCAGCAAAAAAGCTTGCTCTGGTTTCAGGCTGCTTGATAAACTATTTAGATTACAGTTCCAGTAGAACTTACCCCTAACTGAAGTCCTGTTGTGCCAAGCATTGTAATATATGGAGCTCCTGTTCCAAAAACTTCCTGCAACAGCATACAGAGATATAAGGTAAATCATTGCAAACCTTGTATTGCAGCTTATGTAGGCTCTCATTCTCTAGAGTCACAGTTCAGTGTTGCATCCAGGCTACTCAGGCTTTACAAAAATGTGGGATTGTTGGATTGTTTTAGCTCCTTGAGTTTCAGGGATTTTTCTAAAGGCTGAACTTGTGCTTGTTGAAAGTTTAAAAGACGGGTGTTCAGGTGAGCTGAACAATGAACTGGTTGGTCAGTGTACCAATGCAAGATTCATTTCCATCTGAGACTAAGTAACCCATACAGATCCAATTATGTAAGTTATTGTTATTAAAAAGCTACCGAGTTTGGATGTACTAGTTAAAAATAATTTTGCTGTCACAATTTCCAGATATAAATAAATAAATAAATAAATTCTGCAGCAATATGGAAGCTAATTTTCACACTACATATCCCACACCAGAGGAGAAAATTAATTGGTGTGATCAAAAGAATCATAGAATGATTTGGGTTGTAAGGGACATTAAAGATCATCTAACTCCAACAAATCTCCTGTCACGAGCATGGACATCTTCCACTAGACCAGGACGCTCAAAGCCACATCCAACCTGGCCTTGAACCATTTCCTGGGAGTGGGCATCCACAGTTTCTCTGGACAAACTGTTCCAGTGCCTAACCACCCTCAAAGTGAAGGATTTCTTCCTTATATCTAATCCAAAACTACCCAATTTTGGTTTAAAGCCTTTACTCCCTGTCCTCTCACTACACCCCTTGACAAAGAGTCTCTCCTCAGCTTTTCTGTACGCCTCACCTTAGGTACTGGAAGGCTGCTATAAGATCTCTCCAGAGCTCTTTCTTCTTCAGGCTTAACAACCCCAACTCCCTCAGACTGTCTTTGTAGGAGAGGTGCTCCAGCCCTCTGAAAATCCTCATGGCCCTTCTCTGGACTCATTCTAATAGGTCCATGTCTTTATACTGAGGACCCAGAGCTGAACGCAACAGTCTAGGTGCAGTCTTGCAAGAGTAGAGTAGAGAGGGACAATTGCCTCCCTTGACCTACTAGCCATGTTTCTTTTGATGCAGCCCAGGACAGTTAGCTTTCTGGCCTGCAAGTGCACAGTGCCAGAAGGTTGAGCTTCTTGTCAACTAGCATCCCCGCCCAAAAAATAATAAAATAAAATAAATAAAAAATAAAATAATAAAATTGAGCTTATAGGTTTAGGTCAAATATTTTGAATGACATATAACAGAATTAAATTAATATTTTGGTGTATACCCATTCTGTCATTTTAATCCATTCCTTTGGTCCCCTGCCCACATTTCTCACTTGCCACTTCAGTCACTGATCCCACTGGGAGTGAATCAACAGGCTTGCACTGAGGAGTGCAGAGCTACACAGCTTTCTGTGGGCTGTTTGCTGCTCCAGGAAGTACATCTGCACACCTTCTGCTCCTGCTAGTGCTAATCACGAATAGTGGAAATGCAGGAAATGCAAACCAGTCCATTAACTGGCTTCAGCACCAGTGTTTTGCTTTGATGTAGCTAACTAATATGGTGTGAGTATCCATAAACATGCAGAGAGTTCACCAAATGACAGTGTAAATGTCTCTTTAGATATTGATTTCAGAATAATAAATCCCCCCTCAAGCACTAAGAAAAGGGGGAAAGAAAAAAAAAAAAAGAAAAAAAAAAAAAGAGGAAAAAAAAGGAAGAATAAAAAAAAAGACCTGTTGTCTAAAGGAGGATAATCTATGAGAAAATTCTCTGTGTAACGGAAAATACCATTACAATAAGAATGTAGACATAGATAAGGAGCTGACGGAGTGTGTGCTAATTCCTAAGTCCTTGACTAATAGGAACAAGTTCCTTGACTAATAGGAACAGGTATATGCTGAAGATATGAAGATAGGCCCTTCAATCGAGATAGAACTCTTCGCTCCAGGAAAGGGTTCCGCTGTTGAAGCCCTAAGCATAAGCCTTAGAGGCATTGCTATCTAGTTTACCTTCACTCCCAGGGTAGTCTTCAAGGCTTGTTTTCATTGCAAGGATATTTAAAAGGGATTTACAGGATTTCATACATAATGGGACATAAGGAACATCAAATATAAGATGGTAATATGTACATTAAGGGTTTATCTAAAACATACGTTTACTTTCAATTTGAAGGCCAGATCCCAAAGAGGACTTGAGAGTCTACACTAAGAAGAGTTCAAATGTTCAAGAACAAACATGATATTGATGGGAGGGGGCAATCATTTGATTGTTCACATATCTGAAGATCCAGGTATCGAGTGTCTGAAGGTCCGTGCTATCCTCCAGTAAAGTTATGTAGCAGTCAAAGTTCTCGAGCTGATAAAACACAGAGATGTTTGATTAAAAAACATCAGCTTTGGTTGAGCTGTAGTCAGCTCTGGACCCTAGAGTTTTTTATTTTCAGGTACCAACCATTAACATATCTGAAAGGTGGTAGGGTAGCCCTTCAAGTATGAAAAGACATAAAATATGAAAGATTTCAACTAACCACGGTGTTGAATGGTGAAGAAGGAGAGAGGGTTTTTTGTGTTTTCTTTTGTTCTCTGTGCATGTCCTACAAGAATGGTTGTAGTCCTACAAGGTTCTGAAGAGGATGTAATCCCTTGAAATGTCACTGATTTTGTGGAATCAATTTTTGTTGTTGTTTACTTGGGCATCCCTGTTAATTCTACAATTAATTTAACATGAAAGTGGGAAAAGAGTTTGCTTACACACAGTTCTGTCAACTGTTAAGTGTTTAAATGGTCTTTCTCTCTTTGTCTCCTGCAACTGTCCTTCTAAACAGTCACATGACAGTTATTAAAGTTACAATGGGGAATACTGCACCATTGCACAACAGACATAAACACAATGCAAGTTCAACATTCTTTACAGAGAAAATCAATAGATTTTCTAACAAAGCAAAACTTTCAGCAGTTTCTTATCCAACTCACAAACCCCTTTGGTTCAGCAAGTACAAGATGAATGACAGATAGCACTAAGCTAATTTCAAGAAAGCAGGGCCAAAGCAAAATTCTCAGATGGCCTATTATTCCTGACACCATTGAATTTTCACATTCATACGTGGAAGTGTCATATTATATGCTTAAGACATTTATTCTGCTGATCAAATAGTATATTTATATCACTACAAAACTAAATGCATTAATAAAATGATCTGCATTATTATGAAAACATAATCTTGAAAATATGTTAAAATATTAGTGTTAATACATTCTAAATTGATGTTTTATTAAGACAATGGATTATAAATTCAGTTATTTCCCAGGAAGCCATATTATTATTATTATTTTTATTTCCTTTGTCTTTGCCTTATTACCCTTGTAGAAAAGGATATGCCCTCTTCTAAGTCCATAATGAATCATTACACGGCCTCCTTATACTTATGATTGTTACCTATATAAGAAGAGTTTATTAAAAACTTTTTGAGGCTTAATTGACTTCTGCTTACATAGGTAAAAGATCTAACGTTGGCAAAACATACAATGAAGTGGTTGCAATAGAGGGCTTAAGTGAAGACGGTATTTCAGCCTCACTGACATTGTCTTTCAATAGTTAGAGAATCCCAAATAATACATTATTATCATTAGGAACTGCAGCCAATTAATATCATCATCAGTGTCTTCTAATAAATTTATCTTCTTCTCCATTTACATACTTCTTCAACTTTACTACAACACAGCAGAAAACCTAGTTATTCTTAATACCAATAAACAGGAAGGCTTCCATGTCATTTCTGAATCTGAATCACAGGAAATATTTTTTTAATCCATGTAGTAGAGGTAAAAAGCTTGAAATGATGCTGATACATTGACTTCACTGAGGTACGTATAAATTGATGTGTTTAGAATAGTCTTGTGTCAAAGGATGACTACTCACAACTAGATGGTACACATGAATCTAGCCAATGAGCATCACAGAGATTGAATTCATCCAGAACTGCAACAACATGAAGACAGGATGCCAAGGAAAGTTCTCACTTTTCACTGCATGGTGGAGAACTACAGTTAATATAGAAAGAATTCGTGAAGTAAAACAGATGGAAGAAATATTCTGAGCATTAGGGAAGAAGCTAGAGCAGTAAAAGGAGGTGATTTGTTTTGCATGAGCAATCAACTTTCTGGACAGATTTTATAAATAGTCATTATTTCTTTTTTTATTCTATTTTATATATATATATTAATAAGACAAAAATATGATTATAGTATCAGAGTGATTAGTTCTGAGAACAAGTGCTTATCAACTATCTGGTTAAACTAACATGAGCTATTTTAAAAAATCCTAGTTTTGTCACACTTCCACAAACAAGAAGCCAAATTTTAATAAGTCCACATGGAAGAGAGATGCGATTTGACCTCTGTAGTTGCAGAAACAATTAGCCACATAGAGGGCTTAGTCAATTTACTCTCTGTCTAGAGAAGGTGTGTTGCAAGAAAAAAGAATAGTAAGAGATTGATAATTCATTGAGTACCAGCCAAATTATTTAAGACTGCTGCTGCAATTTAGCAGTAATGTATGACTACAGTAACAGTAACTTTACCACAATTATAATAATGCTACTATGCACATTACCAAGGGATAATCACCTCTTCTACTTCCCTTAAAGAGAGCAATATTTTAATTTTTTTATATCCAGGTAGGTAGGTGTAAGACATTGGTAGCCTGTGAAAATGAAAATTGCAAGCATGGTGTTGTAGTAATATATGACAGTTTGAAAATATTCATATAAACTTTTGTGTAAGCCCCTGATTAGGAATTCTGATTATCTACCATTCTTAAATATCTTCATCCGTGATTATTCAGATTCCCAGTAGCATATTTTTAAACTTTTGTGTAGTATCATAGAATTATAAAATGGTTTGGCTCAGAAAGGACCTTAAAGATCATCTAGTTCCAACTATTCTGCCACAAGCAAGGATGCTTTCCACTAGATCTGTCTGTACAAAACTACATCTAGCCTGGCCTTAAATACTTTCAGGTATGGGACACCCACAGCTTCTCTGGGCAAGCTGCTCCAGAGCCTCAATACCCTTAGTAAAGAATCTTTTCTTTATATCTAATCTAAATCTACCCTCTTTTAGCTTAAAACAGTTACCCCTTCTCCTATCACTACACTCCATGAAAAAGAGTCCCTCCTGTTTATGTTTCCTTTTGGCCCCCTTTAAGTACTGTAAGGCTGCTATAAGGGTTCTCTGGAGCCTTCTCTCCTCTAAGCTGAACAACCCCAACTTTCTCATCCTGTAATCTTAGGACAGGTGCTCAAGTCCTCTGGTCATTTTTGTGGCCCTCCTCTGGACCCATCTGACATGTCTATGTCTTTCTTACACTGGATGCCCCAGAACTGTATGCACTACTCTGGGTGGGGTTTCACAAGAGCAAAGTGGGCAGGAATAATCACCTCCTTCAAACCTGCTAGCCACACTTCTTTTTGAGGCAGCCCAAAATACAGTTGGCTTTCTGGGCTGCAAGGACACTTTTAACACCATTACCCACAGCATACTCCTGGAGAAACTAACTGCTCGTGAATCGCATGGGTGTATGCATTATGGAATTAAAAACTGTCTGGGCGACCAGGCCCAAAGAGTCATGGTGAATGGACTCAGCTGAAGTCCATTCAGTTGAATTACAGTTGAAGGATGGTCACAAGTGGTGTCCCCCAGGGCTCAGTACTTGAGCCAGTTCTGATCCATATCTTTATCAGTGATCTGGACGAAGGGATTGAGTAAGTGTGCAGATGACACCAAGTTAGCAATCAGGGGAGGTTTAGGTTGGATATTTGGAGAAAATTCTTCACTGAAAGAGTAGTGAAGTATTGTAACAGGCTGCCCAGGAAAGTGGTCACATCACCATCTCTAGAGGTCTTCAAAAATGTGTAGATGTAGTGTTTAGTGACATTGTTTAATGGTGGATTTGTCAGTGTTAGGTTAAATGTTGGGCTAGATAATCTTGGTTGTCTTTACCAACCTAAAAATATCTATGATTATTTGATTCACTATTTTCTGAGTATCAAATTCTTCCAAATTTAATTGAAACTACTTATTTGTGACAACTTCAAAATGTCCCTCAGACACTATCTGGATATGATGGCATCAAGAACGAGGAAGGAGAGAAGTAGAAGACTGAACTGTGATCCAGTCTGCTGCTAGGGCCTGATTTAGAAAATCTTTAAAGAAGCACATCATTTGTACAGAGGAAGTTTCTTGTATGTGATGTACCTGAAGTGATCACATTTACTTACCTTTAAGAATGTGAGTAACCCTATGACAAGGGCCTTGAGGCCTTTCTTCGTATTTTTACAGTCTTGCTGATTCATGGACTTTAGGCTTTCTCCTATTTATACCAAAATAACTGAGAATTTATCCACTTATTCAGATCAGCCTGTGAACAGACTTTTAACTAGCACTAAGAAGCACCTGGCTGAGGAGAGGCTGTCTGGCCTGCCTTTCAAAAACTTATATTATCTTCTGTTGTGCTGTTTGCATTGATTCCCGCACCATACCAATTGTTAAGTAACACAACAGCAGCAATACCAAAGGAAAATGAGTCTTGGTTCAGCACAGGCTGGGTAATTTGGCTGATCTAGCAGGCCTGGGAAGATTTCAGGCATTAGGTCTAGAGCATCTAAAGAATTTAGAGAGAAGCGTGCTGGAATTTGTATCTGGATAGGATGGGAAACTGCCACTGAGTTCCCTCACTCTACTGCAACACTGCTAAATAGTCTCATCAGGTCCTCCTGATGGGACCACTAATGCTTTAGCAAGTAGCAGCCACAAATCACAAATCCTGGCTCCCATGTACCACCAAAGAGATCATGATCTCTACCTAAAAAAGGTTCCTTTGTATCCACTGTAAAGAACTAGCAAAGAATCAGTACTAATTTAGCAGGGTGAGGGCTTGAAAAAGAGCCTTCATCAAATTTTCCAAAATACAAATATATATATAAATCATGTTATCTTGTTTAAAAGTCTATTAGAAGGTAGCAATGATGAATAGTTCAACCTAGCACCTTTCACAGTGACTAATACACAGCTTCCCTGGTGTTCACTAGGATGACTGGTGATAATGATAATGATGAATATCCATGCAAAATATCTGAGGTTTTTGGAAAACGGTTCCCTTTGACTCATTAAACACACTGACTTCACCAGCAAGATAATGTGTCAGAAGCTATTTCTGAAGAATGCAAACTATTATTTCATTTAAACAACCCAGGATAATTTTAAATTACTGAATGTGCCTCGGGATTGCAAATGTAAAGCAAAAGTAAATTTTTCCTCTTTTAAGACTTGTTTTTACATTAGCCAAGAAAACATTCATTACTCTCACTGCAGTCATATCTCAATTTTGTACTCATACAATTTTGTGATGGTAATAAATTCTTTGAAAAATTTGCATCCCCAGTACGAAGAACAGCAGCTGAAGTGCTCACAATGTATGGAGAATCATGGTACTTCACTTGTAACTTTTAACCTGGAAATGTAAGAAATAAAATAACTCATTCACTGTGTAATCCTGACATAAACTAAAATAGACACAAAATAATAATACACAATCAAATCCAATGCATGGTTACATGAAACAGCAAGCAGATGTGACTGGCTCTACACTGAGTTAATGCGTAGGCTGCTTCCTTCACTGAATGGACTCAAATGGCAGATAGTTAACTTCAGGCATGATGTGTCTCAAATATATTCAAGCTTGAAATATAATGAAGCAAGCAACTGGCATTTACCCAAGAAGTATTCATATTAAATGGATACACAGAAATAAGTAGTAGTAAAAAGCAAGCATGAAAGCTAACGATGCCTAGGTGATTCTCTTTTATCCCAGAGAACTGTAAAAAGTTTGGACAATAAATTAATATGCAGAATAAAAACATAGAAGAAGTAATGTGCTTTATTTTTTTTAGAAGAAGCCTATCTCAAATATTGAGTAGGGGAGGGGGAGATGAATAAAAAAAAAAAAAAAAAAAAAAAAAAGCAAACACACACACAAACAAACAAAAGCTATTTCTATAATTGTGAAAAAAAAAAAAAAAGTCTGGAACTGACTGTATTTATCTTATTTATTTATTTATTTATTTATTTATTTATTTATTTATTTTTCCCTTTTGGAATTTATTGTCTTTAGCTATTTAGCTACTAGTACTGTCGATCCAAACTTGCTGCTTCTGTCTTGGAATAGCTTCTTTAATATTTAGGATGTGCTGCTGTCATTTTTCCCTTCTGCTTTTATGGCTGCATCTGTTATGACTGGCTGCTTGTTGCTAATGTTAGTGTGTCTTCGGGGGAGAGGAATCATCCCCCCTCCAGTCTGAGGCTGATGAGCGTGAAGAGAGATGGCACTTTGAGGGACTATGTAGCACAGAAACTTGTCCAGCAAGGAAAGAGAAGCAGGGCTGCTCAGTAATCAGCTCTGTGATTTTTATTTTTTTTTTTTCTGCCAGTCTGTTACGAAAAAAGTTCCGGTGTATACGTTTCCTCATAAATGGGAAAATGAAGAACTATCACACCTCATATCATTTCAAACAGAAAAATAATATTCCTGAAATCAAAGTATTGCATTTTTAGTGCATAATAAATTAAGCATATCTTAATTTGCACAATTGCAGTAGGAAGGAAAATGTATCCAAACTCCTGCTGCCTTTCACAGCCCATTATATATGCATTAATAAAAACAGGCTTATCAAATAATCTGATAAAACCTAGAGATACCAAAAAAATGTAATCTACCTTTACAGTTACATGGATATGTCTGCACATTCATTCTTGTTCCCTATATCCTTGAAAAGACTGCCTCTGGGTTGCAGCCTGCCAGCTGAAGTACAAAGGGTTTGAGAAGCACAACTTTTAACAAGGGAAATAAGAATTCATTGCAAGAATTCCTAATACCAAATAGAAGGTCTCTCTCTGCACATATGCCCTCATCTGCCACCCTGCTTGCAAGCCATACAAAAATACATTTACTGGGTGGCTGAAAGTAACTTACTATTCCTGGATAACAGCTTTATCCTGTTACATTGAGGCTACTTTAATGACACAAATAATATAGACCTCATGGCTATGTACTACACTGACAGAATTGCTCCCCCACACACACTACATTATGGCTCAAACTTAACATGATACATGATGCCAAAGATACAAAAATAATTTTGTTTCTTAAAGTGGACAGGAGATGTGATTTAAACTCCCTGGATTGGAGTCATACAATCAATCACCCAAAATAAAATACATTATTTAAGCCTTATTCAAAAACATACAAGCTGAAAAACTAATTTTAAACAATCAAAAAGTTTATAGTCTCTCATAAACATCCACATTACTTTTCCATACACATTCTGCACACTGATTTCTTCTGTTTCATATGTAAGAATTTCTGTCATGCTTTGTGACTGTGCTATTTATTATAAAACTATATTTATATATAGTTTCTATTTGCAGGCACCACACACTTTGTGTTTTTTCTCTTCCTTTCTTCCCTCTTTCCTTCCTTCCCCCCTCCCTCCCTCCCATCTTTCTTTCTTAAACTAAAAGAGGGTAGAATTAGGTTAGATATAAGGAAGAATTTCTTCACTGTGAGGGCGGTGAGGCACTGGAACAAGTTGTGGATGTCCCATTGTTGGAGGTTGTCAAGGCCAGGTTGGATGTGGCTTTGAGCAATCCAGTGTAATGCAAGGTGTCCCTATCCACTGAC